>NC_092587.1:21672500-22306875 GCF_047663525.1 Anas platyrhynchos | reverse complement strand
AAAGGAGAACCATTTAGCACATTGGGGATTTAAAATATGACCAGTGTTGAGGAGTATATAGAATTCCACAGTTAGCCATTAAATCATTAGACATTTTCAATATTACAGGATTACCCTTAGGTCCTTAAAGTCCCTCTAATTCTTTTGTCAGGCCTAGACCTTGAAGAATTAAATTTCTTAAGGAAGTAAATTAAGATTTTTAGCCTTTAATATGAATTTTATCTTATTCTATGTGCATGTGATTTTAGTACTAACCTGAAGCATCATCAGTACAATCAATTTCTTTATACTTTGCTTAGATGTATTAAAGAAAGATTAATCTACCATTATTAAAAATGGATAATAGAACAAAATTCCAGCCTGCAATTCATTGTACCAGAAATTAGAGGCATGTTATTTCCAGATCCAAAGACACAAACTAATGGTGAGTTATTAAATTGTGTTATAAACTGTTGAGTTACACGTATATCAGGGATTTCATGCCAATGAGACTTTGCAGATAGAATGTGAATTTTGGTAAGTATAATAATTATAACAGTTACAACACTTATAACAAATGATGCTGACAAAAATTGAGTGAAATGAGCTTCATAGACATCATGAAAATGGTGAAAAGGATGATTTGAGCAACAAACGCTTTAGTTAGAAAACTAACATATAATTAACAACAGTCTTCGTATCAGTAATTCTAAGCTTAAGACAACATGAAAATGCTTTTACCATGGGATGAACAACTGAGAAACTTAGGTAAGTAACTACTTGATATATTCTTCTATTAATATACTTTCCACTGCACTATTCAGAAAATAAGAATAAAAATAATTGGGATTAAAATTAAATAAAAATATGAAAAAGAATATTTTTTATTCTTGTCAGTTTTCAAATGGACACGATATGTATTCCTGGAAACTGTTTTTTTCTTGAAAATATTCTGAAATCTCTTTCCACAGAGATAATTTCCAATGATCTTAATGGTGGACAGAAAAATATAAAAATAACCAGAAACAAATATATTTGGAATTCTTACAATGATATTTCGTACTAATTTTTGTCCTAAACTGAAGAAAATAAAACAAACAAACAAACAAACAAACAAACAAAAACAGAGCCTCATGCTCTGTTTATACAAGCCTTGTGAGAAGAAAGTATAAATCTGTTTATATGATCACAAAATCACAGAATCACAGAGTCATTTTGGTTGGAATAGACCTCAAGATCACGTAGTCCAACCTCTGACCTAATGCTAAAATATATCACTAAGCTCTACATCTAAACGTCTTTTAAAGACCTCCAGGGATGGTGACTCAACCACTTCCCTGGGCAGCCTGTTCCAATGCCTAACATCCCTTGCAGTAAAGAAGTTCTTTCTAATATCCAACCTAAACCTCCCCTGGTACAACTTTAGCCCATTCCCTCCTGTCCTGTCACCAGGCATGTGGGAGAACAGACCAATCCCCACCTCACTACAGCCTCCTTTAAGGTACCTGTAGAGAGTGGTAAGGTTGACCCTGAGCCTCCTCTTCTCCAGGCTAAACAACCCCAGCTCCCTCAGTCGCTCCTCATAAGACTTGTTCTCCAGGCCCCTCACCAGCTTTGTCGCCCTTCTCTGGACATGCTGGAGCACCTCCATGATCTTCTTGTAGTGAGGAGCCAAAAGCTGAACACAGTACTCAAGGTACGGCCTCACCAGAGATGAGTACAGGGGGACAATCCTGTACAATCCCTAGCCCTGCTGGCCACACTGTTTCTTATGCAAGCCAGGATGCTGTTGGCCTTCTTGGCCACCTGAGTACACTGCTGGCTCATATTCAGCTGACTATCCACCAATACTCCCAGGTCGTTCACTTCCAGGCAGCTTTCCAACCACTCATCTCCCAGTCTGTAGCACTGCTTCATGTTGTCATGCCCCAGATGCAGGACCCGGCACTTGGCCTTGTTAAACTTCATGCAGTTGACCTCAGCCCATCGGTCCAGCCTATCCAGACCCTCCTGCAGAGCCTTCCTACCCTCGAGCAGATCAACACATGCACCTAGCTTGGTGTCATCTGCAAACTTACTGAGGGTGCACTCGATCCCTTCATCCAGATCATCGATCAAGATATTAAAGAGGACTGGCCCCAGCACTGAGCCCTGGGGGACACCACTAGTGACTGGGCTCCACCTGGGTTTAACTCCATTCACGATGACTCTTTGGGCCTAGCTATCCAGACAGTTTCTAAGCCAACGAAGCGTACGCCAATACAAACCATGAGCAGACAGTTTCTTGAGGAGAATGCTGTGGGAAATAGTGTCAAAAGCCTTACTGATGTCAAGACCACACCCACAGCCTTTCCCTCGTCCACCAAGCGCGTCACTTTGTCATAGAAGGAGATCAGGCTATTATATTCAGACAGACAGCAGGTGAGGTATAAAACAGATCATTTTTTATAGAACACAAGCAATTCACTTCTTAGAGAAAACTTAAATATAAGGAAAAAGTAATGAAAACTCAGAACCTTGTAAAAATGTTCTTGTTCTCTAGGTCAATATAAGAAACCATTGATTCCCTTGCTATGAATAGCTTTATTCTGCGCATTTGGGTGAATATTCTGAAATGAATAGCCATTAGACTAAACCATAAATAGCTGTTTTATTTTTTTTCCCATTTTGTATGAAAGGCAGACATAAATTTTGTTGAATTATTCCAAAAATTATCAATATTGGGTTAATATGTGAATTATCTGTAAAATCAGGATAAATTATTTAACTCTGTTCTGTTCCTCTTTAATCTGTTGTTTTGGGAAATAATAAACCACCGTTATCTAGCATTGATACCGTACATAATCATCATATCTTGTTCGTTTGACATGATTTTTTAGTGTATAAATTACTGAACATACTTTCTACTTTGATATTCAAAAATCAGTTTTCACAAATAATTGTAACATTTTAAAGTTGTGAATATTTTCAAGCAAATGAAATCATTGGAAAATTTGAGAAAGGACACACAAAACAGTTTTTCAAATGACACAACAGTATTCTTTCAAAATGAAAATCACTATTTGAATTTCTGTAGATATGTATTTGCTTTACTCCATTTTGTGCACAACACATTTTGAGCGTTGCACAGCAATTAGTCAACTTTAAAACACTTTTTTTTTTTTTTTTTCATAAATTACAATTTTTTCTTCCTGTGAAGCTAAACTATAGTTCTTTGGTATTGTGTTGATATACTTAGTTCTTTTGTTAATGCTCAGAAAAATTAAGCACTAATAATTAATATAAAAATTAAATTATCACAGAATCACAGAATCACAGAATTTCTAGGTTGGAAGAGACCTCAAGATCATCGAGTCCAACCTCTGACCTAACACTAACAGTCCCCACTAAACCATATACCTAAGCTCTACATCTAAACGTCTTTTAAAGACTTCCAGGGATGGTGACTCAAGCACTTCCCTGGGCAGCCTGTTCCAATGTCTAACAACCCTTTCGGTAAAGAAGTTCTGCCTAACATCCAACCTAAAACTCCCCTGGCACAACTTTAGCCCATTCCCCCTCGTCCTGTCACCAGGCACGTGGGAGAACAGGCCAACCCCCACCTCACTACAGCCTCCTTTAATGTACTTATACAGAGCAATAAGGTCGCCCCTGAGCCTCCTTTTCTCCAGGCTGAACAAGCCCAGCTCCTTCAGCCACTCCTCGTAGGACTTGTTCTCCAGGCCCCTCAACAGTTTTGTCGCCCTTCTCTGGACCCACTCGAACACCTCGATGTCCTTCTTGTAGCGTGGAGCCCAAAACTGAACACAGTACTCGAGGTGCGGCCTCGCCAGAGCCGAGTACAGGGGGACAATCACCTCCCTAGCCCTGCTGGTCACACTAATATTAAACAATTAAACAATTATATTAAACAATGTTGAGAACAATTCATTAAAAAGATTATTATCTTTTTTTTTTTTTTTTCCTATTGCTTTATTGGGGAATAAATTTTACACTTGTTTTTAGTTTTCTTTGAAATATTTTATCAACTAAGAAGTAATGCAAAAGGTTTTCTAACACTGAGTCATGGAATTACTTATATTTGACAATACTGATACCGATGCCAGGTTTCAAAGACATAAAACTTTTTGGTGCAGTGAACATGCTGGAGAGAGGGGATGCCATCCAGAGGGACCTGGACAGTCTTCAGAGGTGTGCCTGTGTGAACCACAGTGTGAAGCACAGCTTTCCAGCCACTCTGCCCCAAGCCTGTAGTGTTCCATTGGGTTGTTTTGATCAAAAGAGAAGGACATGGGGGTATTAGTTGATGAGAAGCTCAATATGAGTCAGCAATGAGCACTTGCAGCCCAGAAAGCCTACCGTATACTGGGTTGCATCAATCGAAGTGTGGTCAACAGGGCAAGGGAGGTGATTCTCCCTCTCTACTCCACTCTCGTGAGACCCAACACAGAGTACTGTGTTCAGCACTGGGGCTCCCAACAAGAGAAGGAAATGAACCTATGAAAGCATCCCCAGAGGAGGGCCACAAGGGTGATCAAAGGGCTGGAGCACCTATTGTATGAAGACAGGCTGAGGGAGGTGAGTTGTTCATCCTGGAGATGAGAAGGCTCCAGGGAGACCTCCAGAAAGCGGCCTTCCAATACATGAAGGGGGCCGGGGACCTACAGGAAAGCTGTAGAGAGACTCTTTACCAGGAATTGTACTGATAGAACAAGGGGTAATGGCTTTAAACTAAAAGAGGGAAGATTTAGATGAGATATAAGGAAAAAAAGCTTTATTATGAGGGTGTTGAGGCATTGGAACAGATGTCCCTACCTGGAAGTGTTCAAGGCCAGGTCAGATGGGGCTTTGAGCAACTTGATCTAGTGGTAGGTGTCCCTGCCCAAGGCAAGTGGGTTGGAACTAGCTGATCTTTAAGGTCCCATAGAATTCTATGATTCTATGATGTGAGAAGAAATAAAAGGAAATAGGGCATACAGGCTGTTAAACCTTTTTGAATATAATATACATCATAAAACATTAAAACATTTTGTTTTTCTTTTGGATCTTACTTGTTCTATGATTTATTTCCAAAGAAATTTTGTTAGGTCAGATGCCTTCAGCAATTGTGATGACCTGTTTCAGTGTCAGCAAAGCCTGTGCAATTCCTGTGGCCATAGAGATTTTGTGGTATTATTTTTAACAGGAAAGGTTAACCACAAGGTTTTAACAAATTTGTTATCTAACATTGTTTTCTATTATATACCATCAAATATTGAAGAGTTTTCTACCCAAGGCAACACTAACTGCTGACTTGGAATGGTACACAGGTGACTTAGTAAGAACATAACATCGGTCAACATGAGTGACCTATACACCAGAAATTTAAAATTTGTGAGACAAATGTTTTTTGCTTCGGTAGGCATTTGGATTCACTGAAGGACACAATGCAGAGGCTAACAAGCAATAGATATGTGTTGTAAATAGCCACACTGAACGCTAGCGTATTTTATGCTGTTAGCTAGAAAAATATGGAGTTGCCCATTCCCTTTATTGAACATATCTGTGATATTTAGTGTATATTCAGCATTACTTGGGTTATTACATGCTTATTTTAAGAATTACTATATACTTGTATATTAAGCAATCCAGATTTTTGCTTAATCTCCATCTCTATTATAATGATATTTTACCTTAAGTGTAATTTTCTGATGTGAGTAAAAGTTTGCATGCTACTAACATAGTCATTTCATAATATTATGATTTTCATCTTTAACAGCAATAAATACTAGTAGAGAGAATTAATCATTACCAGAAGTTTAATAGATCAACTGAAACTATGAAACTGGGAGCACAAGTTTATACCTGAAGGATGTCACACAGCAATCAGCAACATATTAAATTTTCAGCATTACATATTCACTACATTGACTGAAAAATACAGTTTTATTGAAGTGCTCACATTTTCTTCTATGTGCAAGCTTTTTGGAAAAACATTAGAGTTTTGAACTTTGATACATCTCATTTGAAATTGTAGTTTATAAGAAGAATACCACATATTTTTATTATTGCTTTCCATTTTTGTTTTCAGTTGAAGAAGTCCTTTAGTTCAGCCTTTGAGACTCGGTGTTATAGTGCTAGCTTTCATACACTTTTTAGTGTATGCTCAGAGTAAGGAGCATTTTTCAAAGATTTTATATATTTTGAGACTTTTCATTTTTTTTGGAGCTAGAATTGTCCGTTCAAACAGATGAAAGTGGGAAGCCAACACAAGGAAGACTGAAAGAAGGGAAAACTGAAATATTAAAAACTAAGCACAATTAATATTTTCACTTATTTTCCCTCTTTTCCCCTTCTTCTTAAGAGAAATAATGCATAGCAAATGGCTCTAATGGTTTCTTGGTTGTGTGGCAAAGTTAATATAAACAGACTGTATTTATGTTTTGTTCCCAAAGTTGTGAATTCATTGGTCTCACAGGAGAACAATATGGCAGTGGCTCTTTTAATGTCTGTAATGAAGAGTACAATGTCATTGAACTGCCTTGGGACATCCAAGTCTCAAATCTGTGAAATGGAATAAAGGCTCTGTTTCTATTTTCTGAATGTTTGGAGCACTCAGCACCTGCCAAAGAGTACTCAGCATCTTGCTGGATTATCCCTATGAAACAGAAGATTAAATAGGGTGAAAAACACTAATCCACAGCTCATCTAGCACATATACTGTCTACAGCAGCAGGCACCAGCCAGCAGCTGCTAAATTTTGTCCTTTCTGGAAGAAGGAAATATAGATTGTTTTTGATTCTGACAAGTATCCGCTGTTTCTTTGATAGGAATTTGGATATTTTAATGTAATTATTCTACCATTAGTAAACTTAGAAAAAAATCAACAATGTTACTCTTTCATTGCATATTTCTTAATGAGAAAAGAAGTGAAGTTTTGTTTTGTTTTGGTTTGTGGGTTGTTTTTTGTTTGTTTGAGTACATAATCTGTCATTTGAAAAGTTTGGTGTACATAGAGTAAGTCAGGTAACTACAGATTTCACTACCAGATGGAAAGAATCAGGGGGTTTCTTTTGGGGAATTCTGGATATCCAATAAGTAAATACTTATTTTACTTAATAATCATTAAGTAAACTTATTTTACTTAATAACCGTTAAGTAAAACAATGCAATATTCCACTCTGTCCATGGGATGCTGCTCTGCAGTTCTGATTTAGATGGTAGCTAATGGATGTGTCTACTTCTAGTACCTTTGCAGTCCCATACATTTTACAAGGAATATTCAGGTGATTAAAATTTTATGTGATATTAAGTAATATGTAGGATCTAAGCTTAATCTTTATTTGAATTACATGAGTGGCTGCTGAGAGAAAATTTTGTTTTTATGTTATTCAAATAAATGTAAATTTTATTGTAGTGGTGGTTTGGATTGAGAACAACCCTGAGTATAAGGATGTGGGGTTATTGGTTGATGAGAAACTCAACATGAGTCAGCAATGCACACTTGCAGCCCAGAAAGTCAATTGTACCCTGGGCTGCATCAAAAGAAGCGTGTCCAACAGGGCAAGGGAGGTGATTCTCCCTCTCTACTCTGCTCTTCCTTACTATGAGGGTGTTGAGGCACTGGAACAGGTAGCTCAGAGAAGTTGAGTATGCCCCTACCTGGAAGTGTTCAAGGCCAGGTTAGATGGGGCTTTGAGCAGCCTGGTCTAGTGGGAGATGTCCCTGCCCAAGGCAAGGGTGTTGGAACTAGTTGATCTTTAATGTCACTTCCAATACAAAATATTCTATGATTATGTGATTTTAACATACTGCTCAGCAAACCATTAATCTGTTTTAACATATTGACTTTGTAGGTGAAGTTGGGTATTCATAATAATTTCACCTTCTTACAGTATCTTTTGTATTTTCATTCTTAGCATAAGAAAGCACTAGTTGAAGTAGATTTACAGTGAGGTATACTTAGCCTCTAACAGGTGGAAGATACTAAGCATAAACTATCTTCTTCTACTTTTATGGCCCACTGATCAGAATAATTGAGCTTCATGAGTGTAAGGTTTCTGTGTTCTTGTCTTCTCAATTCGGGACTGTTCCAACTAGTAGAACATTCTTCTAGTAGGTTGTTTTAGATCTTAGTAGTTCTCAAAGTCTGCTTGTTGATTTTCAAATTTACTACTGATAGAGCTTCTAACCTAAATAATTGACAGTATAATGAGTAAAGCCATTCGTAGTTGGAAGGAAAACAGAAG
This sequence comes from Anas platyrhynchos, assembly GCF_047663525.1. Taxonomy (NCBI): domain Eukaryota; kingdom Metazoa; phylum Chordata; class Aves; order Anseriformes; family Anatidae; genus Anas; species Anas platyrhynchos. The sequence continues at coordinate 22,298,668 of NC_092587.1, read as the reverse complement.
AAAGCATTGGTTTAAAACAGAAATTCAGTAGCCCCTTACAAAGCAAAGTTTTGCTAGGCAACATGTTGGCAATGTGTTCTGAATGAAAGATTTGTGAAAGGATACAGCAATATCTTTTGGTTTCCTACCTATGGAATGGTGTTTTTTTTGTTTTTTTTTGTTTTCTAAAGAAGAACATGTTGGAATATTAGAGTAATAAGAAAAGTGGAAATGCCTGGGATTAATGAAATTAATAAGAAGACAGTGTAATGATAATCCTCGATATCTGGGGCAATTTGAAATGACCATTAAAGTGTTTAGAATAACAGATGCTTAGACTTGAAAATGATCAATAACATGACTGTGAGACAGCTGGCTTCATTAATTGAAGAAATTAGCTAACTGGCTAGGAACTTTCATCTGGTTAGGTCAATTAAGAACAAATGGTTGAATAGAAGGGAAGTTGTGCTTTGTTGGTTCAAATAAAAGAAGTTTAGTAAAAGATTTAAAAAATCACAGATGGGTGTCTAATTAATAACAAAACCAACCAAACAAAAAAGTCTTGAGTAATTAAATGGGAAAAAATGCCCGAGCAGGCATAAGATGCCAAGTGTATTGTGGACAGGTACCTGAGGACTTCAGTGAAAGGGTTTGGTTGATTGAAATCCATTGGAATAGACAGTAGAAGAAGTAAATGCCTGTCTCACATATAGCCTTTAATGTAGTTAGTTTTTCTTCTACTCATTCAAGAAATAGGATTTGGTAACATGTCAAAGTGATCTGAGGCATGTTTAAAACCTCTGCTGTGATGAAAAAAAAAAAGAAAAAAAGAAAAGAAAAAAAAAAAAAAAAGTAGTGATAGATACCACCAGCTTCTAACTAAAAAAAGCACAGCATACAAAACTTCATATAATGAATTTCCACTTCCTTGGAACACCACAGCTAAATAACTGCTTTTACTGTAAATTGCAAAGTGTTTTAATCAGCTAAACACAGACTCCCATCTCTGCTCAGAATTGTCTTAGTTCAAGGCTTTGTATATTTCAGTTCCAATAAAATTCAAAGTTCATGATGACCTTTGAGTGACCAAAGTGAAAGGGTGCACTGGAAGAAAGGTGAACATCTGTGACTTTGTCAAATTAAATGAGTTTCAGTGAAATCCAAAGCAGTGCAATTGACATTGAAGGTCTACTGAAATCAGCAGAAGAAGCTCCTGAAGTCCCTAGTCCTCTTGCTTGGCAGTAGAGGAGTCTAAGAAGATAAGGAAGGAGATGCCAAAAGGGACTGCTGCTGGCCAGAACCAAGCAATGAGTGATGCTGGTTTTGCCTCTGTGACAACAGATTTAAGAAAGGGGAAAAGAAGTCCTGTGCAACATCAGCTGGGAGAGAGGAGTGAGAAAATGTGAGAAAAACAGCCTTGCAGACAGCAAGGTCAGTGCAGAAGGGGGCAGGAGGTGCTCCAGGAGCCAGAGTAGAAGTTCCACTGTGGCCTGTGGAGAGGCCCCTGGTGGAGCAGGCTGTCCTCCTGCAGCCCATGGGTCCCACATGGAGCAGATCTCCACACTGCAGCCCATGGAGGAGCCCCCGGTGGAACAGATGGATGTGGCAGCTGGAGGAGGCTGTGGCCCACAGAGAACCCCCGCAGGAGCAGGCCCTGGGCCAGAGCTGCAGCCCATGGAGAGGAGCCCATGCCGTGGAGAGGAGCAGGGAGCCAGGGGGGAGCTGCCGCCCATGGGGCACCCATGCTGGAATAGTTTGCTCCTGGTGGATGGACCTTGTAGTACGGAGCCATGTGGGAGTAGTTCTTGAAGAACTACTCATCTGTGGGAAGCCCCCGCAGGCTCAGTTCAGGAAGGACAGCATCGTGTGGATGCCCTACATTGGAGCAGGGAAAGAGACTGATGATGAAAACAATGAAAGAGTGGAGGAGATGAAGTGTTAAGGACTAACCACAGCTGCCAATTCCCGTTCCCCTGCACTGCTCAGGGGGAGGATATAGAAAATGGTGGACTGAGGGGGGGAAGGTGTTCTTAGTTTGATTTTGGTTTCTCACTTTTGTAGTCTGCTAGTGATAAGCAATAAATTTTATTAATCTTCCTATGTTGAGTCTGTTTTGTTCATGATTTAATTGGTGAGTAATTTCCCTGTCCTTATTTCAACCTTTGAGCCCTTTCCATTGTATTTTCTCCCCTTTTCTTTGAGGATGGGTAGTGAGAAAACAGTTGTGGTAGAGTTCAGCTGCCTAGCAGGGTAAAACTACAAGTGTCAGAGTACAAGATGACAATATTAATGCCAGTTCAGCACATGGCAACGTGCTGAGCATTAAGGCTATAAGCAAACAACTAGGCCTACAGGTTATGCTAATATTGAGCAGAATATGAGAAACTACTATACAGAACCAAGGAACTTGCTGAGTCAGACAAGTAACTGTATGTGATCAGATGTGTATTGCTACTGGGAAAATGTGCGCAGTCTTTCTTCTTTGATCTGGAGGACCAGGTGGGAGGAATCCCTTGGATGCTTCTGTCCATCAGATTGGTGCTATCCTGTCACCAGACAACACTGAAGAGAGCTTGACTCCACTTTCTTTCCAGCCTTCTTTCAGGCCTTTGTATACATTGATAAGATCTCCCCAGAACTTTCTCTTCTCCAGGCTGAGCAGTCCCAGCTGTCTCAGCCTTTCCTCATAGGACAGATACTCCTGTCATTTAATCTTGGTGACCCTTAGGTGGACTCTTTCCAGCAGCACTACGTCTCATGTACTGGGGATGTACACCATTAATTACCTGCCTCCAACAAGATTTTGTGCCACTGGTCACCACCTTCTAGTCCAGGTTGTTCAACTTGTTTTCAATTCATCTCACAGTCCACTCATCCAGTCTGTACATCACCAACTTCTCTGAGGATGTAACGGAAGATGGTGTCAAAACCCTCACTGAAACCAGTCAAGGTAAAAAATATTCATTGCTCTCTTTACATTTACCTAGCCAGTAACAGCTAGCAGTAGTAATAGTGAGCAGCAGTAGAGTTTCTGCTCCTCTAATGGATTTACATGGCAAGGCTTTTGTTGCCAGGGAGTGAGAAGGTGAGTGTTACAGTGCTGACCCCTGTAAGAGGCCAGGGGCTGCCTTCATGTCAGAGGTAGCCATTTCCAGCTGGATCCAAAACAGATGGCACCACAGGGCAAAGCTGAGCCCATCAGCAATGGTGGTGGCTCTTCTGTGATAACACAATTAAGAAAGTGTAAAAAACACTACAGAGTGGCTGGGAAAGAGAGGAGTGAGAAAAATGTGAGAGAAAACCAAGATACCAAGGTCAGTGAAGAAGGAGGGCGAGGAGGTACTCAAGGTATTGGAGCAGAAGTTCCCTTACAACCTGTGGAGGGGCCCATGGTGAAACAGGCTTCCCCCTGCAGCCCCATGGAGGACCACATCGAAGAAGATATCCACACAGCAGTCCTTGAAGGAGCCCATACAGCTGGATATGATCTGAAGGAAGCTGCAGACTGTAGACAGTCATTGCAGTAGCAGGCTCCTGGCCATGACTGCAGCTCATGGAGAAGAGCCCACACAGGAGCAGGTTTTCTGGCATGTTCTGGCAACATGTTGAGGACCTACACTGGAGCAGTCAGTTCCTGGTAGGACTGTAGCCCATGTAAAGGTCCTGTGTAGTTCTTGAAGAACTGCACCCCATCAGAAGGACCCATCTTGGAACAGGTCGTGAAGTACTGTATCCCATGGGAGTAACACCAGAGTGGATCAAGGGAAGAGCGTGAGGAGGAAGGAGCAGAAGAGACAAAGCATTGTGGACTGAAGGCAGTCCCAGTCCTCATCTCCTGTGTTACTCAGGAGAGGAGGAAGTAGAAGTAAGGAGGGAAACCAACACAGCTTCTCTGTCACCATATTTTACTTATTGTTAGTAATTGATTTGAACTGTGATCAGATGAGGATTTGCCATTACACTTGAGAATCATAAATGAAATGAAAAAAAAAAAAAAGAATTATTAAACAAACATTAGTTTATATCATTCAGTGATATTCATGGGAGAATTTTGCTGCTATTTACACTTATCGTTTAATAATGTTATTCCCATTCTTTACCATTCTTCATTTCCTTGCAGTGAGACCAAGGATTCTGATTATAATTGCATTGTGCCAGACATTATATGTAAATGTATTTCTTGTATTCTTAGCTCCTGACAAGATCCAAATTCATTCTTAGGCAAGATAGCTGTAGAAATTACCCAAGTAGATTTGAATTTGAAGAGGAAGATAGCTAGGTTCCAGTTACAATGCAAAGAAATACATGGAAAACAAGAATTGCAGGAGCTATGATTTTGAGCCTTATATCTAGAATAAGATTTAGGTAAGAGAGAATAGAAGAGAGAAGACACTTGGGTGTAAGTGTAGAAAGCAGAAAAATGTTTTATGTTGTTGTGTACTCACTATCCCACAAAGAAAAGTTCAGAGCAGTACTAGTAAACATATTGTAACACAAAGACAATTAATATCCATTGGCTAAGTCTACTGTGATGCACCTTTAAGGAAAAAAGTGAGAGCTTGAATAATTCTCAGCAGATGCTAAATGAAGTCTGGCTATCAGAAATAGCAAAGATAGGGTAAATGCAAGACTGAAGCTATTCCTAATATGAAAGGCTTTTACATTTACCATTCTAGTGCTTAATTCCCTACCACTACACCTTTGATAGCTTGGAAACTTTAGTAACGTGCCAATCACTTAGCAGTTAGGTAACATAAAGGAGATTAATTATTAACAATAAATTCCTACAGCTTGGCAAATGTTAAACATCGATAAAGAAAAGGGTTGGAAATATTTATGTAGCTGTCTATTGCCCTTGTGAGTAGATAGTGCCTGTGAGCTATGAAAGTATTTTCCATACATTGATTAAATATGTATTCTATAACTCATAAAATGTAAAAAGTGCCAGAAATTAACTTACTGTATTTTCTGTAAAAAAATTATTAAGAACCAGAAATGGTTTAGAATGGTAATGTGCATAATTCTCAGTTGTTTTTATCTTGTTATTTGAGACTGCATAAGGAAAACAAAAGCAAATATTTAATACTTCTCCTACCTGAGAAATAATTACACTAATTAACTGAACATTTATAATATGTTCTTCTGATGGCTCTATAACTAGCTTCCATTCATAGTAATTCTCCTTGTAATTATCCTTATTTTTACAACGCATATTTATAACACCATTCTAAACACTTATCTGTTAAGGCCACACCGGTGTAATGAAGGTGAAGTGCTTTTAGTTTTGCCACAATGCCAACACTTGACTTAAGACTTTACAAAAAACCTTTGTAGTTGATTAACACTAAAGAAGATATATGAATTCTTTAAAGTGCCACTAGATATTATATTAGTTAACACAACTGATAAGTCCAAATGATAGCAAATGTGGGGTCTGATTCAGAATTTTTGTACTGTTCTGCAACTTAATTTTGATAATCATTTTTAGATGTAGTCCTGTTGTAGTATTCACTTCAAATTGGTCTTCATGCGAGAATTGCACTTAGCAATTCCATTTGTAAAAAATCATGCAAATGACAGGGAACGCCAGAAAGTTTTTATAATTTTTTTAAGAGAAATTCTTCTTTTGTACCTCTTAACCAAAACAGTAAGTCTTTTAACTCACTAATAGAACTCTTTAGGTTCCACTGAGAATATTCAGTGTTCTCCAGACATATCGCCTAGAATAGGTTGGGTGGGAAATCATCTTAAAGAACATAGGAATGAGTAGGGTAACTCATCCCCACACATCTGCAAAGAAATTAAAAGAAGAGTCTTTTCTACAAGGGAAACTTTCTTTTCTTTTTGAATGCAAATGGAACAAAGGAAGAACTTTTCTTCAGCAGGATCATTGTGACACCATGCCTTTAGCAACTATTTCTAGAACAATATATTATTCACTCTTGCCCTTTCCTGTTCCTGTGATAAGTGTAATATCATAGCAATGCCTTTTCAAAATATTCCAGCAGAAGAAGAAGGAATTAAATGGAAAGTCTACACTCGCAAAGAGGAAATCTGCATTTCTTAAGCTAACCAGAAGTGAGTTTTTCCATTCTCTTCAGAGGAGCTAGAATTTCACTGCACAGACTGTACAGTTATAGAGCCATAAAGCACCACATGTGTAACAGGGAATTTCATCATACAGAGTGAATTCTATAGAAGTCAAGAGATCCTGCAATAGGAAAAGAGAGTTTATAAGTCTTGAACAGCACACATATGTATATATAAAGGTATTTTATAAACAAATATATATTATTGTCAAGTAGATTTATTTTTCATTCTCTACACATCTAGATATTTCTATTTTCTGTTTTTCATCTCTTCCATTTACCATCCAAAAATAATTTAGATTTTCCTACTGAATTTCCAGATTATTTTCCTGTTGTTTGAACCAGTACAGCCAAAATAATTTTGCTACTGGATTTAATTAATCGCTGTCTTCTGTAATGGATCCTCTATGCTGGTTCTGTTTCCATTTTTTAACCCAGGAGACTGGTTGAAAATGTGGAATAACTATAACTTTTTTTTTTTTTCCCAATTGTGCAACTTTTTTTTTTTTTTTTTCTTCTCATCACAGCCAGGATCTGTTCTGGCTCTTCTATTTCAGATGATTCTTTTATATTTAAATATTAAGAAAATTATCACTTTCAATTTCATCTGTAGTACTATTAATATGTCAATGTTTTTATTTATCCTCAGACCACAGTGGATAACACTGGAAAAGTAGTTCATTTTTTAATGTAGAGTATTAACTACAGTTATTCTAAGTTTTGCAGGTACAAGCCTAATTCTAAACTGTGATACATTGTAAAGCTGTGTGTTGCTGTTGCTCATGTGAAGGATGAAGAACTTATGTTATGTTAAGTGGAAAGCATTTTGTGATAGTCATGTTCCTATATCAGACTAAGCATCAAAAAATTGGGGTATTTATAAACGTGAATGAATTTTGAGAAGAAATATATATATATATATATACATATATATTATGCCATTTTGGTATATATATTGGTCTACCAAATATAACGAACTTAGCAGAAGTCTTTACTGTGTGTTTCTTTTCACATTATGAATAAGCATTGCACAATCCAGTTTCTAAATATTAGTAAAGATCTATTGATCCCACACCATAATGAGAAATAACAATTCCCTTTCTGAGGATCAGATATGTTGATGTAGCAGAAAATCTGGTGGAGGATGCATAGGACTCATGCCAAAGATGTCTTTGGAATCAGATTGGGAACAATCTCACACAACATGTGTCCTGCTTTCATTTTCTGACTTAAAGTCAGGAACTTGAAGTTCTCACAGAAATCAAGAAGTGTAAGATTGTTGCAGGATATGTCTTCTCATCCTTGATGTTATTTTTAGTTTGATTGCATCTGCAGTTTTCATGCCTCTTCATTCAAGGTTTGATGTCTGCTAGTGCATACTGACACTGAGCTAATCAAACCTTTCTTGATTAATACTGTATTTTTGAGTCAACAGACATTATGTGCAAATGCAAGTAATATTTGTCACTTAATTTTAATCCTGTATTTTCTTGTCAAAGCAGAAAATTAAGTTTCTGTGGCACTACATTCTTCTTGAACCTTCTGGACTACATAAATTATATGTCTTACCTGTGCAGAATGATGCTTATTGGTAATTTCATTTGTTATTTCAATAGGTGTAATCTTCAATAAAAAATATGTTTTTCATATTTAAATAGAAATGTTTTCCTCCTATGAGGTTTTCTCTACAGTTTCAAGGCAATAATAGCAGTGGGGAATCTAATTTTAATTTCAGCAATCATTTTGGAAAACTTAATGAGGCAGAAAATTTATTAAAAAAATTTGACAAATCATAAAAATAATACATATCTACTTCCAGGTTTTCTAGAAGAGACAGCAACAGAAACTATCTTGGATTTTACACCCCAAATTATAAAGACCTCTGTTTCATCTCTCACTGTCAACACATTGTCCTAGTAAACAGCAAATGAAGGCCTGCAGAAGCTACCAAAGACATGCCTACACTAAAGAGTTTTGCAGTGTTATGATAAAAGAACCAACACAAAGCTTTCTGTCCTCTGCCTGTCTCATTGGTGACTTAGTCCTTAAACATCAGAATCACTTAAGTAATGTTCTCTAAGCAGGAAATTTTAAATATAATAACAGCATGAGATTCATTTAGGATAACATTCTTGATTAAGCGAGGTACTAGGAAATACACCTTGAGGCATCCTGGGACTTTTTTTTCAAAGGTATCTCTATCTGCATGGAACTATTTGGCATGAATTTCAGTATTTGTGAAATGATTAATAACATTATCTGAAAGGGCCAATAGGGAGATGTTTTTAATTAACTCTGAAGCTATTAAAAATAATGTTTCCTTTTTTTTTCTTTTTTTTTTTTCTTTTTTTTTTTTTTTTCTTTTTAATTGCTGTGTGTCTTTATAGGAATAATAATGGATATTTCAGTCAGGGTTGGCATATGAATTGAAACAGGATCTAGGTGGGAACACAGAGAAGGAAAGATGCAGACCAAACATTTTTATTCTGTTTCTATTGTTTCTAAATGTTCATAACAGAAGACACTGAGGTTCAGGTGAGTATGGGTTTATCATTGCTCCTGACCTATATCTGGATATTAGTTGCTCTTGGTAGCGACTGAAACAACACATGTATCTGCACTAATATATCTTACTACATAACACGTTGCTGCACAGCCTGTTCCTGCATTCTTTCTTCATGGAGTTGTCCCTTGAAAATCAGTGCATATTTTGTCCAAGTAAAGCAGAACTGATCTCTTAAATCCTGCAGTCAATTTTTGTTCTTCAATCTGATGACATGAAAAAGACCTACTTTGAATGTCCACTGATGCATTTAAAATAAAATCAAATAGGGTGTTTTGTTTTGTTTGGTTTGGTTTGTTTTTTATAAAACAGCCAGCAGAATTGAAAATATCAGTTTCATAGAATAATATGAAGTTTCACATATAAATATGATTCAGGCAATAGAATGTTAACATACATGTATTCATTAGCATTAAAAGAGCAACTTGTTAAAAAGATATTCAATCTTTAGAAAATCTTTAGAAATCTTTAGAAATTATACACAGCTTTTTCAAACTTTATATACTCACAATTTTTTACATGTCCTAAGCTTTCAGGCTTCCCTCAAAGAAATAGCCATCTTCTGGTGGGTTTTCTGCCTCTATCAACTTTGTTCCTGGTATATATAAAAGACTTTACCACTAGATATTGGTATCGTATTGTTATATTTTCATATGCAGGAAAAAGCCAAAAACATACAAACATGTCTAGAACTTACTGCACCACTACTGTACGCTACAGGCTACTTAGATGAGGATATGCTACTTAGCAGAAAGACCAGGATGACAATGAGAAATGTGATAGATTCAATCTTTCTGTTATACCGTCATAATATGCAGTAGGCAGCCTGTCTCTTCCTATTTTACAAATTGTTGACTTGAAGGTAGTGATTTTTTTGCTTCTTAATTATGGCTCATAGCTCCATGTGCCAGACAGAAGAGTTCAATTAAGAATAATTCATTATCAACCTATATCTAATCAACATCATGTAGAATAACTGGAAGAACGGCATGTTTATTTTGGGACTCTACCAATAAAGTTTTAGAGAATAAAAATATAATTCATTGATATCCAGCAGGGCTTCATGGAAAGTAAGTCTTATCAACCCAAACCATCATGCTGTTTTGTTGTTTTTTCTTTTTGTCCTTGTTTTATTTTTTCTTTTTTGCTTGTTTGTTTGTTTGTTTTGTTTGTTTTTGTTGACAGAATTACATATTGATAAAAGTAATTCCTTTGCTTTGTCATACCATTTTCTCCAAGGCATTTTAATTCTACATAACATTTTAATTTAATTCTACATAACATTTTGCGTAACATTTTAATTTAATTCTACAAAACATTTTAATTAATAAGATTGCATTAGGGAATTAATCAGTCACATATCAGAGTTATTGAAAATGGTCTCATTGACATATCTCAAACTATAATTGTTACTGAGGACCTCCTCAATAACGAGTGGAAGCATTTCTGCTGAGGTTCCCTGAGGGAATGACTTTTGGTTCTCCACTTTTTAGTGTTTCTTGGCATGGTCTCAATAAATATAGAACATGTTTGTTGAAATAGTTTGAAGATCACATTCTAATAACAGGATAACAAATACTGAGAAGGACAAGTTGCTAATGCATTGGCATCACCGAGAGTTGTAGTGATAGCTGGAAAGTAGAAATGTAATAGTGGCATATTATAAGTTTTACCTAAAATCATAACTGTTTTTGGTGTAGACTGGCATTGCGTCTCACTTAAGTGGATGGAATGGCATTCTGCTATTTAAAAACATATTTATTTATTTATTATTTATTTTTTAATAAACAGAGGACTAACTCTGATTTAAAATATTTTTCCAGTATGTGGGATTGGAATTGTTTTTTTTTCTGTTCCTAGTAGTCTCTTCTATGGTTTGTACCTGAAAATAGGTGAGTATCTTTTGTGGTTTTCTACATGGGATCCCCGGAGAATATGATCACCTGTGTTATCAGTGAACTTGTAACACTCACTGCTCTGTATCTGGAAAATGATTATAGTAACATCTTATGTTTCATGGTTTCAGCTAGGTTCTTGCAAACTCAGTTTTTTCTTCATGTTTTGTTCTTTTGTTACTGTGGAAATTACTTGAAGTAATCAGCTTTTCTTTACTTTTTTCCTTTCTCCTCTGTTTGAAACATTAATAGATTTGAGACCAAATAACTACCCTAAAGTTCTCAGAGACACTAGACAACTTTGTCTCAAGCACTTTGTTCCCTTAGCTGATGCTGCATGTTAACATTACATTGAGATTTCAATGTGGAACTGAAAACAATTTCTTCCTAAATTCAAATTGGCAGAGGAATCACCTTTTCACTGCCAAGGACTTGGATCATTTCCTTGGATTATTTGGCTGTATCTTGTTCCAAATGGTGATTTCATGGTCTCTGCTTTTCTCTGTCTATGGTGCAATCTAAAACCTGAGTCTTGACATACTTTAATCGAGGTAAAATCTTCATCATTTAGTATACAAGGAACTATGACCGAAATACCCAGGTGTCCTACATTTTAGATAGTGAAACAGTCAAATTTCTTTCAATTAGAGCCTAGACCTTGTAAATCACAAGCCTAATATTTAACAGAAGAAATTATATAGTTCCATAGCATGACCTTTAAAATATGGAAGGACCATTAGGAAACAGTCCATCCTAAACCGATTTTAAATACATGACTAGAGATTCAGTTCTCTAGGGTATCTAAGTTCCCTATGTAATAATTGGAGAGGGAATTGTCATTTTTCCCTGGGATACCTAAACTAGAACCTCTGAATAGGTTATGAAATCTGATTTCTACTCCCACCCATGCAATGAGGTTGGCTTATTAGTAAATCGTAAAACTACTGTGAACCTTACCTAAGTGATATTCAAGCAGGCAATGGTATTTATTATGGTTAATAAAAGTTTTACAGATACAGAAGATACCAAGTTGTCACCATTACAGATCAGTAAGTAATCAGAATAATGGAACTAATCAAGAAAATCCAAATTAAAGATTGTTTGAAAATATATGGAAGTAGCTCTTCAAATAAATTCAGTATTCTGCATAAAAACTAATTTAAAGTTAATGGCACACATAGTGGAGAATCATAAACTCACAATAGAGAAGGTGCAGATGTAGCTCCCAAAGGGAGCTTCAGAAGGAATCAGGCCACATCAGCTCCAGGGAACATGACAGTTACTCTGACAAAGAACAACAGTCAGTGTGCTTGTCTGAACAACCCTTTGGGTTAAAGGTGAAATCAAAGATTTCTGATTGTAAGGTTTCCTATATATTTGGTTTCTGTGTAAAAAGTGGAAACCCACTTATTACTTTTTTTCTTTTTTTTTTTTTTTCTTTTTCTGAGCACGACCCTCATGAGTCACCTAGCTGCCAGTACTTCAAATCATTTATTGATTTGTTGTATCCAAGTTTGTTCTTTTCTTTTCTTTCACCTATACTAGAAAGATCCAAGATACATCAAGTACTATTTTGAAAAACACTGTGAAGGCACCTGAAAATATTATTGCACATCAGGTATGTTCATTACAGCATTAATAAATTAAGTGAAGGCAGCATTCAGAAGAAATTATATTTACCAGAAGAAAGTAGGTTTCATAAACAGAAAATCTCTCAATAAATAGGATAAACAAAATTCTATATCCTATTCTGAATGTCTAGTTTCCCAGTGTTCCCAGTGGAAATACTACTTCATGTTTCATTTTTTTTTCAAAGATGTGCCAGAAATTCCCCAAACCAATGCTTCAATTTGACAAAAAAAAAAAAAAAAAAAAAAAAAAAAAAAGTTTGTAGATAAGATCCATGGTGTAATGCTTTAATTCCGAGGCATAATGTTCCTTCGACTAGGCACAGTATTTTGCATTTGCATTACCTTTTCTAGAAAACAATAAAACAAAGTAGTTTATATAAATGTATTTTAAAAGTCTCTCTATATGTCTTCCTATTCCACAAACAGAAGAAATCTATCATTACATTCCATTATGTAGTAACTGCAAGCTATTGTTAGCATTTTAATAAAGTTCACAATTGGGTATCATAATACAGAGCTATTCTTTTAATATCTCAAATCAAATCTTCATTCTTATTTCTGTGATAGACTGAACCTCATATTGTATGGCTCAAGCAAATTAAATAAATAAATGAATCCTGCTCTCAGGCTGTTTAAATGGCTTATTGGCATATCACTACTTTTATTGATCTTAATACTGTAGACCAGACACCTATAAATTGACATTCTTCTTCTTTGGTTCATCAAAATTCCAATGCTATAATATTCAAGTAATCTAAAATAATGCATCAAATACCCAAGTTTTTTGTTTTTCATAAAGCCAGATCTAGTTAAATGCTTTGTGTCCTGAGATTGAACATATCCATCACTACTGTCCATACATGTTTACTTTAAAAATGAGAGAATAAAATATTCAATGGTGTAAGTTATTTTTTCCATCCTCTCTTTTAATATGTACTCTTAAATACCACTTTCTGTATCTTGAACATAAATAACTCATTTGGTTGGCCTATATTTTCCGCCTTAAAGAAAAACAGTTAGTTGCAAGTGTCAATTGTCAACTTCATCAAATTCCTCATATGTATAATTATACAGATATTTTGCTGAACATGTTACTTGTCATGGTATCTTTAGTATTTTTGTTCATTTGTTTTGATATAGAAACATAGAATATCCTTAGTTGGAAGGTACCCACAAGGACCAATTCCTGGCTGCACACAGAACCACCCAAAAATCAGACCATGTGTCTGAGAGCGTTGTCCAAACACTTATTGAATTCCAGCAAGCTCGGTGCTGTGACCACTGTGACCCTGGGGAGCCTGTTCCAGTGCCCGACCACCCTCTTGGTGAAGAATCTTTTCCTAACACCTAGCCTGAACCTCCCCTATTGCATCTACATGCCATTCCCTTGGGTCCTGTCACCGTCAGTGGAGAGAAGAGATCAGTGCCTGCCTCTCTGCTCCCCTCATGAGGAAGCTATAGGCTGCAATGAGCTGTAGGCTACCTCCCCTCTACTCCTTGTACACCTTCCCTTCTAGACCCTTTGTTGCCCTATAGTTACAGAGACTGTCCAGTGTAGCAAGGACTGTCAAATTTCTGATCAGGGATTTATACTTAGATGTAATTTTGGAGTCAAGAACTTTACATAACTATATTTATGTAGATGACACAAACTAATCAATATGTATCAATATTTCTCTTCTTTTATGTCAGTACTAAAGGTGTTTCAAAGACATTTGTGTTTCTCTATGTATACCTTCCACCAGCATGTATTCCCTGAAAATCAATAAAGAATCCAAAAGCCAAAAGCTTGCTGCAAATTTCGTGATGGGAGGCTTTAAACCACTGTCTTGTAATATCTCCATGTCTTTTTTATAGATTTATCATGTCAAAAATGTAAGGACAGAAACAGAGAGGAGTTTGTCGACGTTTGTCGAAGACACACCTTATTAAAACTCAAAAAGAAATTATCATGCTATATAAGAGGATGATCTGCTGCTTAAAGTGTGTCTGTGGGACTGTGGCTTTGCAACACATTTTGGGTCTATTTCACTCTCCACTATTCTTAAAAAAAGGCAATAGTTTGTCTTTTATTGAAGGTATATCTCTAGTTACAAAAGAACTGCGAGGACAGTATTTGGCTCAGTACAGATGAATAAATATCAGCAGCATAATATTTAAAAATATATATAAAGAAATAAAAATGTTATTTCTTCTTAGAAATACCAAATTGAGCATTTTATTATTTACCATCTAAACTGTAATCTTTTTTTCATGAGGACTTAGGAGGTCTCTAATCACAGCATCATGGAAAGTGTTATTGCTGTGCTGTTTCAAAACTTGTGATTATCTTCTGGCAAAGATAGTGTTGTGTTTATCCATACTATATTTTGCTGGTTCATACATTAAAAATAAAATAAAATAAAATTCAAAGTGTTCAACAGAACATTTTCTTTTCAGTTTAAAATAAACACACTTTAGTTCTTCATTATACTATATGGAATACATTTGATTTCTGGCAGAGAAAATAACATGTTTCAGTAAATGTTTCAGGCAAGACCAATACAGAAATTGCACCGATTTAACATTTTAAAATTCAGTAGGAGCTGCAGACTTTCCATATTCAGGACTTCCTGTGATTTAGAAATGGCTGAGGGCACATGGATTGAATACAGAGATTTAGGAACAGGCTTTTTGTTCTGTGTTTGTGAGACGGCACAGTGACTAGTATCGCTGCTTGTTTATAGGTAACAAGTAAATTTTAGTGTTGTTTCTTAAGATTTGTTTGTGTTGTAGAGGATAACAATACTGAGTATTTCTATGTATGCTACCTACCACTAATTATTTAGCAAACATATTACAACTTTATGATGGGATCACGCGGGCAATGGTGTGCTCACTTTTACAAGTTGTGAAGTGGGGAAACAATTTCTGAAACATCAAAAACTACTAATTTAGACTGGGATAAAAAGAAACACTGTGTTTGAAGTGATGAGAAATTTCCATGAAAATGAGATATTAATGGATTTCGTTGACAGTAATATATTAAACAAACAACAACAGTCTTATCTGAAGCTGTGCAAGGAAGCTGGAAGAAAATGAAGAAATCCTGCTTTATTTTTCCAGCTCTCTAGATATTTCAATCACCAGTTAGCAAACTTCAATTTAAAATTAGAAAGAACTAATATAGTTTTTTGATCAATCTTAGCAATAAACATGTAATAGACTAGGGAAACTATCAGACTAGGGAAACATGCAAAATCACTGTTGTATTTGTTTGTGCCTCTGAAGAAGAAATTGTATTGATTCTCACTCTTCAAAAGTGTTCATGGCTGCTTTGTTCTTGTCATAGGTAACTCACTACTGTGCAAATGATGATCAGGCTTTAGTAGTGTTTAGAAGTGCAACTCCTATATTTCCTGAAGAAACCCAACATTTGTATTTAGAAAGAAAATGAGACAGGTAATACCAGATAAAAATCCATAGCCTTCAGCTACATCCTTTATACAGTCTAGGGGAAGAATCAGCTACCTTAGATCCAGCAGTCAGCACAGTGTGCAAAGACTGTTTTGAGTTAGGCAATGGAAAATACTGTGTGGGAATGTGTTTTACTAACGTGGTCCAGCTAAAGACCTTTTTCTCCCCATCTGCACTGCTAGATGTTCAGAATTATACCACCTTCTGTTGAATCTATTTGGAAGAAGAAGCTGGGGTCCCACAAGGGTGATTCAAGCTTGCCTTCTTGGCTGATGAGACTGCATGAGTCCTACTCTTCTCAAGGCATCTCTGGCTGTAAGGAGCTCTGTATTTCACTCAACACTTCTCAGACCTCCTGTGAATGACACAGCCTAAGTTCTTTCTGACAAAAGAGAAGGTCAAGTGTTTCCTTCAAATGGGGGTCAACTGATATTGGCTATGAGTTCAGCAGTTATGAGATTTAGAGTCAGTAGTATACCTGCGTCCAAATACTTTCTGTTCCTGGCAGGAATTAAACTCGTATCTTCAACTCACTAAAGTAAGTCTGAGACCATTAATATATATTATATTTTAAAAACAAACAAAAGAGTTGTTCATCTTTGCTTGGAATATTAGCTGATTACCTGAAAGCAGAGGCAATAAAAACAAGCACATTTCTCTGATCAAGAGAAAGATCATTTACCCAGTGATAAGTGGAAGAGAAGCTAAGTTCTATTTCCCACCCCTAACGACCACTTGTACTTTCTGTAACCATTGTTTCCATTTTTATTTAATAAAATACATTAACTTTTTATACAAAAAATCAAAATATTGATTTCAAAACATCAATTTCAAAAATATCAAAACACTACTTAGATTTGTAATCCTCTTTGTTGCCTTACCAAGACTAAGGAGTGAGCTCAAGCTGACCCAGAGTCATGAAAAAAAAATGTAATTTTAACAGAGAAAGTGCTGGTTCATTTTTGACTGTAGGGAAGCATGCAAAGATTCATGTATCAACTAGAAACTACATTCAGTGGAATAATAATTATATTTTAAATCACAAACCATTTATTGTCTCTTTTGCAGTATTTTTATGCCACATATGCACATAGTCTAAAAAGTAATGAGACTATTACATATGTAACTGTTGAGTTAGTACAGTGAGGTATTTGTTGATTGTTTATATGTGCTGTGTTTTTTTTTATTATTATTATTTTAATTTATTATTATTTTAAGTATCCATATCTGTTGTACATAGTTCCCTCACCACTGTCAGAATGGCAACAGGTGCAGTGCTCCCAAAATGCAATTGAGCAGTCTCTCTTGTATCTACTGTTAGCTGGAAATCCAACAAAATAACTATTCAAAAACAAAGTTCCCAATGCTTTTATTGAAATGATCACAGAATCATAGGGGTTGGAAGGGACGTCCAGAGATCATTGGGTCCAATCCCCCTGCCAAAGCAGGGTCCCTATCCCTATCTGGACGCCTGTCCAGATGGGTCTTGAATAGCTCCAGAGAAGGAGACCACAACCTCCCTGGGCAGCCTGTTCCAGTGCTCCGTCACCCTCACTGTGAAGTTCTCTCGCATGTTGGTACAGAACTTCCTGTGCTCCATCTTGTGGCCATTGCCCCTTGTCCTATCCCCACAAACCACTGAAAAGAGGTTGGCCATATCGCTCTGTCTCACACACATAAGATATCTGTAAACATTAATAAGATCCCCCCTCAGTTTTCTCTTCTCAAGGCTGAACAGACCCAGGTCTCTCAGTCTTTCCTCATAGGGAAGATGCTCCAGGCCCCATATCTTCTTTGTTGTCCTCTGCCAGACTCTTTCCAGGAGATCCCTGTCTTTTTTTGTACTGGGGAGCCCAGAACTGGACACAGTACTCCAGGTGAGGCCTGACCAGGGCAGGGTGGAGGGGGAGGATCACCTCCCTTGACCTGCTGGGCACGCTTCTTTTAATGCATTCCAGGATCCCATTGGCCTTCTTGGCCACCAGGGCACACTGCTGGCTCATAGTCAACCTGTCATCCACCAGTACCCCCAGGTCCTTCTCCTCAGAGCTCTTCTCCAGCAGGTCGTCCCCCAGCCTGTACAACTAGCGGTTGTTCCTTTCCAGTTAAAGGACTCTACACTTGCTCTTATTAAACCTCATTTGGTTTCCTCCTGCCCATCTCTCCAGCCAGTCCAGGTCTCACTGAATGACAGTACAGCCTTCTGGCATGTCAGCCACTCCTCCCAGCTTCGTGTCATCGGTGTACTTGCTGAGGGCAGACACTATTCCCTCATCAAGTTTGTCGATGAAGTTGTTGAACAAGACCAGACTTAGCACCGACCCCTGGGGAACACTGCTAGTCACAGGCCTCCAGCCAGACTCTGCGCCACCAATCACCACCCTCTGAGTTTGGCCTGTCATCTAGTTCTAAACCCACCTTACTGTCCACTCCTCTATCCCACACTTTCTCAGCTTTGCTATCAGGATGTCGTGGGAGATAGTATCTAAAGCCTTGCTAAAGTCACGGTAGATGACATCCACTGCTCTCCCCCCATCTACCCAACTGGTGATGCCATCATAGAAGGCAACGAGGTTGATCGAGCACGACTTCCCCTTGGTTAACCCATGCTGACTACTCCTCATAACCTTCTTCTCTTCCAATTGCTTGGAGATGGCATCCAGAACAAGCTGCTCCAATACCTTTCCAGGGACAGAGGTGAGACTGACTGGCCTGTAGTTTCCCAGATCCTCCTTCTTGCCCTTCTTGAAGACCGGAGTGACATTGGCTATCCTCCAGTCTTCAGGCACCAATCCTGTTCTCCAGGACCTTTCAAGGATGATAGAGAGCAGTTCGGCGATCACCTCTGCCAACTCCCTCAGCACACGTGGATGCATCATGTCGGAGCCCATGGATTTGTGTGCATTGATCCCACTCAGACGCTCCCAAACCTCTCTCTTGTCAACCAGTGGGGAGCCCTCCATTTCCCAGACCATTGCTTCTCCCTCCAGGGTCCAGTAGTCCCAGAGGGGAGTCCTTGAAGCAAAGACTGAAGCAAAGAAAGCATTCAGTATCTCTGCCTTCTTGGTGTCTCCCAGGACATCCCTCTTGTTCAGCAGGGGACCCACATTATCCCTAGTCTTCCTTTTACTGTTTACGTACTTAAAAAAACAAATAAACAAAAAAAAAAAAAAAAAAAAAAAAAACCTTCTTATTATCTTTATCTCTTTTGCAAGCCTAATCTCTAGGTGGGCTTTAGCCTTCCTCATTGTGTCCCTGCAGGCCCTGACAACACTTCTATACTCCTCCCAAAAGGACAGGCCCTTTTTCCACATTTCATAAACCTTCTTCTTTTTGATCTTATCAATGATCACCTTGCTCATCCACACAGGTTTTCTTCTCCCCTTTCCTGATTTCCAACGCTTAGGGATGAGCTTGGAAGAAGTGCTGTTTAAATGTTGTCCAGCTCCTACAAGCACCTTTGCCTTCCAGTAATCTACCCCATGAGACACCCCCAAGCAAGTCCCAGAAGAGGTCGAAGTTGGCTCTCCGAGAGTCCAGGGTAGCAATCCTGCTTTTTGCCTTACTTCTTCCACCAAGTTCCATCTGGAACTCCACCTTCTCATGGTTGCTGCATCCCAAGCTGCCCCCAACCTTCACATCTTTAACAAGCCCATCCCTGTTGGCAAGAATAAGGTCCAGAAGCACCTCCCTGCCTCATCAGCTCCTCCGCCACCTGTATCAGAAAATTATCTTCAATGCATTGTGGGAACCGTTTGGACTGTGCGTGCCTGGCCGAGTTGCTTACCCAACAGATGTCTGAATAATTGAAGTCCCCCATGAGAACCAGTGCCCATGATTGTGAGGTTACTGCCAGCTGCTTGTAGAAGGCCTCATTGGTTTCCTCCTCCTGATCTGGTGACCTGTTGTACACCCCCACAAGAGTGTCCACCATACCAGCCCACCCCTTAATTCTCATCCACAAGCTCTCCACTTGTCCTTCACCCTCAACCAGGTGGATCTGGGTACACTCTAATTGCTCCCTCAGTCATTTGAGGATTGAAGCATATGTGGTGTTTTTTCTCAGTTTGAGTGACACCAGGTATATGTTTCATTAGCTTGTTTATAACTGCTTTTTAATTTAGTTCACCTAAATTTCTGTGCTCTATGAGTTTTAGTCATTTCTTTGACCTCAGTGCCAGTGAAACCCATGGAGCAGATTATCTTGAGTGTCACTTGCAGGGCAAACATGTGATCAGGCCCAGTCAGCATGGATTTATGTAAGGCAGGTCCTGCTTGATGAACCTGATCTCCTTATATGACAAAGTGACGCGCTTGGTGGATGAGGGAAAGGCTGTGGATGTGGTCTTGACTTCAGCAAGGCTTTTGACACTATTTCCCACAACATTCTCCTCAAGAAAATGTCTGCTCATGGCTTGGACTGGCATACGCTTCATTGGGTTAAAAACTGGCTGGATAGCCGGGCCCAAAGAGTTGTGGTGAATGGAGTCAAGTCCAGTTGGAGGCCGGTCACTAGTGGCATCCCCCAGGGCTCAGTACTGGGACCAGTCCTCTTTAATATCTTTATCGATGATCTGGATGAGGGGATCAAGTGCACCCTCAGTCAGTTTGCAGATGACACCAAGTTAGGCGTGTGTGTCGATCTGCTCGAGGGTAGGAAGGCTCTGCAGGAGGGTCTGGATAGGCTGCACCGATGGGCTGAGGTCAACTGCATGAAGTTTAACAAGGCCAAGTGCCGGGTCCTGCACCTGGGGTGCAATAATCCCAAACAGAGCTACAGGCTGGGAGAGGAATGGTTGGAAAGCTGCCAGGCAGAGAAGGACCTAGGAGTATTGGTGGATAGTCAGCTGAATATGAGCCAGCAGTGTGCTCAGGTGGCCAAGAAGGCCAACAGCATTCTGGCTTGCGTAACAAGCCGTGTGGCCAGCAGGGTTAGGGAAGTGATTGTCTCTCAGTACTCAGCTCTGGTGAGGCTGCACCTCTAGTACTGTGTTCAGCTTTGGGCCCCTTGCTGCAAGAAGGACATCGATGTGCACGAGCAAGTCCAGAGAAGGGTGACAAAGCTGGTGCAGGGTCTGGAGAACAAGTCTTATGAGGAGTGGCTGAGGGAGCTTGGTTTGTTCAGCCTGGAGAAGAGGAGGCTCAGGGGCGACCTTATCGCTCTTTATAAGTACATTAAAGGAGGCTGTAGAGAGGTGGGGATTGGTATATTCTCCCACGTGCCTGGTGACAGGACGAGGGGGAACGGGCTAAAGTTGCACCAGGGGTGTTTTAGGTTGGATATTAGGAAGAACTTCTTTACTGAGAGGGTTGTGAGGCATTGGAATGGGCTGCCCAGGGAGGTGGTGGAGTCACCATCCCTGGAAGTCTTCAAAAGACGTTTAGATGTAGAGCTTAGGGATATGGTTTAGTGGAGGACTTGTTAGTGTTAGGTCAGAGGTTGGACTCGATGATCTTGAGGTCACTTCCAACCTAGACAATTCTGTGAATTCTGTGATTCTTTATTATTGGCAGATTTGTTTTGTATCCTGTAGTGATATTCTGTAGGTCATTTGTGTAATTTGAAGGTAACACAGGACCAAACAATGATACATGGCAAGTTCAATTAAACCAAGTTAAACATTAGCTTGCTTACCTCACTGGTTAACCTAACTTGGTTACCATTAAACCAAGTCAAAGTTTCTGTTTTTCATCCTGTTTGTTTTATCTTTTTTTTCTTTCTTTATTTATTATTTATTTATTTTCCTGCAAATGGGAATGGTTTATCCTGTGGTGGATAACCGAGCTGTTGTCATTACTTGTTCGCTTTGTGAAGAAGCTCTGGAACTGCCACAGTTACAGCAAACTGGATTGTAGCTCAGCAGTATAGGGATTAGGGAAAGTGACATTTCTAAGGCCAGATTGGTGCAGCACATGATTCTTGCATGGTGGTTGATTCTAAAACTTTTGTCTGTGAACACATTGTCAAGTCTTGCCTTGCTTATGGGTTTCTCTGTCAGCAGCAGCAGAATGGACAGAGAGATGGTTTGTAGTCTTGTCAGTCTTCCAAATTCAAACTTTTGTTCCCATGAGGTGAAGCACTAGCATCCCCCATGAACGCTACTGGAAGCCAGGAGATCATGTTGTATTTCAGGGCCAGTGTGTCTTTGAGGCACGTAATTTTAAGTTTTTAAGTTGCTTGGCCTTGAGAATACTACAGTTTCTAATTATTGTTGATTCTCTTTCAGTCTACTCTTGTCTATTTTTATATGGTGCAAATCACTCTGATTTGAGTAACACAGCATTGAGCTGTGTTACACTTATGATCAGGGTCCCAATATACATTAACACACATCAAATAACAAAAATACTGCCCTTTATTATTTTTCCCCACCTCTAATTACATCTTGGCTAGCTCTATTTAATGGAATAATAATTTAAAAAAAAGTTTCTTAACTAGTTTTGTAAGTTGTATGTATTTTAGGAGAAGGATATGTAAACCCTCAGTCACTTATGCTTGTTTATTGTTCTGAATATTAGCTTTCTCCATTTCACAAGGCATAAAATTATTTGTAGCATGAATGATTTTTTTTTTTTGTCAGAAGCTTCAGGGCACAAAAGAAAAAAGAAGTTGCTATTGCTGAAACTACAAATAAATAATAGATAGGAGAGGAGATGCAGAGTAAATTTCAAAGCACTCATAGAAAGCTTCACATTAATTTCAGTAAAACTTTTGAACGTTTTAAATTTTATGCTGAATGGAGGTTGTAACATTGTCTGAGATGGCTGAGAATATTTGGAGTATGCTCTATTTCACCATAGTAACTATTACATTCTAGAAGATACTTAGTTCATGTTCATATAAGAAAAATAAATATATCTCCAGTGTGTCACTGCTAATTTTGTTGTAGTAATTCACAGGATCACAGAATGAGTGAGGCTGGAAAGGATCTCTGGAGGTTACCTGCTCCAATCCCCTGCTGAAGCAAGGCCACCCAGAGCAGGTTGCCCCAGATCATGTCCAGGTGGCTTTTGAAGATCTCCAAGGAGATCCCCACAACTTCTCTGGGCAACCCATGCCAGTGCTCAGCCACCAGAACAGCCAGTTTTTCCTGATGTTGAGATGGATCCACTTGTATTCCAGTCTGAATATCTGTTCCTATTGCTTCTTGTCCTGGCATTAAGCACCACTGAAAATAATATGGCCCTGTCCTCTTTACAGCCTGTTTGCACCCAATAGTTAATTGATTAACCTTTTTTTTTGTAATCATATATTTTTTTTCATTCTTTCAAGTATATCCATACCCATTTGAGTAAGATGGAACCTATGCCCAGGAAAACAATGGAAGGGGAGAATAACATGCAGGTTGCACCCCCAGGGGATCTCCGCTTTCCTATGAGTTAGCAGTAAAGACATACTCTGGCATCAAAGGTCATTGTTTCTAAAGAATAATAATAACAATAGTAATAATAACAACAACAGCAACAATAACAGCAACAAAAACTGACAATTCTGAAAAGGTGAAAAGATTATGGATGACAACTGTTCAAGAAACAAGTCATCTTAATGGCACAAAGGGGCTAAAGCATGCCTTTCCCCCTTCAATTGTTTTCAGGATAATTGTTTTTGCCTGGAATTCAGTAATCTGATGTCTGTTGCACTGTTAGGTAAGTAGTCAAAATATCTGAGAGTGTGAAATATTGAAGGATGGAAGGTTGCAGGAGTTCATTAAATTACCTCCCAGTTCATCATCTGCTCTACAGCTCTGTGAGGCAGTTTAGTTTCTTTGACAGTCTGACCTTTGTGCTTAAATAGGTTGGTCTGCCATGGAGACTGTTTTCTGGGGCTTTTGAGGCCACAGATATTTTGTACTTTGTATGACTCTTTAAGTAAAAACTTCTATTTGTACTCATTCATCTTACTTTAAGATATCATTCACCTCTTCCACTTATTTGCTTGTCCAGCCTTGCTGTTCTCTTAATATTGTTGTGCATTTCTTGCCCAGATAGATTCCAGGAAAACAAAAAAAAAAAAAAAACAAAAAACAGGACCAGGATCAGACAAGGAAAAGTGCCTTTAGGCAGTAACTCCTTTCTAGTTCTTTTCACAGCTGTCTGACAATCAGTCAAGATATGAACACCTTCTTTACCCTGCCAATGTAAAACTCAGTAATGCCTCCAGCATCTTTCCTGGGAGGTTAATTCACCCTTTCCAAACTTGAAAATAAGGTCTTATATTTAAGAACTGGTATGTTATTTTATTTTATTTTTGCTGGTGCTACTAAATAATTTATATTCTGTTTCTGAGAGAGAAACACACACACGTATAACATATGTGTGTATATATATACACACACATGCTTTTAAGGCTTCATTTAATAGTAGAAATATAAAGTTGGGAGTTGGGGAATATATATATATATATATCTTATAACTTGGCAAATGCCTTCATTCTATGCTACATCTTTAAAATAAATTACTTCACCAGGAAAAAAAAAAAAAATAATAATAATAATAATTTAAAACAACAATAACAAAATCCCCCAAAGCCTCACATAATAAGCAGTCCCCTCACAGTACAGCTACAGCACGTACCAAGTAAGAGCACAAGAATTTAATTGAAATGTTAGCCACGCCATTCCTAACTGCACCAAGTATCAGAAATAGCTAGTCCAATCACATTTAGAAATAATTAATGTGAATATTGCAATAAATTAACATAATGAATAATGTAATTAAAGGAATGATACATATAATTACTAAAGGAACAATCATCATTAGCAAGAGAGCTTTGTTGCTGCCTTTGTGTTTATATAATTCACAGTTGTAATATTCAGTGAAAGTTATTCCAAGACAAATCACAGATGCTACTAAGAATTTGCAGATCAGTATTCCTGGGATACTGGGGAGCCACAGTGGAGTTGTATGTTTTCTGTTTTCTGATTAATTTGCCAAACAAAAATATTCTTCACCAAACACAGAATTTTGGTTGTCCTAATGTTATTTGGATTGAAGCAGTATTTTGTGCTTCACATCCAGCAATATAACATGCAGAGCACTCAGTCAACTCAGAATAAATAAGGATCAAATTTTTAACCAATATTTGAACCCCCCTTGCCCACTCACCCAGATGCATCTCACTGTACCTTGCTATTCTTTTTCTGTGGAAGGACTAGGTAAATGGTTCTTATTGTCTCTGTTGGATCTATATACACATTACCTTCAATCTACAACTTCCTTGCAAGGGGGAGTGGAGATGCAGGTGACCTATTCTCCATAAACACCAGTGATAGGACCCGCGGGAACAGTGTTAAGCGTAGGGGAAGTTTAGGCTGATCATCAGGAAAAGGTTCTTCACCGAGAGGGTGGTTGCACACTGGAACAGGCTCCCCAGTAACGTAGTCATTGCACCAAGCCTGTCTGAATTTAAGAAGCGACTGGACTATGCACTTAGTCACATGGTCTAAACTTTTGGGTAGACCTGTGCAGTGCCAGGAGCTGGACTTGATGATCCTTATGTGTCCCTTCCAACTCGGCATATTCTATAGTTCTATGATCTATATATACATTGTCTTCCTGTTAAATGCCAATAATTTGGATGTGTAAATTGCAGAACTCAGATCTTCTACTCTGTGTTCCAATCTCTAGTAGAGCCTAATCCTATGTATCTTGCAGATATCTAATTTGAATATTTTAAAAGGAGGTACAGTTAAGCCATTCATCTGTGGTAGAGGATCTAATTTCACATCTGTTCTTTCTCTAATTCAGGTGAGATAGCAGAATCAATCTGCTTGTACATTCTTTACATTTTAGTCAATTGAGTAGGGTACCATGGGATATAATACCTTTAATTATCTCCTTTTTGAGTTTCTTTAGTCTATGGAAAATACTTAAATAGTCATTCTGAGCTCTGTAGAAAGCTGGGCCCTTGTATGTATTACTAGCATTTCAATGAAATTCTCATTTCCTAACTCTCAATGGTATATTTTATTTATTCAGAGGAAAAACACTACACAAAAAATCCTAACCACATTACAGTAAATAATTAACTTATTTCCCTTAAATTTTTACTCAGTTCTCTAGTTATATTACAACTGTTATTCTTTCAAGATGTTGATTAAAAACAAACAAACAAACAAAAAGAATTTATTGGAATTGAGTAATGGTAGGCACAGCATCAGTTGCAGACTATTTCTTATCACCGTCTGCAATGAGATGTATAGGAGTTCATGCCTGAACCTGTAGAAGCAGGCTTAGATTTTCATTTTCATTTCTTTTTCTGCATTTTACTTTCTGATTGTTCTCCACATTTTCCATTCATTCGTAATGGAAGAATTAGGTCATTGAAAAGAAATGAAGTTACTTCCATGAAAGAAAAAAAAAAAAAAAAAAAAGAAAAAAAACACCCCCCCCCCCAAAAAAAAAAAAAAAAAAAAAACAGGATTCTGGATTCTGTCTATTCTATATGTAACATAGTGTTCCTGTGGTCAGCTCTGAAATTTCACAGAATCACAGAATTTCTAGGTTGGAAGAGACCTCTTCATACAGAAGAATCTCTGTAAAGCCTCAAGTAAACTAAATATGGACAAAGATTGAAAAGTGGGTGGTGATGCAATTAAAATAATCTTTCTCACTTTTAGAAGAAATATGCTTTCAGTGATATTCATGTGCTGGTGTTCCATAATAAATCATATAAAAAATCATCATGCTATATGCTGCTTTGCCTACAGTTGGGGTAATCTTGTACTCCTACATTATAGTTAAAAATAAATATCACAGGGTGTCTTGACTTCTTCCATCTTTTGTTACCTGATTTAACTAAGTAGGGAGCCAGTCAGATTCCCTGTACAGCCACTGGAAGAAAATAACTCCATTACAGACTAATTCAGAAAACCTCCTCTGGAGGCGTCTGTCTTAATCCCCTGATAATAAAG
Organism: Anas platyrhynchos; assembly: GCF_047663525.1. NCBI lineage: Eukaryota > Metazoa > Chordata > Aves > Anseriformes > Anatidae > Anas > Anas platyrhynchos. The sequence goes on along the minus strand of NC_092587.1, from coordinate 22,272,142 downwards.
GGAGCCTACAGAAACTGCCTAGGTAATGGGATAATTTCAATGGCCAAAACTAAATGGTGTCAATGCTTACTCTCATTTCAACACCCAACATGAGCACTGAATAAAATGGATGTTAAGTATCCTTTTGAAACAGTCTTGAGGTTCTGGTGCCTGCTGTTCCTGTTTTCCACTTCCATTCCTTCAAATTTTTTCTAGAGTTGTAGAACAAGTTTTTAGAATTTACCTAGGTTCCTGCCTGGAGAAGCAGGGATTTAATGGGATTTTCAAAAGTGCTTACCTTCAGATGGAGTTAAATGGGATGATCTTCAAAAGGAAACTAGGAAGAGATTTCTTCTTCAGATCAGTGAAAATAAGGGAAACCCCATATATCATGCATCTACATCTTTAGGCACTGAAACACCTCTGCAAGTGCACCTTAGAGCTATCTGCAAAGATTTCTACACTGCTCTACTGGTGTTTTCCACAGATTTAATCAGAGAACTCTGAAGGTATGTAAGGTTCCCAAGATTATTTTTAAGCTCAGAGATGTGTTTTCTGTGATTGCTGCAGCAGCATGGTGTGTTTCATTATATTTCTCAGCATCAGGATTAGAGAGAGACAAAAAAGAGGCCATCAGAAGGGGCCAAGGGGGGTTATTTCCTCCTCAGCATGATAATGAAGTAGAACTGTGTATATATCTGATAACTTAGATCAAAAGCACTATCTTCAATACACGCTGAAAGTACAACATAAAGTTGGAGCTTATGTTTTGACTGTTTTAGATTAGAACAAAGCCCACTTTGTCTCTTTTTTCTTGGAAAATCTGTATCAGCAGATCAACTACCCCCTATTATGTGCTGCGATCCTTCATTCACATTCCTGTTTGCATTTGCTATCATAATGAACTCCACAGAGAATTACTCTGGTTATGCAGGGATGTAATCATGAGCAACATAAGCAGCTAGTCAGGAAAAATAAATAAATAAATAAATATTGTGCAACAAAATCTGTTCTGCCTTTTTTTTTTCTTTTTTTTAAGAACATAGCTAATTATATTTTACTATGAAATAACAGGAAAGGCCTCTCTGGAGAGAAGTCTTTCCTGTCTCTGTAAAGAATCTGTTTTTATTTATTTTATTAGATGTAAGGAACTTCACACACTCACCCTAGTTCTTTTCTGACATTGCTAATCATATTGCCATAGCTATGTAGCATTTTTTCAATTAGATTTGCATAGGAGAATGTCACCTCTTCTGTGGAGCAGGCCTAGACCTAGTTTCTGCCTGAGAAAATGAATTATTGTGGATAATCCCCCGAGATACCATTTACATTTCCGGGGAGATTTAAGCCTTTATTATCTCTAAGGATTTGAGGTTACACCAACTCTTGTTTTGTTGTAGAACTACTTATTTTTGCTCATCTATGCTCCAGAACATTACTGGCAAGCCAACATATTTTATTTATTTTACTAGAAGAACAGCCACTTTTGGAAGCTCTGTTTGGACATGCATCTTCTGGTTATGTGTCAGTAGAAATGAAAGAAATTAAAATGTGTTTTAATAATGACTAAAGTATGGTAATTGTAACATAAATCTACTGACTTGCCTAGTTGCCTAAGCATGGTATCCTCTGGCTGACTTTCAGAGTTTAATTGGCACTCAGAAATGAAGAGAGGCAATCATGCAGGTCAGAGGAAGAATCTTAGCAGAGACAGAACAGATGCTGCAAATAGCGAGAAAATGCTCAAAACAGACGTATTAGGTTTACTTTGTCCAAGTTCAATTTAAAACAAATTGCTTCTGTGTAGAAGTAATAGGAGGTAGAAGTGAAGGACCAGAGTTTCAAGGTATTTCAATATTTTAAAACTAATAAATATTAGTTTGACTGTCATTAAACTTAATGAAATGATGTCTATGCTGCTACTTACGGCTTGCTATTTATACTGTTAATGGATGACCCCCCCCAAAATTACAGCTCTATGCTTTGAATATTATATTTAGTGGGATATGAATGTTGTTTCCATTTAACCTCTAACTCCAAACTCCTTTCTGAACAGACTGGAAATGAATCAAAAGTGCATGCATCTTGGACTCAGAAGAATGCCCAGCAGCTCAGGGCAGTGATGAGGAACTTATACTAACTATATAAGCTACAAGAACTTATAGATAGTTGATGCAGATAAAAAGACAAATACACTTTTAAGCCCAATTTACAAGCAAGATTCAGAAGTAGTGAAATGTATATCTTCCTAAGAATTCATTCAAAATAAGAAACATAAGAAAAAAAAAAAAAATAGATTGAATATATACTGTAAGAGTTACTAAAACAAGAATTATGTTATTAACATAGTATTATTTCATTGCTAGAACTCAAAAGAGCAGATGAATTTAATGGTATACTAAATTCTTGTCCAGTAGTTACTGGGGATAGTTACTGGGGAATCAAACTGAGAAAACAGACCAGGAGGGTGCTTCATAGTTTCCTGTAACTTGCTCAGAAAAAGAATAGAGAAACCAACTACTGGGAAAATTATTCCAAATTACTTCTGCTGCTTCCATCACCTTACAAGTCTCAAAAGTGCTAGTGACTCCCTCTAAGAGTAGAGTGAAAAGCATGTTTCTTTTTTTTAAAAGGTGGACTAGTAAATAAATCTGTTTTGCAGGCTAAGAGACTCAAGGGGAGGTAATGAGTCCTAGAGGTCCCCTGCTTATTGTGCACCATATGCAGAACTTACACATAGTGTAGGAAAAATGCATAAGAGAAATATTTTTTTCCCCGTGAGTTCTGTTGTTATCAACTAACAAAAATCACTATTTCTTTTGTTGTTATTATTACTTTTTCTCTCTCAATTTATAACTAGTTAGCTAAGACAACTCTTCTTTGCAATTACTTCCATATGAAAAGTCACATAATTTCTAACTTTTTCTTAATTCTGTCTTTTGAGCTGTGCAGTAGTGTTCAGTCTGATAAACTAAAATAACATCTTTACCTTAAAATATAATTATAATAGAAGCTTATTTTACCATGTCTGATATACAAAGCTCTTACTCGGTAACAATCTTGGATTCATATAAATGGTAATCTATTCTGCTAGCAGTATTAAAAGATTTGTTAATCGAGTTCTTTGCATTCCTGTATTTCTCCTTAGCTCAAATCAACCTGAAATCATTTGTGTTTAGAGTATGTTTGCAGATTTCTGTAGGCCTATATTACGTTAATTGTATTAAGCCCTCATTGGAAAATTATTTGCAAAAACAGAAAGGCTTAGGAGAAAGAAAAAACAAGGGGAAAATCCCTCAGAGTAGGAAAATGAAAATTAATAGAAGTCTCGGAAATTCTACATCAGGCAAGGTATGGAAACAGCAATTCTGGAGTCATTAACAGCATGTATGGGTACAGGCTGGGGGACGACCTGCTGGAGAAGAGCTCTGAGGAGAAGGACCTGGGGGTACTGGTGGATGACAGGTTGACTATGAGCCAGCAGTGTGCCCTGGTGGCCAAGAAGGCCAATGGGATCCTGGAATGCATTAAAAGAAGCGTGCCCAGCAGGTCAAGGGAGGTGATCCTCCCCCTCCACCCTGCCCTGGTCAGGCCTCACCTGGAGTACTGTGTCCAGTTCTGGGCTCCCCAGTACAAAAAAAGACAGGGATCTCCTGGAAAGAGTCTGGCAGAGGACAACAAAGAAGATATGGGGCCTGGAGCATCTTCCCTATGAGGAAAGACTGAGAGACCTGGGTCTGTTCAGCCTTGAGAAGAGAAAACTGAGGGGGGATCTTATTAATGTTTACATATATCTTATGTGTGTGAGACAGAGCGATATGGCCAACCTCTTTTCAGTGGTTTGTGGGAATAGGACAAGGGGCAATGGCCACAAGATGGAGCACAGGAAGTTCTGTACCAACATGCGAAAGAACTGGTGAGGGTGACGGAGCACTGGAACAGGCTGCCCAGGGAGGTTGTGGTCTCCTTCTCTGGAGCTATTCGAGAAGCATCTAGACACCTACCTGGGTAACCTGCTCCAGGGACCCTGCTTTAGCAGGGGGATTGGATCCAATGATCTCTAGAGGTCCCTTCCAACCCCTATGGTTCTGTGACTGCAGTATTTACTGCTATAAAGTTTGGAAACAAGTACCTAATTTTCTGTGTTGGTTTCATTCTTTACAAAGAGACAAATAACACAATAAGAGGACATGTTTTAAGTTCTTTATTCCTGTTTCAAACAGCATGTTCTTTGACCAAAGTACAGCATTCCTTACTGCTTTAGATCTTCTGAACAATGTGTTGACCTGCGTAGTGTCACCTCATATTTTTAGTCACATCACTATGTTTATGGCTGAAATTAATAGAATTTAACTGGAGTAGGAAGTCTGGGGGTGTTTTAAAAGCAGCCTTGAGATAAAGATTATCTTGCTCTTTATAAATACCTACTAAAAACCAACATAGAGGACAATGTTCTTGCTAACAAGATGCACCTGCACCCCACTACCTAACACAGTTTTGACAGCAGTCATTGTTACAAACATGATTCTCCAACCACTTGGCTGCAGCCCCTCTAGAAAATGCCCAGAAATCTGCAAAGCATATCACCTCTGAGTCATTTTGTAAGGCCATCCATCAGAAAGCTGAATATAATTATGTGCATGTAAGTAAGAGTTAAAAGCATTAAAGTGTTTTGCATATTGTTGTTCTTACCTTAAAATGAAAGTTACTGGTGTGATGAATTTTGAAGTTACACTGTGGAAATGTGTTACATCATTCTCTGTTCTTCATTTTACTTCCTTACTGTGAGCATACATACCCTCAGAGTACATCCAGAAGGCCACCTTTACAACATATAAGAGCGTAGGGAGATGCTTGTGGATAAAGATAGGAGAGAAATATAGCTCATCTTCATTACACTGAAACCAAATCATGATCCCTTCTCCCTTTTTAAAGGTTAATCCTACCTTTAGAGTGATATTTACATGACTTAGCATGAGCATGTACACTGAAGCTAGTTACATATATTCTTTCATAGAAAAAGGATAGAAGTGTAGGACATCTGACATATTCAAAATACCTTCTTCAAGAGTAGATAATTTAGGTCAGAAGTCCTCTTTCTCTCCATTAATAAAGGCAACATATTAATAGCTCAGAGGTAGACATAGCTGATATCTGAATTAAGGTAAGACTGTCCCACCTTTAATTCCTGAAGAGAATTTGTAGTGTGGATTTTAAGTATAGAAAATTCACCACAGGCAAATAAGACACAGTTTTGGGGATATTTTAGACATACATACATGTCAGGGAATTCTGAGCGTTCTACTGTCTTGAATTTCAGAACAGTGAAAACCACCTTGAGCATGGGTTCCAGGGCTAACATCATGAAGCAGAAGGGATTTAAATATATAAGGTAGGGCTGTGATCTTGACTTTAGAAGACAGATAACTTGGTATAAATGCCAAGATAAGTGTATAAATAACAGGATCCAGATCCTCAATCCCGATTCAGGTCAAGGACTAGGTTGAAACAGTTGACTGCTCTGTTGAATACTGGTCTGGAGCTGGGGGACAGAGCAAAATAGGGGATCTTAGACAACACATGGAGTGCATTCAGGAGGCATATGAATAAGAACATGCTGGTCTGAACATCTCAAGTATAGTCCAAGTTTTGGAAAGCTACCATAACTCACCTGGAGGGGAAGAAAGTGAACATGTGGGAAAACACATCTGCCCCTGACCCTACCTCAGAAACTATTAACAACATCACCTTTCACACTTTTTCCTCAGGGTGCCTATCTATGGAAGGGTCAAGGGGAGATTGGGCCAACAATATCTTACTTTCAAATTATCTCTCCTTAACTTCTAGTAGATTAAAGGCTTTTGACTTATGTATTGTGAAAACAGCATCTCTTTTACAAGCAGCACGTTCTCACAATTGACACTTTGCAAAACTAGTGATAACGCCACCAGTATCTACCCAGATCTGTTTCTTCTTACCACAAAGGAAGGTCTGAATTCACAGTAAGGCACCTTTTTCATACAGCCCATTGTTCAGTCTTCACAAATGCTTAAAAACATTCTTCAAAGTCAGCCTTACCTGCATGCACTTGAGATTCTGAGGTTGCTTTTTATTTATTTGGTCTATAATTATTATTTTATTTTTTTTTTAGGGCTGGGAAAGAAGCTTAGAATCCATGTAAGTAACTTCATGGAAAACATACAAGGTGAAGGAAGTACTCCAACTCCCCAACACGAAACAACCATAGAACCCAGGAACACTTACCTGCCAGCTTCTGAACTTGAGTCACTGCCAAACTACTTTCCAGTGAACTAGTATCACCAAGGTTTTATTGTACTGAGAAGGCACCACCAACATAACTAGCTCATAGAGTCTCTAAAACTATTTCACAGAGATGGTAGATAACACGAAGAAAAAGCAGCCTACCATGGAACACTGAGTCTATTTCACCATGACAGTAGAAAATAGAAAAGCACCCCAGGTGACCTAAGCCCCAAACTCCCCTGGGGAGGCAATTCCTCCCACACATCCTCATGCTTCCTATATAGCAAAGGTCAAATGATCCCCACCTGGCAGATTTCACTTCACAAGGGTGGAGCCAAGAGACCTTGTGGAATAGACTCATCCACCTGGCTTCAATGTTTTAAGGTCAATTGCTCCTTATCACTAGTAGAAATAACCTGACAAGGGGCTTGGTGGTTAGAGATGACCTAATGAATTTACTACAAAAGGTGCGTAAGGGTCATATTTCTGTTAGTCATTCTGTGAGGAAAATTAGTACAGAGCCTGTTATAATAAGTTAAATAAACATAAATAAAAGAAATAAATAAAATTAAATTAAAAAAAAAAAAAAAAAAAAAAAAAAAAAAAAAAACATGAAAACGACCGTAAGGGCAAAATTGCTGTCAGAGATTTTCATGTATCTAGTCACGACAGATAAAGAATATAGCAATCAAAATGACTTTTCTTGACATTAATGTTACTTAAATTTGCTTTTCTGAGAACTCTTTATGCAGGACTTTTCAAAATGTAGCGCCATGACCTCTGACTGCAGTATTTACTTTGGCTGCATATAAATTATCATGTATAAATGCTAGGATCCGGATCCTCACTCCCTGTTCAGGTCAAGGACCGGGCTGAAAGTTTTGGCTTTAATTTGGTTCCATGACTACATTGCTGTTGTTGTGGTTTCCCCTGGCCGGCAGCTAATCACTACATGGCCGTTCGCTTGCCCTCCCCCCTCCGTCTCTGGGGTGGGGGAGAGAAATAGGAAAATGAAGCCTGTGGGTTGAGACAGAGACAGTTTATTAAGACAGTAAAAAAAGAAATAATAATAATAATGATAATAGTACAGCTACTACTGATGTGTACAGAGTAAGTGATGCACAGTGCAATTGCTCACCACCCGCTGACCGATGCCCAGCCTATCCCTGAGCAGACGGCCCCCCCATCCTGGCTAGCCACCCCTATCTATTGTTTAGCATGATGTCAGAGGGTATGGAATAACCCTTTGGTAGTTTGGGTCAGCTGTCCTGGGTCTCTCCCCTCCCAGCTCCTGCTGCACCCCTAGCCTGCCCACTGGCAGGACAGAGCGAGAAGCTGAAAAGTCCTTGGCTTAGTGTAAGCACTGCTCTGCAACAATTAAAACATCAGCATGGTATCAACGTTCTTTTCATCCTAATCCACAACATAGCACTCTGCCAGTTCCTAGGAGGAAAATTAACTCTATCCTAGCTGAAACCAGGACAGCTGTTTTCTGGCAGGTCATGGGAAAAAGATTGGCTGGCTTGGGGGAGCTTCTGTACACATGGCTTTTAGGCTGCAGCCAAAGTATTCCTCTAAATGTGGAAATTTGAAGAAGGTTGAGTGGTTAAAAAGCTGCCTGGCAGAGAAGGAACTGGGAGTATTGGTTGATAGTCGGCTGAATATGAGCCAGCAGTGTGCTCAGGTGGCCAAGAAGGCCAACAGCATCCTGGCTTGCGTAACAAGCCGTGTGGCTAGCAGGGCTAGGGAAGTGATCATCCCCCTGTACTCAGCTCTGGTGAGGCTGCACCTTGAATACTGTGTTCAGCTTTGGGCCCCTTGCTACAAGAAGGACATTGAGGTGCTCAAGCGAGTCCAGAGAAGGGCAACGAAGCTGGTGAGGGGTCTGGAGAACAAGTCCTACGAGGAGCGGCTGAGGGAGCTGGGCTTGTTCAGCCTGGAAAAGAGAAGGCTCAGGGGCGACCTTATCGCACTCTACAGGTACATTAAAGGAGGCTATAGCAAGGTGGGGGTTGGTATATTCTCCCACGTGCCTGGTGACAGGATGAGGGGAAATGGGCTAAAGTTGTGCCAGGGGAGGTTTAGGTTGGATATTAGGAAGAACTTATTTACTGCAAGGGTTGTTAGGCATTGGAATGGGCTGCCTAGGGAAGTGGTTGAGTCACCATCCCTGGAGGTCTTTAAAAGATGTTTAGATGTAAAGCTTAGTGATATGGTTTAGTGGAGGACTTGTTAGTGTTAGATCAGAGGTTGGACTCAATGATCTTAGAGGACTCTTCCAACCTAGATGATTCCATTGCAGTCCCCAAGCTCAGAGGTAACCACCTATTATGCTGGTGCAACGGGCTTTTGGGTCCCTTGCACTAGCTGTTCCTTCACCTCGTCTTCAGATACAAGGACATGCGTCTCTTTCACCCTCCTCCATGAGTAAACAAGCCAGGATAGATTAAAGCCTCTTTCTTCAGGTCAGTAAGATACCTGCCTTTGGTTTCAGTGAGAATTCAGGCCCTAACAACTCAAGTGTCTTCTGGACGGTGTTTCTTCTGGGTAGGAAAATTTCCTTTCCCTTTTGAAGACTTACAAGGATGTAGTAACAAAAACAAAACCATAAAAGGGTACCGAGGCATAGGCTAATTTTCAGCCTGCAGCACATAATAGGTATGATATAATTTCAGACAACTATGATCTACATAATGTGAAGTGTTCTGGCATGCTTACAAGCTGACAAAGGCCAGAAAATGGGACCTTCATTTTAAGACTATATGGTAAAGAAAACAAAGACAACAACAACAGAGAAGGAACTTTTCCTTCACCTAATTTTATTATGTTGCAACTCCTTCAGGTGTCCACAAAGAATTTTGCACCTCCTCCCCAATCCCCAGCACCACAAAAAAAAAAAAAAAAAAAAAAAAGAAAAGACATTGTGGCGTAGAGGTATAATTTAAATATAATTTAAAGACGTTCTCACTGCAGTACAGTTAAGCCCAACAAAGTGCAAAAAAAAAAAAAAAAAAAAATTATGTATTTACAAATCAGTTTTACATGTTGGCATTATTTACTTGTCTGATCTTGCATTCAGGGCTTGATCTATCTGGAGGGGAACATGTAATGCCATGCAAGGTTGTTTGGTTGTATGACTGACAACAGGACTTTAACAGTTTGATCTGATTGTATAGAAGCAAAATACAGAAGAGTACACTATTCCCAAGGGAAACATAGAAAACTGCCTGTTGCTTCTCAGGTTTAAAGTGTCCCCTTCAAAGGTGTAAGCATCTGTTAAGGTGTAAGAAAAGGTGTAATCAGCTGTTTGAGTACAATTCTTACGTATACATGATCATTTTCCTCTCCAGTTTCTAACTTGGAGTGCAACATTTTTCATCATACTCTTAGATCAGGATTCAGATTCTAACAATGGTTCCTAGTGCAGAGAACTCTTCCAGAGAAGAGAGAAGCAAACCAGTCCGGACTGCTTTGAATGAGATAGAGATAGCAAACAAATGTAAATGAAGAAAATATACCTGTGGGAATGTTTTCCAAGAATTTTCATAGTCCAAAAGCTTTAAATTGGTTCAATCCCTGAAAGTTAATTAGCGCAAAGTCAGGTTGCATCACTGGATTTGAAGTAGTAGGATAGACTTGCACCATTGCAGATCCTCAGTCATGGATTAAATTGGCATTATCTGTAACTCTATACAAGAATGAAAGAGAAAAGCACACCTTTCTACTTTGTCAGCTACTGGCAGACCTAAAGAGAGAGAAAAAAAAAAAAGTTGTTAATTAAAAAATAATGTTGTTTTAAGGCATTTCACCAAATATGTAATATTTGGTAGTAACCAGACAGCAAATGAAAGGGCAGAGGAAAGAGTAGAAGGTACTTCCATGGCCTTAATTTCCATAGCAATACAGAAAAACCACAACTTGCAATGATTTCTAAGTGCAATCTCTCTCAAAATATGAGAGTCTGGACTACGCAACTGAGTACTGAAAATCTTAAGATAAGGCAGCACCGAACTCAACTGAGAAGGGAGGATGAGTCTCTCTGGATGTTCACATAACAGAAAGGAAACTCTGGTTTTAGCCCTAGAGCAACTATTTTTTGAGACAGGCTGAACATTTTCCTCTCCAGTTTCCAAGTTGGAGTGCAACATTTTTCATCATTCTCTTAGATCAGGATTCAGATAACCTTTGGATTTGGTAAAACTTGCCAATTTTCTCTTTTAGGTGGAACTAAAACTTTCCTTGCCAGTCACATGGGTACATATGCGTTTCTTATACCCCTCTTATGGATACCGCTTAAAGAAAAGACTGAGACATTCTTAAAAAAAAAATAAAGTGATGAATATAATGCTATATACAATATATGTCTTAATTTGCCATTGATACCTCAATGAAATGCAGCTCTTCTAGGCTTGAATAATACCTCATGATTTATCAGAAGATATAATAACATGGCTGAACTTCTTAGAAGGCTAAAAATGTTTTGCTGAATGACAATCAGATACATCTCAGTATTCTGTGATAATGGCTAAATAATTCTTATTATTACATATTCTTAAATTGCACTTGTCTCTAAACATTGAGCAAGCTCTACCTGTGAATGGGAAAGCTTCAGAATATGAAATCACAATGAGACAGACAGTTTGCAGTTTATAAATAATCCTTGTGCTTATTTTTCAGAAGAAAAAAAAAGAGCAAAAGTATAACGCAGCTGCTCATCTATTTTTACCTTAATTTAAAACAAACAAGGCCATCACTTTGGGCCCACCTAATTAACAACAGCTGGATAATGTTCTAGGCCAATTTTCCCATTAGATAAATATCTATAGGATTTAACAGAGAAAAACAGTTTTCCCAGAGTAAGATTATGAACTGTTCTCTAGGGCTTCTTGATAGCATGAAAGATGTTAGTTTGGGAAGCAATTGATACTTCTAGAAGCTTCTAGTGGAAGTTCTCTGTAGGAAAATAGACTAACATAGTTCTTGCATGTCAAAGAACTGGCATGGAGCTTGTGCATGTTTTCCTTGTGAAAAAAAAAAAAAAAAAAAGTTTCTTTGGGTGTGATTCTGTAATTTGCTCTATACATAATCTGTCTCATTCCTGGACTGTCTTTGGAAGCAAACAAACAGGTTCTCCCTGGATAAAATCTGGATATGATTCTCAGGTTAGTTTACTCAAGGGACTATTCGGTAGAGGGAAAAGGAGTCAAAGTGCACTAAGTTTAGCTCTCTTCACCTTACTTTAGTCTAGAAGGCCTACCTTGATATTTCAGGTTGTCTCACTTCCATTTCCTTCATACCACATCCAAGACCCTGCAAAACATGCACTTCATGTTCATGCTACAAAAAAATTCTATGAAAGCCTGTAAGACGATTCTCATTTTCAATCAAGCACTGCAGTTTTATCCTGGGGCCAAAGATAGATAATGGGAAATCCAGAAGAAACTTCTTCCAAATATAGGGCTGTGTAACAGCACTACATGTAGAAGTATGGATGCAGATGCAACATTAATATGGACACAGGAGCTTCTATAGAGCTTATCTCGGGGGCCTGGAATCACTCTCTGTCAGCACACTTTAAGAATTATAAGTATAGCTTGTGTATTTGTCACTGGGACAATGACTTCCAGAGTTCCTGACTGTATTGGATGGATCCATTCAAGAAAGTTGATGACATTTTTTTATTACAGAGTTGCAGAAATGATTAAAAGATTAACTTAAAAGTCACACTCTTCAGGACTCCAGAAACTCTACCCCTTTAGTTTAACAAGAAGGAGGTTAAAAGGCAACCTCATTACAGCATATAAGTAGTTACAAGGAGACCAGAGATGTCAGTGAGCCCGCACATCTAAGCAGAAAGTATATAACAGAAAATATAGACATATTCAGGTGAGGAAAAAAAAAGCACTTTTTTTTTTTTTTTTTTCTTCTTAACAGTGAAGGTATTAACCTTTACAACACTCCTCTACCAAGAGGAGTGGTAGATTCATGATAATTCAGAATGTTTAAATTGATATTTTATTTTATTTTATTTTTCTTGTTCTTTCAGAACAAGTCTTCTGACTTGTTCTAGTTCAAATAGAACTTAATTTAAGAAAGTTCTGTCATTTTACAGGTCAGACTACATGAACTTTTCTTGATATGTAATCTATAAATCTATTAATATAATGGAGAATTATGCTGATGATAGAACTCAACCAGTCATTTGTCCTGTTGATGGGATATATTTTCTATGACATTCAGACTTATGTTTATAGAAATCCACTTAATTTTTATCATAAAAATTCTTCATGTTAGGCTGAGTAGTCACCACTTTTCATTGCATAATTGCAAAAATAGCTTTTTCTTAGTTCTACTACTCCTATTGATAACCCGTATTTAATTCATACAGGTCATAAGATCTATGATATCTGTACAAAATCTGTTTTAAAACTTTTCTGTTCTGTTTTGTTTTACTGTGATTTTTATTTCTATCATCTTTACAGATCAGCTTCAGCATACTTCTGTGTTTCCATACAGGTGTCTGGCCTGGTTGAATCCCTATTATCCTAGTTATGTTTTCCATTCAATAGATATCTTTCAATGACTTCTGTGTGGATTTAATCCATTGAATTTGCAGTTTTATTTCCCCTTCAAATCTTCATTCCAATTTCAGATTTTCAGACCTTTCCTTCAGGGTTCAGAATCACCCTTTCACACAGAAACAGAAGAACTGATATCAACATCAGACTGCTTTTTAATCTGGCACATAAAAATAAACACTTAGCTTGCACGTATATTTGTCTTATAGAATCATAGAATCCTTAAGTTTGGAAAAGACGTCCAAGATCATCTGGTCCTACCATCATCTGGTCCCCTAACACCAATATTACCCACTAAAACATGTCCCTAAATACCACAGCCAACCTTTCCTTAAACACCCCCAGGGATGGTGACTCCGCCACCTCCCAGGGCAATCCGTTCTAATACCTAATCACTCTTTCTGAGAAGAAATTTCTCCTATTTTCCAACCTGAAAGCCTTGCCCATAAATTCTATCTATTTTTCTCAGGGGGCAGAGGTAAGGAAGGAATATGCCTGAGTTTGCAGAAGGAAAAAATAAATACATTAAAAGTTTAGTTTATTTGACCTAGAAATGAATATACTGAACTGATACTGAGATATTATCTTCCAACTTTCTTTCATATTCTAACATACCATGACTCTAAAAATTTTGTGTTTCAAAAATCTCTTTCTACAACTATTTTCCCCTTCTTCAATGTCTTATAACACTCTATATATGAAGTACCATTCCACACGTGGATTTTTTAATTTTCTAAACAAAATAGATTAGCTTTGTCATTTACAGGTACCAAGCAAAAATGGAAAGAATGTTTGTCTGACTTTTGTATTATTTTAAAGTCTCCTTCCGTTTCTTTTACAAATTTAGTAAACAAAGTTTACTTTTCAGTAACCAGGATAGAATCACTGGAAATTACTGGATTTTGATATTTGCTTCTGTTACTTCATGCTGTTCTACTCTGATAACCATAGTAAGGGGGATCTAAATTTTTGAAGGAATAGTACATTCCTTTGATGGAGATTTGGTCCATATATATTCCTTGAGTTTCTGATTGTTTTTCAGTGACTGTGTTTTTGTCAATTATTTTGTTATGGAAAAGAAATATAATCTGAAATTATTTTGGTTTTATGATAGAACTTTTTTTTCTATGTATGTGCATAATATCATGTCCTATTACCATTCCACTTTCAGAGTTTTCAGCTATCAGTCTGACACGCTGAGATGCAAATCATCTAAGCAGCTAATTAAAAAAATATATTTTTTTCTTTAATACATCTTTATCTATAATCCTAAATGCAATCTACAGGACATGGATATTGCATATTTTGCATACTTCATAGACAAACTACCCTTTTCACACTAGAACAACTTTTTTTTTTCTTTTTTTTTTCCACAAATATACATCTTGAATAGATTTCCCTTGTGAGATTGATGTTCAGATGGTTTGGAATGAATTTTTCTGAAGAATGATGCTATCCATACTAAAGACTACATTGTTTCTTTCCCTTGATATGTACTTGTTGATAGATGTATTTTGGGTTAGTAGTATATCTTAATCTGGTTCCTGGATTCATATTGAATTGTCAATTCAAATGACTGTGTCTTGGCCTTCATCTTTGTGCCAATACTAGCTCTGCACAAAGGAGACATAGATATTGTGTGGTTTCATGAATTAATAATAATATCTGTTATTGGTATGGAAATAATGCTGAAGAACTGAACTTGTGAAGATGTTCAATACAGTGGGCATAGTGCATGTGTGGAACAAAGATTCTGTTATAACAAACACTTAATAGCCAAATCTAAAACAGAAGATGATATGGGATATGATATACTGAGAGCAGATTCTTTGAGAGGATAACATTTTACACCTTAAAACTTCCACTATGTGAAATCACTGGTCTTCATGGTCCAGTATTCTGTCTCTGACTGTAATGGATATTCTAAAAGTGCTAAAACAGAGCATGCATATAATGATACTTCTCCAAGAAGAATCCTGGCACAGTTTTAGTACCACAACCTTTTGGTTAAGAAGAGGTGTCTTTGTAGATAACATCCCTTCATGGTTATTTCTTTCATTAGATTGTCCAGCTGCTTTTCAAAACTACATATAATTTTGAGTAAAGAAATTCACATTTATGTGATATGTTCACAAACATCTCTTACCTGTGAAGCAGACTTGTAAAATTATTGAATTAGAATTTAATTTATAATTATTTCCAACAATATTTTAAGTTATTTGTGATTAATTTACTTATTTATTTTCCCATAAAATTAAATTATCACATGTAATGTACAAGTTCACAGTACATTTGTCTCTGAAGAGGAACGTGAATTCCTAGCAGGTGAAAGGTGAAAGGTTGCTTTGATAGGAATTTTTGGAATGCTTCTGTCCTCTGCATTTCCTACTAAACAATTTATTCACCACCAGCTCCCCCCTCCCCCCAATCCTGGCTCTTGTACCCATTTGGAGGCCATCTCTCAGTTCCATCCTTGAGGAATCTGTGCAGCTGATTTAAGTCTGCAGGGCTGAAAGCATAGAGCTCATGTACTGCCACATGCAATCACCTTCCGAATTTCAACCTTATTCTAAGAACAACTGTTGGTTTCTTGAGTACACAGACCCTAGTTATACACCATTTTACACTATAGCTGGTGAATGCAGCTGCATGAATAGAGTCTGTTGCAAATTATAACGTGATTTCATTTTGTCTTGCTGAGTTTTGTTTTTCCCTTTGTTTCCTAGCTTGATCACTGTCAAGATTATGTAATGTCTTATCTATGAAGTAAGATTCTACATCTATTTTTTTGTTGATGGTTGCTTTGGATAAAATCCCTCCTGTAACCTTTCATCTTTTTAAGTTCACTACTACTACGACTACTACTACTACTACTAATAATAATAATCATCATCATCATCATCTCTCATATTCCCAGATTTTCAACTCATCTGCCAGAATGAGAACTGAATTAGGAATTGAATAATAAGAAAGTGACATATTAAAAAACATATAGCAAGCTAGAGTTATACCAACTCAATAGCCTTGAATGCTAGGGAAACAGCCAGTTCCTTTAGAATTTTTGTTATACAAGATTTTAACCTAGATACTTTAAAGGATGGCACATTTATTATGATTTCTCATGTAAATTTCTGCTATATGTATATGCTATATATGCAAAGTCTTTGAGATATTAAAATGTTCAGATCTAACAGTGTTGCATGTCAGCTAGGCAGGCAATTATTTTTATTATTTTTTATTGAACATATAAATTTTGTTAATTTCAAAACCCCAGATACATACTAGACCATCCTTCATAACAGTTCAAGCACTACGTATTAAAAATCTTATACATTAAGCAAGCTCATTTTCCACCAAGCAGAAATCATGATTACATGAACACAGAGGACTGCTGCATCAGAAAAGAGATAAAATTAATATTGGTAATAGCCATAATAAAAAATCTAAAATAAAAATATTAATTTCAGTCAAGTTCAGGTTTTCACACATAGTTGGAGCACTCAAGGATGTCTTTAATAGTCTTGAAAAACATAATGTAATTTCTTATGTTTTAGGCAAGCTTATGACGTTTCTGTTATTATACTCAAAAGAAAAATAATTGTTTTGTCTTTTTTAGGTCAGTTTTCTCAATCATCTACTTGCTACAGTATTAGAATGTCTTACAGCTTTTATATTCTTACCTTGGTTACATCCATGTAGAATAGAAAAATATGAGCATCTTCATGTTATGGTCAGCAGATAGTTCCACAAGGATTTCTGGGCCTTAAAATTGAAGGTACATTCAATAAAGCAAAGAAGTTAGTATGTCTTTAAAGACCCATGGCAACATTCTAAACTCCATAATACCCATGCGAGCCAGTTACACTGTGACTTGCTTTCCTCTGGCATTATGAACATCTCAAATGCATAAGCATGTTCTTATTAAAGCATTCCCTGGTGTGATCCAGTAAAATGTGCAAGTATACAGTAAAATGTGCAACTCCTCCTAAAGAGTTGAACAATCAGTGGAACAATCTGCCTGTTTGGAATTAAACTGATCGTCCCTTTGGGGGTTAAAATTCTTATTTCAATGATTTAATTAGTTGACGCTGCTCTTATTATTATTTATTTAAAGTGCTTATCCCTTTATATAGTCAACCCCTTATTCACCATCAGTCAATTAACTTATCTGTTTCTTAACAGCTTTTCTTCAATATTTAAAATATATTTTTATAGTTATCTTTGAGGATATCTGAATATTTTCTAGTTAATAAATTAATTCATTAAATTTAACAGATATATGAAGAAGAATCAAAGGAATTTGCATTGAGTGGTCTGCTTTTTGTGTGTGTGTGTAATCCCAAAGTGATATCATGATCTGAGCATTTGAGCTGAACAACTTGGGGTTTGTTGGTTACTACAAACCTATCTATCTAATGTAGTTGGTTACTACAAACCTATCTATCTAATCTTGTTCTTCTGTGATTAATCACACCATGAAATATTGGTGATAGCTTGTTTTTGGTTTTGTTTTAGTTTGGTTTTGGTTTAGTTTTGTTAGTTTTTTTTGTTTTTTTTTGGGGGGGGGGGGTTGATTTTGGCTTTTACAGAATAGAAATTAGAAAGGTCATTGTTGACCAGGAAATCCTGCAGACTATATCAAGAAATAATTTACTTTCATCTTTCATGCCTTTTTTTTTTTTTTTTTTTTTTTTTTTTTTTTGTGGTTTAACCACCAGGTAGCTAAAACATAGACATTTGTTTATTCTCCACAATTTTTGGTGGGATGTGGGGAAAAAAAAAAAAAAAAAAAAGTGTAAGAACTAATGGGTTGAGATAAGGATAGTTTAATAAGAAAGAAAAAAAAATAGACAGAATTAATAACAACAAAGAATGCCCCCACCCAACAAAAGCAATAAACAAAGCAAGTGATGCACAATGCAGTTTCTTACCACTAGCCAAACAATGCCCAGACAGTCCCGGAGAAACAGCAGTCCCTTTGCCCCTTAGTGTAAGCACTGCTCAGTAACAACTAAAGCATCATCATGTTACCGATATTATTCTCATCCTAAACATGGCACCATACCAGCTACTAGAAAGAAAACTTTACCCAAAAAAAAAAAAAAAAACTCTACCCAAACCAAAACCAGAACAATCTTCTAAGTAAAATTAATTTCCATTCCACAGTTTAGGAGTGCATGGCAGCATTCACTAGTAAACTTGAAGTAAAACTTAACTGTTGTGAATTCCAGAGACCTTAAACATATTGAAGCTGCCAGATGTCTGTATTTCTGTTTATAACTATACTAGTCAGGAGAAAAATGAGGCTTTAATTGAAAAATTGTTAAGATTTCAAAACATTTTCCAAGTTTTAAAGATATTTTCATGATTTTCTTCCCAAAAATCAAAACTTCAAATTTGCATATTATATATATATATATATATATATTTCCAAATGGACATATATGCATTCATTTGTTTGACTTTCAAATGGTTGTTTTGGCATGTAAACAGATTTGTACAAATGTAGCTGGATGTTTGAGAGGTTACTCAAATAATTTGCTTATATGATGTTCAAAAACAAAGAGAGTATTCCATTTTACTATCCATTCAAATTTACTAAAGAGAAATACATGTTAAAACTAGGTTTGCTTGAAATATTTCACAAATATTTCTAAGTAAAGCTTGATAACTAACTCTAATATAATAATATATTTTTAATAACTAATTAATAACTAATTAGAACTATAAAAATATAAATAATAATTAATAACTAATTAGTTAGTTATTATTAGTAGTAGTTATTAATAAGTTAGTAGTTCTACAGTTATAATTATCATTGCTGTATCTAAGGGTTTGCCCTTTTTATTGTTAAAGAAATATTTAGACATAAATTTTTAATTGACATTTCAAATATTATATCAACCTAAACGCATTGCTTTGTGGGAAGGTGGATAATCTCCTGTGTCATGGCTGAGAGATTTCAGATCTAGTTGCAGACGATTTCCTTTATGACAAAAATCTCTGTACACAGTAGGTTCTAAGCGTTTAATTCTTGAATTTATTATACATTTTTCATTAAGATATTTTGCATAATTTTTACATCTAATGGCATCTTAATTACCGATTCTAAACATGATTGTTATAGTTTAACATAAATTGTTGGACTGCTAATTAAATCAGTCTTTGAGCTTTGCTCTGTAATGATCAAAATGTTTGTCATGCTTAAGTCTTTCTTATCTATATTTTTCAAGCTATATATTCTTAGCCATCATTTCATCATGGAACTTAATTCTAATATCACTTCCTTAATCTACCACATTACTGAAGGAATATTTGATTCAGTTCCAAAGAGAATTTTTTTCTGCTAGACAAGTTATATATAGATTTATAGAGATTAAACAACTGTTCACAGTGGAAATATCTATCTTTCTCAAAATATTTCCTCTCTGGATGCATCATAGTCTAAAAGGTCTACAAGTATCTCTACTTTTACTGAACAAAGACTTTTTTTTTTCCTTCTTTCATTCTTTTTTTTTTTTTTTTTTTTTTTTTTAGTGTAACTTTTAAAATGTAGCTATTGGAGCTACTGAAATATATTATTTTAACCAGGCATGATTCTCACTGTAGAACAAGTTCTTATGTAACATTAAAACCTCAGAGTTGATAAAGGAATCTCTATTCAAATCTTTGGTTGTCAGAAGATTTTTCTTAGGGAATGCATCAACATCTTTGGAGATGTATGTTTCCATATTTTTTCTGTACTTTCTGGTCCTAAATGACAAAATTTTAGTGCACAGCTGCAGGTACTTCACAGAAAAACATCTCTAACTAAATCGTCTTTAGGCATTTTTCCAGAAAAGAGCTTAACTTCATCCAAACATGGATTCTCAAATATGAAAAAGTTCCACTTAACTAATCCTGGAATCATACTCTTCAGACAACTACTCAGCATTTAATTTTTTTATTATTTTTTTTCTGGGTGTGGAGAGGGGTGACATTTCTTTCATACAAAGGTGGTTATGAGTCACAGACCTTGAAACAGATAAACAACATACATGAACTTCAGTCATTTTATCAATAGTGTCACCTTTATTGCTCAATTTATATATTGTTTCTTCTCCACTTTCCCATTCCACTCAGTGTTATTGCTTTACACACAATCAATCTCCTGCTGTGTTGTGTTGAATTTGGTTATTATTATTTGATTAAGCCACCTCTGTTTAAAATAAAGAAATGTTTGCTAACCATTAGCAAACTGTTGAAAATTGCTTCTTGATGACATCTTAGTAATAATCTTCCAAGGAGTGTCAAACACCTTCTGTGGACAAGACTCACATATTCAGAATGCTGCTCAGAAGCCTGCCCTCCTCCAGAGCCAGAGAGTTGTTCATTATGTACCACAAATTGGTACTTATGATACAAAATAGTCTTCACAGTTTAGTATAAACTTATCTGTTCATGGGTCATTTATTCCAAAACATTCCCCAGAGTCCCCTTTTAATAGCTGTAGAATTCAACTGCCTCTAATGTGCTTATTTAAGCTTTCAAAGCACAAAACAAAATGGAAACACTAGTTATTTTCTGAAACTATCACCGGTGTCTTATTCCAGGATTTATTTCTTTTTTAAAAAGTTATTATTATTTTTTCACAGGTTCCTGCAGGAAGTTTTTCTATGTTACATAAAAAGTAGAGTGTACAAAGCCAAGAGTATACATATGAAGGATTTCCACTGGATTTCCAAATCCCAGATTATGTTGAACAGACTCATGTTGAGCAGGTAGGATATCATATGTTTTTCTTTTGTGTTGTTGTTTTGGTTGTTTATTGTTTGTTTGTTTGTTCATTTTTCATCAAAGACACCAGACCTATGTTTTGTTACTTGTTCCTGAGGTTGTCAAGTGTTTATGATCTATTCTTCTTCAGCTTTCCTGATAACACAATTTTTTGAATTCCGGCAAATGTTTGGAAATCTGAATATCTAGCCCTGGGGCTACGAATTCAATGATACAGCAGGGTGTCCTCAGGCTAAGCCAAAGGATAGACCCAAGATTGATTGATTGATTGATTTAGCTTCATTATTGTACAGATTCACATATACCTCAACTTGTTACTGTCCGTTTTCACTTCAGGTAATCAATGGCTCATTAACTGATTCATTAACTCGTTAACTTTAAACTTCTTCAAACTAGTTCAGGTGGAAAGTCCTACAACTATAACTTCAACTGCAACAGAGCAAATACCAGCTTTCAATTTCCTTTTAGTGCAGACGGGGCACTATTTGGCACAGTCCAGTTCCTTCCACCCCTTTCCCTGTGCGTATTATTCAGGACTGATGAACTAGAGAGAAACTGCAGCCCTAGGCTGAAGTAAGGATTAAGACCCTGAAGCAGAGAATAGGAGATGAAGCCAACAAAGACTTTCATTCTATTCAGAGCTATTTAAAAACAAGTTATAGGCTGGTTTGTACAGTTTTTTAGTTGAAGTTGATTTTGATTTTCAGTCTGACCCTCTGAGTGCAGAACTATAACACCCAAATTGCTTTGTGGCAGCAGTTTTTAGCAAACTAGCAGCAGTTTTGTGGCACCAACACAGTACCAGGCCCTGTGCCCAAGTCACAACACAGTTACAGTTTTCACCTATTTTCAGCTATTCATTCTATGATCATTTCTATATTCCCCAGAAAATATCAGCCCAGGAACTGCATGGGACAGGCAAGGTATTCCAACAGCCAGGTTTATTTTTTACACAATTATAATTTAGTGATCTGGAAATTAGACTCTTCCTATTTAATTTTGAAGGCTTTGGGGCATTTTAGTGAGAACTTGATGACCTCAGCTTTCTAGAATATTTCAGAATGTACTGGCATCTCACAGAAAATCTTGGATTAACCTCATAGTGACGAGAATCTAATTCTCGTGGTTGCTCTTAAATGATAAAGCAAGTTCCGTTACGGGAAATGCATTACTAGCTATTGAATATTTCTCAACAAATTACAGTGAACAGTCACCATTGGCCACACATCATATGTAGATAGACATGTACAGACATTAGCAAATAGTGTCATATTGGCTCCTAGATTAAACTGTAAGCATTATATCATCAGCTTAAAGTATGATGCTGAACCACATGATACATTTGAAGTCTTAAATGATTTTTTTTTTTGCCTTCCAGAAATAAACAAAACAAAAACTAAAAACTAAACAAAAACTAAAAACTAAGCAAAAAAGCAAACTTCAAGCAGATGCCAGGAAGAACTTTTTCATGGGAAAGATTACAAATGTGTGGAGCAGCCCATTGGGCATTGTCATTAAAGCAAAATCACTGAAGCCATTCAAAAAACGATTACATTAGATGACTCCCTGGGGGGACTGAAACTCTGAAAGAGAATTCTGATGGAATTAAAAGCATTCAGCCCCTAAGCTTCATATCTATTGGACTGATAGTATTGCATCCACCTGTAGTGGGTTTATGTGGCAAGGCTTTGGTAGCCATAGGGGTGGTTTCTGTGAGAAGGATCTAGAAGCTGCCCCATGTTTGGTAAGGGCCCCACTGCTGACCAGAGCCGAGCCAATAAGCGATGTTGTTTTGTGCCTCTGTGAGAGCATATTTAAGACAGGGGAAAAATGCTGTGATACACAGAAGCTGGGACAGTGAGAGGAGTAAGGAACAGTCTTGCAGGCACCAAGGTCAGTGAAGAAGGAGGGGGAGAGGTGCTCCAGGCGCTGGAGCAGAAGTCCCCTGCGGCCTGTGGTGAGGACCATGGTGAAGCAGGATGTCCCCCTGCAGCCCATGGAGTACCATGGTGGAGCAGAGTTCCACGCTGCAGCCCGTGGAGGAGACCACGGTGGGGCAGGTGGCCTTGTACCAACGGAGGCTGCCGCCTGTGGAAGACCCCAGCCGGAGCAGATTCCAGCCCGGACCTGTGGCCTGTGGAGAGGAGCCCACGCAGGAGCAGGTGACCTGGCAGGAGCTGCTGCCCGTGGGGGAGCCAGGTTGGAGCAGTTTTCTCCTGAGGGATGGACCCCGTGGTACGGACCCATATCTGGAGCAGTTTTGGAAGAGCTGCTGCCTGTGGGAAGCCTGTGCCAGATCAGTTCATCAAGGACTACATCCTGTGGGTGGTATCCCATAGCACAGGGGATGAGAATGACCGAGAAGGAGCGGCAGAGAAGAAGTGCTGTAGACTGACCATAACCCCCATTCCCCCGTTCCCCTGTGCTGCTCGGGGGGAGGAAGTGGAAGAGGGTGGATGGGGGGGGAAGGTGCTTTTGGTTTCTTTCCTTTGTTTCTCACTTCTCTAGCTTGTTAGTAATAAGCAATAAATCTTACTGTCTCCCTATGCTGAGTCTGTTTTGCCCGTCACAATAATTACTGCGTGATCTCCTTGTCCTTATCTCAACCTTTGAGCCCTTTTCATCATATTTTTTCCCCCTTCCTCTTTGAGGAGGGGGAGTGAGAGAGTGGTTGTGGTGGAGCTCGGCTGCCCATTCGAGCGGAACCACCACAACACCTCCAGATCTGAGATGCATATTCTTGTTTTACACCGTCAAAGCACAAGCTATGAAAACGTCTATTAATAAGTGCCAGATACAGATAAATCAGCCTCTCCTGGACAATTTTAGGTTCTTCTAAATAGACAGACAGACAAATAAGAAATTTTAGGTCAGAAATTGATTATCTATCTAAATTAATATTGTAATAAAAGTGTCCCAAACGTCTACATTACACTATATTCTTTTTGAGATATCACCTTTTTTTCAAGGTGATACATGAATTATTAGATTTTGTATGTACAAGGAGAAAACATAGTAAATTATATGCATAGACAACCTTAAGGACAGTATTTCCTTTTTACTATTTACTTATACATGTATATCAGCTACTGTAATTCTTCCTTTTTTTTTTTTTTACTCTTTTTTATCTTTTTTACATACTTGTTATCCATTTAACTTATGATATCTAGCTTCTTTTTTTTTTCTTCTTTCTTTTGATTTTATTCAAATTACTATGCACATCTAACCCTACAAATAACAGCAGTACTGTGGTGATGAAAGTTTAACAAATGGAGAAACCTATGCCATTCTAGTATAGAATCTTATCACATTGCTCTGTTGAAGGAAAGCTGTCAAGTGAAAGATGAAAACTTATCAAGGAATTTGTAAAACCCAAAACTATTCAGAATATATTAAAATGTGATAATTGCACAACTTGATTTTATTAATTTCTGCTATATAGAATATAAGGAAATTAATAGCTAGGAAAGACTGATATAGTTGCTTTTTGGTCCTATTTGTTAAAATGACATAAAGAATAATCGTGTTTAGAGACTGAAATGCTGACACAAACAGAAGTATCGTTGTTATTCACATACTGTGTTGGGAAGGTTCAGTGCCCATTATTTTGCACTTCAGTGTTATATTGCTTCTAGTTAACAAAACTCTTCAAGTGAATACCTAAGTTCCCTTTCTAGTCAGTAGGAAATGATAAAGATTTATCATTTGTGTTTATCAAAAATTATAGATATACACTTATGATCCACAGAGATTGCTAATGCACAGATGTGTTATGAAGAGAAGAAACAAACCAAGCTCATTTTGCCCAAACTGTGTGTTGAAACTGTGTAGCCATATCATCAATATTGACAAGAGATTATTGACACTTGAGGACTACTATACAAATTGCTCATATAGTATCACCTACCCGTTTCCATTAAACATTGACTAGATTGTAAATTCATCATTTTAACTTTTCAGGCTGCTAATTTCAGTTGGGAGAGATTAAAGAGAAATCTTTTTTTTTTGTTTGTTTTGTTTTGGGGTGGGAGGGGTGCTTAGGTAACATATCAACAATTTTTACTTTGCAGTGTGTAAGGGATTGGTCATATGGAAAGTTTTTTCGTCTCACTGGGAACTCCCAGTCAGAACCTTGCAGGTATTTTCAAACATACTTTCAATGAGACCAAGTGTCTGATGATGTGGTCCAAATGAATTTCAGCAGGCTTGGTGCCATGACCACTTTCTTGGGGAGCCTGTTCCAGTGCTCAACCATCCTCTTGGTGAAAAACTTTTCCTGATATCCAGTCTGAACCTCCCTTGTTGCAGCTTCAAACTTTTACCTTGGGTCCTATCGCTGGTCAGCAGAGATCACAGAATCACAGAATCACAGAATTTCTAGGTTGGAAGAGACCTCAAGATCATCGAGTCCAACCTCTAACCTAACACTAACAGTCCCCACTAAACCATATCCCTAAGCTCTACATCTAAACGTCTTTTGAAGACTTCCAGGGATGGTGACTCCACCACCTCCCTGGGCAGCCTGTTCCAGTGCCTAACAACCCTTTCAGTAAAGAAGTTCTTCCTAACATCTAACCTAAAACTCCCCTGGCGCAACTTTAGCCCATTCCCCCTCGTCCTGTCACCAGGCACGTGGGAGAACAGGCCAACCCCCACCTCACTACAGCCTCCTTTAAGGTATCTGTAGATCAGTGCATACGTCTCAGCTCCCCCTTATGAGGAAGTTGTAGACCACAGTGAGGTCTCCCCTCAGTTCCTTGTTCTCCAAGGAGCTATCTGAGCTATCCAAGTGACCTCAGATGCTCCTTGTATGTCTTCCCCTCTTGACCCTTTACCATCTTTTTTTCCCTCCTTTGGACACTTTCTGACAGTTTTATATCTTTCTTATACTGTTGTGCAAACTGCACACAGTACACAAGGTGAGGCCACACTAGTGCAGAGTAGTATATTTTCCCCAAAAGAGACCATTTCTAATGAAGCTACCCAAAGCATTGTAATGTGAATAAAACGTGAGCCTTTCAAGACAAAAATTAATAAATAAATAAAATCCACGGAGAAGGTTGTAGTACCACACTATAGAGTTAAAGCATGTATGACACCACTCTGTACATAGAACAACCACAACACATGTTGTGATTACTTTTAGTGAACATATTACCTCTACTATCTCATTTCTGCCTCTTTGGCAAAGCAATATCCATAGCTATAAAATGGCCTGAATTAATCACACTTCCTGAGAAAACAAATGATTCCTTTCTTTCACCTGTAATATTTATGTTGTTGTTGCCAGTGTTGTTGTTTCTCACTTTTCTGTTTTTATATGTGGTTTGTTTCTAGAAGTAACAGTTCATTTTTCTTAAGTGAAGAAATAGGTTCTGAAACACCATCATCTGAAAGTATCTCCAGAACATACTTGCAAGGCATCTGTCCTAAACTTTCAATGTTTTAGGCAATAATTTATAAAGTACTATCAGTCTGGCATTTGAAATAATCACATTTTTGTTATTTTATCTTGCAAATTGTGTACTTCATAGCTATCATTCAGTGAAAAATACACTGAATTTCATATAAAACTAATCTTTCTGTCATTCCTTGCTCAGTGTCACACTGGAGAGGATGGCAACAGATGAAAATTCTCACAAGGAATGATAACCTCTGTATATCAAAATGATTGCAACTTTTCTGCATTTTCAGATAAGTGTATGAACTATAGAAATGAAGAAAGAAACAGTACGTTGTTTTTAGAAATGACTGTCACCAGTGATAAAAAATGGGGTGTAGCAGGGGCAGTATATATGTATACAGCTATATTTGCAGCTGTAACATCTCTAAATTACGTGTGCAGTAAGAATTGCATATCTGAATTAAATAGAGTAGGCAGACAGTATTGAGTTTTATTGTTTACAGCCTGCAATATGTGAGATATGCAAAGAGATTGTAGATATATGGACAGATTTATCTCCAGTGAACATTTTGTATTCTTGTAACAGACAAGTCTACAAAAGTTTGGTGGCTTAATATATAGTATTCATCTCCAATGTGAACTTTCTCTTTCTCTGACCTTTAAAGTTTTTTATTAATATTATATATTAATATATATAATATATTAATATTAATATTAATATTAATATTAATATTATATATTAATATATATTTAATACATATATATATATTAATATTATATATGATATATATATGTATATAAAGAATACGGGCATCATTCAAGACTAATACAGTCCTTAAGTCCTTTTCTGAAAAAAACAGTAAGCCACTGAGACAGACTTCCACCAGCAGTAACCTGTGGAAACTGTCTAAATTTGACTCTGGTTTCTGAGAAGAAATCAATTGTTTCTCTCTCCAACCATAAATGTTGCCTCAAGTTGTTTTACTTCCCTGAAGTACTTTTCATGCTGTTACCCCGTATATTTTACTGTTGTTACCACAGATTTTCTCCATTTCTCTCCATGATACCAAAGTCAATACTTAAATACGATACTCTAGAGAGACCATAGAAGAACAACCAAAAACAATATTGTAGAAAGAAGGTGATCAGCTATACATCAAAACATATTTACTGGGAAATGCATCAACACTGTAGCAGGTCTAGAAAGATTAAAATTTGTACATGAAATAGAAATAGTTTACTTTCTGAAAGGTCATTCTTATTTAATATCATCAGTCAATGATTATAAGACAGTAAAGGCACTTCAGCTAACTTAGAAAGTAGAATAACCTTCCAGAAAATAAGTACATGCTATATCAGGTAAACAAGATGCAAAAAAGACTTTGATACTAGCATTGTGTATAGCTTTTTTTTTTTTTTTTTTTTTTTTTTTACAGTATCAATCTCGTAGAAACATTCTACACAGCAGTAATACATTTTGGCTTATCAAAGGCTTATCTTCATGAAACGGGCGCTCATACTGGCAACACAAATTAGGTTTTGCTTTCTAGGTGATCAAGATGAAGTTGTTGCTCTTGGAGTTTTGTAAATATTAGATGTGGCTGTGGAACAGGACACTCAGTTTGTAATGCTTTTTCCATTGTATGGGTTTGTATTTCCCATTGTATGGGTTTCTAGGTGCATGTTTCTTTTTTCTACTTGTGACCAATAAAGAAAAAGAAAAAATCTTCTAATAGATAATAATCAGAGTTATCAGACATCTTCTGCTGAACATATTTATTATAGTGATGAGCTGGTAATATAGTTACTTTTGGTAAAAATAGCATGTCCCACTTCTCCAGCCTGTCCAGATCCCTTTGAGTGGCATCTTCCTTGGTAATAACTGCACCACTCAGCTTGGTGTCATCTGCAGACATGCTGAGGATGCACTCAATCCCACCGTCTATGTCACTGGTGAAGATATTGAAAAGCATCAGTCCCAAGACTGACCCGTGAGGGACACCACTCATCACTGACCTCCACCTGGACATAGAACCATTGACCAGTACACTGTGGGTACAGTCATCAGGACAATTCCTTATCCACCAGATGGTCCATGATTCAAATCCATATCTTCCCTATTTAGACATTAGGATGTCGTGTGGGACCATGTCAAAGGCCTTACAGAATTTCAAGTAGATGACAACCAGTAGAAGTACCAAAGTACATGTTGCAACCTTTATTTCAGCCTACACCTTATAAATAAATAAAATGCTCTTATTTGCAGGTCTTTGCAGAAATTGCGCGTATTCCTTGGAAACCATCATAATACTTTCTTTGATTTCAAAGAAAAATGAGACTATGTTCTTATTTGCTACCTCATCCAACATTAGCTCTGATGGCTCCCATCAATTATTTTGTCATGTTTTCCTGCTGCAGTTCTCTGGCGTATGTAAGATTAACACAGAGTCTGGAGATGGTATGTGCCCTTGACAGAGGTCAGCATGGACTCTTTAGAGCTGACATAGTTCTTTGACAGTGGAAATTTCCAACATTGTATCCTGCTGTGAAAACTCCTAAAGTTTTAGGTACTATCGTTCTGTCACTGCTCTTACTTTTTTTTTTTTTTTCCCTCATGTTTATATTTATCTGCATGTCATATTGCTCTACTTTCACTGAGAGACATTATATTTGTGTAATATAGACAAAAGTTTCATTTGCCATTCAGGATATTGTGCATCTTACAGTACTTCTAGCATTGTTTTAGCTCTGGGGGACACTGCTTCTTTCTTTTCTCTTCCCTGCTGTCATACCATTGAAAATTGTAAGTCCCTGGGAGCTAACCACCTGCTGTCATACTATAATGCCAAACAAGAAAAACTATTGCTCCCCATTTGTTCAGTGTTTCAGTATGATGGAAAAATGTGGAGTTATTAACATTCATGAAACATACAAAGAATTTTTCAGTGACCTTTTATAGACAGACTTTGAAAATCTTCAAAAGACTACTGCTGAAACAAGTATAACGCACTACTAATCTGTAAATCATTTCCTGACAATAAATTTAATGGAATTATTATTAAGATGTCCCATCTACTTTAAATTATCAAAACCAAAATATTGCCAGATAAATATGTCTTTCACACCAGCCAATTTATTTTCATTGCATAGACTCAACAGATTATTTCCACCAAATGTGTTTTGCAGTTCCCACGATCTGAATTGTAAATTTAAGCCAAGTAAGAAATAAAAAGGAGACAACATGACTTACATATATTCAGAACTATAGGATGCAGTCCACAGATAAGATCTATTCCTTCTTGCATTTGCTGTATCCCATTAATCACAACCATTTCTTCCTCCAGGAAAAATAATAAAGATTAGTGACACATATACTTTGCTCTCCTATTAGCTACTGAAATTTCAGGAGAAAGTCACAAAGAAATTACTTCTCTCTGATAAAAAGACCATTTCATAATTAGTTTGTAGGAGGTAATCATCCACAGCAAATGAAACATGCATGTAAAATATGAAATTAAAACACCAATAGGGCCCAAGGTGCATTGGATTAGACATCACTGAAACCAGTAAAAGTAATACTTGCATCTTCTGTCATTGAATTTGACTCTTTAAAATTTAACCAGAATGTATAGACCTATATGTAATTCCTTAATTATACCTCATGGCATACAACCTATTTGAAAATATAATGATAAACTATCATTTAATTTAATAGCTGATGTAATGTTGAAATATGCAGGATCATTCATGTGCATTTTTAAAGCTAAAACATGACAAAAGGAGGCTGCAAAGAGACAATTTATCTGCCATTCTCTCTTTTTCTCCCTTCCAGTAGAGGTATAAATAATGAAATAGTATTCCGATACAACACATTTGAAACTGGAGCTGCTAGGAATGTTTTTTTTTGTTTTTGTTTTTGTTTTTGTTTTTTCCCCTTTGGTTTGTAATGAAAATTATCTATTCATTGGAAGAGAGCTAGTACTATTAGTTAAAAACCCTGCTGTGGAAATTGCTATTTTGGCATTTCTTGAAAGGGGGGATTTTTGACAAAGTGACCCATTATTCTCTCTACAGAACAGTTAAAGTATTGCCTATAAATTCTGTTTAATTTCTGGTTTATTGACCTGATACATAGTCATTCAGATCTCATTGGATCTATCCTGCAGTCACAAAACACCATTAAGGACTTATTCTTGATCTCATTAAAATAGATTTGTGTGTCTTGATTATGTTGCTTCAGCACACTCACACATAACTGACCAGTAATAGTAATTTTAAAATAGTAGTCTGCTTTTCCATGATCAGAACTCAACCATGAGACTATAAAATATGTTTATATATATATATATACATATATATAATTTCTGGATTAAAAAATATTACTGTGCCTATTAAAAAGTTTAGTTATTAAACTTCAAGATCTCAGCTATTATTAATTCATTACTGCGAAAAATGAGTGGACTGAAAATGCTGGAGCCAAAACTGCTTAATGAACCTTGGATAATCAGGTTTTCAGACACTGTCTTACTAACCTGTATAAGCAATACCCCACAGGCTAGCCTACTATAATACCTCAGTCACTGTGCTTTTGGCATACAACTTTTGGTCTTGCCACTAGCACCTCATTTATAACAGTTGCAGTTTCTCCCGGATAAAAGTTAGATTGTAATGCATTGCCCAGTTGTGTATTGCCCATCTGATTTCTAAGTTATTGGGTGTTTTCAGGTTACAGCCTGGACTGGAAATAAGTAGAATCATCTAGACCCTCTGTGTGACTATGGCTAAGTTTTCTGAAAGATTACTGTGAACTTCAGTTGGCTTTGGCATGATATATATATTTTGGGTCTGTGTATGGTCAAGTGGGAGAGAGTAAATCCTTGCCAAAGAGAATAGTGTGCACAAGCTTGAATATGTTGGAATTCCTTCACTGTTGGAATTTCCATTAGCATAGGTCTCACAATTACACCTTTCTGCAAGCTAAAGGCACCAACCCAGAACATGTTCTGTATGTATTTTTTTTTTTCTATAGCGAAGAGTTCATATTTGTAAAGGCAGACATTAAGAATTTGAAGAACTAGGATTGTAAATCAGTTCAAGAATTCTTTGCCCATTCCTAGTTTGTAAATAAAAGGTTTTAAGATCTGGAAACTTTTAGGTACCAAGGTGTTTAACTTCAGTCCGTCCCAATGGTAGTAATCTATCATTGTCTAAATTTTGACATTTTGAATGATTTGGCTCTTAGGTTCTTTTCATCACAACAAGCAATTGTTCTAGAGGGATTACAAATGATCCTCTGAAGCTCTAGCTGTTGTACATTTTCATATAACAGTGTTCATATAACAGTGAAGATTAGATGATTTAAGAGTGGCTTGTGACTGTAAATGTTAGGCCAACAGAAGATCTAGCTTAGCAGTCCCATAACACCATTTAATTCATAAAATCTAAGTTCCAGAGATATTTTATAAACACAAGTGATTTGCATGCTGGAGTTAGTGGTATGAATAAGGAATATAAATGATTATAAAAGCCAATTAAAATTTAAAATTGATACGTAGTAATGTAGCTTTACCTGACAGCCGTTTATTCAACACTAACAGCTTAAAAACAAAACATTTACTTTAATGATAAATAATTTGATGTCTCATCACAGATCTGTTAAATTAAAGGTAAGTTCTTCATGACATTTATTTATGTTCTTTTACATTAGGTCAATAGGCCCTAAAAACATAGTTTGAGGGGAAGGCAATGAAAAGGTATGTAAAAGTGTATATTGGAAATTTATATTTTGCATGGTTCTTTCCTATACTACATAAATGAGAATTTTTGAATTGTTTTGTCTGTCGCTAGAATGTACTGTAACATGATCATTGGTCAGATCTGTTTTCAAATTTCTACCACCTTCTGATTACATCTGCCTCAGGATTTCATTTTGCTTGCAAGTTTTTCATTTTAACTTACTTAAAACTTGAAAAGAGAAACATATCTGTCTCTACATATATGCTTACAATTTTTTGCATATGCACTGAGACAAGCATGACAAATTTTAACCTGTAAAATGTGTGTGTTAATGCCATTCATAATGGAAATATTTATAATGGTTTAACTGTAGCTTCATGAGTTCCAATGTGATAAAATAAATAAAGGGGTAGACCAGGAAATGGAGTTTGTTAAAAAGCAGTGAGCTTTCTGTAGAAAAAGAATAAGTGATGGCTATTTCATAGAGAGAGAAGAAAAATGAAGCAGCTGCATGAGTATTCAAAGACACAATAACAAGACTGTAGGGATTTCTTGTCCCATTGCTGACTGAATTCCCCCAATCTTCTCATAAAAATGGA
Source organism: Anas platyrhynchos (assembly GCF_047663525.1). Taxonomy (NCBI): domain Eukaryota; kingdom Metazoa; phylum Chordata; class Aves; order Anseriformes; family Anatidae; genus Anas; species Anas platyrhynchos. The sequence goes on along the minus strand of NC_092587.1, from coordinate 22,239,806 downwards.
CCTCATAATATAAAAAATAAAGAACAGTGAAAGCAATTTTTCCAAAGTTCATCCTTTTTTATACCCATGTTGCAAAATTATAAGATTTTTTTCCTTCAACTACAATACAATTTTCTGTTTCTTTCTTTCTAGCCATTCTTTTTTCTCTGAGGTCACTTTGTTCCATTATATTTTGCATACGCCCAGCTCATTATGTGACGAACGTGGGCCCATTTCTCTGATAAGTTACATTAATACTAATGAGACTGATAAGGTTTCATATAGTCTATGTTTAAGCAGAAAGGCAGGAAATGCACAAAATAATGTTTATAACAGTCCACTTTTACTCTACAGTTCAATCAACAAACGTGTATTGGTCTTGGTAAATCTGTTCAGAATGTTTTCTTTAGATGTCTCTGAAACTGAAATATAGTCATATAACGTACTACGTTTTATGTTTATGTAAAGTGTGTTTATGTTTATTATTAATGTGTTCGTGCTAATATGAAATGTGTTTTAAATGCATTTCTTGTGAATATTTTTACTCAGATTCATACTGCTATGAATATATTATAATGTATGGATGTTACAAACTATTTGAAACTTGTTTTGTTGTGGATTGAAAAATAAACTTTTCAAAGGTTTCTTTTAAAAGGAACTGTGCCATAACACTAGTTTTCAGATAATATGTATATATATATATATTATTTCTCTGTTTTAGGAAATTCCTCCTAGACATGGGAATCTGGTTAAAGTATTGATCTAGTCAACTCATTTACACAAAACATTTCAGTTTGGTTCAATATTAGCTAACCAAACAGAACAAATAGGGTTTTGATGATTTTTATTTTTTTTAGGTTTGTTTAATTTAGAACATATAAATAATTTTCAGTACATTAGATTTTTATTCATATGCTTAAAACCAAGCATATGTTAGTTCACAGGTTTGAGACTGATGTGCTCATGGAAAGGCAAGGAAAAAGATTTTTTCATGCACTATACCACACATACCAAGCACACTGTACCACACTATAACACACTATGCCAAGGCATTCTCCAGTCAATAATTTAATTTGAATGCTGGGAAAAAGTAAGTATGCTTTGTCAAAGTATTTTGAAAAGGGAAATTCATTGAGATGTAGTTTGCTGGCTGCACTGACATTTAAATGTTGACACTGTAACAGAAAGAATATCAGTTTCAGATACTTCAATGTTCATTCACTAAACTATGTAATTCAGCTTCTGGACAGCTGTTTTACTATATGTTTCAAAACCACAGCTCCTATGACAGAAAAAAGCGTAAGAAGCCATCTGGGCTAACTCATGAGAAAGAGCCAACTGATTATGAAGACCCATTGGCCTGATGAGTACTGATAAGTACTGTGTGGAGTGAAAAAGTTGTAAAGAACATCACAGGTACAGTAATAGTTGAATTTTTTTAAATCTCTTTTAAATTTCTTTGGAAGGCTTTAATAACATGATAGACACCTATATGAGTTTCTCTCTCTCTTTGGGTAAAGTCTAAAGCACACAGAATCTTTCAACACAATATGTTAGAAGATGTGACATTTTTTTTTTGACATCTGTTTCTTTGATTTTTAAGTGTTAGTAAGACAACAGCACACTGGGTCACTGCTTTCCAAATTTTCCATTGATTTCTCTCCTGTTATTTCAATGTCACCTTTATTGAGATAAGCATCTGCTACATTCCCCTGTCAGAAACAGGATACTAGGCTGAATAGACTTTCAGCTTAATCCAGTCTAGCTGTCATACAGTCTAACAAACTGTAAGTTCCAGAAATAAAAAGGATCAGAACTATTAGTTGAGGTTCAAAAATGTAATACAATCATACAAAATAATAACCATCAGGACTCCTTCACTTTACAAACATATAAAACTTCATACCCTCACTTTAAGGGTGAGAAGGGGGAAAAATCCTTCCACTAGAAAATATAGTCACAAAAAGTTAACAAATAAATTCACACACTTCAGGGCATACACACACACACACATGCAGGCATGCACGTATATACACGCACATGTGCACACATACATACACACACACACATGCTTAGAGTTTACACTTCATTCTTCTGATGCCATGATTATTATTTTATTTGTACACCCACCTTTACTGCACATTCTAAACAAACAATAGACAACAGTGTAAGGACTTTTTTTCCTTAAAACTGCAACAAAACAAGTCTCAACATTTGCAAAACATTCCTTTATTATTAGAAATAAATTATTTTGTATAAAAATTAGCATGCGTTGATCATTGCATTTATTTTAGCATAACCCAGGACTTAAATCAGTCAGCCATCACAAGAAACAAACTCATCTTCTTTTACAAGTTGAACAATGTAGGACAGGAAAGGAAATTGTCACAATCACAAAAAAGTACTTACAAATATAACATCAGACATGATTTATTCAACAGCACTTTTTTTTTTTTTTCACAAGCTAACATTTGTTTTCCTTTTGTGATTTACTCCCTTTTGTGAACGAACAGTTCAGAGGTTTGACATTGTCTCTATGGTATAAAACTGGACTTTTCCTTCCCCTGTCACTTTTTGCCTTTTGCCTCTTGTTTAATCCTTGTCTTTTAGGAGACTGACTATTGATTTGAATGTAGACTACTGATAATTCCAAGACTGAATTCTGGTGATGGTAAAGTCTTTGTCAGATCCCATCCTGGAGTTCTTCCAGTGAATTTCATCCCTGCTTAGTTTGCCTGATTGCTGTAACTGACATAAGTTGTCTTGGTAGAGGATGCTGTAAACAAACAAACACACAACAACAACAAAAAGCAAAATTCAGTTTTTTGAGAAGCAAGAGGTAAAGAAACACATTTAGTATTTGAACTCAGAGAGTATTCCACCATATTTCCAATTGCTTGTAGAATAATGTAAGAAAGTTCAGTCGAGCATAAGCAGTGGGTAAGTTGGATATTAAGTTCTGTGCTCTTGGTGGTAACTTTTGTTTATGACTTGGAGAAGCAAAGGTCAAAAGAGAAGAAAAACAATGAGAAGTGGAAAAGAAAGTTCCTGGCAAAGACAATAGAAACTTTTTCTACAATATTTTGGTTATATCTTCTGTATGTACCACCATTGTTTTTAGTAGCTATCTGTATTTTGCTATTGATTTTAGCATAGGTGTAACAAGTACTTTCAATGTTCTATTTTTCTGGTAGTAGTAGTAGCTGATTCTGCATTGACTTTATTATTATTATTATTATTATTATTATTTATTTATTTATTTATTTATTTATTTATTTTAGATATATATTTTTTCCCTCTCTTCTACTGGTTGAAGACAACTTTGTAGCTGGTTGTGCTGTCCATCTAGAAGGGGGCTATATGTTCCTTGAAAGCAACAAAGCTTATTGTGAGAAACATCTCTTCCAGCAACTGACACAGGGTAACTAATGCCGATGGCACGTGTTCTCTGGAAAGTCTTCAGGCACAGAACATCTCTGTATACATGAGCCAGCAGAAATGCTTACAAGAGCTTGAGCTGTGTTTTAAAACTGGAATGCTATCACAGTACCCTAATGCTGATTGTCATCTGACCAGAATCACCTTTGGTTAAAGCTGAAATGCTCCATTCAAAATGAAGCAATAAATTGAGAAAGTTAAACAGCTTTACAATTTTAAAAAGTTATCAACTGCGAATTTGACATGGAAATTTGTGTCAGCTTCTAATCCTTTGGCATAAAAAATGTGACCCAAGTCTGTAATTAATATAGTGGCAGGAATATAGTGCTGGGAAGAGGGAAGTGATGATATCAGGTCTCACAGGGGGCTCTCTGACTGCAAACCAGTTGGGTACAAGGCAAACGAGACTACTGGGGACTTAGTCTTTTTTGATCTTAATTCTTCTTAAGAATTCTTAAATCTTAATCCCATATCTTCTTTCCCTTTTTTTCTTCTTTTTTATTTCTTTATTTTATTTATCTATATATTTTTTTAGATAGGTTCTTCATTCTGTCTTCTAAATCCATCCTGACAATCTTATGATTTGGGAAGAGCAAAGTATAGAAACCAAGAAATGACAGTTTCCCTCTCCTGCACTTCTTTTCACTAAAATTGCTGCAAAATACTATTTTGCAGTGGAAATAATTATGCTTACTACTTGCTTCATATTTTCTTTGTATTTCAGATAAATTTGATTCTAATATTGCATTCATTTTGTAAGACAAAACAGAACCAGACCATTGTAGTTCATCTGTCACTACAGATGAACTTTTTTTCCTTAAGAATTTATATACAGGAATGAATAATTGAAAGGAAGCTGCAAAATTGAATATTTCTTACTCCCACTTGCACAGGTAGTTCCAGTGTACCAGAGAATTTTTTTTTCTGGGATTGCGTCCAGAAGAACTTTGTGTCTGGAAGAGCTATTTCATGAATGGACCTCTTTTGGAACACTGAGCAATTCTTTCACATAAGTCTTCTGATCGATAGCAGTAGTACAGCACCAACATGAAATAGCTTTATTTGTGTGTATTGGGACACTTGAAACAAATATAGGCTCATTTACATCTTTCAGATCTTTCAGATGGGATGTACTGCTCCCATCTGAACTCTCCCATGCTCCCACAGCTGGATTTCTGAGAAGATTCTATTTCTTCCCTTTGGCTCCTTAAGTTCCTTCTGAGAAAAATATAGGACTGCTGAAATGGCACCAAGTTCCTGAGAGTATAAAAGGATTTTATTCCCAGCTAAGAAATAACAAATAAATGGACATCTGCAAACTCTGCACATTTGTTAAAAAAAAAAATTAAAAAAAATGATGGCAGGAGGAGGGCTTGTTTTTTTTCCCTCACTCTGAAAATAGGCTTAGATAAATGGTTAATCTAGAAAAATGGTTTAAGAAAAAGGTTAAGCTAGTTTAACATATCCCATATCAGCTGAATTCATGATAACTTTTCATGTGTATGTTCTCAGCCTACAGTGATACAATATAATAGGATTTATCACAACTCAGTAAGCTGAATTATGGAAGGACATTTGCAAGAAGCTCACAAAACACACACACACACAAAGTTGTTACCTCACCTCAGTTGATTTAGATTAACTTATTAATTTGCCATAACTTGATTGTATGTCTGAAACTTGAACATTTTTTGACAGAACTAATTTGGGATTGATCAAGAAACAAAAATTATCCTACTGAGTTCTGAGTACTATCACTGTAAAAAAAAAAAATATAACAGAAGAAGCTATTGTAGCTACTAGTTCAAAATCTGTTAAATTTAATATCTCCAAACACTTTTTTCACTTGTTAAGTATTGCAAGTGTCTTTACAGTTCACTGTAATAAGCCTACAGTTCCTGTGTGGGAATCTGAAAGCTTCAGCAGCTGGTGTCCTGCTCTTTAAGACTGTTAGCATTTCATAGTAATAACATGAACCACATTATGGCAAGCTCAGATGGCCAGAAAAAGTAACAAACTTGGCTCAAAATATTTCTGGGAATGAACACTCTTTTCTAGCTCCAGTTACTATACTGCTGTTGGCATGAGACAAAGAGAAAAAGAATAAAATAAAAGAGGATCTAAAGCATTTTAGGATGATTACTGGGAGCTGACCTATATGAATTTAAAGTTGTCTTTGTTATGTCTTCTGTAATTGCATTTGGATATTTTTTCTTCATTCTGTTTCCCAATACAATTTGTTTTCTACTAAATATGAATGTATTTCTACAAAAAAGGTGACTGTATTCATGTGGGGGACAACATGGAATGGAGGTTATTTGCATGAAAGAGGATGAATGAGAGAAAGCAGAGCTGTGTCTGGATGGGAAGCCAAAGGAATTAACTGACTGTCTCATCTTATTTCTCACCTAGTTATGAGCACTATTATCTCTACCAGCATGTGTGCTTAGGCAAGGGAAGGAATCACTACCCACTTCTGGAATACTTAGAATATCTCGCTTTTTCATAATCAGCTTCATATGCTGTCCGTGAAAAGATCTTCCTCAAATGGAGACAATACAAGAAGACATTTTGCAATGTTAAGAAGTTGTTACTGTTGAACTAGTGAAAATGAGTTATTTTGAGTTGTGCAGTGAGAATTCACAGGAACTTCCAAAAGTTTTGATAATAACTGTTTTGGCAGAAAAGAGGGAAGCTGATCAAATCCAAATGCTACAGAACACGTTGAGAAGAGAGAAACCCATCTTGAGGCCAAAAGCTCGATTATACAGGGACAATGCAAATGACTTGGGTCTGAATTTTTGTGTTTGGAGCATTATGATGCCTGGATCAAAGCCTAGTCAGAATATACTCCTAGTGAGCTCTCAAAATTATATCGATGTGCTACTGTTAAAATCATGTTCAGAGCCCAGTAAATACCCTGTGTACCTCACACTACTGGAGAAACAAACTTGCTTCCAACAGCAGCTGTTTCTATGAATTATGCATAGTCATAGTTTAAAGAATACCAAACACAGCATTTCTTAATTAGACACAGTAGATAAGCATCAGACACCCAAGACTATATTTCCTACTCTATTTCTCACCCTAGTGTGTAATCCCTCCTTTGACTTTTCCTCAGAAGTTGTTCATTTTGAAAACTCAGCAAAATACACTCCTTTTTCCCTTCTGAATTTTCTTTGGGAGACTTCTAAAGATTTGACAGATTAATGAGTTCTTCACATTTCCGTGATGTTTTGTGACTCACAAGGAGATTCATTGCCTTTCTCCTTTTGCCTTTTGTTATATACGATAATATGAAGCTGTACAAACACATATCTCAGTCTGGTGGACATAAACATTTTGAAGGCCCATGAGCTCAGCAAGACAATTAGTTTGCACTGAGTATCCTCCATGCATAAGCAACTACAGAATGGTAAACCTATGGAATATTTTTTTACATAGTCTTCAACCTGGCAAGCTCTGTTTGAATTCAGCGAGGGTCTGCATTTTTATGAAATGACATATTTCTTCAAACTTGGCACTTTCTTGTCCAAATGTGCTCAAGTAAAATAGTACTATTCTATCTCCTGTCCACATCATCAGAAAGTAATGAAAAAGTAAAATGACTGAAAAATTAGTCTTTAACTGTAACAGCTTCTATCTACCCCATGTGTCCTTTAGCTCCTCAATGGATAACCGATTTTCCACTACTACTAAGCTCTGGGGGGTAAAGTTATTGGTTCTATTAATATTTTCTTGTAAGTATTTATTATTAAGTCCAGACCATAAGTCTGTATGTCATGTAGCGCAATTGAAGCTATAACCTCTGTTCTGTTCCAAACCAGTGTAATTTTAGAGATCTGGCAAATTCAAGAGCTTTCCTGACACAGGAAAGAACTTCTTCCCATTAATAATCCATGGCAAATCAGAACATGTAATGATTAAGTTGTATAGGAATTACCATATATTTGTACCAAGATGAGTAGGATCACAACAGATGAAGTATTAGAATGAATCCAGAGTAGGGCCACAAAAATTGTCAAGGGGATGGAGCACCTCTCCTATGAAGACAGGCTGAGGGAGTTGGGATTGTTCAGCCTGGAGAAGAGAAGGCTCCAGGTAGACCTCATGGCAGCAATCTTCTAGTACCTAAGGGGCCTACAGAAAAGCTCGAGGGAGTGTAGTGATAGGACAAGGAATAATGGCTTTAAATTTAATGAAGGTAGATTTAGTTTAGACAACAGGAAGAAATTATTTACTATTATGGTGGTGAGGCACAGGCACAGGTTGCTCGGAGAAGTTTTGGATGCCCCATCCCTGGAAGTGTTCAAGGCCAGGCTGGATGGGGCTTTGAGCAACCTGGTCTAGTGGAAGATGTCCCTGTCCATGGCAATGGGGTGGAATTAGATGATCTTTAAGGGTCCTTTCCAACACAAACCATTCTGTGATTCTATGAAATGCTTTGATGGGAAGTGTTATTCTGGGAAGTGTTAGCGATCATGAGTTGTGATAAATGAACAATAAATATTAACTTAGGGTGGAAAGGTAAAAAGGATTATTTTCACTCCTATATCTAACTGCAAAATAAAAACCATGTTAACTTTCCTGTATGTTTTCATGAGCCTTTGAGTTTTGAATATACAGTGATGACCAATAATACACCTTATGAATTGACAGGACATACTGTAAAAGCTGACAAATCAATGGACAACACAGCAAATTAGCTTTATTTAAAACAGATGATTATTTATTTTTTTTAAAGATGTGGCTTTTCAAAATTTGCTCGTGATTTTTTTAATTTATTTTTTTACCTAGCCTTACCTAACCTCTTATTACCTATGAAAATCAATTTGTTAGAAACAACTCTAGGCATTCCTGCATTCAGCAGTACATTAATTCTCTGGATTCATGCATACCAAACAATGAAAAGAATAAAGTTAATTATTAAAATAAAATGCATTCCTGTAAACGTACATCTATTAGGAAGTGCTGCCACTCTTGACCATGGGAAAGTCTACAGATGACTTACTGTTGGTTTCAAGACTTTCGCATAGTTCAGTTTTGACCTCTCCATTTGGTCTGTCATTTCCTTTTTGGGTCAGTTTGCTTTGCATTGTGGCAGCTGTCACTACCGCCTTGAAGCTTCTCTTCCGTTTTTGAACATTCTGCTCTGGATGAAAAATGATAATATAAACCTTGGGCATGTAGAGCATGCCCAGAGACACAGAAGCACTTAAGCTCATGGAGACAGTAAGTGTTGTTGTCTGGATGTACATCTGGGGAAGGAAAGAAACAACATAAAAATCATTGTTATATTGGTTTAACATATGAAGGCAAATAAAATAATTATCTTAAAAATACTAGCCAAAAAACAGAAATAATAACATTCTTCCTTTTTTATACATACATCAGAAAGACCCTTGACTTTGGTTGCCTTTAATTAGTGTCAAGTATGGCTTGAAAGGTGGGCTTGTGCAAACCTCATGAAGTTCAACATGGCTAAGTGCAAGGTCCTGCAGCTGGATTGCAGCAATCCCAGACACAAATACCATCTGCATTGAGAGCAGCCTCGCGGAGAAGGACCTGGGGATGCTGGTTGATGAGAAGCTCAGTGTGAGTCAGCAAACTGAGCCTGAAGCCCAGAAAGCCAACCATATTCTGGACTGCATCAAAAGAAGCATGGCCAGCAGGTCAAGGGAGGTGATTCTCCCCCTATGTTCTGCTCTCGGGAGACCCCACAAAGAGTACTGCATTCAGCTCTGGGGCCCCAAGGTCCAAGAAGGACATGGACCTATTAAAGCCCTTCCAGAAAAGGGCCACAAAAATGATCAAGGAGCACAACTCCTACGAAGACTGGCTGAGGGAGATTGTTCAGCCTGGAGAAGAGAGGGCTCCAGGGAGACCCAGGAGTCTCCAGGGAGTCTCCAGACAGTCTTCTAGTACCTAAGGGGGGCCTACAAGAAAGCTGGAGAGAGTCTTTACCAGGGATTTCAATGACAGGACAAGGAATAATGGCTTCAAATTAAAAGAAAGTAGATTTAGATTAGACAATAGGAGGAAATTCTATACTCAAAAGGTGGTGAGGCACAAGCACAGGTTGCCTGGAGAAGCTGTGGATGCCCCATCCCTGGAAATGTTTAAAGGCAGGCTGGATGGGGCTTTGAGCAACCTGGTCTAGTGGGAGGTGTCCCTGTGGGGGCGTGGGGTTGGAACTTGATGATCTTAAGGTTCCTTCCAAACCAAACTATTCTGTGATTCTATGATTCAGTGGCTGCTTTATGTTTTTGTTTCTTTGATAGATTGATTGATTGTTTTAACCTTAAAAGTAGGCACTAGAAATAACATAATATTTATTAAACTTAATTCTCATAAAAAAACAATTATGAAGTAAAACCTGCTCATTGTCTTGGCAGACACTGACTTAGTTGTCAAGCATGATTTTAAGCACTAGCCAATACTATCACTTTAAGCTGGAGATAACTTTGCCTTAAGGAGAAAAGTACATATATTATATACTGGTATGCAGTCACCATTAAGCTGAACATTTTTAAATGTATTTTCATATACAAAGTTATTCCATTACTTTCTCCCTAGAGATCACAAACAAACTGTGTTCTTACTTAAAGCACCATTAGCTGAGAAATGTGACAAATGTATTTCCAAAGGGTGGACTCTCACTGTGAACCACTTTGCAAAGCATAAGAATGATTATACAGTAAACTGCCCAAAATTCTCACAAAATGAGGCAAGGACACATCTACTCTTTAAGAAAAGATGGAGAACGCTTCAAAATTTATATGATGATGAACCTGGTTCCAGGGAGAGCACGAGACTGAAAAGACAAACAGGATTTCCTCTTGTGTTGAGGAATGTTATAGGGGCAATATCTCTCTTCTTTTCAATAACACATCGAGATAATACATCAGGAAATATATACTATGGAGTCATTTCTCACATCAGTGAAATAGCTGTGTTCCTTTCAATTTCCAAATTGACAGTTGTGTGCCTGAAAGCAGATCCTGACCATCATTTTGCATGAGTGTTTCTAAGGACAACTTCTCACAGTTACATTAATAGGCAGTTTTTTTCAGACTTCCATAGAAGGACCTCTTTGCAGATGCACACTCACATGCAGACAGTACCTACGATCTATCTTTTTCCCTCTGAACCAAATAAGTTGATCTCCAATTGAACTGGTACAACATTGGCTTTTAGAGTAAAGTGTTGCGTTAAGTGGTGTCTAAAAGTAAAGATATTTTGTTTCCTAAAGATGCACGTATTTCCTAACAGAATTCGCAAATCTGAAATCAATGCAAGTAAGACCTTTAACAAACTGTAATGTATATGAAAATTCCATTAAACATAAAAAGTGTTTTTCTGAAGCCTTACTAGTTTTGAAAATCAAACCCGTGGCTATTAATTGACTAGCTGAGCATCACCTGGCGATCCTCTAACTGTGCCTGACATTGAAATAATTTTGTAAGTCTAAAGACAATACCTGACCCATAAGTTCTTTTTTTTCTCTTATGGTTCAATATAAGTATCAGAGGATAAAAAAGGATAAAGATCCTCTGGATGTTATAGAGTAAAAAACATACATTCATATAATAGCACTGGCTATATTAGCAACAAGTATTTGCATCATGGTGTGGGCCTTTTTGGAGAAGGCCTTTTTGAGAAGGTCCACAATGCCAAGCTCTTACAAATAAATACCAAAGAGGAACAATCTCTTCCTGAAGGTTTCCATACAACTAAATCTTATAAGTGAATCAGTTCTAAATCTGACCATGCATTCACCACAATAATGAATGCCCATCGATTTCAGTACACTTTGTGCAGGTATTTTACATGCAGGTATTTTATATCATTATGTTTAATTTAGTTTCTGTGGATTCGGTTGAAATGACCAGCACAAAGGCCTGTTTGAAAAATACCTAAATCACAGGTTCTTTCATGTTGCAGATTACAGTTCACATACAATGAGGTTTATTGATAATGGTGACAGTATTTTTTAACCATCTGCTAGTCATTGAAGAATTAACTCTAGAGCAAGTAGGGAATTTTCTGACAGAAAATTTTCAAACAGTGAATACAATTTTTAGAGATTTTAGGCCTCATGGACCCTGTTTTGCGTGGATTGCCCTTACTACATACTATTTAATGAAACTTATGAGAAAGAATGACTTTAAGAAACTTTCTAGACCTTGAAAGGAAGGCTTTGAACATGTACTTACACATTGTGTGTGGTATGTATATTAACCTGACTTTTTACTCCAGTGAAATTGCATACTCAGCTGGAGACTAGTTGTCAATCACTCCAATTACTAAACAGTCTGGGCCAATTACTCTTTCTACTTCTTTTTAAATGGCCAGTTTCAGGATGATAGTCTGAATACAGGACAGGAACATGTCCTGTATCTAGTCCTTCCTGTCTTTGCAATCCCCCCTCCTGCAGCCCAAATCTAGCAAACACTATGCCTCACACTTGGTTTGGCTTTTGTCCTCATTTTATCCCTGACAAGAAGACAACCTTCTTGTTTTTGTGCATTATGGATATTTCTTATTATCCTGGGAGCATAACTGCCTATGAGTTTTAGAGAATTGGCTTCTCTGAAAATCAAGCAGCAACAAAAGTAGCAAAAAATGAATTCTGATATTATTATTTTTTTCAGAAGTCTCACAGTGGTAGCTAACTACAAGTTACAGGAGAATAAAAGTCCCTTTCTCACAACAATTCAGATTCATGGTTACATAGAAATGCATTTCAGCATTCCTCACACTAAAATACCTTCTGAACTACATTTTTTTTTGTCCAATAAAGCTTTTCACAGATATAACAAAGGCTGCTATATCTGTTCTCCTTGTTCTTGACAGTCAGAACACATAAGACAGAAAACTAAAATCACAGCAGCACACACACACACACACACACACACACAAATCTTGCTTCCCCTTACACTATGGGAAAAACTTGAGGCCTAAATACTTTTCTGTTTCCATCCACCACCCTACCTCTATTCCAGAACTGATCCAGGGCTTATGTATTGTTTTCTACCCTCATAACTGAGAAAGCATCTCATATAAATGATCCAGACCCTCTGTCCCCACTCCTATCTCATAAATGACTTTCACATTTTCCCCATCAGAAGGATCTTACTCACTTAGTGACACAGCTTTTGATGGCCTCAGGCAGCTAAAATAGATAATGGTTGTGTGGATATCTAGGGATTTTCTACCTTTCTAACATGTCTTCTAGGACTAACTATCTCCTGCCTATTGAAACTTAAAACATTACATAGGAAACACTGGGGTAGTCAAAAAGAATATTAGAAAATATGTACATTTCAAAATTACTTCCTTTATTTGGAAGTACTTGAAACTGTTTTGCCTCCTTGGTGACCTGAAAAAAAGTTTATGCATCAAATCTGGTGTGTGCACCAAAGTGTCTGAATTCAGGTAACTGAGTGACTACCTCTCAGCTAGGCCTAACTACTTAGAATTGAAATATCACCCATGTCTCCCATCCGCATGGTGCTTGCAGAGGCAATGTCATGCACATAGCATGAAATGAGCTCAACCACTTTCATTAGAGATCAAAAATAGTGGTAATGTCATATTTTTTGTCCAGTTTGCTTCCTTGGTTTGAATCCTCCCCTATTTTCACACATAAGATTATATTCTAGCTTCCTTCAGGCTTCCCGTTTTTCTTAATCTACATATTTTTCCTTTCTACTCAGTTTTAGTAGGTCAAATAGAGGGTACCTTTCACCTAGCCTGTTCCCAAATCTGATTTTAACGGTATACCCTAGAGATGTGGGAGATATGGTTATTTTGATTTTTTGAGTGAACTGAATCTGTTTTCCACTTTGGTAGAAATTCTCTGACTGCTAGTAGTTATAACAGATGAACAAGTCCAGTACTGAGTGAGTGCTCAGCTACAGAGATATAACGCAAGCTATCTGTGTGCCTAACATAGATCCAAATCAGCTACTTGCACTCCAAAAAGAAGTGGGTGTTTAAAAGATGCAGCTAGTCTAATGTCTCTTACTGGCTAACTATACAATTTGCCCTTTAGAAGAACAGATTAAAGAAACAGCCTCAGTACTGAACACTGGAATCTGAAAAACCCTGCTGAGACAGATATATCCAGATAGGCACTCTTGAATGTGTCCTACACTGACAGTAACAGAGCAGAAGATGAAATTATAATTTCATTTTTCCCTTATCTTTGTTATCAAATACTTCATGTCTCTTCTATGAATCTTCTCGTCCACTTCAACCAGTTTCATTTTTTAAGGCCAGAACTCTAGTAAGCATTATTTCCCTTAAGGGATTTTAGCTATCAGTCTCTCCCACCACTCTTGCCCTAACTCCCAGCTGTTGGAATCATCTACTAGATCATTCATAGCCAGAAGATAAATGATACACGATACAATAACGATATATGCCATCTATCTGCATGCATGCCACAAATTGGGAAAGACAGCAAAAATGTCTCTCAGTTTGTAGTGGAGACAGCAAAGGTATTTGCAGTCTCAGTAAAACACAAGCATTGGTAGCCAGTTTTCCTTCACTGCAGAATTTAGAGTGCTTAGGAAAAAAAAAAAAAAAAAAGTCCCTCTCTTAAAGTGAGCATGCCATAACATGAAAATTGCTTTTGCATGTGTTGCTGCTTACTAAAGAGTTGATTGGATGACAACACTTACGGTTTCACAGTTGTGCTCACAAACCAGAAAGAAACACCATGGAATTAATTCCACACCAAGAATCAACACGGAAAAGGCTCACTGCAGGCAGATACATTAGAAGCCTGGAAACACTACAAAAGGGAGGTAACAATGTTGGCAAGCAGCCAATAACTAACAAAAGGATTCATACTTCTCTGCAGAACCTGCATCCCCATAAGCTTACACCTACATATTTTTTATTCTTTTCACTGCCCAACATACTTTCCCGTCTGGACCTGTGGGAAGAAAATTCATATTTTCTTGAGGAAAAACATTGCAGGTACAAGTCAGTCATCATTGTTTTACTCATGTTGACATAACATGATTATTTTCCAGGTATAGGACAAACTTCATGCAGTGAGTCTTATTCAAACATTTGCTTAGTTAGAAAACATAGAAAACTACTTAACATATATATCTTTTTAACCTTTTAAAAATATTCCTTACCAAAATATCAATTAAAATGAGGCTGCAAAAGAAAGTCAAAGCCTTTTCACAAACATGGAAGTAACACATTCATTAGGGTATTATCTCAAGCAGTAAACATAGACTGTGATTCTGTACCTTGCAGAAAAAAAAAAAAAAAAAAGAAAGAAAAAAAAAAAAAAGAGAAAACAAATCCTCTTTATTTTTATTTGTACATTTCAGTTGTTTTCAGAAATTTTAAGAGAAAGAAAAGATCTAATGACTGATTTCAAAGTGAATGCTTGTCATCTTTAAAAATATGAACTTTCATAATATGTTAGAAGAGCTATGAAAGCTTGTGGCCTCAGTGGAACATAAATATAGCTGCATTTCAAGAACTGAATTATGGTAAAGTTGAGTTTCTCCAATTTAAGTTTAATTTTGACCTTTCCAGCAATATCTATAAAGATTCTTTTTCTACCCATAAAATATTTTATGTAAAGATGGAAATGACTTTACTAGGTCTTGTTTGTTTGTTTGTTTGTTTGTTTGTTTGTTTTGGCATTTTATTATTTTTAAATGTACAAACGATCTGTCAACCACTCATTGGAAACAATATGTTCAAGATATGTTCAACATCTGCATGTTGTAAAGCTTGCATTGCATATATTCCCCTCCAAAGTGCTTTTTCATCGCATGCCTAAAATTAACCTTAGTTCTTCCAAACACTTTCCAGTGACTTTTCAACACCTACTTTTATCATAGTGTTAGATCTATCCTAAACATAGAAAATACCTGGAATTCAGATACTGGGAAGTTGATGATATTCACTTCACCAAGTTTGGATAACCTTTCCTGCAATTTGGGAACAACTTCTCATTGGGCCAATAATGGTTGTCCAACTCTGTATATTTCTTCATCTAATTTCCTAACAAGACATGATTCCTTTGGGTATCAGGTAGAGGGTATCAGGTTATCATTTTACTGTATCAAATAAAAAGAGAAATAGGTGATCTCTAGGTCTAGGAAGCAAACAGTACTCTACAATACTCTACACTATGTCTACAGCAGTAAATAAAACCATACTAAGGTATAGACCTGCGTGCTAGGACTTTACTGTCTGCACTGTTATCTGTGTGTGTGTAGACTATTTGCACTACCAACCTGAACGATCCCTGGCCTGAACCAAATCACAGTCTCCCAAACTATTCCTAGGAGTCTGCCTACAGTTCAAGACTATTCCCAGTAGGTAATGATATATCTTCTCTGTTCTTACTGTGAGATTACATTTTTAATACTATCAGCCTAGCCAGACTGTGCCAACTAGCTTCTTGGCAATGAATCATAACCAATTTAGATAGAAAGTAACAGGGCAAAACAGAAGACGATGTCCACATTAACACCACCTTCTCAACAGGAAGGATATTACTGACAGTTGTAATTACTATCAGCATGTCATCTTTACCATAAAATTCCCCAACATTAGATTTTTGCCTGCTTTAATTCCTGGAGTTAGTTCCTTTCCTTTCCCTTTGTTTCATGTTTCAAATGCTTCTGTAATTTCTACATTTGCAAAAGGTTTCTGACAACACATAACCCCTGTAGACCTAGACTGTGGCTTTACAGATAACATCACAGAACATTGGCATCAGAAATGTTGCTGTTTTATAGAAAGAGATATAGAAGATAAGAATGAAATAAGCATTGCAATTATTAAATATTCTGCTAATTGGTAATGAATTAAAAAAAAAAAAGTCATTGTTCAGCTTTACTTTTCTACAACTTTTTTACAGTGTTTTATTTAGAACACCAATAAACTAAGCTCTGCTTCTGCACTACAGTCAATCCTTCAAAGCTCAGGACATAGGCATCATACAAGATGTTATGCACTGTCTTACAGACCCTTAAACTCATTTAAAATATCTGTAGGTAATTTGATTCTGTTTTCTTTTAAGATATCACAGTACCATACAGCTTATGTATAACCCATCACCCCAATTTACTGAAGTATTTTGGTTTTTCAAGGGCCCTGTAATCCATTCATCTCATCAGCCTTGGTATAAATAAAGTCACCATAGTCAATCACCAATCAAAGACTAATCTTTAGTATATCTGTTGTAATATATATGTCAGTCCTGGCATTCAGGAGTGCTGAACTCCAAAAGGTAAATTGGAGAAAGTTATCTCCAAATATCATTTAAATATATGTCAACAATAAATATCAGAAAAAATTATTCATTGCATAGAAAACTTGAAGAAGGAGATTATTTAATATTAATTGTTCTGTTATATGTTTATTGAATATTCAACATAGTGTAGAGTAAGATTTTTATTGTGTTACACTTAAGATTTTCTTAGAGGTAAAATGCTAAGCAACGAATTTATTGTTAGTCTAACTAAAATCTTAACAGCCTAATCAAAATTACAGCAAACATTATTAATAATCTATTTATAATGTTACTAACATTTACTGTCCAAATTGTTTAATTATTACAGTTATTAACAATATAGCTAAATATATACATATTTTTTTGGCTATATAACAATATAGCCATTAACAATATAGCTAAAACTGTTATATTAAACTTTCCAGTATCAATCCCTTTTCTCCAGTGGTCAATACCCTTTATCCTTTGGTTCCTAAGCCCTACAGATTCATCCCAATGTTTTCAGCCCAAGTCCCATTGTTTGTTATTCAGAGGCTAACAGACCTTCAATTAGACCTTCAATTTATTCAATATTCAGAGACATAAACTGATACAAATTAGGCAATAGTCTTCTAAGTGCTGGACAGTTGTTATAACAACTAGCACAGGCTCAGGACACAAGTCCAGTTACATCGCAAGAACAATAACAGACACATTATTACAAAGCCTGTGCCCTTTTCCTTTTAGGAAGTCATTTTTGGTGGGCTACAGCTTGATATTTTTTATTTAATAAAAATATTATTTTATTTTACGATTGCCAAAGATTTTCTACCACAGATGTACTCCAGTCTGTAAATCAGTCACACACACATTAGAAATCCTAATTGTCTTTGGTCAAATGCATTCTGATTTACATTACTATACAGGATGTAGCACAGTTTAGAAAATCATTTTAAATTTGCACTATTATAATTCTGAGGGAAGTGTATTTCTTACAAAACAGAATTTTTAATTCATTCTTCAGGTATCTACATTAAATGCAGATTGTATCTGCCCAAAGGCTAAATCAACTACCAAATGTGGCAGGTGGACAAATATTCAAAATAAATTCATGTAGATTGGCACATCTTCAACTATAATCCATTTGAAAATATGGGAGCTGACATTTTGGAACACCTAAAACTCTAGAAGCCAGTTGGCAACCCTGAAATTGTTACTTTCATATGCATAATTGTATAGTGATGAAAATGCAAAACGAAAAAAAAAAAAAAAAAAAAAAAGGCTGTTTTATAGAGAACTACATGGAGATTTTACCAGGAAAAAGAAAAAAATAAAAACATGTAGCTTGTATTTAATTCATACTCTAGGTTTAAACTAAAAATGAAATGATTTCTCACAACACAGAAACATTGTTTTTAACTGAAACACTTTTAGAGTTAAAATATATATAGCAGAGTGGATTTGAAATTTGCAGAGTATTACAAACCTGCCTTTTTTAATGACCAATACTGACTGAAGATCTATTTCCTAAAAACTGAAAAAAAAAAAAAAAATACATGGCAGAAGTTTAACCTTAGCTGCTGGTTTATCAGCTACATTTTAATCTTTTTTTTTTTTTTTTTTTTTTTTTTTTTTTTTTTCTGAAGTGATTCGAATATGTATTATACCTTAGCTAAAGAGAGAGCTGAGAGCTGTGCTCCAGGAATACTGTTAAAACAACCTCTAACACTTTATTAGTGTTAGAGCCTGTAGGTTTAGGTTTAGAATGTATTTGTTTATTTAATGCATATGGCTTATGTGTCAGAGTTCAAGTACCTGATAGAGACAAATACTAAATGAAGTACACTTGTTCAGAAGATAATTTTATTTAGCATCTTCAAGCAGGGCATAATTAAGTTACTCTGTCATACAAAATGATGGAGACTTAAATAAGTAACAGCTGGTTACCCCAATGGCAGGGCAGCCTTTGGCAGAAAAAGCTGTGCAAACACAACCAATACATTATGCTAATGGGAACAATGTAATGAGCAAGGAAGCAGCTAAAATGGAATGACAAAAAGAAAAACAAACAATCAAACAAGTCCCTTCAGCCCTTAGCACGCATTTCAATTGCAATTAGTTAACAGAAATCTTACAATGGCTGTACTCAAGTACTAGCCTTATCTAGAAATGTTTGTTAAATTCATCCCTTATGTCAGAATAAGTTTAATGACAGCGGGATGAATCCACAGATAGTTCCTCCCTTGACATCAGTGAATTGCTCCCAGTGGTGAACTGACCAAAACATGTAAGCTAATAAAATTATTTCTTCATTAATTTTCTCTCCCATTTTTTAGAAGAAAAGATAAGCCAGCATTGGTATAAGCAGCCAAAATCAGACTTTGAAATATGTGCATTATAAAAATATTTTCCCCTCTTACTACTAATGTATACAAGTTCCACCTGACTATTTACTTGCACTGGTACTCTGAAATTTTTATTCCATAATTCATTATGACACAGCTTTAGTAACATTTTTCTGTCAGATTTTATTCATTGCAGGAGACCATTGCGAATTCCTTACCTAGTTCTAAATCAGGAAGGAACTCATACTAATTTGAACTGGATGTTAGAAGTTCCTAGCTGCAGTGCAGAGGGTATGTTATGCACTATACATTCTGTGCTGCATCTAACCCAGTGTGCCCAGGTGGCCAAGGCCAATGACATTGTAGCTTGCATCAGAAACAGCGTGGCCAGCAGGACTAGGAAAGTAAAGGTCCCCATGTACGTGGCACTGGTAAAACTATACCTCAAATATTGTGCTCAGTTTTGGGCCCCTCACTACAAGAAAGATATTGAGTTGCTTGAACATATGCAAAGAAGAACAACGAAGCTGGTGAAGATGCATGAGGAATGACTGAGGGAATTGGGGTTGTTTAGTCTGGAGAAAAGAAGGCCGAAGGAGACCTCATTGCTCTCTACAACTACTTGAAAGGAGGTTGCAGCGAGGAGGGTATCAGTCTCCTTTCTCAGGAGACAGGTGATAGAAAATGAGGAAAGTTGCACCAAAAGTCTCAAGTTGCACCAGGGGAGGTTCATATTAGATATTAGGAAGAATTTCTTCATGCAGCATTGGTCAAGCATTGTAACGGGCTGCCCAGGGAAGTGGTGGAGTCCTAGTCCCTGGAAATTAAAGAAACATATAGATGTGGCACTAACAGATATGGTTTAGTGATGGGACTTGTTAGGTCAGGTTCTTGGTTAGACTTGATGATCCTGAAGGTCTTTTCCAACCTACATGATTCTATGATGCTATGTTTCTAACCCATATCCCTTTCTGAGTCCACTTCAAAAGAATGTTCAGAAAAGGACTTCTAAAGACTTTTCAAGTAAGACTTTTGAAATAGCCTATAGTGTTTTACAATCCAAGACAAAAATCATAATCTGGATCACCAAAACCGAAGCAGAGGACGGTGATTCCTGGTGGTGGAAAAAGTGACCTGGAAAAGTTTAAGGACAGAATGGAAACTGAAGGAGAAAAGAAAAGAAAAAAAAAAAACACACCACCACCACCACCACCAACAAAAACTATTTATGAGTGGTTAGCTTATGAACTGTTAGAGGTACCCAGAATACAGGAGTCTGTAACATATTTCCCCTCATATCTTTCATGTGAGTGAAACATGAAACTACTATTACACTACTGCTGAAATGCTGATGAACCACCAACTACATATGAAAAAATCTGATACACATTGAAAATGGTCATCTTAATCAAAAGTCTAATATGCACAGTAGCAAATTAAAAATTCTTAGGCAACATTGTCCACACTAGAAGTACAGGATCACAGAACACAGGTACTGTCTCTGCTCCACACAATTTATTATCTAATTATACATAAGAAATATCAAAAATACATCAAACAGCAGAAGGCAGTGATTCAGTAGAAACTATGAGAGTCTAAGCAGTTTAGCAAGCAGAACATTGCTTTGGGCCATCATGTGTCCCTCCACGATAGCATATGCTTGCTTTATGAACCTGTCCAGATTTGTCTGTGTGGATTAAAAACACTGCTTTTAGTCGCTTTTTAATCACTGTTTCTAGTGATGTCACTAGAAATGAGTCACTTAGTCATTTCTGGTCACTTCTAGTCACTTAGTTTTAATCACTGTTTCTAGTGATGTGGCTTTACTTCCCCTGAATTTCACTTTGGCAGTTTCTTTGAGCTCAGATTGATACATATATGCAAAATCTCAGCTCTTTCCTCCCCCCACCTTTGCAGCTATCATATCAAATGACCTAAGAATACTGGCTTAGAAGGGAAAAGGAAGAACAATCACCTCCTGTAGGCTATGCAAAAGCCTATCTGTTTCCTATAAGCCCTGTTCGATAATGTATTGTTATTATGGACAACCTCCTCTGTGTTCTTCCTAGACAGCAGACCTGATAAAAGCTTACCACTATTTCATATTTTTCCAAGAGCAGATTTACCAAGGGAACAAAAGGTATATCAGAACAAATGTATCTTCATTTCTTCCATCAAATTACATCAATAGCATAGCCTTGTGAAGTCTTGTAATTTTAGCTTGCCCTTTTGCCTCCCTATCACTCCTTTGACACATTTTCATTACAATACCAAGATATATTGTTACTCAATAGCTCAAGTTATCAGATATAACCAATCTTAACACCTATCAAGCAGCTGCAACTATCAAATAAGGGTTATGCATGGAAACAGAGATTGCCCAGAGGTCTCTCTTCTTGGAGATCTTCAAAAACCATCTGGACATGTTCCTGGGCAACCAGATGTAGATGGCCCTGCTTGAATAGAATTGGACCAGATGAACTCCAGAGGTTCCTTCCAACCTCAGCCAATTCTGTGATTCTGTTCCTGCAGGACTGTTTTATGACCCTATAAAAGCTCATAGCAGGTACAGCAGCTTGTCATGAGACAAGAAACGTTATCAGTTATATAATTTCAGACTAACAATACTTCCTTTCAAGGCCAATCCTGCCATTCCACCACAGAGTTCGATCCAGCTGTTTGCACTGTGACCTAAATTGTCTCATTTATTTTGGTTGCACGGACCTCTACTTTATATATAATGTCATATAATGCCACGGAGACCTGACACTTCATCATCTGAACCAATATCTGTTCAGAGTTCTACATTTCTCATCTAAAGTGCATGCCTGCATTTACTTTGTGTGAAAACTTTTCTGGGTGAGGGATGAAATGGGGAAATGCAGTCTCAAAAATATGATCAGACAATGGTCTGACTTGGTACTTGTCAGGGGTCCACTTTATGTGGAAAGGTATCATATTGTAATGGTCCCCAACATCCAAAAGAAAAACATTAATTTGATTACCATTGTGTTTACTTATATCAAAATTCAGCATGAGAACCACAGAGTGATTTGAATAGCGCTTAGCAAACTATTTCCCAAACCCCTCATCTGTCTCTGAAAGTTCTCTGTAACCTACAGACTGTTCTCAGTTTCTTCACCAGGTAACCAGATATTTATGGCATAGACCTCTAACAAAAATATTTTTATGTGGGAACTTGAACAACATTTAAATTGCTTTTTCATCTCAGCTTTACTACCTGGAGAATTCGCATGGCAAGGCAGCATTTTGCTGACTCACAGTGAAATGTGCAGTATGAAGATATCTTAGAGGGCTATCTCTGAGGTATCTCAGAAGAGGATCCTTGAAGAGCAACAAGATAAAACAGTAATGGCATATGTATCTCCTCTCTCAGTCCTACACGTGCATAAATAGAAACCCTCCTTCTACCTACCATCTTACTGTTGCTCTTTCTGTGCTCAGGATGAATCCTTCTTTTTTAAATTGTTCTGCCACCCAACATTTAAGAAACAAATAATCAAAAATCATCTGCAACACTCTCTGGTGGGGATTCAATTAGTTTCTACTGGATAATAACACAATGCAGTCCTTCCACAATTTTTCTGTGTTAATATTGAAAATTATGTTTATCTGAACCCTCACCAGGTATAATGTCATTAACAGGTAATGCTGTACCTTTTACTAGATTTAGGTTTAGCATTAGAATCTGTCTGGTGTCAGCATCTGAGCTCTACTTTTCCTCTGTCATTCATAACTGAAAAGATTTTTAACCCTATGAAAACCTAACATGTTAGTATTTCGTGGGGCAATACCAGAAAAAAGGAACTTGTGTGTGGATGGTATGTGGCAGTAGAAGTGTCTAAAATACACTGCAGAAAAAGTACCAAGGTGTGTTTGTGAGTGATTCAGGCCTGACTCCTGTGTGCCTTGTCTGATAGTATCCAGGTGAAGTATGAGTGACTGAATTTACATCACTGTCCAAAATGCAGTTAATCATACAAGGTGAATCTGACACACTGGGATCTGCACATATCCACCTTCTTCTGCTTTGGTAACATCATACAGAAAAGATAAGTCAGTGCGCTTCCCTTTAGAGATATGGGATACTTCCTATATAATCACTGTTATTATCTGCCACAGGAGAAGGAGAGATTTATTGTCAGCCTGCAAAGATAATGTCTAAAAGGACAGAATAGAAATAGATTCAAGCATAATGTGAGGCATATCTAAGAGATCTCACTTTCCTACTCTTCAGAACTGAACTCTAAACTTGACAATATATTGGCCTGATCTATGAATAGATGATGTAAAATTGCCCCCTAACATTTAAACAGCTGCAGTACCTCTTGATCTACTTTTTTTTTTTTTTTTTTTTTTCTGCAAGAGTGTCTCCACATTGCTGCTGAGAGGGAAATACTTTATCCATTCCGTAAGTATTCTCAGCGTTAAAAGGAGTCTTTGTTCCAGATCACCAACTGAATTTTTCTTGTACTGAAAATCCACAGAAACATACAAAAATCCAGATCTTTTTTTAGGAAAAAAAAAAATAAAAGTAGGAAAAAATATATATTTTGCTTCACTTACTAGTAGAGTCAATTCAGGTCAGAAGGGACCTCAGGTCTCCAATCCAACCTCCTCAAAGCAGTGTCTCGTGTCTTTATCTAGCTACAGAAGTCTTTTTCCAGTCAGAACTTGAATAATAGTAGTATAAATAGGAAATGCTACTGAACTAGTAGCTACTGAACTACTAGCTAGTAATAATTGAGAAGTGTTTCTGAACTACCTAATGATTTAATTTTTTTTTTCCTTTCTCTCTGTGGTATCTCCTTGACATCTTGACCTTCCATGTTCTGTCTTTGAACTAAAAAAAGAAGACTGAGACAGAGACTATATTTTAATTTGCTTTAATTTGCTTTAATGTGCTCTAATTTGCAAATTATGGCTATTTAAACAGCCTAAATAATGATATCAATAACAAATTAGTATTCAAAGCAAAATGATAAAATATGGTGAAACTCGTGTAAAGTACATGGGATTCAGGTCAGCTCAATTAACAGTGTGTATTTTACATGGTATATTTTAGTTGACTACCTTATACAAATTAAGAGGTTATATCCTCAAGGCATTTTACAAATGTTAATTATTAATATAAAGTAAAGCCTCTTCAGTATTGTTTTTCCAGTGCAAAAGCCAACCCAGAATTCAACAGATTGCATATTTTTAAGATGCTGCCAATGTTTTAAACAGAAAATCTCTTTGGTTTGCATTCCTATATATTCAGATTGTCATTGCACATCTGCTGTAATGATTAAATAGGACATTCCATCTCTGGAGGAAAACCAACTCAATTAAGTGTAAGGACTAAAAGGCAGTTTTCCTCCTCCCTCCCTCCCCCACCTCTTTTTTTAAAAAGACACTTTTGTTTTATCTACTTTCAAACTGTAATTAATACCTGTAATTATATAACTAAGTGACAGAGAGCAGTTGCGTGCTAAAAGGAACATGACTGCACAATTACCAGTTACTAAATAATGATTTTCTGTCATTAAAATAAAATAAAATCACTAAATTTGTTAGTTACGGTTCCAATGCATCTAAATAAATGGACCAACACTTTGTGTCCTTTCAGACAAATGCAATGAGTTACTAGTAGCTTTCCTTTCAGTGAACTTGAATCAGTGTGCTGGAATGCAGTCTGCAGCCTGCAAAATGGTGGCCAGACAAAAGAGGTTGGTTTTCCCTTTACTGCTTTGTTGGGCTATTCCAGATTAAATACTCTATCTTGCCAGATCACCCAGTTTTCCAATGCAAAATTTAGTGCTTGCCTGAAATAAAGAGCCTCTGCCACTAGTCAGTCTACTGGGGCCATGCTGTCAAAACCCCTTGATGCATGCCAAGAAGAGATACTCTCCTGCCAGCATAGCTGCATCACTTCACTGAATGACAGATGCAAAACTAACATTAGCTTTGGCATACCCACACATTGAGGTTTTGCCAGTGTAACTATGTCAGTCAGCTTCAGCATGTTTATGGTTTTGAGGTTTTTGTTTTGCTTTGTTTTGTTCATTTGTTTGTTTTTATAATTTCCTCTCCTAGCTTTATTGGCAAGTCTTTGTAGATGTGGTACACAAATATTACTATTAATGATCACTATAGCAGATGACAGTGACTTTCACTGACTTTCATCTGTAAAGTATTTAACTTATTAAAGTGTATACAAGGATTAAAAAATGAACCCCTGGGGCTTACAGGATTCTGTTTGACTTGGTAAGAAACTATTTGGAAATGGGTTACTTGTAGCTGTTTAACTACAGATTCCAAGAAGTTGCACTCTCCATCTGAAGTGTTTCACTGTAATATTTTCGGAATTCTTCTGTAATTGAGGCATTTTCTGATATGGTTTAGCTCACACTGTAGGTTGTTGCTCTCTTCTCTGGCTGTCCATTTCCATGTAATTCAGAGAACCTCCGTTTCTACATGAAAAGTTGGCTGAAACTGGATGCCTTTTTTTTCTTTTTTTTTTTCTTTTTTTTTTTTTCCTTTTTTTTTTTTTCTTTTTAATTTGTGGAATTAAGATGACCAGGATTGGTCATAAATAAACTCTAAGAGCCTTTGATATATAACTGCATTTACTGCCCATACTTCACTCTGGCAGAACCTTACCAATACCTAGGTTAGCAAGACAGATCTTACCACATTTCCTCTTATCATGCTTATAAACCTGAAAACTAATGTTGTTGTTGATGTTTAATCAGCAGTTAGTAAGACTGCCTGTAACGTAAACATCCACAATTTTCATTTTCTGAAAGGTAGAGGGTGTTTGCTTCATGCTTTACAAATCAGAACTAATAGCAAACAAAGAATAAATATGATGTAATAAGATGCTATTTTATTCATTGTTTAGCTTTATAACTATATAAATAATCTATCCTGGAGTAGGAACAGTCCAGTCAAATTTAGCACACTCTTACTTATATGCAGTAGTAGTTTGTGTAAATTGTGTTTGTGACAGGTTATAATACTAAGAGGAAATGTTTTGGATGCCAGTAACAGATGGCCCATGACAACTTTATATAAAATATATTATTGTGTAGCACAGTTAATAAACCCATCGTGTAAAATCTATTGAGCTTCACTGAGAGGCAAAATAATATATGGCGCATGATAAAATAAATATGAAATGCAAGCCCTGTTATTTACCAGTTACACAAATCCTCTACAGCCAAAAGTTACCCTAAGCCATTGTCTCTCTGCTGAGATTTTAGAATAAACCCTCAGCTCATGTCACTTCCTTTGTTTCCCTGCGTTCTCTTTTGCCTTTATCTCTGAAAGCATTTTTTAGATTTTTGTTATCTGACAGGTCGCCTACATTGCTGGCATAGTATCCTGCCTTCACTGCTTTCTCTGATTGGATGACCTAATTTTTGCCAGCAGGAGTGCTGAATGAAATAACTATTAATGCCCTGATCCTATTCAGGTGAAGGCTAAGAGTTCTTTAGAATGAGGGTTATAACAGGAGACAGTAAGCATAGGAACATTTAGGATGGTAAAAATAATTTCTTGTCCTTCCCCACAAATCCTACCCCTATTTCACCAACATTTTTGTTTTTTGCATGAGGTTTATTTCTGGCTGCAAATGTGAACTCTAGAGTATATATCAGTTGTGTTTCTCACTTCCAGATGCAAAAGGGAGAGTGAGATCTAAATGAGACATGGTATTTAGCAAATTTTGCAGGCCCTTTCCTCCTGCAATTTTCTTACTAATTAGTTGCTATTTCTGTCACCATCACCATCACCTTCCTCTATCACTGCTATTGGCCCAGATGACTGTCAGCTCCTGGCTTTCACTCCCTGATATGTCCAAGGTGTGTTTGAGGTCCATAAAATGTTTCCATGGGGCATTTGCCCTCAAATGATGATCTCTTACACCATACTGTTGAGGAAGGAGGTGGTGTAAAAACTTCACAAGTAGTTCTTCTATTGTGCATACATACACGATCCTTGTTTTTCCTCATCTGATCACACAGAATCACAGAATCGTCTACGTTGGAAGAGACCTCCAAGATCACCTAGTCCAACCTCTGACCTAACACTAACAAGTCCTCCACTAAACAATATGTTTTATTGTGTATTTTTTTGCTTGATAAATACAAGTATTCTTCACTAATTTCTTTTTCCTATCCATATTACTGACAGCCTTCTGCCACTTCCATGAAAATTCAAAATCTTCAAAAGGTAGGTATGCCAAAGATGGATTGCAAACCTATTTATTGTGCACATGTACACTCCAAGGCAAACCACAGTTTTTGTAGAACTATGTTAGGCAAATGTAAGAAAACAAGGAGAAGCCCTTAGCATGAACAGAATCTTGAATATATTATTCCACTATTTACTCAGCTCTAAACCTGACACTTAACAAGAAACATTTAGCCACACAAGAAACGAAATTGCATCTTCTCACTTATCTAAATTCAAGCTCTGTCCCTTGCATTTGGTTTGTGCCAAATTAGCAGAAGAGAGTGAAGGATGAGACTAAATTGTTCCTTCCTGTGCAGAGGGAATGCAGAGGTCTCCCAACAGAGAGTGGCTTTCCTCACCATATGTGCTTCTTCATCTTGGCCCAGCAGGGCAGGAAAATGAATTTGAGAATTTTCAACACAATGCACATTATATAACTGTTCGCTGCAGTGCTTTGCTCCATTTTTACCTTCAGTGGCTTATTCATGTGCATTTCACACAGAGTGGCTAAGCCTGAAATTTAGAAAGGAACTTCTGTAGAAATCAAGTTAAAATGAAGGTAAAATACAGGTTTGTCTTTTACATATAATTATGACATAGGTCAGTAGTAGGTCTGTGGTTTTGTGCATAAGCAGTTTACTACTACATAGTTATCAGTCCTCGGAGTAGTTCAAAATCAGCCTCACTAATCTCAGTGCTGATCATATAGTAGCCTAATTTGAGACCATAGAGTCACTTGAGACAAGGTAGCTGACTGAAAAACTATGCATTTGGTTATCAGTTCTCCAGGTAGGAATTTTGGACAACTCAGGAGATTCTCCAAGCAGACCCTGCTGCCAAAGGGAAATTTGCATGTTGTTCTTATAGATGCAGAAATGGTAACGTAGAACAGTCATTTGCAAATAAATATATTAAGGGGGTATTTTGCACATAGCTTGAAATAATGGGAAGACTTTTACTAGAGAGGTGAACTCAGCAAAACCAACCAACCAAGCAAAAACAAACAAACAAACAAAAAAACAACAAACAATGAAATAAACAAGCAATACAAAAACAATCAGTTGAGAAAGTCTCTTCCAATACAATTGAAAATGCCACTGCAAGGACACAGAGAGCCTCTTTGAGAGATTTAAGGAGTACCCAGGGAACTGGTGAGATTCACCTCTGCAACTGGGAAGATGATGGAACAGATCCTCCTGGCAGCAATATCAAGGCACATGCAAGACACAGAGGTGATCCAAGATAGGCAGCATGGCTTCACCATGGGTAAGTCATGCCTGACCAATCTGGTGGCCTTCTATGAGGGAGTGACTGCATCAACTGAAAACTGATGCAATTGACCGATGTCATCTACCTGGACTTGTGTAAGGCCTTTGATGATCACAGGGCTGGAGCACCTCTCCTATGAAGAAAGGCTGAGAGAGCTGAGGCTGTTCCGCCTGGAGAAGAGAAGGCCCTGGAGAGACCTCACTGCAGCTTTTCAGTACTTAAAGGGGACTTATAAAAAAGATGGAGAGCAACTTTTTGCTCTGTCATACAATAATATGACAAAGAGGAATGGTTTTAAACTAAAAGAGGGAAGATTTAGATTAGACATTAGAAGGAAATTCTTCATTCAGAAGGTGATGATGCACTGGAACAGGTTTCCCAGAGAAGCTGTGGATGCCCCATCCCTGGAGGTGTTCAAGACCAGGCTGGACGAGGCCCTGGGCAACCTGATCTAGCAGGTGGCATCCTTGCCCATTGCCAGAGGGTGGGAACTGGATGATCTTTCAGATCCCTTCCAACACAACCATTCTGTGACTATTTTCATTGCTATTAAAAAAAAATAAACAGAATTTTAAATGAGATAAATAGAAGTACAAAACAATGTTAAACTAACTACATATACCTACATAAGTAATGAACTAAATACATATGCGTCTGAAATTTAAGGATTATATAGTTTTATATGAATGTTCTGAGATCTATGATTTGTGATCTTCGAAAGCAACAAGAATTTTTATAACACTAATTATCTGACTGAGGGAAGTATCAGTATAAATGTTTTGATTTACAACAACTGACAATGTTAAAATCAATTTAAACAAAGCAGTAGAAGGAAAATACATCTCAGAAACCTTTTGAATTAGCAGTTACAACAGAATAGTGACACTTATGCTTTTTAAAGTCTTAGTCATGGATCGTGGTGTACTTTAAAATCACAACTATCTCCTCACTGAAAACCTAAGTTAGCAGTAATTTGAGGTTTCTCTTTTCCAATGAATATCATTCTGTGGGAGCTTTTTGCCAATGTCTTTCTGGGAATTAAAAATGTGCTAATTTCCATTCTTTAAAAACTTGGTGATTCCACAGCTGTAAGGCTTTTTTGAATGTTGGAGCATCAAAACCAGTTTACCTCCAAGATCTGCCTCTGCCAACAAAGCATCCTGCCAGTGTTCTCCCAAAGCAGACTCATTTCTGCCACCAAGGTACTCCCACCATTTTCATACATTCTTCCTTCTTCTAATAAGTACAAATAAGACAGAGATAACTCACAGCTACTGACTATCAGTTACAGGTTGCTAAAGGATCTGTTATTGAAAACAGATTATATTTGTGAAAATATGGCTGATTGGAACTGTATGGGGGATAAACTAACAAAATATTTCTTATCATAACAAATACAGAATATCAGAGACATGCAAAGGCATTATCATCTCTTCTGGCAGTCATATCAAGTCACATGTCTTCCAATAATCAAAGAGGAAGAAAATTGAGATACTTTTTAATGCCAATTCTTTCATGTAAAATGTGTTCCATTTCCTCTGAGAAGAAAATCATCAACCACAGTAATGCTCCCTATAAAATGTAGAAGCTATAAGGTTGATGTTTATGACTAGGAAAAATGGAAAAATTGACACAGCTCAAACATTTAGTAAATGATTGTGTGATACAGTGTTTGCTTGCTAAAAAGTCACCATTCTAGAGCACTAAAGTGTTACGACTGCAAGGAATCAGTTTACACTCTTTCTCTTTTCTTTATTATTTTTGTAAATTCCTGATTAATTACTAAGTATTAACTATTTTATTATATGTAAAAGATTAGTTTCTCTACTGTAGATACATTACATTTTGTTTGTAAGCTTCCACACATTGCATGTTGAGAGACACAAAATTGGATAAATAATTCACTTTCACTGAACTTGTAAATGTGAAAAGATGACAGACAACTCATTAGCACTTGGACACTAACATTTCTCTGATTAGCCTAAAAGTGGTTTCTAGTAAGACTGTGGGTTTGGGATTTAGTATACTCGTTGGACACCTAGTATGATAGGGTTCACATATACCATGTCTGCATAATGTCAAATGAATCTCACCTTATCTGCCCAGAGAACAAGTGTCAGCATAAGGAAACTGAACGGTCCAGCTCCTTCACATTAAGTTCCTCTTATGTTTCTTTATTCATTGAGCTTTATCTACCAATTCCATACAAATACCTATGTTAGCAGTAAGCAGATTTTTTTTTCTCATTTAGCTTTTTCAGTGAAATATACTGTAAACTGGTTTTGCTACAGCGTTTTAAGTGCTTGTTGACTTACTAGAATTTAAATGGGGATATTTCAAAAACAGTTTATTTAACAATATTTTACTCACAAGATAACATCCCATCCCCTGAAATACAATGATGTAAGTATGTAAAGAGTTTTAATTGATGTGTCAACATGACAATGCAATCTATTCTTTCTCTCTCAGAGTGCCTATACACGGCAATACAAAATTATCCCTAGTTTGCTTCATTGTGTAGCTCAGCTAGTTGTTGATGCTCTGATCATATAACATTTTAGTCGTGGTTTGACTACAGTCTGCCCCTCCACTGCTGAGCAGGCAGGCCATCCTGGTGGGGTGGCAGGATGCAGTCAGACCCTGAAAGGTACAGGTGTCCAGAAGACTGAGTCTTTACTTTCTTTTTACCACTTTACTTTCAAAGCAGTAACTAAGTAGTTTGCCCGCAAGCTGAGCAGTACTTCCCTATCAAAACAGCCACCCTGCAGATTAGGACCCTCCTCTAAAGAAAGAGGTGCTTTTCAAACTGTTGGTGCCACAACAGTAAAATCAGATTAGGAAATTTCACCAACTACATAAAACCTAAAAGCTTACGCTAGTGTGAAAAGTCATACATTATGTATTTGGAAGGTATCAAATATTGCAGTTTGCATTACTGCATCAAAGCAACCCAGAATAATCACAAACAATTGAGTGATATTTGGCATCTCCATTTTAAAGTATAGTGTTGCTATGCAAGTGGAAAATCACAGCAGGTTTACAGATGCACATTTTCTTTGCTGCAAAGAATGCAAATTTCAAACCTTCCAGGATGAGGCAATGAAAAGAAAAAAAATATAAGACATGATTCTACATGAAGAAATGTTCTTTTTCACAACCATAGATAACAAAAATTTGGGAGTATTTATTTTTGGTCTTACTATCTTATTTTTAGTATGTAATGACTGACTAGGTCTCTCACATAAAGCAAAGTTACAAAAAAAAAAAAAAAAACCACAGATGGGGCACACATTTTGAAATCCTGAGTATCATAAAGAGTTATCAGGAGCTCAGAAACTCTGACAAGTGCCATATAAGTGAGCTAATTAGAAAGAAAACTAGTGACAAAACCCACCACCACCACCAGAACAGTTTTATACACTTTTATGATAACTAGTTATTTTATATTTCAAAATACAAAATATCAAAAGAAAAATGCCTTGCTTTTAAGTGTCTAAGAGTATAGAAGTTACCAGATCATGATCCATATTGCCAAATATCCTTTAGATATACCTTAGAGTGAGACCAAAGCAAGGTGCTTTAGAGGAAAGTGTAAAAGAAACCTAGATGCAGGAAAATCTATTTTCATTATGTTCTTTTCCTCATAATTTATCTTTGGAGATTATATCAAACCCTGAGGTGTGATATTAAACCCTGAAGTGTGAACCCTTACAAAATTGCTTCAAACGTCAGAAAATGCTACCATTTGCTATTGCTATCATTATTTATCTATTTCCTTTTGAATACTGTTACATCCCTGGTCTCTGACAGATCTTTGTGCAGGCTTATTTGTGTATCCATAACATTATTAGTTGGTTTAGGACTTCTGCACTTTTGTGGGTGCATAAAAGACCACACTGATGGTTTTTAGCACTCAGAGTTAAAATTCAGCGTCTCAGTCCTCTGCTTTCAGTTGCTAGATATATTATAGAAGTAAAATACTTATATCTTGGGTAGACAAAAAGCTTCTGCTACCACAGCAGAAACCCTAAAAGTTCACTACAACTGAAGACCCATTTTGTATTTTTATATTCATGTATATCTGGACTTTTGACCATGAAACTACAATCTAACTGTTTGGTAATGAGATGTATGACTGCTTGCAACTATCAGGCAGAATTGTGGATGACAGGTTAACTGCCTTGGCTATCAGTAGGTCTGGGGAGAACTGCACTGATCTGTGCATGGAATCACCAATAAAAAAAAAAAAGACTAAAAAAAAAAAAAAAGACTATTATAATTTTTAATGCACCTAACAGAGTCAATGACAGCAATGACTTCACGCAAATATCCTTTATCTCCAGGGAAAGGAGCCGTGTATTTGTTCTGTGTTGGTCATCAGTTTCCGTTTACTAGTGATTGCAGTCAAAGGCTTTGTTTCCTCTAAGGATTCAGGGAATATTCACTGCCATGAAATAAGGACATAAAATAGTTAACATAATCAAAATAATAAAGTAATCAACTTAATAAAATAATATAAAATGTAAAGTATAAAATATAAAATAATATAAAAATATAAATGTATATTTATTATAGTATTTATTTATTACAATTTGCAAAATGTTTGGGACTGAACCAAATGTATTTATTTTATTTTTATTTTGTTTTTGCATGGAACATACAAAATAAAAAACATAATTATTTTTGCCAATGAATTTCTTATTTATCACTGAATCATGTATTTTCTGTTCATTCCCTTGAATGAAAAGCAAACAAAATCAAATAAAGATATCAGAGACAGAAGAGAGGGTGGCATCCTTTTGCCTCATAACCATTGGATATTCTCAAGAATGAAGGGACTTTAGTTCATACTTCCCTGAATAGTGGCTTCACAATCTTGTTACAGAGCATCCTGGAATAGTATCTTTCCATGCCTTTTACGGGTACTTTTTAATAAGAATTAGCTATAAAATACTGTTTTGTTTTTCTGTTTGTTTGTTTTGTTTTGTTTTTCCTTGAATGTTCTCTGGAAGGTACTTCCAATGGATCAAAGATCTGTGTAGGAATAGCTCCTCTGATAAGCTTTGGAGTCTAATACTGTACCTTTCCCATAGTTACCCTTAAAAATGTCAAATCATTAAACAGAATTGTCACTTCTGGAATTAAAATAAAATATAAAAATATAATATTAAATAAATGATTCCTGCACATGTTCATGTAAAATAACAAATGCACAGTTAAGATGTCCATGTCTGTTTAGTGACAGACAAATTAACACTGCTGTAGTCAGTTACTGTCTCAAAGTTTCTGAACATCTAACCTTTCTTCTGACTTGTTTACTATCCACATTTTTTCAGACCACAGATCTCAGTGGTCAGAATACTATTTCAGTGAATTTACTCTATTCCTTATTCACTAAAAATAAATAAATAAATATAATTAATCTTTTCTTTTGAAGGATACTTTTGAGGATAAAAAGCAGGCAGCCTATAACAGAAGCCTTGTACATTTTTTTAGCACATCTGTTGTCATCCCTTTTCAAGACTAGGAAATCCCCATCTACATATTCATAATAAAACATAGAAATAAAACGTCAGACACTGATAAAATTTTCTTTCTGTGGACAGTTCATGAAGACCTTTCATGACAATCTTTAGCTTATAATTTATTCTCATTACAAAGAATGAAAATCTATAAAGGATTTTCACGTTCAGTGAAAACAGAAACTTGCTGCCTCCCTAAATTTTCCCAAATGGGAAGCTCTGTTTCTTTTCAAAGTTGTGAGTAATCCTAAGCAAAAAATGAATATATGTAACAAAGACAAGTACGAAGTCTATTGTATATTGTGTATATTTTTGTATGTTGAATTAGAAGGCAAACGCCATGAAGGGCCCAGACTTTGTGTGATCTACTAGATATTATTGTTTGCTTTGCTAGATATTATTTTTTGCTTTATTATATATTGCTTTGTGTTGTCTGCTAGATACAAAATTGTCAGGATTAGTAAAACAAGTGCTATGTGGTTGGACTTACAGTATCTTGGATATTCAAATTTTAAGTTTCTACCTTTTCCATACCACCAAATCCATACTCTTTTCTTAAGTATTTTTAGCCTGTAGAACTGCTCCCTAAATACGACCAACTAACTCTTGTTGAAACATTTCCTCAACATTTGTTCTGTGAAATGCCTACATCTCCTAGTAGACATGTTTATTCATCTGAAATAAATAGACATGATCTATGAAACCACAGACAAGTGTATTTTTAATAGACTGCAACAGTGGGTATTTTGTGTGAATGAAGAAATAGGAAACAAGTCCCATCTTTGCAAATGTCATGTACTTCAGTTCCCTTAATGTTCTTTGACAAATGTTGATATTTTAAAATTTAGGAAGCAACACAGGAGTTTCTTTTCTTTCTCTCTTTTTTTTTTTTTTTTTTTTTTTTTTAACTCAGATATTGCTTGCACACTTTAATTCTATTATGAACAAAATGCAGTCATCTTCTAAGTAAGAAAACTTGTACATTTGAGCCTCTAAGGAAGATCATGCAACTCCTCACAATAAGTGAAAAAAAAAAAAAAAAAAAAAAAAAGAGAGAGAGAGAGAAAGGGAGAGACGAATTGTGAATAAATTGAAAACGTGATTTGAACAAGAAGTCAATAAGGCACAGAGTGTGGGCCCACTGTGAAATTTCCTTTACCCAAGTGGATGGCTTTGCAGGAGGAAGAGAGTATTGTTTACGAGAGCTGACAAGCTAGAAATAAATAAATATATAAATAAAATTCTCCGGGAAAATAAGTGCATTGGTGCTCTGAAACACATCACTGCTGGCTAACCTGACAGGTTAGATCTAAGTTACTTGCTTATACTCTGTCATTTTAAACAGCATGGTAGTACAAACTGCAGTAAAAATAGGTCTTGGCATTGACTCTGAGGCATTACATGTATTGGAGAGGTGCCCACAGTTTCATTTTGCAGCCATAGGGGTTGAGTCTCCTGTCAGTGTGCACACAAATGCCTCAGTATTAAGAGAAATGTGTGTGTTCACCCATGGGCAAAGATGCCCAAAGAGGCTGTGCTAGTATTCATATGCCGCAATTAAAATCATGTCTAATACTTCTTTTTGCCTTTCTCAGATTCCTCACACATTCCTCACAGCTCTGGTCTGCAGGAGAATTCAAAGACCCATAAGGTTGCTTATTAAAAGTACACAAAAGTATAGGATAATCAGATCAAAGTAAAGCTAAATCATATTTCAACCTGTGTACTTCTATGTCAGACAAACAATAAAAAATACAGTGGAAAGTTGAAATTTTCATTACATAACATAGATGTACAACATTCTAAATTACATAGATACCTTTAGAAAAGCTTTTTGCAGCTTGGAAAATAGATGGGATGCATAAAGAGGCAGGATTCAAGGAGGAGTTAACAGCAACTGGGGCAGTGACGTAAAAGGTTTCTCAACTCCCACTCACTTGAACTGGATTGTAAGTGATTTAAGTGATTCTTTCAGAAATGGAACACTACCAAAAAAAAAGAAACTAAAATATATTTGAGAGCTCTGGATGTATTCAGATGGAAAGAAAGAACATATTTTGTATATAGAGGTCAGGAAAAAAATGTGCTAAATTTAAGAGAGTACAAACACCACCACCAATAAATAAATAAATAAATAAATAAATAAATAAATGGGCGGAGATACATGGATAACTACAAGGTCTCAGTCACACAAGAAAGGACTAAGATTTTGGATATCATGGAACAAAAGTAGCATTGGCTGGAATGACTGTTCTATTCTGGACAAATTGTAAAGTAAGCAAAGACAAAAGAAGATATAAACAGTAGCAAAATGAAGGTTAATAAGGACAAAGGTGATGACAGAAATTACAAGCCTCATTGATAAAGTAAATAGTGCAGAGGGAATAGCAGAGAAATTTCCAGCTTGGAAATCTGGAAGCCTCTATTGAGGCTATTGAGATATGTGATCTTTGTAGGTTAATAAAATTTTATGCATTGTGATGGCTCAAAGGGATAGTAGGTGATGTGTTCTGGAGGAAGCTGCTTTAGACTGTACCATAATCTGCACTGTATTTGTAGTACTTTTCCTTCTACAATACCATTTCAGTAGATAAGCTCTTAAGGAAAACATATGGTGCAAACAATTCCCTTACAGAGACTGTTTCAAAAGCAGTTTTGGGCTTTGGGACTGATTTCTGTATCATGCCACATTGGTTCGCCTGTGTCTTTTTGATGACTAGATTAGGAGATAGATGCTTTGCCTGCTGTGAGCTCTTCTGCTATACTTCACTCAATTACAAGCACTAGCTTACTAGAAAGGACGCTTCCGTAATGTCATGTGTTCCTGAGCTTCAGATGTATAAGACTGTATAAGATCTGTCTGTATTTGCTATTGAATACTCTCTTTAAAGTGGTTCCCTGCTTCTCTTCTAATCTCCTTTTGACCTTGCTTCTTTTTAACTGGGAAATGTTGTGCAGTACCTGGGTGAATGGCATGCACAATACCTGTGAATACCTGCTGCTATTCTGTATGAGTTCAGAGAAGATAAAAAAAGGACAATCAAGTCCTGTGATTTTCTTCCCTTCACTGTTCCACTATTTTTGTTGTACTGTGATAAAGAAGAAGACATTTTCTATAGAAAACAGAATTACAGGCATGGTGCCCACCATTTCTATCAATTATTTCAATAACATCACTTTAATCCTATCCACATGTTTCAAACTATCAAGTAAACATGACCTTGATAATCATCATGAAAATAATCATTTGACCGTTCTACTAGGGTCATGTTTCTGAACACATGAAATCACTGGAAAGAATCATTTTGGGAAGAGAAAAATTCAAACTGTATGTGCATGCTGAAAATTCATGTGTAAAGTAAAGAGGATAATTCTTAATTAATCCATATTTAGCTGGATTACTAGAAGAAAAATAATGTCTAGGTACTGTTAAATTCTGACCTTCTTAGCTTATCTGTTCTCTATTATCACTTTACCCCTTGTTAAGAACCTTCCTTGTAAATTGAAAGAAAAATACATTTTCAAAAATTTGGTTGTAAGTCTTGAAAGTCAATGAAAGTCTTTGTTTTGCAGAGGATGGTCATATATGTATTGAAATCATTGCTATTACTTGATCATTTAAACTAATTCGAGTTCCATACAAGAGCTTACAGCTATGCAAAATGGACACAAATTTGCACACACACACACTCACATGTATACTCAGAGTTAATGATCTAATTAATGATGTATTCCCATAATAGGTCTTGGTTTGGCTTTTTAAGAGTAAGCATAAAGCTCATTAGTCTGTATGAAATCAGACTTCCATCATTTTTTTGTTTCTAATATTTCAATTTTTTATGATATGAGTTTAACATTCATAGTTCCCTAGATAAAATTGTAATTTTTAATGTATTTATCAAATGTGTTATGAATTATAATGGGCTTATATTAAATTAAATTTCTGTGGTGGATATTGTGTTTTTATTGGATGTTCAACTTATTGGCTTATTTTCAGCTACATGAGCTTTAAAGAATGATGATCTTTAAACAACAAAATGGTAACAAGGGGTTGAAGCTTGCAGGCAACATACTGTGCTTTACATAATTAACGTTTCAGTTGAATCACCATAACTGTCTTTGAAAATGTTATTAGACTAAAGGAAGTATAGCACAATATGACTTTGATTAGGTGTTGATCATGGTTAAGTTCCAGATGTGATATATGATGAGCTTGTACATGAGGCTTGATCTATGCATGGCAATTTACTAGTCCATGGTATCTTATCAAATTTGTAAGGTCAAAATCTAGACAGTGTTATGAAACCTATGCAAAATTAGCGAATAATGGTAGAGAATAAGAAAGAAGAAAAACTGAGTATCTACTCAAATCTAAACTAAAAGACTTTTTCATTAATTTCTTATGTTTTTCATACATGAGTTTACTTGTTTTCAATAAGGTTAAGACTACAAAAAAGGCTATTTTCGTACTGCTTCCAACTTGGCAAGAGATAGCAACTATAAGAATTCTCCCAAGACACAAGACAAGACATAAAGAGTTCTAACCCAACTTCTAAGCCACGTTTTATTTAAAGATCTTATGTTATTCTTACCAAGAGTAAAAATGTAAAAGAAACCTGTAATTAAGTTTCTATTATCCATAGATGTATTTTTGTTGGTTTATCACATCATTCTTACCTGAAATGTATACAGATTTATATATTCACAAATATATTAAGTTCTGGTTTTCAGTAAGTTACGTTTGCTTAAAGATATTTTCTATACATTTTGCATTATCATTGTTTTTGTCTTATCCAAAAGAAACCATTCCTTCCAATATACTAGGTACTGAAGAATTTTTAAAGTGCAAATTACTTCATTGTAAGTAATAGCTGTAATTGATAGCTGAAAGGAATGGGGTTCTGTCAGGCCACAGGGCAGCACTGAAGATACTCAGTGAAGGATTCATTTGTCAGTAACACATGAACCTGCTCGGGTCTTGATCTGAGACCAGATTTTGGTCCGAAATGGTCTGAATGAGCTTGTTGGAACATATGTACTCCTCTGCGACAATAAACTCCTTATTAAGTATCTGAGTCTAACAACTGTTATATATTCCTTCACTTTGAATGTAGAGTAAAGCACTGCACTGAATATACATTTATATATATATATATAATATAATATATATATATATTATATTATATATATATATTTTTTTTCAAATGTATGAGCTTGATTTTTCTCAATACGTTTTCTTGATACAGCACTTTAAGTGCATCCCTTGAATCTCCAAATCCATTGTTGTTGTATACAAAGAGGCTTGCAACTGGTCAAAAGAAACCTGATGCTTTTAACAAACAATGGTTCTGTTCGAATGCACTGTGGCTGGATTGTAAGATGCATTATCGTTGTAAGATAATCAATTGTAAGATGCATTATCTGCCTTTTTATTCTATGAAAAGCCAACAGTAAATTGGATGCTGACTGATGCATAATAATGACATGGAGGATTTCATCTCACAGTTATGCTTGTAGATGAAACACAGATGAGAAGTTAATACCAAAGACTGATTGCTTTCT
This sequence comes from Anas platyrhynchos, assembly GCF_047663525.1. Lineage (NCBI taxonomy): Eukaryota > Metazoa > Chordata > Aves > Anseriformes > Anatidae > Anas > Anas platyrhynchos. The sequence goes on along the minus strand of NC_092587.1, from coordinate 22,200,189 downwards.
TACTATGCAATGATTGTTCAGGACAACTGGAAAGATTTCCATTTAGTTGCATTTGTTAACAACTACCAGATTTTTGGCACTGACCAATCAGAGACAAAAGACCAACAGTTTTATGAGATGGGCCCAGTTTGTGGAAATATAATAGTTTAGACACAGATGTTTTCCAAATAATCTCTGTGAACCTTTTGTGGTCTTTGTGAAACTGTCTTCTGAGATTACTGATTATTATTCTCTAAAGTGGATGAAGATGGAAGAGTCATCTAGTTATCTGTGCTACCAAACATTATTTCTGCTTCCCATTTACAGATAGGTGCTTACTACAAAAAACAGCAAGTAGCCAAAAAGGCATATTTATTTCTCTGGCAAGCACTACGTCTTCATATGTTACCAACTCGCTGACTTTCCCCAGCATAGGGCAGGAAGCAGATCAAAAGCTAATGCAATTTTTCTGGCACCTCATTTCCTGTCTTCTCCTTTCCCAAAGACCCTGAAGCTACCATTCACCATGGGGACAGAAGGAAACATGTCAGACAAGCAAAACATTGGTGTTTTCCATTATGTGGTAGGTGAACATCTCTTCAATGTACACAGCCAAATACACTAGCACAATGTTCATACTGGAACACACACGCAACCATGTAGGAAAGAAGAGGGTATACAACCTTCAAGTGCATACATGACCATTTCACTGAACAACTGGAAAAAAAAAAAAAAAAGTTTCCTTTTTTTGTTAAATAAACCCCTTTACTTTCAGAGAAGTTGTCTTTTTCTCCCTTGCTGATACCTTCTAATAACCTAATAATTAAAACCAGTGTTCAGTGTACTTACTTAAAATACCAGTAGCTTAATTGATATTAAAGTAAACAGAGAAATGAAATTACAACTTAAAGACTGTAGGCATATCTTAAAATGATAAAGTCGAGTCTTTAAAAATATGTATGCATTAGCTATGCACCAAATTCTTCATTCAGCAAGAAAAACATTTGCTGAAACTCATGCTGAATAACAACAAAAATACTATACAGAGCCTAGAATTTTGAATTGAGCTCTCCACAAGGTTTTATTGAGTGGGTAGCACAATCTGAAAGGAATCTTCTACTTAGCTTTCATGTATATTAAGGAGACAGGTCACACACCTTTTTGTTATGGTCAGACAGAAGCAGAAGGACCTTTTCTTTGCAGTAACCCATGAAGCATCCAATGGGGCTTCAACAAACCCCCTTGGGGTTTGCAGATGCATTTTTCCTCAAAATAACTTGAAATAACTTGGAAGCTCTGTTTCTTTTTCCTCTAAGTATTCACTTCTGAAGCAAAGTAGCTAAACAGTGGAGCAGATGACCACCCCATAAAGAATGTTACAATGCTTGTTTACCGTGTGTGTCTGAAGCTGCAGTATAGTCTAAAGCCACTTCCTGACAATAATGAACTTAGGTGTCAAAGATTCAGATGGTGTAAACTAGTATATTAAAGAAACTATATAGCAATTCTCTATTAAAATTCATGTTGTGTTGCACCCCAAAAGACAGAGGCATACAAGAAAAGAAAATTCATGAACATTAATAATCTTGTTAATTTAAAATTGGTTAACTACATATAAAATTAACAGAATAAAAAATAGTTTATTGTTTAGAAGCTCAAATTTATATCTGGTATTCAGAGTCCAGACCTCTTACTGACAACAAATTATAAAATTGTTATTTCTATTTACAACTGCTTTTTAAACCTTCCTGATATTCCACACTTTGAATTTAAAAATGGCATTTTGTAGACACAATATAGCTTTCTCCACCTGAACTCTGAGATGATGTGAATCAGCTCTCTTCTAAAAACTATGTAGCTCTTTTTATGCAGAGTAGTATAACTACTACTTTGCTCTTTCACAACAGCTTGTGGAAGTCTGGGAAGTGAAAAATAGATTTATAAGGGTGCTGAAACTATTATTTGTTCAGACAAAGGATGAAACCAGCAATGTCCACAGTACTGAATAAATTCACCAGCAGGAGAGAAACATGCTGTCTTGAGGATAAGTAAGGAATGAAGCATTTCCCTCACATCAGGGAAGGGAGCAGAAGAAGAGTGGATGGGAAATTGCAACTCAGTCCTACCCTTTTCACATCTTTTTTTCTGAATCTGCTTCTAAATCAGAACAAAGCCCTAATTTCTTATGAGGATTAGGAAAATCCCATGGAAATAATCAAATTTAGAAATAATTTAGCTTGTGAAACATTTATGTCTGGAAAAAAAAAATGAAAAAAGAAAACATAATGAAGAACTTCCCCCTTCTTAACATGTTATTTCCAGTAAGATGTAGGGAGGTTCCTAACAAACAATCTGGTGCTTTTTATCTAATTTCCAACTTTCCAAAACATGCAAACATTCACGCAATTATAGTTTTGTAATAGTCTTTCAGGTCCTCCCACAATGTAAAGATTTGGAGAAAAATCAGCAACAGCACAGAAATTGTTTCATACAATGATAAACTATGAAACGTGTAACGTATTATTTCAGCAGTCTTCTAACTTGGGATCCTGTAGAAATGAAAAATAAAAAATGTTCCAAATATCCCTCTAAAGAGACACTAAAGATTCTAGCTTAATTAAGTCAAATATTATTCATGAAATGAAAGAAATACTAACATGATAAGCTGCCTTTCTTTATTTTTGCCTGTGATGTGTGCTGCATGGACTACCTGCAGAGACAGATCTCTGAATATGATCGGAATTAGAAGAGAATGCTTTGAGGTGAAGAAAAGGCTCAATGCAGTCTGCTTCATTAACACAGCCTGAGGCATCATTAAGATGCTTTGTTTTCTTACTGTCACAGGAATACATTTAGCCAAGAATTCATAATAATTGCAAATAAATAAATACATACATACATAAATAAGGGACTTTTTCTAAATTTTGTGGAAATGTGGGGGAAGCTAGGGGTTTCTAGCCGAATTCTCAATCGCTTTGGCTGGTTGGTTGGTTGGTTGGATGGTTGGATGGGTGGCTGGTAGGGTTGTTTGTTGTGTTCTTTTTATGCTAAAGGACATATCTTATTAGACTAATGGAACCATTTTGCTCTCCTACGCAGAAATTAGTATCTTCCTCTTGATAACTACAGCAGTTGCTTACAAGTCAAATTAATATTGGTATAATTGAACACTCATAGAAGTGTTTCTAGCTTCTTTCAATGTTACTAACAGCTAAAATCTACTTGATCAGCAAATCCAAGATTAAATCAGTTACTATAGTAAAATGATAAAGATAATAACTTCTCAGATTAACTGGAAAATGTGGTAAAATTTATCTCCTTTACTAGATCACACCTTACAATTCCTTCCAGGGGGAGGAGAAGGCAGAAATCTTTCAGTATTTTCTATGATCCTCTTTCCTTAAAGGAAAGTACAACTTGTTTTCTTTCACAGTATGGGAAGCAAGTATTCATCTTCTCATTCAAAACACAGTATTTCCAGGTTAATAATAATCCATGGTGTCTGTATTATCTGTGAATGAACATGATTTATCCACCTGTCAAAACTGGCAAAAGGAAGAAAATTAAACTAGTTCTGTTTGTCAAATGGGGATGTACTTCAGATAGCCATCTATCCTCAGATGGGTTTTGTGCATCTACTGTTGTAACTTAATTTTACCTAGAGGTTCATCAAACATCTGTTTTAATCACTCAGCTAATTTAACTCTCTTTTTCTGTGGCATTCCAGTCATCATGACATTTTAGATATCTCTATTCCAGATGATCCCAATACTTAAGTGCTTTGCCATGCACATGTGCAGATGGAGGTTTACATTGGCAGAAGGCTTTCTCACAGAAATTCACTCCTTTTCCTCTAAAGCACCTCACAGACATTTATGCAAGTCTTTAAAAAAAAAAAAAAAAAAGATGTTTTATGATTTAGGAATAAATTTTTTAATTTGGTTCTATGATGCACTGGAATAATCTGCAATTTGTAGTGTTGTTTGTTGTTGTTGTTGTTGTTGTTGTTGTTTCTTAATAGCAGCTGTCAAACCTGGCCAGATCATGAATGGACAAAATCATGAATTAGACAAAAAAAAATCAAATGGGATTTAAAAGTCAACACTATTATTCTTCTCTGTAGAACATCTACAGAAATAACAACCTAAAAATGCCATGTTTAGTGATTCTTCTAATTATTATTAATACGACTAAGGACAAACAATAAATGTGAAGATCCATAAAAGCCAGCAAGCTTGGGTTATGCAGCAATATACTTATTTGCATGCCCTTCGTCAAGCACATTTGAAGTTTGACATACACCTACACTCAATGGCTGAACTTGTACCAAATGTATTCTTTGCATTCTATCCAGAATCTCCTAGCAGCTATATATTTTAGGGAACTTATCCAATGATCATTAATGGTAAAGTTAAAATTTCCATAATGACCTATGGATTTTGGATCCAGACACCTGTATTTAGCATTTAATGATCCTATTTTTTCATTTATCAGTGGAAATATCCTGACAGTGAAATAAAAATAAAAGTTCCTCAAAGCATTTTCTACTTAATCTGTACTCACAGAATAGTTAATTAAGTAAACATAACCTCTCTTCCCAAATATGCAAAACTTCTGCTGTTGTTATAAAACCGAAGTGCACCAAAACATATTTGAGAAGGTTTAACTATTCAGACAGAAATGTCTTGAAACTGAATAGCACAATGAAATGCTAGTTGGAAGTACACCTGGCTTGTAGTGAATGCTATGTTAAATTTTATTAGTCAACATTTCAAAAAACGAACCATTACTTTAAAAGAGTATTTTAAGTTCCTGAACTTATTGCTCAGTTCTCTCTAAACAAACTCAAGCCATAAAAAGAAGGATACTAAAATCAACTGCAAGATTAACTTCAAAGTGAGTGAGTAAGCTTTGAAGAAAATTCTGTTTATTTTTTAATTAATTTCTTTCATCTTTAGAAAAGATCATAGAATCATTGAATTATTTAGAGTGGAAAATACCTCCAAAATTATCATGATATCAAATTTAAAATAAAATATCCTATAATGTATTAGTTGTTTTAAAAATGCTTCTTTCAGTGTTGATTAACTGAGAAACCTTCAAGTGAGTTTGAGCATATTCAATGTATATATGTGTGCACTATCCTATTATATTTTTTCCTGTTCAGATAAACAATTAATTGTATGACTGCATGAGCTATTATGATGATGTCTGTAAGACTGTGTGGAAACATGCTTTTATTTGCAGCCAAAAGTAGAAGCACTCTGAAAAGAATTATTTGAATTACAAAACCACTGTATTAGCATATTAATTTGCTTTTTTCCTCCTGAAAGTTATCCAAAGAATAACAAATCATTTGTAAAAAAAAAAAAAAAAAAAAGCAACTAAGAAGTGAAATTTAGTGTAGAAGCTGTGCAATTTAGTATAATTTGTGCATTCAGTCTTGGATTTCATAAGAGAAATGCAAAAGAGGTGTTCATTAATCTTGTCTTTAGCAGTCAAAACCAAATCATTCTTTACTACAAGCTAAAGTGAAACACTGGAACCTCACTGCCTAGTATCCAGCCAAGTAGAATCATAGAATCATAGAATATCCTGAGTTGGAAGGGACCCTTAAGGATCATCAAGTCCAACTCTTGACACCGCACAGGTCTACCCAAGTTCAGACCATGTGACTAAGTGCACAGTCCAATCTCTTCTTAAATTCAGTCAGGCTCGGTGCAGTGACCACTTCCCTGGGGAGCCTGTTCCAGTGTGCAACCACTCTCTCTGTGAAGAACCCCTTCCTGATGTCAAGCCTAAACTTCCCCTGCTTCAGCTTAACTCCGTTCCCGCGGGTCCTGTCGCTGGTGTTAATGGAGAAAAGGTCTCCTGCCTCTCGACACCCCCTTACGAGGAAGTTGTAGACTGCGATGAGGTCTCCCCTCAGCCTCCTCTTCTCCAGGCTGAACAGGCCCAGTGCCCTCAGCCGTTCCTCGTACGTCTTCCCCTCCAGGCCTTTCACCATCTTCGTAGCCCTCCTCTGGACACTCTCCAACAGTTTCATGTCCTTTTTATACTGTGGTGCCCAGAACTGCACACAGTACTCGAGGTGAGGCCGCACCAGCGCAGAGTAGAGCGGGACAATCACCTCCCTCGACCTACTAGCGATGCCGTGCTTGATGCACCCCAGGACACGGTTGGCCCTCCTGGCTGCCAGGGCACACTGCTGGCTCATATTCAACTTGTTGTCTACCACGACCCCCAGATCCCTCTCTTCTAGGCTGCTCTCCAGCGTCTCATCGCCCAGTCTGTACGTGCAGCCAGGGTTTCCCTGTCCCAGGTGCAGGACCCGGCACTTGCTCTTATTGAACTTCTTGCGGTTGGCGATTGCCCAGCTCTCCAACCTATCCAGATCCCTCTGCAAGGCCTTTCCACCCTCATTCGAGTCCACAACTCCTCCAAGTTTGGTGTCATCAGCAAACTTGCTCAAAATGCCTTCTATTCCTACATCCAGATCGTTTATAAAAATATTGAAAAGTACCGGCCCTAAAATGGAGCCTTGAGGGACCCCACTGGTGACCGCCCGCCAGCCTGACGCAGCCCCATTCACCATAACCCTTTGGGCCCTGCCCGTTAGCCAATTGCTCACCCATCGTATGATGTTTTTATTTAGCTGTATGGTGGACATTTTGTCCAGTAGGATCCTATGGGAAACCGTGTCAAAAGCCTAGTAATATTTCTGTGTTTCAATACTCAGAAATACATTTGTATTTCTATAGGTACTTGCCACAAAATTTACTACCCCAAGCTGTTAAAACATAAACTGTGTGTGACTTAACCCAAAACATACACACACAAATTCAACATTTATGGTCAATGCGTCTGAACACATTTTCCTATATCAAATAGACTTTTAAAATCCTTAGTAACTGTATCTATAATGCCATTACTTTGGTACTTGTTTCCCTTGACTTAATCCAAAAGGCCATGGAAATTAAGCCTGATCCAATTCAGTAAGCCTGTTTACCTCATTTTTTAGTGAGGAAAATGTTGTGTTTTTTGTTTGTTTGTTTGTTTGTTTTCTGCCACCCTGCCTTCCCCTCATGATCCTTCTGTTTGAATTAACAGGTGTTTTATGAAGCTATACGGACCTATTCTTTAATTCTGCAGGTATGAGTGTCATCAGAACCACAAACATGTTAAAACTTTGAAGTACTACAAGAGGATACATGCTGACTTTTCCAATTGAATTAATTAAACTAAAAATATAAACTTAAAAACATTTTAAAAATCACCTGTTAGAAAAAAAAAAAAAAAAAAGGAAAAGAGATTATGAAAAGAACTGATGACTTTCCTATTTTATTGTATTCCAAACCTTGCAGATTTGCAGTTTTGAAGATTGATGTTGCTATTATTGCTCTTTCCTACCTAACTTGTCATCTTCACTACTATCAGCTGAATACAAACCCACACAGTCAACATTTATCTCTGTCTTCCCATTAGAACTAAGAGCAGTAGAGTTAACTGACTGATGTGTTTTGCAGGGTTTACCATGACTGATATCAGGAAAGAATCATGCCAACTAAAAGAGGAATAACAGATATCATAGTATGCAATGTTGATTTTCTCATTAAAGCATCAGGAAAATATTTTCTTCCTCTTCTGCAACAATATCTAGTGATTTGTGCTTTAAATTATTTCACGTATACTTAATTCACTCTTCCTAACAAAGAGAACAAAGATTTATAGTGCTTCATGTAACAGGCTGGAGCATCACAGAAGGATAGCAATAAGCATAAGAAACGCTAATTTAATGTAAGTACATAGTGAGAGTATTTTTATTTTCTCACTACATTATTACATTATTAGGACAACCGTACTACAATCACATAAAGTAACTTGTGTTAAAATGCAAGCTACCATTTGTATCATATATTTTATTATTTCTGAATTCTGAGATTCTCTTCACAATTAGCATTCAGAATTACTAGTTTGTAAGTGAAAATATTGTAAGGTTACAAATATTGCAAAACAAAAATAAAGAGAGGACAGTAATTGATTTGTAAACTTATAACTTACCTTCTCTGCTGATTGAGCTGTGCCAAAAAAGATTGGAATGAAAGCTAACCAAATTATGCAGGTTGTGTACATAGTAAATCCAATGGGTTTTGCTTCATTGAAGGTCTCTGGAACCCCTCTTGTTTTAATAGCATAAACAGTGCATGTGACCATCAAGAGAATACTGTATCCAAGGGAACAAATGAGAGAAAGATCTGAAATGTCACATTTGAGAACTCCCCTGGCATTTTCTGGTTCAAGTGTCCTCTGTTCTCCATAGTCTACTATGGTATGTGGTGGATCGATAGCAAACCAGATGAAGACTCCAATAAGCTGCAAGGATATGAGGCTGAAAGTGATCACCAGCTGGGAAGCTGGACTAATAAATTTGGGAGCTGTGACTGATTTTTTCCCCTGTTCAAATATTCTGTGAATTCTGTTTGTTTTGGTAAGCAAGGCAGCATAGCTGAAACACATACCAAGTCCTAGAAAGATCCTTCGAAATGAGCAGATCACTGTATCAGGACTTGCAATCATTAAAAATGTGATGGAATAACAGAGAAAAATCCCAGTCAAGAGCACGTAACTGAGCTCCCGTCCAGAGGCCCTGACAATCGGCGTATCGTTGTACCGGACAAATGTCACGATGACGAAGGTTGTGGCAATAATACCAAGGATAGCTATGAAGACGGGCACAATGGCCCATGGGGAATGCCACTCCAGTTTGATTATAGGGATAAGCTGGCAATCAGTACGGTTGGCGTTCGGTCTCTTATTGATTGGGCACAGCTCACAGTTGAATTCGTCCACCTGGTAGTGGTACCCTTCACAGCGTTCGCAGTGCCAGCAGCAGGGCACCCCCTTCACAGTTTTCTTTCTTTCCCCAGCTTTACAGGGCAGGCTGCAGACAGATGCTGGATGAGTGTGTTCTCTATTAGCCCACTGCATGTCTTCTACCTGTGGGTATAAAAAATTAATGAGCTTTCTATTTTCCCCCATTTATAATATCCTAATCCTGGCCACAGGTTTGTCATAAATCACTACATGCTGACAGTACAAATACAGTTTACCATAATAAGAAACCTGTTTCTTTCCCTTGTATTGACTTTATGAAAGCGTTAAATGATTGTGCCCAATAAATCATTCATGCCACAGGCTTGATGAGTGTCATTAGTTTCTATTTACCTCTTTACTGCTGACCAAATTGACATCTGTAAGGATATTTATTGACTCCAGGCTAGTTTGAAAGCAAAAAGCCCTGTACACAGCACTTTAAAAGTTAATCATATGCAAATATAAATACCACTAGTTCTCAAACATTTAATTACAAAATAAGGCTACGTGAGTTTCAAATAAGTTTCTGGTACAGTGAAGAAATAGATTGAAATCTCCTTGCATCAGCTCTAGCAGAACAAAAAGTGCCAGAAAAAAGATCTATGCACAGGAAATGGAATGCCACCTCTTCCAAGAATGTGAGTATTTTATACTTCTTCACTTTCTAGGTCTTGAAATTCAAAAGAGAGTTTTCTTTTCATTTCTAGAAGATAAAAATGAGTATACAGTGCTTTCTGAATAGTAATGCAAAAAGATGTCATGGCTACACTTTAGATCTGATTTAAAAATTCCAAGGTTCTTTTTGTAGCACTAAACAGATGCACACAATGCAATCTTGCTTTTGAAATCCCAGATTTCTCCATAGTAGAGCCTTAATAAAATACATTTTTGTTTGGTTGGTTGGTTGGTTGTTTTTTATCCCCTTGCCTATTCTTCCTGATTACCTTCCCTCCCCCCAAAAAAATCTGTATAGGGAATTAATGGATTTAAAGCAATATATCTGAAAATTATCACTCAATTTGGTCACAGCTCTCCCTAGCCCACCCGTAGCAACATTGTGTTCTGCAAGAGATCACCCTGACTGAACCAGAACAGCTTGCAGAGCAAGGAATTGCTTATAGGCACCATATTCACACTGTTTTACTCCCATGTTCCACCATGCCTTTATTAGGTGGTAAATACTCAAGGATGAAAGACTTGCCTTTTTCTTGCCTATTAAGTACGTAGCACTTTTATTCAATTTAGAGCATTTATTTATAAGTGAAACAGCAGTAACAAAACTTCACGTGTCAGGACTGTTTTCAGTTCATTCTGGAGGAGGACAGAATGGGGACAGCTTATCGAGTGTGATAATTTTGGCCTTAAAGATTTATTTTTCCAGCAGTTTTTCGACAGATTTGAGAGAAAATCTCAGTGTAACATCACTGGCCCCATTTGCCTTCCTGAAAGAGTCAGTGCACTGGTCGCGGTACCGTGTAGGGTGACTAAAACTGAAGCACGCAGCCAGGCTGTTTGTCTCCTCTGTCCCCTTTGCTGAACAGTGTAGCACTTGGCTATTATTCAACACTCAAAGGGACAAATGAGAGACCACATGGTAATGGGGAGAAACATATTCATATGGCCAACTCAGTGAATCCCCTGAGTGATTTAAGAATGTCAGTGGGTTTGGGATCTGTCCTGAACCTACAAAAGTTAACCATATTTTATATGAAGGACTGATCATTACATGAAATTCATCATCCAGTGATTATCTAAAAAGAAAACACTCAAGTAATTAGCTTCCTAAAAAGCATAAGAATAATCCAACGTCATGAAATAGCTTTGTTAGAGCCCTAGCAGATCACTTGACATTTTAAGAAAACATTCACCTGTTACAATCTGTTACAATCTCTGGGTTTTAATCACTGAAATTCTTAAAGCCTGCATAACCCCTAATGTTTCATCTACTAGACAAGAGAGAAGGCATGTTATGATGATATCTGTGACATCTGAGACATATTCTCCCTTCACAGAGTTGTTAGGAGAATAAATACATCAAAGCTTGTGATTTGGTCAGATACTTTGATAATGGGGTAACATGAGGCCATGTGGGTAAATTTGGGATGACTCAAAACGGAACAGTACTGCCTATTTGCCAGATTATAGCACACAATACAAAATCACCAGGATAATACACAACCTGTTCCAGCATAAAGTTAGAGTGTCATGGACAGGCAATATCTAGGCTGGCAGAAAGCCTGACAGGATAAAGCTAAAGTGTCCAATTTTTTAATACATATCAATTAGAAAAGTGAGCTCATACTTGATCATTATTTAATACCATGAGGCTAAAATGTTTATCTAGCATTAAGCATGCTAGAACCACTTTTACTATACTGTGAATCCACAGTTTAGATAGGTAGAAAGAGTTCCTTTGTGTCTCTTAGAGATTCTATTCTAATAAAATAAATAAATTAAATAAATAAATAAATAAATAAATAAATAAATAATAAATAAATAAATTAAAAAAAAAAAAAAAAAACATTTTATTTTTTATTCCACAGCTACTTGTGACATCGTACACTTCTGTCTTAACTGTGTTTTAATTAACTAAAAACAGACTTAAAAAATCCTGGTTGGAAATACATTAGAGTGCCTAAGGTTCCAGTGGCAACAACTGAAAACAATTTCCTGTCTCAGAAGGTCACTGGTAAAGATTTATATTGATTTTTTATTCAAATACATCCAACACATAATCTACAGAAGAAATATCTTCCAGCATGGCAATATAGGGCTATGAATGTTGAAAAAGTCACCAGCTTAACAAACTTGACACTTTTTTTAAATGAATTATGAATACAAATATGATTAGCTGTTAGAAATGGAACAATTCAAACGAGAGTTGGCTCTCAAAGTGTAAAAACATTCTAAAACAGTGTAGAGAGTGTAGAGAATAATCAGGGTGCATGACTGGTGCAGGTGCATTTTACACTGCATACAAGTGATGTCTTAATAATGGTCCTGTTTGTATGGCTTTTTTTAGTCAAAACCTATAGTGATTTTTAGGCTGACCTACATTTCTGAAAAGGCACATAACCAAAAATTTTGAGTTCTTGCTCATGACTTTTTTATCCCATTTTCAAAGAAGGAGAAAAAACCTTCCTAAGAAACACTGGACAGTGTTTGAAATTAGAGATCACCTTTAAGATGATTGCAGTTCTTAGAAAATTCTGGCAGTGTAGGATTTTAACTCTGAAAGTAGGTACAAAGATGTAATTCCCCCTTTATACCACTTTGAATTCCCTCTTTATACTACTTTGTGGGGTCCTCCCATGAACCAAGCTACATTAAAAAGCAAAGTAACATAGTAAGAGCCAATCTGTGGAGCTCAGGTGTTGGTTCTGAAGACATGTCTTGTTGGTCAGTATTTGAAACTAGAGACTGGGAAGGTAATATCGGGCTAATTCTGGCCTGGTTGAGTGGACAGAAGCCCTGGTAATGATTATAGAAGACTAATATCCTTCTGGAGAGTATCTTCTGTTTTCATTTCAGTCAAAAGCAATTCAGTTCACGTAGCCTGAGACCCACTCCACAATATGAGCAAGTGTGCTAAGTGGGAATAATTAGCAGATTCATTTCAAGGCAGACTCTTGACTGAAACCAAAATGCTAATGTGTATACACCCTCAGACTGCTACTTAGACCCTACTGTGACAGAGGCAGAGGAAAGGGCAGAGGAAACTATAACAGAGTGAACACTGCTTACTTTTATTATGTCTGGGTAGATCCTGTAAGGGTCTCTGTATATGCAGCAATTAAATACTGAAAAGTCATGCTACTTTTGGTCATCTGATTAATTCCCAGCTACCTATAACCCACAGCACTCCTTGCCTTTAATGAATTTTTTAACTATTGTTTTGTATAATAGGAATTTGATAAGGAAATCTAGTACAAGACTTAATTATAAATATATATATATATAAATAAATAATAAAATTAAAAAAAAAAAAAAACACTTAAAGCTCTATCAGTTTTTCCAGTCATTGAATGTATATATGAAGGGCCTGGCTTCCTGAACCTGTGCAGAAGATTCACCTATGTCATTATTTTCCTATGCATAGGTTATAGCACTGTTATCACTTCTTTGAGATTAACTTTAGACGATAAATGATAATAGAAACTGTTAAGATACAAGAAAGAGGAAAATCATCTGAATACCTATAATTGCCATCAAATTCAAAGGGAGTTTCTGGATGCTCAGCCTCCTTTGAAAATCTGATTTCTTTTATTTAAAAGTAAACATTTCACAGTGGAACTTTCAAAAGTGCCAATGGGAACATTTCAATCCAGTTAATTAATTTAAATGGGAGCTATGTGCCATATCTGTTTAAGTGCTTTTGATAATCCCACTATGTTTCCATCTTCAGTTTTCAACACCTAAATAATTCAGAAAACCTACACCAAGGTGACCTAGAAGTTTAAATGTTACAAAGCTAACTTCAGAAGAGCTTAATTTTAGACACACAAAGAAAAAAAGGCTACAAAAAAAAAAAAAAAAAAAAAAAAAAAAGGCAATATATAGGTAGATTAGTTTGTTTATTTATTTATTTATTTTTGACATTGCAGTAAACTTGTTCTGCAGCACTTCAGCCCTCACTGATCAAAATCTCTGGGTCTCCAACAGACTTTATACTGCTTAGCCCTTGCTAGGGCTGGGTGACTCTCTGATCTTTAAGTAGCCTTAGGTAAACTTAGACTCTAGAAGACTTCATCACCTTCATTTTCATGTGACATCTGCCAGCTGCTTTTGACTACAGTGTGAAATATGACAAGATTAAGTCCAGTGTAAAATACATCTGAATTTATTGTGTAGGTCAGATAGACTGGATTGACTAGCTCTGTATTTACTATTAATAATTGTTTAAACATAATTATTAATTTTACATGACTAGCTGCTCTGAATTTGGAAAGTGATAGATTGATGCGTTATAATGGAGCACCTCACTTTGGCCTACTATGAGTTACTGTTTTCTACTATTACAATATTTAGTGAAGTGAAAACATCAAAAAGAGTGTGACAGCATGTCTGTAAGACACATACTAATTTTCTACAAAATGCATCATGATACAAAAAAAGAATGGCTTCATTGTTTTTTAAATAGGCATAAAAATCATCCCTATATGAGTTATCTGCCTGATGGAGTTGCAATTTGCTTTAATTTGCAGCCCTAAGGTTTGCAGTTCACTAAATCATCAAAACACAGAGGAAATGCCATTTCATATCAAAATTGAGTAAACACCTCCATCCTTCATAAACATCACAAATACAATTTTCTCTAATATCTAATAATAAAGCTAAAAATTAATGATTCAAGAAATGGGTTCAAACAAGTTGAGATTTACATGACACTGTACAAGAAGTACATTCACATTCCTGGCACCTATGTTCCTCCAATAATCAAAAAACTCATTCATTTAGCAATGCCCTCAGAAACCAAAGGAGATTGATAAAAATTGCTGCTAATAGGTCACATACAAATTCTGAACCATTTACGTATACAAAAAAATTATGTTTTTCATTTGAGATCATGAAATAATTTATCACTTACTTCAGCAATGAGTGATTATACAAAGCATTTGACAAACCTCACAGAATTTTTATCAAGGACTTTGCTGGGTAGTATGTTATTATTATTTTTTTTTTGGATTATGTTGTATCATTAACTGCAGGAATTCCATTTTTGAAACCTTATCTCAGAGCTAAAAAAAATATTTTAAAAATTAAAAATACATGCTTAGGAATATTATTTTAATGAACAGAATTATACAAGATCTGGATAGAAGAATGCAAATAGTGCATTCTGCCAGAATTATGAGAACAGGCTAACATGTTATTTGGTAGTCAGTAAGCCAAGACCTTCAGAAACACCAAAGTTCTCACATACCACTTCATATGGTTTTTAATACATATTCAGATTCTCATTTATAAAAATGACAAAGAACTGAAATATTGCCTGCAGCTGTTACTAAGAGTTGCATTTATTTCTGTCTCAAATTTGTGGAATTATTTCTCTTCTGACAAAAAGGTTTATCAGAGGAGCATAGCAAATGAATGAATTAGGGCAATTTAGTCTAATATTTAGCTTTTGAATTGTCTAATGCATCTATTCTCACAGTAAAAGTTCAAGTCTCTAATGTACCTTGTCCAATCAAGTCATCTGAACCATCACATACCAGAATTAAACTGCAACTGGTTCAACTAAAGTGAATTCATTATGAGCCTAAATGTAATGATCATTGCATTCAGTCTGCCAGCTAAATTTTATCCCCCTAGAGAAAAGCTGAGTATACTTACAGACTAAATTTACAAATATTTAAGCAGGCATGTGCAGAAGGGAAATAAGTCATGGACAAAAAATATAATAATAAAAAAAGCAAGCAAACAAGAAAATTAAGAATAAGAATAAGAATAAGAATAAGAATAAGAATAAGAATAAGAATAAGAATAAGAATAAGAATAAGAATAAGAATAAGAATAAGAATAAGAATAAGAATAAGAATAAGAAACTATTAGAATGAATCCAGATTGTCAATGGCAGTAACAGATCACTAACAGTAACAAAATTGCTATAATTCCTTAGAATTATCTACCTCACTTATACCATTATTTACCACGTACAGATGTTTTCCTAAAAACTGAGATGTCTTTTTCTGGAATTTGAGGCACAGATGTTCCTAAATGTTTGCAAAGAACATGAGATCATATTCTTGGTTTTACCACAAACCAGTTGAAAATTAATGTATTTGAATATCAGACACATTTGAAGAAGAGTCTGAGAAGCTTGATCATGTGCAATAACTGTGAAAGGATCAGGAAGGAAGGCAATATTTATATTTGAAAGCAGTGCTACAGAATGGTTACACACCTTTGGTCTCTTACCCTGTTTGCTTAGAGTTAGCCCATACAGCTCTGATACAATCTGACTTTCTTGGTGACCTTGTGCACATTACTTAACCTTCTTGAACCTCAGCTTTGCAGTTGGCTGGAGGGAAGCCGTCATGCATATAAGAGTGGAGACATTCTGCATGTAAGTTTAAAATGTGGGTGAAATGTTTAAGTAGGGATGTTATATTTTCTGAATCTCAGTGATGCCAGGGACTAAACTGATCTCAATCTCTCAAGTCTGAAAGGGCTTTTGACCAGTAAATATTTATACTTTAGAAATCACGATTAAAACTTATTTTTGCTTTTAAAAATGAGCAATATTTTTCAAAGAATTTACATCAGAAACATTATAACAATTCTGTTTCTTCAGTGTGTCAGAATCTTTCTTGTCATTTTCAGCTTCCAAGAAATGCAGTATCCCCTATCTGTGGAATTACCAAAGCTAAGAGAATTCATTTTTAATGTTCTATCCACATTAACAAGTCATTATCAACTAAGGCAAACAAGTAAACAAACAAACAAACAAATAAATAAAATTAACTGCAGGATGCTGTGAGATGATACTTGCAAAGAGAAAACAGCGTAAACGTTTCTCATAATCAAAAAGAAAGGGTTACATACTAGCACACACTCAGTGTGCTGAGACTATAAGAAAATAACCTCACTAGTTAAATTATATAAGTCATGTCTACTGAATATAAAAGAGCATACTGTGGAAACTGTAAACAGGGAATGATCATACTACTGTGTCATAATATACAGAGAATAGTGCTACAGAATCTTTAAACTTTAAAATGCTAGTCTTTGAATAGATCATGATCTGTTTGCATACAAGATTATTCTCTAACTGTAGTTTGGCAGGTACTTACAGGCTCCGGAAGTACTGACCCTAACAAACCCCTGATATACAGGTCAGAGCTGAAATATATTCCCTTTGTTGATTTGCCAGACACCAGACTTAGTAATGTGCATGGAGTACACGGAAAACCACTTTTTATTCTCAGGTGCTTTGGGAAGTAGACTGGCACAAAATGCAGTGATTAGCAGGTCATCAAGTAAACAGCTACTGTTCCTGCACAGTGCAACTATTAGGTGGAAATTTACAGCAACCTGGTAGGCACTTCTGTTTAGTACAAGCAAGATAATTTTTCTTCTTTATAAGCATGAATCTTAGGTGCTTCTATTAAAGCACCTGCCTCTGGAGATAGGTTATTTTCAAATGAGACTAAGACCTCCCCCTCCTCCCAGTCATTTACTTAATAGTTCTATGACACAGAAATATCCTATTCAAGATAACATCAGCAGACTTCACATTTTTGGATGTACTTTGCAAGGTCTATTGTCTATATTTCAAAAATATATGATTATTATGAAAGGATCAGACTGCAAATCAAGTTTTCAAATTTATACTTTATGCAGACTATTTTCACATAGACAATTTCTATTGCATATAATTACCCAGAGCTCCTTACTATCCCTACATGTACTTGGCATGCACTTGGAGAGATTTTAATGAGCATTTTGGTGTTCTGTTCCTATATACCTTATGATGCACATGCAAGAACTGAAGCCATTATATGCTACTATGCTACTAAAAGCAGACTGAGCCATAACTTTGCTTATAATAAGCCAGGTTTAAAAAAATCTTCTTATTATTATTAATAATATCAATAATAATGATAATAAGAATTATTATTAATAGTAATACTTTTTAAGGAAAAAATCCATCTTTGTGTTTTTTTTTTTTGTCAAGTGGTAGGTCTTGACCAGTACTATGTCCATTTGAACCACAACGTTCGGAGACAATTTTTCTTGTAGATCATGCAGAAATAGTTTGTATGCATACCTCAGAAATTTAGTGCTTTGAGAAAAGGATCTCAGTTCTGGCAAAAAATTCCTTAACATCATTTTCCATGTAGCTGGGGAATATTCACAGCTCTGCCCAAGGTCCATGCTATCACTAGTTTAACAGTCTGGTTACATTTCTTGATAAAGCTTTGTTCCATAACAAATTTGTTCCCTACCAAACCTATTGCTTTTATCACCTCAGTTAATGTTTGAGTCCAAGTCTGGAGCTCCAATTTGTCAGATGCCTTTCATTCCCATTGCTGCTCAGATTCTCCCTCACTTTACAACAAACTGAAGGATTTAAGCACACCTACCATTCGACTTTAAAGGACTCTCATATAGACTTTTTTTTTCCTTTTAATTTTAAGTCACTGGCTAATTCATTGAAGAAATCCCAATTTCCAATAAAAAAGTCACCATTACATGGTTTTAATCACTGGGGAAATTCTGTCCCAAAACACTTTCATGATGGCCTACTTCATAGGTACATGACATTAAAAACCACAGGACTAACTCCCCCAGATTTAAACCAGTCCAGTAACTTCAATAAAGTTATGCCAACAAAATCATGGGCCCATACACATATTTAATATTACTTAAGAAGACAATTTATAACCCCTTTTCTTATCTTTAATGTATATTATTTTAAGCTAGAAAATAACCAATCATAAAAATATTGCAAATATTTCCATTGAAGCATGAGTGGCAGCAAGAGAGAAAGCACAAAAGTAATAATTCCACTCCCAAAGAATAACAGGAAATAGAACTGGAAGATCATCTTATGAGCCTCAAGCTCTGAAAAGTGTTTCAGTGAAGTGAAGCACCTGAAATTTTGATCAAAGTTGCCCTCACCTCAGATGCTCTGTACCATAATTGACTGTGACAGAGAAACAGACAAGCTTCAATGAAATTTAGGGATCACGTTTTTTTCCTGTCTGATGAGAAGCAGCACTATACCTAAACCATTCCTGACATATTTGTCTAACCTGTTTTTAAGAAAGTTAATGTGTGCTGTACCTGCTACCCTGAAGCAGTTCAGAGTCCTAACCATTGACATGTAGATTTTGACTTTTCTTTAAGGTAGCTTCCTCTGTAATAGTTCATGCTGCCTTTGCCAACTCCATTTAGTGAACAGTCAGATCTTTCAAATATAACTATTTTGAATTTTCAGCACTACATAAACAAAGGAAAATCATCAGAAAGATAGGCCCTTTAAACACAGATCCATCCAGGTTACAATATCACATATACAAAGTCTGAAAGTCTGAGCTAGTTCAGAACCAGCAGCCAACAGACTGTTTTATACTGAGATTTTCAACAACAGGGCAGGAGCTCTCTGTCAAACCTATGTTGAAGCTTAGACTGAAGAGTCAATTGGAAATTCTGTGCAGAGACAGTGATCTGGGAGGGAAAAAAACAAGCATGTTGAAGAAGTTTAAACTAGATAAAATATTATTCGATGCATTTACTAAGGGAAGTAAATTTAAAAACAAACAAACAAACAAAAACAACAAAAAACACTTGAAATTAAGGAAAGGAAGACAAACATTCAAAATTATGTACTTTCAAGACAGAGATTTTCACATGGACTGAGCGTATTGAGATTTATTCTATGATACTTAAAGAACTAACTGATGAGATAGAAAACTACTGAGACTTTACAAGGAAGTATGCAAAACTTGGAAATGAAGAATTTATCATTAAAAATTGGGAGAAATGAAGCCAGGGAGCTATCAACCACTTAGTTTAACTTGAATTCCCAGAAAAATCCTGAAAGAAATAAAACAAACATATTTTGAAAACAGAAAACAAACAAACAAGACAAATAGCAGTCAGCAGGGATCTGTCAACAATAAGCTGTCACATTTCCTTCAGTGAGAGGGTAACAGGCATTGTGGATGAGAGACAAGCAGTTAGGTGTCATTTATCTTAACATTAGAAAGATTTTTGACACCATCTCAAATTACACTCTCAGTCATAAGCAACCTATTGAAACAGATCTAGCCCCTAAGGGCTGAGTGTGAATTATATCAGAAAACTGCAGGAAGATAAAATTTGTCATTGATTTGCTGTCAGAATGGAAGGGATAGTACAGGGCGGGGCCTGGAAAGGGTCTGTTCTGTCTGTCTTTATTCAGTACTTGTAATAATTATTCAATACAATTTGGATGATAAAATTGAGTATACGGTGATCAAATTTGAGCAGTAATACTTGAAAAGTGAAGTTATGCTGAAGGCCAGGATAGTTATTCCATATAGTACAGACTAACTGCTGAAAGTCTGAAGAAAAGGAACAAGCAGTTTAACCGGAACAACCAACAGGCAGCACTTCACAGGACAGAAAGCACAGAGATAGGAGCTCTTCATAAAACAAGATCTCAGAGCTATTATATAGATCAAAATATGTTGAACCAATGCCATAATATTGCAAAAAGGCCATATGCCACCCTGAAAGATACAGATAGATAAAATAATCTTTCCCCTCTACTCCACACCAGTGAATACATGAAATGTTTCTCCTATACTCTCCACTAGTGAGACCAGAGAGAGCTCTTTGTGAAGGTTGGATCATTGTGGTTCAGTCTGAATGAGAATCAAATAGGAAGTCCAGAGGAAATCAGCAAAGATCAGAAGTGTTTCTAGTAAACCTGATCTTCAGAGTGATATGGAAAATTAAGAAATGGAAGAGAATGCCCTTAGAGGCTGTAAAGTCTCTGTCCATGGATTAACGTAAGTATATAAGATACTATTTTTATGCAAGGGCTAAATAGTCTCTTGAGATCCCTTTAGCTGTCTTCTGTAGCACAATAGGGCAAATTTCAGTTATTAAATATTTTAAACACAAAAATAAAAAAAAAAAAATTGAGATCATAACTGGGACAGATAAATAGAAAAATTGCAATGCATTCTCATGAGACCTAAATGTCTTTAGACTGCCTTTGCGGTTTCACAAAATACCTGTTTAAGAAACCATTTTTTTAATATTTAAGAAAATAAGAATTAAAATGTTGATAAACATATTTCCTATTCTTGGCTAACTAATGATGCACTTTAAATATTTTTAAGGGCAGAGTTTCTGCATTGCTTTTGGTTACAGGAAAAATGCTTCCCAGAAAGTGGAGAGAGGGTAGGAGAAATCACCATTTGCACAGCAGTAAACTGCTTTCCATGTAGACATAAAAAACATAAACCAGTCTGGGAAATACTAAGCAGTTCTCTCTTAAAAAACAAATCCAGTGTGGAGTTCTGTGTGTGAATAGAGAGTTCTCCTATGATTCACAGAAAATCTGACCTTACCTACTAATGTGGTGCACAACCTGAGGAACTTAAACAATAGAGGATCCTAAATAAGTAACTACGTTTATAAGCTAATAAATCTGTCACAGCATTCTCCTAGAGCGCTTGCTGAAGATATACACAGTCCTACATTCACTCGTGAAACATAGTGCATAGAGAATCCATTCGCTTGTGTCCTTCCCAGCATTTCCTGAAGACATGTAGGAAAACTATTTTTGAGGGGTTTACTACAAAATCAAAAAAAAAAAAAAAAAAGCTAGAAAACTTAAGAAATTATGTCTGAAGGAGATTTCAGGACTAATTCTCTGACCCCAAATCTGAGTCAACTATGTCAAAATCACATACAGCTCACACGCTCCAGCCAGCCCACAGCTCTGGAGATTGCCCAGTACCCCAAGCAATGCAACCCAGTGCTTAATTATCCTCATTAGAATTTTCCTGAATGCTTATATTAAAACTGTACTGTAATTCAAATCCACTACTTCTCCTAATAGCCAAATAAACTATCACTAACAATATGTTCTTTTTACTGAATAATCCTTTCAGTATTGAAAGAGATAAGCACAACTTCCCTCAGTTCAGCCTTCTCCAGACCTAACAGTCCTAGTTGGCTCAACCTTTCCCTACAGGCATGTCTTCAGAACGGTGATCATACTCATTGCTGGCCGCTGGGCTGGACTCTCTCAAGCTAGTCTACTTTTGGAAGTGAAGTCACAGTTTTGCTAACGAGGTCATAGCACCAGGGAAGAGAACAGATGGATTACATCACAAGTCTAGGAGTACACTGCAGCAATGGCCTCTGGCAATGCAAATCTCAGTTAACCATTGCAAAGCCTCTTCTTCATGCCTCTGCTCTCCCTGAAGGGGAGTGCAATTCATCAAGTTACTGAAACCCATACTGTCATCTCCTCTATGTGTTTCAGTCATTCCTGGCACATCCTATTGTCCCACTCCCCACTGAGTCTGTTGCTTCTAAAATGAAGTTACAATGACATTAGATATTCATTCTTCACTCCCTGACTTAAACTGTAATATCACAATAATACCACTAAAAATGGTGGACAAATATTTTGGAAATAGCCTAAATAATTCAGGCTCTGTCATTTAATAACTAAAAATAAAATAAAATACAATACAATAATAATAATAATAAAAAAAAAGTGGTCAGGGATTTATCAGGATGAAAAGTCCTGGATAAATATTAGATGGGTATCCTAAAGAAATGAAATTAATACTGTTGTGAGATGAAGAGAAATTGTAGGAAAACAAACAGTAAAAATAAAAATAAAGTAATGTACAACTAATTCTCAGTTACTCTCTTTCCTAATCTCAAAAGCACTAAATGTCTCATTCATTTTCTATTTAACTAAATTTAATTTAGTAGTAGACCACAATTATGTAACACAAATGCACAATAATTAAATACCATTTAATTCACCATTTTTGTTTTTAAGCAAGAATATTTTGCTTGTAGGTTTAAAGGGCAGCTCAGTCTTCAATTATAATACATATATTAATTTCTGAGAAGGAGAGGAGAAAGATGGAAGAGACTGGGAAGAAACATGCTGATTGATACTCCATATTTCACACCAGTACCTCACAGAGCAATTCACTGCAGACTTGCTGCCTGCAATTCATAATCCATACTACCTGCTATTCCCAGTAGCTGTTTGTCTATGCTAAAAGTCATACCATTACAATGGGCATAGCTATGAAGTCTTACACATGAATGCAAAGCACTCCATAACTCATATGTAAAAGGCCTTGATTTTGTATTATTCTATCATTGCACACTTGCTTTTATTGTGAAAGAAAAAAAATACACTATTTTTTAAAAGAAGTGATTATTTGTCATGCATGGCAATACTTTCTTTTTGTTTTTTGATATAAACAAGAATACTCTGCAGTCCAGTTATCTGTGTTTATTTAAAGAACTGTTCATTCTAATCATAATAATTATTACACAGGATGACCAAAGAAAAATTTACTAATGAATGAAATATCTACTATCAACTCAAGAAACCAGTGACAAATTGACAGCTAAATGTGTAACTGCAGCCCCATGCTTCAACTGAGAAACCTGACTAACTTCTTCTGGCAAGGTGGGAAAAATCCCTATTCATCCTAACTCTCAAGCAGAGGTTTCATTGGCAATCTGGCATTATTCTAATAAAGAACAAATGGTTGTCCAAGTTCAGGATATTTTCTTAGCAGCTCTCTAGATTGTCTCTAGAGAGTCAATTGATGTGTGTTTCACTGGGAAAGGAGGAAATAGAAAAAAGAAAAAAAGAGAAAGAGAAAGAGAAAGAGAAAGAGAAAGAGAAAGAGAAAGAGAAAGAGAAAGAGAAAGAGAAAGAGAAAGAGAAAAAAAAGAAAGAAAAAGAAAAAAGAAAAAGAAAAAGAAAAAGAAAAAGAAAAAGAAAAAGAAAAAGAAAAAGAAAAAGAAAAAGAAAAAAAAAAGAAAAAGAAAAAGAAAAAGAAAAAAAAAGAAAAAGAAAGAAAAAGAAAAAGAAAAAGAAAAAGAAAAAGAAAAAGAAAAAGAAAAAGAAAAAGAAAAAGAAAAAGAAAAAGAAAAAGAAAAAGAAAAAGAAAAAGAAAAAGAAAAAAAGAAAAAGGAAAAGGAAAAGGAAAAGAAAAAGAAAAAGAAAAAGAAAAAGAAAAAGAAAAAGAAAAAGAAAAAGAAAAAGAAAAAGAAAAAGAAAAAGAAAAAGAAAAAGAAAAAGAAAAAGAAAAAGAAAAAGAAAAAGAAAAAGAAAGGAGGGAAGGAGGGAAACAAGGAAGGAAATAAGGAAGGAAACAAGGAAACAAGGAAACAAGGAAACAAGGAAACAAGGAAACAAGGAAACAAGGAAACAAGGAAGGAAGGAAGGAAGGAAGGAAGGAAGGAAGGAAGGAAGGAAGGAAGGAAGGAGAAGACTATTAGGACTACATTGAAAAAAGCTTCGGAAAGAAGACAAGTTGTCATTCTTGGATTCTTCTAGGGTCCTTGGATCTTGTTCAAAACAATCAAGCGCTGTTTTGATTTTCAGTCATGTTTACAGGTACATTTCAAAATCATTTAATGCTTTTTAGCATCTGTATTTGGCTTATTTTAAATATATATATATTTAATGCATAATACAATATGCAACCTATCAAAGTCATAACATCCTATTTTTATTCCATGTTTCTGGTACTTATGGCTGTCCATAGTGTGCATCCATCGTTGACTGATCTCTTCAGTCCAGCATTTGTCCTTAGTGACTACAATTTTCATATTGAACTCAGACTCTGAGAGTAAAGAGGAATAAATCCTGAGCCATATTTACTGATCAGTGCTAAGACCAGGACTAGCTTTGAAAAACCTAAGTACTCTTCTAAAAACTGTGATAGTATCTTCCTACTTGACTTTCAGCCCTGTATAGAATAAAGGAAGACAGCAATATAATTTTAAGAAGAATAAAAGAATCCAAAACATTTTTGCTTGTCTCAATGACTTTTATTTTTGACCGAGCGTTTTCAGGTGATGGAATATAAGTATGAACTGTACTGTCGTATTACATATAGACAGAAGAATACCCTGCAGGAAGTATAATTGTCATATTTTGTTTACAGTTATAATCATGTATAACAATAAGTGCTCCTGTTATGTATTTCACTGTAGTGTGTTCTTTTGTTAGACTTTTCTCTTGTTAGACTTAGGGTTAGGTTCAGCAATTCAAAAAAAAAAAAACAACTATCAATTATATAGTGCTTACCACAGCTGTGGTGGGGGGAGGGGGCGCTCTGACTTCTTTAATGAAGTACAGAAATACAGTGGTCTAAAGCAAAGTTTAAAACTTGTTTGCTGCAGTTAAAGAAAATATCATAAGTTTCTTGAATTATTTTCTCTCACGTCACAAGAAAGGGAACTAATGAATGTTGAATCTGTTACTTTAAAAAGAATTGACTAATGTCAGTGTTGATGGGTTCCTTCAGAATTAGATACATAATTTACAAGTCCTAGAAAAGAAGTTGTATCCAATACTGATTTAAATCTTCTTGTGATGTGGCGGCCTGAAGAGATGCTCAATGTGGGGTTCCCAATTTTTACTAGTTCACCAACCATGGAGCTTAAGGCTAATGATGATTAGGGCTGTCTTTCTGATAGTTCATCATATCAGTGTAATTTTAATTTACGGATTTCTTAGTTATAAATCAAGACGATCATAGGAAAAATGTCTGCCCCTGAGTCATTTATATTCTCAGTGCATACACTCCATAAATCTGAGAGCAAACACAATTTATTATTTCTAAGACACCGTTAAAAATCCATTACTGTAAAATTTAAATTTCTTTTTCTCTTCACCTGAACTCTTGTGCTTTGGGGAAAAAAAAAAAAAGCGAATTTTATCTCAAAAATTTCATTACATTTGGGCTTGAAGCTTACAGTGTTTTGATGAGTATTTCCTTAAGGACTAAGATAACATAAGTGGATCTCTACTAAAGCTTTTGACCTGCTTCAGCTAAATACCTGATAGAGAAATCATCAATAATAGTCTCTCTCATCAATCAAAAAATTACTAACTTGGAAGAATATAGATATGTATCTACATATAATTTCAAATTATGTTCTTTCAATACAGATTTTTGTAGACCAAAGCAATGTATAAGTTTGAAATGAAAACAGTTTATAATTTTAACTATATTAAATTTTTTTTTAAAAAAAGACAAAATATGTTTTATGATTCTTAAACATTTTGACTTTTCTTTTTCAAATTGGCTTTTAGGTTTTAAAATAGAACACTTTTAAAGAGAAAAAAAAATCTCTCAAAAATGAACCATTAAAAAAAATAATCGATTGCTAGGTCACAAAGGAAACAGAAATATTTCTTATTACAGCTTTAGGACTGGAACATTTACTGTCACCAAATAAAAAGCCATTGGTCAACACCTCTTTCTAGCCCATATTACAACTTACACAATACAAAACACAGTTTCTAAGTGGGAATTCATTATTAGTCATATCAGGAAGTTGATTTCAAATCATAACTACTAGGAAAAGCCAGCTTGTTTTTAACTTTCTTCCTACAGAGATTACATAGTTGAGAGCTCAAATTTGCTAAACCCACACATTCATGGGGAACTTTTACATGCGATCTGGTGTGCAAAATACTGTTGCAATATGAATAAAACATAACTTTTGTGGAAACAGCTGCCTTTTCCTGTTGTTCTTTATTATTATTAATAATAATAATTAATAATAATTATTATTATTAATAATAATAATAAATATAATAAATAATAATAATTATTATTATTAATAATAATTATTATTATTAATAATAATAATAATAATGAAAAGCAGAATATTTTGGAGGAGAAAGGTTTATAACTCTCAACTTTGCTTGAATATATGTTATGTTTTTCTACTGATGAAGAAAAGAAAACAAGGAAAGCAAACAACCCCAAACCCTGGCAGTTATATATAGTCAATGATGTGAAGTTCTAAAGCAATGATTTTTTCCATCACTGTCATACAAAAAACTTCTAGGGTCTGATTATTTACAGTGCATTAAGAACATTTAAAGTTGGACAGTCTTAGAGAGGATAAGAACTTCAAAAGAGGTATAAATTTACAATGCAGAATCATGTAAAATGATAATTATATAAAAGACATCCAGACTCTTGAGACTGATGTTTCTAAATATCTGCCCTCAGGATTGTGTTATGTATGTCAAATCCTAAGGTACCTTATTCAAATTCAAGAATCACATGAAAGTTTAAAGGTTGAGATATTTATTTTATTTTATTTTATTTAACTTTTATTCTGTACATCACAGCATTGTTACATATCTGTTTGTTTTGTAAGGATTACAAAAGTAGTGCTGATCAGTATTCAGAAGTTCCTATAGCTGCTTCAGAGGAAATCTGAAAGGTCAGCCTGCCCAAAGGAGATCATTAAAGTTACTGAGGACTACAGGGAGAAAACAGTATCCCAGCTAGTGAAGTCTGCTGACAAAAAGCCCCTTAGGAAGCAAGAGTCTTTATCTAGACAGAGCTGGCACTTTCTGTCCAAAGCAGAAGCCAGCTTTGCTCCAGAACAAGTCTGAAACTTGACCACAAGGACCCTGAAGAGTCAGTGAAAACTGTGAGGAACCAGAGTCACCAGCAGAGGAAACCTGAGGGTTAGGTTCAAAGACTATATGAGGGTTCTCTACAAGGTGATGAGCCATAGCCCAAATGACAGAGACCTGCAGTCTTGACTCAGACACTTGCAGGCAAGACTGAACAGAGAAAATATGACAGAGTACCCTATGAGAAAGGAAAACAAAAAGAAAAGAAAAATACACAGAAAGAGAAGAAGGAAACTTTGTCTCAACAATTTAGGTGCAAAACATGTTATAATTTTATTTTAATTAATTGTTCAAAAGGTTAAACTACTACAATCTTGGTATTTTCATGATGTATTTTTCTGTCATAGCAAATACATGAATAAAAGCTAGAAGTTTTCTGAGACACAGTACCAGATATATAGACCAACACAATTGTGTTACCACATAATTTTAAGTAGAAATATCTATAAAAACTGGAGTAGATGTAGAATTATCTATAGAAGATATCTATCTGAAACAGAGATTCATTAAAAATCAGTTACATGTGTCTTCATAAAAAGGAAACTGCTGGAGAAAGAAGGATACAGTGAGAAAAAAGTATTATATTTTAGAAACATTTCCTTTATAGAACAGCAGCATGAAAATATACATTGCTTTGCCTTCAATAAATATAGAGTTTTTCACTGAAACTGCTGAAAATGTCCTCTATGTTCCCTCTGATTTATTGGCAAGCAAAGGCACTACCGAATTTGGCATATGATGACTTGGAGTATTGACAATCACTCACAAAGATTACTTGGTCTCAGTATACTTTGTCTAGTAAAATGAGGTGGTAGGATTGCCAGAGCAGATCATCATGTGGCATGTGTCATTGACACATGCTATATAAACTCAGTGAATGCAAAAACAGAGGGAAACAAACTGCATCATCCATATTATGACTTTCCTCTTCATTGTTACTGTACCAGCACCAGCAGACACCGACACTGACTGGCACCCAAAATCTCATGCCCTGAAAAACCGTAAGATATAAAGCTCACTCTTCAATTTAGAGCTTCACTTTAGAGCTTCTCCAGCATAAAGTTGAGTAAGTTCAAAAAAAAAGTGAAAGGTAGGAAGAGAAATATCTCATTGCTGAATCCTGCTGCACAGAGGAGCACTGTGCAACTCTGGGCCAGGTGAGCACAGGGCAGTGTGGCAAGAAGCTGGAAGCTGAAATGCCAGCAGCAGGGTGTTGTGCATCTCTACCACTCCACAAGCTAGGCAGCTCATCAGTGAATTTGAAAAAAGAGACAAAAGAAGAAAGCCACAAGAACATCCTAATACACCCATTTTCAATGAGAGTTAACAAGGGGTGTCCTTAGATACATCCTTTCCTGCTAGCTTTGTGGTCAATGTGCTTAGCATGGTGTGGTTTCAGTAGTCTGAGTAGAAGCCAGTCTGCTGGTAGGATTATCTAATTCCTGGCAGTACACATATATCAGGCAGAAATAAAGGGACTGAAAAGCCACAGACTTAATGAAAAATTTAGCAGTCTAGGTGGGGATACAAAAAGACTAACTGGAATGGAATTTGAAGCAAATTCTAAGGTAGCTCTGTTACTATGTAAATGCTATTTTAGTACTAATGTGCAAAATGTGTGTATAAGTTTTTCAGCTTATTTATAAACACCAGAACTTTTCAGAAAACAATAGCAATTATGAAAATCATGAACGTCTGTTATAATGTATATAATAAGGGTCTATCTCGAATACTTTCCAGAAACTACTATTTAGTATTAATCTTTACACTTCTTTAAAAGAATTCTTTTATCTTTCATGCCTTTCATCAGACAGATATCAGGTTACTGGAGAGATAACACTACCACACAATCTGCTTTGTGCAGTTTCTGTTAGTAGGGTTGTTTTTTGTTT
The DNA here is from genome assembly GCF_047663525.1 of Anas platyrhynchos. Classification (NCBI taxonomy): domain Eukaryota; kingdom Metazoa; phylum Chordata; class Aves; order Anseriformes; family Anatidae; genus Anas; species Anas platyrhynchos. The sequence goes on along the minus strand of NC_092587.1, from coordinate 22,171,281 downwards.
GTTTGTTTGTTTGTTTTCTATTTGGGCAGAAGAAGTAAATAAATGAGTCCTTGCCAAGTAGTTACAGATATTAAATATTAGATATGGTAAAGTGGTTAAACAGCTGTGCTTGAAAATGGAGAGCTATCACATGTATTATTGTTGGTAGCATTCTGATAATTATTGCAAAGTAGTCTCAACAGGAGAATCATTGGTAAATATTTACTGCACTGTCTTTGCTGGTCTTTATCAGGAACCACTTACATAGAAAACCAGAGCTGTTAGAAAACTCTTCCTTGTGGTTTGATTAAAATTACCGAATAAACTCCCCTTGGTGAATCAGTTCACACTGTTGCCTTTCTCACTAGCCTTTAGCAAAACAACAGTTGGTATTTCAAATTTGCTGAGCTAAGGTAAACCCTGTAAATCAATGAAACAGGTTAACTGTGTTGTGGTGTTCTCAAGACTGTAACTTTCCTGGCCCCCAGAACTTCCCATTAAAGTTGTGGCTTGATGTTTAGCTGTCATTCAAATATTCTTACGTATGTTCTCTGAATCATTGGGATGGTGATTTTCAAAACAAATATAATTCAATGCACATGTGGGACTCAGCTACCACAAAACTTGCAGAACTTATTAAAGCAGCAATTCGAAACACCTCCCAAGGAAGGGTAACTTTGTTTCCTCTGTTATTAATTAGTATAAGATTACACTAATCCTAGTTAACCACACAGAAAAACTCCAAATTCTCCTTTTATATTCAAGAAATATTTTTATTGCTGTAGTTCATCATCCTAGTGTTTCAACCAACTCAGAAGTGGTTTTATAGTCCAAACTTCTCTTTTATTATGTACATTTCCATCCCCTCATATCCTTTCTATATTTGAAAGACATGAGCAATATATATGTGTGAATCATTTTGTCTGACACCTTCTTTTGAAGGATGAGTTACTATTTCACTGCCTAACTTCATAGTCAGACTGAGGAATATCAGATATATAATGACTCTAAAATATCATTTAAAGCAGCAGGTGAATATGGAACCCAACCCACTTTAGAATAAAAAGAATTGGGTTCAGCTTTTTTGTGCTATTTTTTACTCTCTTCTCAAAAAGAGAACGGAGTAACTTTTTTATGCCAACTAATAGAAGTCCTCAACATTCCTGAAATATAATAATGTAATATTCAAACGGTTGCATTTCTCCAATGTCAGCATCATAATTAAAATACTACTTACATTTAGATGAAGCTGGTTGGTCCAATGACCAATTATTTTGTATTCTGTACTTTTGTTGGTGATTTGATATTGAAAAATATCATAGCGTCCAGGAGCATCTCCATTTTCATTGAAGATAACAGGTGTTCCAGCACTCCCTGAAAAATATTAAAAAACAATTAGAACAATTAGTATAAATATCTTTATAGCAATTTTCCAGAAAAGATATTCTGGCAGAAAAATTATAATTAGAGACAGTTGATCACACTGACCAGGTTCTTCTTAACGCAACACTGATATGGTAATAATTCTAAAAACCTCACAAAGAAAATGTGTGATATTTTCATTATCACTAAGTCTACCTTATATAGAAGTTACTGAAAACTTTAATTTTTTTTTTTTTGTGCTACACAATATCAATAAAGCACTGAAAAAGAAAGAAAAAAAAAAAAAGAAGTGGAGAAAATCCTTCTGACTTGCAGAACGGCACAATTTCACTTTAAGGTGTGAATACAGTGTACAAATATTGCACAAATAGCAATCTTCTGATGAACTCCTTAAAGACCTTCCCTGTGAAGTATGAAAATAAAGTGAATAGCATCAACTTAAGAGCCAATGCTCATAAAAGACCTTGAGGAACAAGTGTATAAATCTGGTCACAGCTAACGTGATTAGTTTCTAGCACTGACCACCTGTGTAAAAGTATTTTATCAAAATAAATTAAGGATAGCAGCTGTGTTTGTTACTCTCTCTTCTATACACAAGACTGTCAGACAGAAAGGTCCATTGCCGAAGCTGTCAAAAGTTATAAATCGACACTCTGTTCTTACTTCGATCAACAAAATGTTCAAAGATTGAAAACTACATGTCTACCTTGGCAGCCAGGCCAGCCAAATTAGAGTATGTTTTGATGAATTCTCTCAAGGTGACATTACCTTCAAGGATCTGCAGTCTACAGAGACTTTGCAAAAATTGCACAAAGAATGTCATATTCAGCAATGCCCCCCAAATTCACATATGCAGATGAAAGAAATTTATAATGAAGGTTCATCGAAGACAAATCCAAATATCTTAAAGTTGTTTTTCAGTAACTGGAGAATGAAAGCTGTGTTCATTGGGTAAACAAACAAACAAACAAACAAAAACAGCACTATTTTCACATCTCTCCATATGAAAATCAAGAAAAAGAGAGTACCTAGTTCATAGTAAATTCTTACAGTACGAGACTTGTTAAATTAATACCTAGAGGTAATAAGCCCACTGTATGAGCACTTTCCAGAGAATGTCAAAAAAAGCTTGAAAGTCTGGGTATATATTATGCAGAAGTTGGCCAGTAGAAGTGGGAATAACAGTCTACATACCTACAGAATTTCTGCATAATTACTTCTTGTATCTCTGTCTCCCATAAATTATTGTGTTCTCCTGTTTTGTATAACAGCTTTCATACAAACTGATATCCAGTGAAATGAACAGTGTTTTCAGAGTGACAAGTGGCACATTAACCACTGTGCCAATTTCACAGTTCTGCCAGCAAAATTCTGGCAGCAAAAATTAGATGTGAGCAACTGCAGAAGAAGAGTATCAAAAGATTATGTGTGATAAATATTTAAGAACCCATTGAAATAGAAGAGACTCGACACAAAATTTTGGAAATCTCTTTATGATTTGCTCTCAATTCTTTTGGCAGAAATAAGGGCAAGAAAAATGCCAGTCTACAATCTTCTATAAGCAGTGAAATTACTCTTCATTGCACAAATAGCAGATTGATCCAACAAAATTCTTTCACCCAATAAACACATACTTGGCAGTTTTGGGTAAGTAGCTGTTGAAGTAACCTTCAGACTATTTTTTCAACTTGTGACAGGAACCATCTTTCCGCTCAGCACAATTTAAAGAGCTTATGGTAGAAACAGAAACCTATTACCAATGGATACATAATGCCTTTTGTCCTAAAGACCAATGGGGTTTTCAGTCACACTTACGACAAGCAAAAACAGTGTGAGTTTATAATATCTTTTTTTTTTTTTTTTTTAGAAACATCATGTACTAGGAGTACACGATACAGTACAAGCCAGAACCATCTTCTTTGATATTATTATGTTCTCAGCAAGAGAATTTCACTCAGTGCACCACAGTCAACAGTGGCATAGCATCTTGCGGAATTCAGCTGCTACTCTGAGTCCAACAAGATCTCTCACAGCAGAAGTTAAGATAAGCTTTGCCATCTTCATAAAGTTCAGTTTAATAAAGTCTCAAATAAGTCACAGAAGATTCAGACCCCCAAATACTAGGAAGAATGTGCTATCCTTCTGTGGAATAACATTTTTAGAAGGTAAAATAACATTCACAGTGCTTGTTATAAAGTAAATTTGATAACATCCTAGGGATGCTGCCATAACTAGTAGTTATTGTTAGCAAGTGGCACCAGACCAATATCTTCATCTATGTCTTATGTCTTATGACATAATTATGTAATAATTATTATGCTTTTTTTCCCATGTCATTGTTTTGTGTACATTTAATGAACCTAAAACAAGGAGGTATTCATGAATGGAGTGTGTTAAGAACCATTAGTAACCATACTAATAACCATTAGTTACATAACCAAGAAAGCAAAGCTTAAAGACTTTTGAAAAAACAAACAAACAAAAAAAAACCAAACCAAAAAAAAAAAAAAAAAAAAAACAACTAGGGATTTTAGCAAGGCTTTAGCAGAAGCTTTGGAAGTCTAAGCAGAGAATGAAACTAGAGGTATCAAGGCTATAAACAAATCATCAGTGGTTAATTAGTGTTCTTAAAAGAATATTAATCTCATCTGAAGAAAAACATACCCTAATGGATAATCCAGATGAACGGTGTCTGAGAACGGATAGTCCACAAACCAAAACAAAAGTATTTTATGTACGAAAATATATTTTGCTTGGACAACCCACTGAATGCATGCTTTATTGAATTAAAGTGAATACTTCTGTGGAAAAAAATACTGAAAATTTTATAGAGACAAGGTAATTAAACCATGTGGAGAAACATTGAAGCTGACTATAACGCATCACATTGGTGGTGATGTATCTTGATTCAGTGTAAAACACTGTAACAAACCCTACTGAATTGTAAAAGTGTCTTTTTTAACAATCTGATATGCAGAATTGATCATTCTTGAAATCCTATAGTGTGTATAGTTGTGTACTGCCATATATGCCTGTATGGTATAATTGCCATTACAGGGAATTGCATCTTAATTGTTTAATTGTTCCATTTAATGGATGTTGAGGACCTGCTACTAAATCTAAATGCAATATATTTTTGTCAGAAGTTAATGCAGAAAATGATACTCTGACCTGAAGTAATCAGCTCAGGTTATATAAATTCCAGTTTATTAAAAATATCTGGGGAAACCACACTGAATAGTTCTTGGATATAATATTTATTTTAGAGAATAGACTTGGATACCCTAATTCAGAAACTGCATTTACTGGGAACCATAATATAAAAAATGTTACTTTTGCTTAGAAAAAATGTCCCTGCAATGCTTGTCTAGACTACTTCGGAGACCACAAGGCAGCCCACGTTTTTTTAAATCATTTCACTAATTTCATAATCATTTTTTTCATAACTTGTCAACAATCATTTAGCAAGGTAGTTAAAGAACAGCTAGGGAACTGTGCCTTTTCACATTTCATTCTCAGTGTGCTTATGTAGCTCTGCATCATTTTAACCCATGATTGACTCAGATAATTGTATGCAATCTGTCATGATCTTAACTAAATTTTTAATATATTCTGGATGCCTAAATCAGAAGTTCATGGTAGAATTTCAAGAATACATAATAACCTTGGCTACCAATGGAAAATCATGTCTGAACCTTCATATTTCCTTTGAGCCAACCCTTTTTCTTTATTATTTATAAACTTCATACTAACTTATTTTGAGATCCATTTCTGATGTCTATCTTTGTTGAACTCCAAAATACTTTTAGAAAATCTTTTTTTTTTTTTTTTTTTTTTTTGTAACTCTATACTGATAAGAGGAGGGAATATTTCAAATTTTATAATAAAGTACAGTGAAGTATTTTTCAAATGGTTTTCAGACTTGTTTTGAAATCACTTTTTTTTTTTTTAGCTAAAAAGGTACAAAAAATAGGAAAATGCATCTCATTTAATGTCCTCGGTTTGTAAAGTCTAGCAGTTCAGTCCCAAAGTTAGCAGAGGGTTTGAGTGCCCATCTGCCTTTACAGGAACTACTTAGCCAAAGGGACAAAAGAGAGAAGACAAGGTGAGAAACACACGTAGACAGAACTCCATCTGTTCTTCTGCACCATCAAAGACATCACAGAATGAACTGATGATATGGTCTAGCAGAGTTGTGGCTATGTCCAATGATGTGGTTCAAAAGGCAGGCAAAGAAACACTCGGTTGCATATATGAACATACATATCTCCTAAGTTTTTCAAGTCATAAGGTATGCATGTGTCTATTACTGAATACCAATTTAATAGCCATGTATGTACGATGTGGTCACCTAAAAGCTTCAGAATCTTGTATACACTGCTTACCAAGTCCCTCTGATGTGCTGAATGGGTAATAGACAGTGATTAAAAATCACTCCATAATCAGACAAAACAATTTTCTATAAACCCTATAGCTGGATGCATTGTTTCATTACCATTCAGTTGAAGACAATCTATATCCACAACATAAAAATAAGTTTATTGAGCTTAAAGACACATCTACTTATTGTACATAATAAGTAATAATCTGATTCTGAGAGAAATTCTTCCTCTCCCTTCCCAGTTTACAACCAGATGCATTAAATAACTCTGAATGTCAAGCTAACACATTAGCTAAGCATTACCAAAGGAATGTGTCTGTGACCTCAGTAGTTTATAAGCCTTTTAAAATGCGGCTTAAACTAGCCAGAAATGTTATTTAGAGAAGAAGAAAGTAAAATGCATTAGGTTTTTAATTCAGAATCAAGGATGAAAAGGATTCTTTTGAATTTCTAATGCCTTACGTTGATGTCAAGGAAAGCTGGTTTTGATAAACAACTGCTTTATGACAAGCCCATTGTACACTGAATTTGAAAATTCACCTTCCTATGAAGAAATTCTTAAACATGTACCTTGATATTCTTAAGATGCTGCTCAGCAACTCACTTATGTGTCTGCTTTACCAATTTTCTTTTCATGTGTATGTAAACAATCCAATCTCCTACTGCAAACTGTGAGCTTAGTTCCCTGTGAGGTCACCAAATAAGCTTTCTCAGGTGGTTTCCAGTGAAGATGTTCTCTGAACATCTCCAGTAGTGGAAAGGAAGTAGAATGACTGGAAAACCAGAAGATCATACGTTCAGGTGATATATTACAATTATTAAGCTGTAGTGAAAGCTAAAATAAGAATAATGGTGAGCATTTAATTTTTTTCATTTTAAAATAGAAAGAAAAAAAAACAAAAAGAAATCCATTAAATTAAATCAACAGCCTTGGATTTCCCTTACAAAAAAAAAAAAAAAAAAACTTTAGTAAAAAATTACTTATGAAGCACTACTACTTCAGTACCTTGACAAAAGTGTAGAAAAGTGATAAACCCCACAACTGGCATTTACAGAATATTCCAACACCAGTGGAGCTGATTCCATTACAAAGACTGCTATGATATTTTACCAGATTTCAGCAGCTTGATATTCAGCTTGTTTTCTAAAATGAAATGAAAATTACTTAACCTAAATCTTCATCCTTTGAGTTATTCTACATAGGTTATTTTTATCTATTATGAAACCCATTGCAGTCAGCAGGGATTTGATGGTATGGTTTGATAAATAGAAGTCAAGCAGTTATAGTACACTATAATATAGTTAACTGTTCTGTACTAAACCCTCAAAATGCACCATCTGTTAGAATTTGGCATTAATGGAAGACTTCAGATTTACAGAATCAACTCGTATTTCATAAATTTTTATTATTACTTTCAAGTACTAAGAGTTGGGGGGCAGATTTGTTTTATTTATTTATTTTTCTTAACTTAGTATTTCATTTTAATTAGTTATTAAAAAGTACTGCAGAGATGTACATGAGTTAACATAGTTCTCACTAACATGGAAAGAGGGACAGTAACCATGTGAACCTTCAGTACTTAGAATTCCCAAGGAAGCAGAATGTATCTGTAAAATTAGAAAGGAAATTTGTCACTGATAAGCCTCTCATTGAGACAAAGGAAAGAGAAGACTAAAATAGAATGCATAGAAAGGGTAAACATAAACTGTTAAAACATTTCATATTCAAAAACAAACTAACAGACAAAACAATAGCAGAGAATTATAAAGAATTATGTAGAACTAATAGAAGCTAATTTGTGAATATTAGGTTGGCAGATAGAGGAGGAATATACACTGTATTGGGCTATGTAAGGTCTGTGATAAATGAAACCACTATCTGCTCAATCTTAATACAGCAGACATTTTGAAACAACGAACAATGCGGTTATTAAAGTAACAAATGATGATTGTCTTACATATATTCAAAATCTGAAAAGACGCCCCTTTATGCTGACCCTAAAATGTCTCAGTTCATGATTAGTACAATAAAACTGTATGGCACCCAATTGCTGCAAACCTACTGCTGTTTTACATATCCTAAAGTACTGTAGACACCCACATAGATGTGCAGAATATGTTTATGACAGAGAACCTGTGCCTTTCTGAGGCAGCAGCTGGAGGCCAGATGGATACCCTAGGGTTATCTAAAACAGCATTCAATGCCCATGTTAAGCAATTTATCTTACTTACCACGGGGCAGATTCTGGCTATTCATGTATGAAAGCAGAAAATAGAGCCAAAGGGAAACTGAGAGTACTACAGAAAATGTATAATACACAGTCTTAGGGCATATGTGATATAAATTATGGTGGCAGCCACTAGAGATGGATCTCACATAGAGAAGGTAAATAATCTGATATTAAAATAAAGTGATATAAATGAATTCCAGGCCTGACAGTACAACTTTATATTATATCAAAGCTGATGGATAAGAACTTTAAGGGTGACACTGCAGAGATGGGTATAATTTGTTTGATGTCTTGGTGAAAGGCCTGTAATACAAGCCCTGTGAGAAGCAGATGAGGGAACTGGGATTGTTTGGTCTGGAGAAGAGGAGGCTCAGGGGAGACCTTATTATTGCTCTCTGCAACTACCTGAAAAGAAGTGATGGGGAGCTGGGGATTGGCCTCTTCTCACAGGTAGGACTGATAGGGCTACAGGGCAAGACCTCAAGTTGCACCAGGGAAGGTTTAGGTTGGAAATTAGGAGATATTTCACAGAATTGCAGAACTGTAGGGGTTGGAAGGGACCTCGAAAGATCATCAGGTCCAAAGCCCCTGCCAAAGCAGGTTCCTCAGAGCAGGCTGCCCAGGTAGGTGTCCAGACAGGCCTTGAATATCTCCAGAGAAGGAGACTCCACAACCTCCCTAGGCAGCCTGTTCCAATGCTCCGTCACCCTCACTGTGAAGAAGTTCTTTCACATGTCAGTGCAGAACTTCCTGTGCTCTAACTTGCAGCCATTGCCCCTTGTCCTATCCCCACAAACCACTGAAAAGAGGTTGGCTACATCCTTCTGTCCCCCACCCCTCAGATATTTGTATACACTGAAGAGATACACTCTCAGTCTTCTCTTCTCCAGGCTGAACAGATCCAGATCTCTCAGCCTTTCTTCATAGGGAAGATGCTCCAGGCCCCGTATCATCTTTGTGGCCCTTCGCTGGACTCTTTCCAGGAGATCCCTGTCTTTCTTGTACCGGAAAGCCGAGAACTGGACACAGTACCCCAGGTGAGGCCTGACCAGGGCAGAGTAGAGGGGGAGGGTCACCTCCCTTGAACTGCTGGGCACGCTTCTCTTAATGCACGCCAGGATCCCATTAGCCCTCTTGGCCACAAGGGCACAATGCTGGCTCATGGTCAACCTGTCATCCACCAGGACCCCCAGGTCCTTCTCCTCAGAACTCCTTTCCAGCAGGTTGTCCCCCAGCCTCTACTGATACTTCGTGTTGTTCCTTCCCAAGTGCAGGACTCTACACTTGCTCTTGTTAAATCTCATCTGGTTTCTTCCTGCCCATCTCTCCAGCTGGTCCAGGTCTCACTGAATGGCAGTACAGCCTTCTGGCATGTCAGCCACTCCTCCCAGCTTTGTGGTGTACTTGCTGAGGGCAGACACTATTCCCTCATCAAGGCTGTTGATGAAGATGTTGAACAAGACCAGACTTAGCACCAACCCCTGGGGAACACTGCTAGTCACAGGCCTCCAGCCAGACTCTGCTCCGCCAATCACCACCCTCTGAGCTCGGCCAGTCAGCCAGTTCTAAACCCACCTTGCCGTCCACTCATCTATACCACACTTTCTCAGCTTTGTTAGTAGGATGCCATGGGAGACAGTATTGAAAGCCTTGCTAAAATCAAGGTAGATGACATCCACCGCTCTCCCCCCATCTACCCAGCTGGTGATGCCATCATAGAAGGCAACGAGGTTGGTCGAGCACGACTTCCCCTTGGTGAACCCATGCTGACTACTCCTCATAACCTTCTTCTCTTCCAATTGCTTGGAGATGGCATCCAGAACAAGCTGCTCCAACACCTTTCCAGGGACAGAGGTGAGACTGACTGGCCTGTAGTTTCCCAGATCCTCCTTCTTGCCCTTCTTGAAGACTGGAATGACATTGGCTATCCTCCAATCTTCAGGCACCTCTCCTGTTCTCCAGGACCTTTCAAAGATGATAGAGAGCGGTTCGGCGATCACTTCTGCCAGTTCCCTTAGCACACTCAGATGCATCCCATCGGAACCCATTGATTTGTGTGAGTTGAGCCCACTCAGACACTCCTGAACCACTCCCACATCCACCAGGGGGAAGCCCTCCATTTCCCAGACCCTTTGTCCTATTGTCAGGGGTGAGGAGTCCCAGGGGAGTGTCCTTGAAGCAAAGACTGAAGCAAAGAAAGCATTCAGTATCTCTGCATTCTCAGCGTCTCCCGTGACCAGGACACCTCCCTCATTCAGCAAGGGACCCACATTATCCCTAGTCTTCCTCTTGCTGTTTACATACTTGAAAAAAACCTTCTTATTATCCTTTATCTCTTTTGCAAGCCTCATCTCTAGGTGGGCTTTAGCCTTCCTCGTCGCGTCCCTGCAGGCCCTGACAACACATCTATACTCCTCCCAAGAGGACAGGCCCTTTTTCCACATTTCATAGACCTTCCTCTTCCTTTTGATCTTATTGATGAGCTCCTTGCTCATCCATGTGGGTCTCCTGCCCCTCTTCCCTGATTTCCTATTCCTCAGGATGCACCAATACTGAGCATGGAAGAAGTGCTGCTTAAATGTATCCCAGCTCTCACAAGCACCCTTGCCTTCTAGCAACCTATCCCATGAGATACTCCTAAGCAGGTCACAGAAGAGGTCGAAGTTGGCTCTTCGGAAGTCCAGGGTAGCAATCCTGCTTTTAGCCTTACTTCCTTTTCCTAGTTCCATCTGGAAATCCACCATCTCATGATCGCTGCATCCCAAGCTGCCCCCAACCTTCGCATCCCTAACAAGGCCATCCCTGTTGGTAAGAACGAGGTCCAGGAGCACCCCACACCTCGTCGGCTCCTCCACCACCTGCGTCAGAAAATTGTCCTCAACGCATTGTAGGAACCATTTGGACTGCTTGTGCCTGGCCGAGTTGCTTACCCAGCAGATGTCTGGGTAACTGAAGTCCCCCATGAGGACCAGCGCTTGTGATCATGAAGCTACTAGCAGCTGCTCGTAGAAGGCCTCATCGACTTCCTCCTCCTGATCTGGAGACCTGTAGTAGACCCCTACCACTGTGTCTCCCATACCAGCCCACCCCTTAATTCTTACCCACAAGCTCTCCACTTGTCCTTCACCCTCCCCCAGCTGGAGCTGGGTACACTCTAATTGCTCCCTCACATAAAGGGCAACCCCACCCCCTCACTTCCCCAGCCTGTCTTTCCTAAAGAGGACATAGCCCTCCATGGCTGCGTTCCAGTCATGTGAGCTGTCCCACCATGTTTCAGTGATCGCAATGAGATCATGGCCCCGCGATCAAGCTCATCCTGTTTATTTCCCATGCTCCATGCATTGGTGTAAAGGCACTTTAGGGAAGTAGCAGGTGCAGCTACCCCTGGGGGGATGCAAGAAGAAGATACTGGATGGGGGATCAGGGATGCTACCTTCTCTGAGCAGCCCTCAGACAATCCTATGGGAGAGCTCAGAAGTTTTTCCCTGTCTTCAACATTGACAGCAGTGACGACTTCCCCCAGCCCTTCTCTGTCACCTTTAGCTTCCCCCATCAAACCTAGTTTAAAGCCCTGGTAATCAGCCCAGAGAGTTTGCTCCCCAACACACTTGCTCTCAGAAAGAGCAGTCAGGCATTGGAATGGGTTGCCAAGGGAGGTGTTGGCATCACTGTCCCTGGGGGTGTTCAACAAAAGGTTGGATGTGGTGCTTAGGGACATGGTTTAGTGGGTGACATTGGTGGTAGGGGTGTGGTTGGACCAGATGATGTTGGAGGTCTTTTCCAACCCTTATGATTCTATGATTAGAAATGCATACTTCTGTGAAAGGAATAGTTCATTCCACCTGTGCATAAGAACATTGGGTAGGGTGAGTAAAAAAAGCACATGATATTTAAAATAACAAATGAAAAGCAGTACTTTTTTCCCTCCAGAAGGCAGTTGAGTATTAGAACTTCTTACCACAGCAAACCCAGAGACACGATGTGCCATAAAACTCACCCTAAAATGATTAAAAATCCATCCTGTTCTCATTCAGCACTGAGAGCTACATGTATAGAGACAGGCTTCTTCTTAAAAAGCTACATCATACCATGTGTACCAGACAACACTGGTTTGTTTATACATCTGAAGAACCCAGTGAGATGAAAAACTAATGAACCCATACCAACCAAACAAGGAAACAACAACAACACAATGGGCTCTGTGAGGAGATATATGTAATGGGGACACACAGCTTAATCTCTTAAGAATCAACACATCGCATAGAAATGAGCATCAAGATAAATAATACTCTAGTGACATACTAGAATAGTATGCAAGTACTAGAATAGTAGCAAGGTGATATGACATTATCTGGTAAGTGTTAACAGCTCATGCTGAAAGAGGAAGTTATAAGGGGACATTTAGGTTTTGGGGGTACCAACTATACATAAGTGTAAAAGAAACAAAAAGTTTTATTTGTATGACTGGAAATATCAAATTTTCTTGGGTGGAAAATATTCATTTTAATGTTATAAAGTGTATGTTATGTTTAAATTAAAAATTAATTTTAAAATCTATTTTGCAATACCATTAATAGCAAGCCTGATCCTTCTGAGAAGAAGAGTCTAAGGTTACAATTTTATACATGAAAAGAAAAAAAAAAAAAGTGAGTAAGATTGCACTGTATCTTACACATATGCTGGGTTGTAAGTAGGAGTGGAAGTGTGAGGATCCTTTACTGCAAATATAACTGCAAGTCATCTGTTTTGGTATTGCCAAAATGAATAACTACATTCCAAGAGAGCATGCATTTCTCTATACAATCACAGTCACCTCCAGTCCCCAGCAACACAGCCATACAACAGATGCCCACTGTGAAACTGTCTTCATATAATTTGTTTCCATTTTTATGACTTTACAGGAAAAAAAAAAATCTTCCAAGCAATTGTAGCTATACAACTGGAGGAGATCAGAAGAGTGAGGACATAAGGGGTATTCAAGAACTTCCTCATTAGCATTTTTTTCCCTGAAACTATAAATAATATGTTCCTAAGAGGCATGCCCTCCTGACCATAAATCTGGTCAGCAGTTTCACTCAGGGTAAACAAGAAGGACACAACAAGATGTATGTGAGAACTAAATGTTATGAAGAACTCAGGTGTGGAGTTAAATCAAAGCCCTGCTCAGATGGAGGTGGTGCTAATATAAGGATCTGGATCAAGGGGAGCAACACTTTACAACAGAGAATCAACAACAAGACTGTTCTGTTAAGGAACTGGTTAAATTGCAAGGGATATCTGCAGAATCAGGCTGGGAGATGAGTGGTTGGAGAGCTGCCTGGCAGAGAAGGACCTGGGAGTGATGGTTGATAGTCGGCTGAATATGAGCCAGCAGTGTGCTCAGGTGGCCAAGAAGGCCAACAGCATCCTGGCTTGTATCAGAAACAGTGTGACCAGCAGGGCTAGGGAGGTGATCGTCCCCCTGTACTTGGCTCTGGTGAGGCCGCACCTCGAGTACTGTGTTCAGTTTTGGGCCCTACAAGAAGGACATCGAGGTGCTTGAGCGGGTCCAGAGAAGGGCGACGAAACTGGTGAGGGGCCTGGAGAACAAGTCCTACGAGGAGCGGCTGAGGGAGCTGGGCTTGTTCAGCCTGGAGAAAAGGAGGCTCAGGGGTGACCTTATTGCTCTTTACAGATACCTTAAAGGAGGCTGTAGCGAGGTGGGGGTTGGTCTATTCTCCCACGTGCCTGGTGACAGGACGAGGGGGAATGGGCTTAAGTTGCGCCAGGGGAGTTTTAGGTTGGATCTTAGGAAGAACTTCTTTACCGAAAGGGTTGTTAGACATTGGAACAGGCTGCCCAGGGAAGTGGTGGAGTCGCCATCCCTGGAAGTCTTTAAAAGGCATTTAGATGTAGAGCTTAGGGATATGGTTTAGTGGGGACTGTTAGCGTTAGGTCAGAGGTTGGACTCGATGATCTTGAGGTCTCTTCCAACCTAGAAGAAATTCTGTGATTCTGTGAAAAGAAAAAAAGAAAAAACAAAAAAAAAGTATCTGAAGAGCCATCTATATTTCCAGGTGCTCTGTTTCACAGAGGTTTAGGGAGCTTCTCAAACTTGTTCAGCTTCTTGGTGAGCAAGAAGCTCCCAAAACTTTTTTGGTTGATTGGTTGGTTGGTTGTTTTGCTGGTTTTTGGTGGTGGTAGTTTGTTTTGTTTTGTTTTGTTTTTCTTTCATTTTATTTTGTTCTGTACTAACAGATTCTGGCAGCTGATGAGAGGCAAATAAAAGTGCTTTTCCATAGGTGATAGCTAGGCAGCATCCTGGTGAGGAAAGGTAACAACATTTTTCAGTCTAACTGTTAAGATGGCATCAAAAACAGATAGAGGGTAAGGTAACAGACATACATGTAATTCCCAGTACTGGAACTTCTGTTCCAATTACAGCATAGCTTTTATTTGTGATTTTGCTCCTCTGTCTGTGCTCTCTTCTCTAAAAGCCTCCACCTGATGAGTATAACAGACATTTGTCATCTCAGCTAACTTAAACCACGGTCATAATTCTCAGATGCCTAAGTGTGATTCATAGTATTAATACTGACTGTGGCATTTCATGTCTAAGTCTTCATTATTTTTTTCCTAAATTATATGTTTCTAGAATAAAAATGAACAGAAAGCAAACAAATAAACAAACAAATATTGTCATATAATTATAGTTGAAATAATAGATTACAAAGAAAATGAAGGATCTAAACAATTTTCCACATAAGGTTTATACAAAGTGTAGTAAATTTATAGTAAAAATAAGAATAAAACAAAATCGAGAAGTCATGAAGCTATAAACTATGTCCACATTCTGAAAGCACATAGCTAAATTCAGATTTCTCAAATAAGACATATCCACATCCTTAACTCTCCTTCATTATGATTGTCATAAGTAGGCAGACATTAGTCTGCTCTTAGTTAACAGACATCTGAAACATAAATGTCATTTTCTTCTGTGTCTAACCTAACCTCAAATAAGATTTTCTTTCACATGTCTCTTAGTAAGATCAACATAGTAGCAGTGATCCATTAAGTTACGTCATCTTGTTGAGCAAAATTATATTTGACATGTGAAGCTATTTCCTGTTGTTTCCTAAGTGCAGTAAGTTGTGTGGTAATTAAGCAGGTTAAAAGTGTATTAAGGAATTTCCTAACAGTGATTGCTAACTGTTGACAGAGATCATAGACAGCCTTTCTTCCAGTGCTTCAGGACTTAAACTCTGATATTTAAAGAGGACACGGCACCAAAGAGAAACTGTCAAACATCCAAAATCCATTTTGTAGAGAGATTTCTTTTGTACAGCCTACATGAAGAACAAACTAACCCACATGACCAGCACGCATGCACATGCAGAGTTTCAGGTCACACTTCAATTATCACAAAAAAATTTGAAGAGAGACATCAAGCAGAGATGTCCCTGTCTAAATCACAGCTTTATATTTTCTGAAGTATCCAAGGTGATTTTATTTCAGTCTCACGACCTTGTCACAGCTTATTGTTTGATGTTTCTAGAATGCAAAACTGTCTAATATAATTCACCCCAAATACTTATTCATTAAGGTACTATCTTATGCCAAAAAGAGGAGGCAGACTCTACAGAGTAGTTACAGAAAAGTCTGAGATGTTACAGCAAGTTTAAAACGCTTGATATTCCTTGATATTCCTGAGTCCTTCAACTCTGCATGGTAACAATAATTAATGTATTCAATGCAAAGGATAACAAATATTTTTCTTTTTTTTTTTTTTTTTTTTTTTTTAATCTTGTTTCTTCATAATTATAGCAACCATTAATGAGCAACTGGTACCTAGTGGAAATTTACTCTGTTGCCATGGTTATCTCAGGTAATTGTACAGTTATTAATTTCCAAAGACATAAAACAACACAAATGCTGTATCTATAAAACATTTAAGAAGTCATTAATTTACAGTGTTTTACAAGCACTTTATGGGTCACAGCCTTACTGAATGGAATGTGTGACTTAAATTTTGATGTGAAGTCATTTATTATACCTGCAACCTATACGCACACTCCCACGCTTCCCATTTTTTAGATACTTGACTTAAGGGATCGCACAGACCTTTCAGGATTTCAATAGCATCTTTCAGTAATTTTAAGAAGCTTTTATAGCACTATCTATAATATAATTTTCTGTATTTGGGCTGCTCTGGAAAAGTGTATCTGAACTTTTTTTGACTGGCTCTTTTCCTAAGATTATTGATCTGTTTACATTCAGAACATTATAAACAATTAAGATATATAGAAAAGTAACTTACTTCTATTGAACACAAATGAGAAGTGTTTTTTTTTAACAGCATACATAACAAAACTACATAAGAGGAAAAATATATCCTTGGAATGGCTAATCTCTCCATTTAAGGAATGAGTGTACTTCATTAACCCATTTAACACCATGAGTGTACTTCATTAACCCATTTTTACAGATACAGCTCTGTATTAATATTAGTGAATAACAATAAATATTGCTAATGCAGTAAAGGTTGAGTCTATAAATTCAGAAGATTAATCCTCCACCTCAGTCTTCTCTACTGCTATGAGAAATTCACACTCCAGAAATTACAGGTAGAAATACTAACCATTAATATTTTTAGTATTACTGAAATTTTATGACTAATGTTAAAAAACTTCTTTTACAGATACCATATACTGGTTTCATGTAAACGTGGGAGAATCTTATTAATATGCTTTAAAAAAATTCTGAATCCTCAGGGTTGCAAAGAAAAGCTTTCACAAATAAACAAACACACAAAAAATGGGGCAAAGGAATTGCTTCAAGAGTGTTTTAATCTCAGAATTTAAAGGTTTTTTTGGAGGACTGACTCAAGAAATCTGAGCTCACAGTATTGGAATACTTAGCTATAGTAAGCAATATAATGAAAAATGTCAAACATTAGACATCCTTCAAATCTTGACATAATCTTCCCTATATAACTAAAATGTGTAATGACAAAAAGACATACTCATCAATCAATCCTGTCTTCTTCCTTCATTAACATAAGGAAGACATAAACTCTGTTTAACTAGTTACTTAAATCAGTTTTGTGCCTGATTTGTCTTGTGGAAATAACATGAAAAAAATATCCTTTTTTTTTTTTTTTTTTTTTTTTTTTTTTTTTTTTTTCTATAGCAATCGGGGTTTTTAGCATCTAATATGCTAGTTTTGCATTAAATCCTAACAAATAGACTATTGTCACAGTTGGGACACACGAATAGATACTATTCTTCTCTCAGCTTGTACTCCATCATAGTAATGGCACTGTCCTGATTACCTGTTTATCAGAAAGGATTTTTGTAGCTGCTTTAAATACTGGTAGGTTTATCAAAAACTCTTGGAGTATAGGAACTAGTTGATTTACCCATAGATACAAACATACATACACTTTGAGTTGGCTGTCATACCCCACAAGCACAGCAATGCTAGGCTGAAAAAAATGAAAATAATAATAATTATAAAATAAAGTAAATAAATAAATAAATAAATAATAAAATAAAATTTAAAAAAGGCTATATTGGTCCTGGTGCTTTTCAACACGAGTGAAAATACTCTTTTAGGACAGATTTGGAGAAAGTCTTTACTGAGTTATTATGCCTAGATGTCCAAAATCTATTATTTTATAACATTTTAAAATAAGTCATAATGGGAAGTTTAGTAACTAGATTCAATTCAGCTCTTAGAAATCATAGCCATAGGTTACCTCAGATATGAAATGTGAGTATCTCAGAAGAATCTCTAAAGATGACATGTGAGTAATCTTCCCAGATGTTGGAAGCTCTGCGAAGACTTATAGTAGCCACAGATCACTGCATTGTATGTTTCCTTATCATCATGTCCAGGTTTATATTTTTTAAATATGTCAGTAAAATCTAGTGCTTTCTTTGGCAACTATGATGCAATACAACGATTTAATTGTTATCCTTCAATGGCCATGTGAAAATACTAGATCCAAGTTGTAGCTCTCTAGCTGTTTAAAATACTTTGGTCATTCCTGGTGATTGGAGGAAATGCTTGTTGTTACTGCACTAGTTACGTGCAATAGATACCTGGCAGACAAAATATGTAAAAGGTCTTATAAAGCTTCTTATTTCCTTTTGCTATTTTTGTTTGAGAAAATTTTGGTCCCTGTATGGGTAAAAATCAATACCTGCCTCTGCAGCCTTCAGAGTGGACCAAATCCCCCTACAGAAACAACCAAATATTTTGGTCCCAATTTTTGTGTAATTTAAAGGATGTGATAAAACCAAAGTGTGATAGTAGGCATCCCTGCTTACAAAAACCTGAGCAAATGCAATGAGACTCATTGTATGATAAAGCCTGTGCTAATTATTGCAAGTCACACAAGCTTCAGTCATGGTTGCATCCACATATCTAGATGTAATTAAATTCAAAGAACTGAAGATTTGGATTTGTTAATCCCATTGTACAAACTTTAGATAACACTATATATGACCAGTATTTGAGGTTTTTAATAACATTAACTGATTTCATAAAATGATTTGCAGACTAATTCCCCCCCAAATCCATACAAGAACAAGATTCAAGAAGATGATCTTTCAAATAGTGCCAAAGGGTTTTAAGAATCACAACAAGGAAGGATCACACCTCAGAGAAAGAAAAGTGTGTTGTTACCACAGCCTGTCACATTTTGGCTGCTTTCTACTACAGTAGAAGCTCCATGAGCAATTAAATGTTGCTGCTACAAAGCCTTTTCAAATTCTCAAGCCAATAACTTAGCTGGGCCCTTTCAAATTTTTTCCTGTTGCAGATAAAGATGATTATGACAGGTATGTAATTTCAATCCTAGTAAGTTATGTACTTAAAATCCTGTTGAACACTTTTTTTGCTAGTTCTACAAAGAAGTCTTAGGTGATATTTTACAGCTCCCAACACTTCTTCACAAGAATAACTGCAGGAAAGTATCCCCCAGGCTACTCCAGAGAAGCCAGCAGACCCACATAGCAGTGTGTGTTGTGCATTAAGAGCACGACTTTCACAGCCAGCACGGCTTTGTCAGTACCATGCTGGGTCAGGTAGAGCAAACCCTATGCTGCTGCATTTGTGTTGTTTTGGTGCTTGCGGAAGAGGTCACAGTGAACTAAAGCATCCCCGCATGTACAGAGTTCCTCTGTACAGCCTGTGGTATATTCTCACTGTCTTTTTACTCTTTCCTTCTTGACCAACCACCTACACAACTTACCACAGCACCTCATAAAAACTGGAGGGCACATGAAAACATTCACATACACTGTAAAATCTGATCCACCATGGTTGTACATCTCATTGCTTAGAACAAAACCTCTCAATATTCACAGACATTTCACTGTTTAGAGGTCTTTGCTGACACATTTCGGTAGGAGGTCTAGTAATACAGTTTTAACAAGTTCTTGACCTGCTGACCAGATTGAAAACATCTCTTAATAATATCCCAAGCTATTAAAAAAGGTGTTGGCTTCTTGTCTCCTCTCACATTTCCTGGCTGAAAATATGCTATCAAAAGCAATCATTATCTCTCATTAAAGCAATTAACTATAGAAAAGCATAGAGCAGTGAAATAAATTGGGTGTATACACACATACACACATATATATGAAAAGCTTAGATATGCGGTTTTTCACTATTTCCACAGCTCCTCAAATCAAAAGAGAGTGACTTGGTGGTGCATAGTGGCCAAAGCAACAAGACTTTAGACTAGCCATGCCCTTTGCTAGCTCTGTCAAATACTTACAGCACAGCTCTAAGGTAAATATTTAATCATACAGCAAGACCTCTGGCTAAGGTTTTTATCATGATCATAGTTATTCCAAAAGCTGAGAGAACAGAAACTGGTGCCTGGTGCCAGAAAGGTATTCCAGACATGCTGCAAAAATTAACTCATTAATATTTCTGTTCCTGCAATTAATAATTATCAGGTATTGCTAGTTATCTACAACTATATGATAGTTTGTATTCAACTAAGTTCTAATGTTCACCATGCATATGTGATATGAAACCTGCACTGTCATATCTGAAAGGATTATGTGTAGTTCTACAGGATTTGCACATTTTCTTGAAGTCAGTATGAATTCTCCAGGTACACAGGTGCCAGACTAAAAATTTTCACCTCTGTTGCTGCAACCAGGGGATGTGTATTCCCATGCCAAAGTTCACCTAGAGTGGTCTCACCTGATAACTGTACAAGATTGTCCCTCATGCACCTACACTGATATTTCACATTTTGCCTTCTATTTTTTTTTTGTTTGTTTGTTTTTTCACTTTCTTTCTCACTGATGCATTTTGTATTTAAAGCTTATAAAATCCTATTCTGATCACTACATTCTTTTAATGCTCTGCTTTAATTTCTTGTTGCATATTTTCTTTTGGATGGCTCTTTATTAGAAGAACAGAATCAGATCACAGCATAGAGCTCAGCTTCATAAGAAGTCCTTACAGATATAAATGAAGTGTAATCCCCAAAACATTCTGAAATTCATGCACCTAAACTGATTTACACTGCCTTATAATCTGATGGACTCATTTAAATGTATGGGGAATGGTGCTTCACTGAGCAAAGCAACACTAATAATTTCTGATAGACCACTCATGACCCTTTCAAAAATCAGTATCATATTTCAAACTTGTGTCCAGATGGTAAAATATTAAAGCAAAGAGGAAACAAAACAAAACAAAACAAACAAACAAACAAAAACACCTCTTTTTGTATTTGGTAAAAAGGCACTTATTATATTTGCTAGGTCATGAATAAGAAGTTCTTTTCAGATACAATCTAACATATTAAAAAGGTTTAGATATTTTATACATGCTTCCTTCAGCTACAATAAACTCCATAACAGAAGACTGTAATTTGCCCCAGCCAAGCCATGCATTAAACCTAAAATCCACCTTTATACTGTCTCTTCCAGGATTGAGATTGTAAAGTAATGAACAACATTTAGAAGAGCAGAATAATGATTCAAAACATCACAAAGAGACCATCACAGTATCCACGTAAGTCTGTAAGAAACATTTCCCAGTACAGTGACCTAAATCTAATCAGTGATGCATGGCAATATATGAAAGCATACTCTTTACCTCCTGGAGCAATACATCTCACCTGTGATATGTTGCAGGCATTAGACTGCAAGTCCAGTCTAATTAATCACATTCTACGTAATGTATACTTAATGATACTTAATATAAATATTCTTTAAGTGTTCATATAGAACATTTCTTTCTTCTAGGCCAAAAACTTCACTGACATCTATGGAATATTTGACATTTACTTATGACAAACAGATTTCACCCCGTTTCTAAATTTCCACGGTGTGTAAATGTTAATGTACAAAATTAAATGCTCTTTTCCAGAATTTCTTGATTTCATGGTGAAAGAAAAATATACATATATATATATATACACATATACATATATATATATATGTATAGCAATATATTTCAATTGTAAAGCTCTCTCAGTCTCATGGAGCTATATAAATAATGTAACCAGATTTGAAACTGAGATATACTATTTCCAAATTCCTCTTTCTAATACTTCTCTTTCTAATGATTCTTATTTATTAAAAATAAATAAATAAATAAAAAACCTGCAATAAACATTTTTAAAGATAATGAAATGCCTATCAAATAACTCTTCATGCCAGAAATTAAATGTGGAGTTACAGAAAAATCAGTTTTATTATGAAATCTGTAAACTAAGAATGCTTTTCAAGGAAAATATTTTTTTCAGTGAAAAAGAAAAAAGCTTCTAGAAAAAGAAAAGTATTATATTAAGGTACTATCAATGAATAAAACCTGTAGGTACCTAAAGGCAAAAAAAACATGTTGGGTGCCTTTATAATAAAAATAAATATTTGTCATAGACTAAGTAAGCTTGGAAATGGTAAGACTGGGTGCATTGGATAAATATATTATTAAAAAAAAAAAGAATGCTAGGCATTCCATCCTACCACAGTAAGAGGTTTAATTGTCTTGGCTCATAGTATATGATAATTCTTGAAAACATCAAAAATCAAGCAAACAAACCACATGACAAACATGTCACACTCTAGATTTCTACACCAATCCACAGGTAAAAAGGTTGTGCTAACTGTGGGTTAAGCAAGAGAAACCTTACAAGCCTTCTTGAATTACAAACACATCTAAGCTTTCAGATATTTACTTATTACCAATTTAAACACCATCAGGCACTTTAGGTAACATTTTGTAACTACACTGTTATACACCTTTGGTGGCCAAAGGCATGAAACTCTGTCTATCTGGTGTCCTAATTCCCCCCAAGTAATGCATTAATGAACCATTAAGGTTGCTTATTATGACCTATCACATTAGCCCACTTTATATTAACAATGATGTCACATGTACCATATTTCTACAAGAAATAAAAAGAAATCAAGCAATTTTTAATATCCTGGTGATATGTAAGATCTTAGAAGTGGTTCAGACAAATTCTGCTTCAGTTTAAGAAAACCGTACATCAATAATTTTGTCATTAATTGAGAAATATAAGGTCTGATATAGGAAATATAAAATCAACAAAATACACTAATACAAGGCATCTTTATCAATTTCAGATAAAAGTTTTCAAATAAAAAAATAAATCTCTCATGCCATCTTTAATGTCAGCATAGTTACTACTGAATTACAGAAATAGGCACATAAAATCTGTATAATACACAAAGGCCAGTCAAATGAATCCCAGTTACCTAGGGTATGGAGTAACAATGTAGATTTTACAATGATGGCTTGTTAAATTTTACCACATATTTCCTCTTTGTAGGGGATTCTGCAGGCACAGTCGTAACAAAACACACATCCTTTTGGTTGTGAGTACATTTTCAAAGACATCCTGTGGCATTTCTCTGTGGGTATAATAAGGGACACACTGGCATTCCTAAGACTGTGCTTTCCAGGGCTTTCCAAATAAGCTAGTGATTATTTATTTATTTATTTATTTATTTTTGTGATGTCAATAGCTAGAGAAATAGCAAACACTTTCCCAGAGCTTTACAGGACAAAGAGCTTTATACCAAGACTAGGATGCAATTCACTTTCAATGCAGAGAAGAGGAAAGTGAATCCATACATGGAAATGACTAAGACTTATGTTAAGTCTATACCATGAACACATCTTTATTCATTGATCTGCACTTTTTTTGTTGGGTAAAAGATTGCTCTAGATGATCTTGGAAACTTAACATAGCCTGCTTTGTAAACTATAACACAAGGTCTAGAAAAACTATCAAAATGTTACTATGGTACAACATATAAAGTAGATTTTGGAATAGTTGTAATTTCCCAAAAATTGTTATAGTAGATAAAGAAAACTGATGAAGTTATTATCTTTCACCAGAAATTTGTCTGAATACAAAAAAATAATAATAATTAAAAAAAAAAAAAAAATCTGATAGCAGCTAACGCTGCTAACTTAGAATTCTTTCAATAAACCAAACAGGAAAAGTCATCCAATTTGAAGATGTTAATATCCAAAAAAGATTATCTTTAAATTATCTTGAATATTCAGAACAATAAAACTTTTTGGACCTTATAACCACCCACTTAATTCCAGGTTAATGTGGAAGGCACCATCCTTTCTAGATCTCTCACCTCTTTAGATTTATATGCTAAAACTATTTTTCAACAAAAATTCTTTGTTAGGATTGACTTGGTGATGTTAAATTACAAGTATTTCCTGTGAAACAAAGTATGAAGTAATGCCTTCTTGATAACCACTATTTGCCTCCAGCACTGAAGACACTAAAGCAGAATTTCAAGAAGATATGACATTTGCCAGCTACTCTCTAATTAAATTCATTTGGGCACAAAACTTGGTGTAATTCTCAATGAAGTCTACTAAGTAATAGTTTTAATATGTGAAAAGTAGTTTTAATAGTTTTAATATGTTAATAGTTTAATAGTTTTAATATGTCCTGCCTAACTAACCTGATTTCCTTTTATGATAAGATCACCCATATGGTGGACCAAGGGAAACCATCTGATGTGATTTTTTTGGACTTCAGCAAGGCTTTTGACACGGTTTCCCATAGGATCCTACTGGACAAAATGTCCATCATACAGCTAAATAAAAACATCATACAATGGGTGAGCAATTGGCTAACGGGCAGGGCCCAAAGGGCTATGGTAAATGGGGCTGCGTCAGGCTGGCGGGCGGTCACCAGTGGGGTCCCTCAAGGCTCCATTTTAGGGCCGGTACTTTTCAATATTTTTATAAACGATCTGGATGTAGGAATAGAAGGTATTTTGAGCAAGTTTGCCTGTCTGAATTTAAGAAGAGATTGGACTGTGCACTTAGTCACATGGTCTGAACTTTTGGGTAGACCTGTGCGGTGTCAAGAGTTGGACTTGATGATCCTTAAGGGTCCCTTCCAACTCAGGATATTCTATGATTCTATGATTCTATGAAAAGTGATGAACATCTCTTCCCAAGTTTGACCTATAATACCTCTTGCATAGATAAAAGTATACCTGGATTTTTTTTTTACAATCCATTCTTAATATCTAACACCAGACAAGTATTTCTTTTGTCATTAGGGCACCCAAACATGTTAATAATAGGAACCTGAAAATGAACAATTCAAACAAACAAACAAACAAACAAATGAGAAGTGATTCTATGAAAATGGAATTAAGCAGTAGGACAAGGAAAACAAAAAATAAAAGAATAAAATTAATCTTTTCCCCTCTCCTCCTCTTCCTTCAATTTTTAATTTGATAAGCTTTTACTTTGTTGACATGAGGGCATCATTGTACATCAGCAAGGTACAACTTTTTAAAAAATATAGGCTAATGAATATTGAGAAGGGCAATCCAGCTCCTCAACAACTTGTAAGACAGCATTTAAATATGAATGAATCATAACAACAAAAATTGTTACTGAATGAGATATGCAAGCCGTTGTGTTAACTTTCAGCATATGGGGTTACTTCTGTTGCTTCTCTTCTGAGAGCCTGTGATGATACAGTGTATTGTAAAGCAAGGCTGGTAGGGAAATTAAGACATCTTTGCCATTTTCAAACCTCAGTGCTGCTGGGATAAACTGGTTGCCATAAAATAACTGTCCTCTTCACTACATTATGTGAGATAAAACAACCAGGGACCCCCAGGTCATTCTAACAGTTGTCTAAATGCATACAATGTACTTGAGTAAAGTATCATCTGAATCACATCATATATGCATACAGTATATAGTCACAAGTTAATTGAAACAGGAAGGTCAAATAAAGCTATTTTTTCCCATCTAGCAGTCCATATCAAGTCTGTCATCAGTAGAAGCTTATCTAGTCAATCTCGTCAAGAAGATTGTTTTTTGTTTGTTTTTGTTTGTTTGTTTTTTGACTGCAATTTGAAAATGAAAACCCTGATTTTCAATGAGCTGTTTTGTTCTGGCTTTGTTTTGTTTTGCCTTTAATACTGTTAGGGAAATGGATAAAAATATTTGTTACAGTTTGAATTACAACAAATTATACAACATGGTCTCTTGTAATAAAAAATTTGAAAGTACTATATGGAAGAACAAGTAGAAAAAGAGAAAACTTCTCTCTGTGGTTAGGGTAATATCAATACCTTAAAAAAGGCTTAAAAACAAATACTTCAAATTATACTGGACATCTCACTCAACAGTAGTCATTTTGGATTCAAATTGGTTTTTGTCCCACACAAACCACTTATCTCAATTCTTAAATGGAAGATTGTTGAGGAGAAAATGATCTAACGTCTTCTACACTTAACTGTCTTCTTTAAAATTTATGTTGTAAATGATGAATCATGGATCTAAAGTTAAAAGTCTTTGGAAAAGGGGGAAGAGAGAAGAGAAAGCTGCAGCAAAGAATATTGCCAAGAAAATTATTCTGGAAGTCTTTTGAAGTCTGTCATTTTTATTTTCTCTCCCATCTTAAAGTATAACACAAAGTCTGAATGTTTACACATCTACAGTACCAATATTCTCACTTCAGTGTAGTCAATTAATTGTTTTTCCTTTCAGAAATAGGAAAGTCACTGTTTCATCACCACAAATGTGGTGAAGTTTGATTTTTTAATTTTTGCAACACGGCATTGTATGTACTAAATTATTTCTAATGGAAAATTAAGAAGAGTTATTAGAATTAATTTATTAGAATTGTTAGGGTTGGAAAAGGCCTCCAAGATCATTAGGTCCAACCATCCCCCTACCACCAATGTCACCCACTAAACCATGCCCCTGAGCATCAGGTCCAACCTTTAAACACCCCCAATCGTGACACCACCACCTCCCTGGGCAACCTGTTCCAGTACCTGACTACTCTTTCTGAGAATAAATTTCTCAAACATACTTTTGCTTGTACACAGGATTATCTAAAATTGTTTAAAGTTTAATTTTGTTGAAACAATTTAATGCATTGAACAGATAAAAGATGCAGTTGTTCAAAAAGGACTCTTGCTCAATATCAAAATGGTAAACATGATGATTTTACTTTTATTTATAAACTCTAAAAATCATTACTTTTTAAAGTAATTTCTTTAAGTTCTAAATTTCTCATCTGTGTCCACAATACATATTTATCATAAAATCAGTAATCTTGAAGAAAACACAAACTGAATTTCTTTCTATTTATCATGACTGTATTTTAGACACAGACAAACATCTTGTCCATAAATTAATTTTATTTATAGAACAAAGTGTATTATGTGTATTATGTTGTACAAAAGCATTTGGGGCATAATTCAAAGGGCAAATAAAACACTGACATGGCAAATCACTGACAAACAAAACTTTAACTAATAAATTCATTTTAAGCTTTCCTCCTGTTAGCTCAAAGTGGAAATATATTGCTCTTCTCTGTTTTTACCTGATGCTTACCTCTATTTTCTGCTCATGTGTCAAGTATTATAACTTCAAAAGTATAATTTATTTAAAACAAACTGTGGCTCTTTAAAATGTTCTTGAAAATAGTTTTTCCCCAGAAAATATCTATAAATAAGGTGGGGAGAAGCTAACAGGAGAGATACTAACATAACTTTCCCCTGTTCTTGCTGAATATGTATAAGTGCATATCTCAACTGTATCATGGTGAGATTGTTTTGGTTTTATGGTTTGTATTGAAACAGATGATCCACAAGTTTTACCATGACAATTGGTGAGTTTTTAATACCCAGATTTCTAACCAAGGAACTCAGGTAATGGGCCATTTCCCATATTACTATTATACCTCTGGCTGGGCTGAAGGTACAGAACTTATGCCACAAAAAATAAAGTTGCATTATTCCAATCATCTCAACCTGTATTTCTGAGATTAAAATATCATTTTCAAAGAGAATTTGTGTGACAAAACATGAGCCCATTTAAAGAGGATGTTTAGGGTTTGCCTAAACTATTTCAAATATCAGAGAAGACTCCTTGAACTACTCTCTCTGGTGTCAGAAATAAAATTCATTGTGTTCACATTTTTGTTACACAGAATTAACTCCCAAGTTCAGACTTTGATTTGCCTTTGATTACCATAAAAAAAAAAAAAAAAAAGAAAAAAAAAAAAAAAGAATTGAAGAACAAATGAGTAAAATGGTAATGCATTTAGCTTACACACAGCAAGCTTCCTGTGGACTTCTGTCAGCTGTTGATGAATGGAAGTAAGCAAATGCTTGGCATAATCTACCCATAATTGAGTAAATCTATTTAAGTTAATTCACTTTTAATTTACAACAATGGAAGCACATTTTTCTATCTGGGATGTATCTACTGAAATGATCTATAGGGCTTCAGATGTAATGTCACAGGTTGCACTCTATTTTTTTTTCTTTTGCTAGAGATATACTGCTAACAATATGTTGTCTAGAAACAAGAGTATTGAAATCCTACCAATTAAAAATGTCATTACATCCCACCAGAGCAAATTTACACCAAAAGTATGAGCCACTGGGAAACAATCTATAAGCATGAGAAACAAATTCTTGGCAATTATATAACATCTTAGAATGCAGTAAGAACTAGAAACATCCATTCAGTGTATTAACTAAGTGAAGGATACTCAGATATTCTGGAGGTGGTCCTGAAAATACCATGTACCAAAAGAAAGGTGACATCCTGCCTGACAAATACTGGAGAATTTAATCATGTGAGTCTTGTCTCAACTGTACAAATCTGGATCAGAGCATATCCCTTAGGTGGGAGCCTGATCTTGCTTAACAACTTAAAGTGATGAGGAAAGCAACAGTTCTTACACCCTTCTCTAACCAAGCACAGCAACATGAAGTTTTTCTCCCATGCATCCATAAAGTCCTTCACAGTCCACCCATCCCATCTACTAGATTCTAGTAAGTGCCAGAAACTGCTTTTGCCTCCTAAATATCCTTTTTTCTCCATATTTACTTACCTGTGGAGCCATACTATTTTTTTTTTTTTATTTATTTATTTTTTAAATCTGCTGTAGCAGGTATTATAGTATTCCTAGTTTCACTGTGCCCAGATTCAGCTTTTGAACCATGCCATGGTTGCAAAATTGCAATAAAATTAGTTCTTTATCAGAGTATATTCCTTCATGAGACAAGAAAGAAAGCAAAATACCTCTTAACCTTTCATTAGATAAAGTTTCTTTAGTTTATTATTGTAAAAAAAAAAAGTTTGATAAAGCATTGTAACACTTCCTTGTCTCTGCAATATGCAAGCACCATTTTTAAACAATGAATAATAGAAATAGATAATGACTTCCAGAGATAATACCACAAATGCTGAAGACAGCAGCTTTAACTATTCTGCTATATAATACACTCAGAAACATATTAGTTTTCTTAGCAGGATTCTTCCGATTAACTAATGCTCACTCTAACCTGAGTCTGAAATTATTTTTTTTAGTCTCCACACAACAGGACACCGCACTATCTCCATTAAGTGTATGACTTTTTATTAAATAAAAAATTAACTAAATCATTTGTGGTGTCCAGACTAAGTTTACAAACTGAAAGAGCAATGGTTTTGGGGTTGGTTTCCTTTCTTTGTTTCTTTTTTTTTTTTCTTCCTTAAGGCTATAGAAGAGTATAAATCATTAGCTAATATTAGTAATTAAGTAAAATTCCCAGATAACGAGAGAAAAATGAACTTCTTATACAAAAAAAAAAAAAAAAAAAAAAAAAAAGCATACTACAGAAATGTTGATCAGTCTGCTTTCTTGGAAAGTACTATAAATAATACCAACATGCAGTGTAAAGATTCTACTGATGATGCAGGAGCATTAGCTGAAAAGAAGCAAATATAGATATGCCTGTTCAACAACCAAAGTGACTGTTCAGATACTTTTGATTTTGTTATGACAAAATCAAGAATGTCCTTGTTTGTTTGGTTTTTTTTTGATTTTCTGGTAAAATATAAACTAACTTTGCTTTACGTGCTTCATCTGTGCTTACAATAGGGAAATGTCAATATACTAAAACACTCTCTCTAACTAGATAATGTAACATTTGTATCATTCAAAGTCTCATTTTAGATCATTACATATATACACCACATACCCACATTACCAGGCTATTATTACATGATGAAAAGTTCAGAAGAGAGCTCATTAAAAAGTTTTGTAGATTTCCAAGCCTAGGGCAAGTTTAATTAAAGTCAGTGAAGAATTTTAAATTGGAAGAAAATTAAAGTAGTAAGAAACATAAAACATAATCTACTGACTCATTTGAAAGTTGTCCAGAAAAAGTGAACAGGATCAGATGTTAATGATCATTGATTAAAAGGGTCATGCACATTAAAAGTTAGGTTAGAAATAGCAAAGGAAAGCCCAACTTGAAGTAACGTCTCACATGTGTTTGTTGGGCCCTAGTTTGTTGTTGTCATAGGTGACTCCCTTCTGAGAGGAGAAGAACGCCCAATATGCTGTCCAGACCCAACATGTAGGGAAGTCAGCTGCCTCTCTAGGGCCCAAGTGAGAGACATTCCTAGAAAATTCACTAGCCTGGTACAGTTCTCTGATTATTATCCATTACTGGTTTTTCACAGAACCACTTGGAAGTGATGAAGTAGCAAAGAGAAGCCCAAGGGCAATCAAAAGTGACTTCAGGGCCTTGGAGTAATTGATTAAAGAATCAAGGGCATAGGCAGTGTTTTACTCTATCCTTCCAGTACCAAGGAACAATATTAAAGGAACAATGAGACCCAGCTGATTAATATGTGACTCTGAGGTTGGTGTCACTAACAAAATTTTGGGTTTCTTGATCATGGGATGGTCTACACAATACCAGACCTGCTGGTGCCTGATGGCTTGCACCTTTCTCAGAGGAAGAAATGGATTTTTGTGCAGGTCTGATTGTCACAGCTTTAAATTCGATTGAAAGGGGAAAGGGATAAAACCAGGGTTACCAGTGATAAGCTATGGGATGGCACAACAAAATTTGAGGGACTGCATGATAGTGAGATCCTTCAGTCTGTTCCATGAGATGCTAGGTACAGTGAAGCACATTTAAAATGCTTGAGGAACAAGCAAAAGGAGCTAGAAGACTTCTGGGACATAGCTCAGTCCCAGAGCTATGACATTATTGGCATAAGTAAAACTTGTTGGGAAGAGTCCTGTGACTGTTGTGTTAGAATGGAAAGTTACAGGCTCTTCAGAAGGGACACAATGGGATATAGTGTGGCACTGTATGTAATGGAGGGGCTGATGCACAGAGCTTGCAGCGTGCAATGGCAAGGCCTCTGGGTAAGGAACAAGCAAATTAAGCAGTGTCATTGTTGGAGCCTAGTATAGGCCACCCAGCTAGGATATTATGATGAATTATTCTTTAGGGAACTAAGAGATACCTCTAGATCAGCTGCCCTTGTCTTTATGGGGGACTTCAACTTGCTATATGTTAACAAAGAATACCACACAGCTGATAGCTGATACAGACAGGTTCAGGAGATACCTACAACACCTTGATGGTAACTTCTTTTTACAGGTCCTAAGGGACCTGTATTGACGTTTCCCTTTGTTGATATAAGAAAACACTCTCTTTAGTTAGATAATGTAACATTTGTATCAAAGTCCCATTTTAGATCATTAAACATATACAACACATACCCACATTATCATGCCATTATTACATGATGACAAGTTCAAAAGAGAGCTCATTAAAAAGTTCTGTGGATTTTTGTAGATCCCACCTGACCCCATAGAATTGCATATATCTAAATGGAGTAGCAGGTCACTAAAAATTCCCTCATGAGGGCTTCATTCTGCTCTTCTGTAGTTAATTTTGATTAATTATAGAAGATGTCTATAAACCTAGATTAAACTAAGTAACTAGTTTTGCACAAGGTTAGGTAAAACAAAACTGGTGCCTTAAATTTTTAGAATATGCAATGGAAATTGAAGGAAAAGAAAAAAAGGCCCTTTGGGACTACATTTTGGCAATTTTTCTTTAAACAAAACAAAACTAAAAAAGATAAAAACAAATAGTTAAGACATTTTGAAATAAATAGTTATTTTGAACTAATCATCTATGTTCATTTTCTTTTCTGCAGAAGATAATGTTTAATTTCAAGAGTGCATTTTGAATTGAAGAAATATACTGATATTCCTTACCAGTAAAAGACTTACCTTCATATTCTATAGCAGTAGTTTTCACTATGTGAACAAATTCAAGTTTCAGTAATCATTAATGGAAAATCCTACCCGCTCCTACACATTTTTCTTTTTCAGCTTAGTGGATTCCCCCAAGATATTTATGTTGCCTCTGAAAATCAAAGCTATTTTTCAAGGTGAAGAATGAACATTTTGAGCCCAAGAACATATTTTTATATCAAAAGGAAAACTTTCTAGATGGCAAAGCTAATAAGAAGAAAAACACTTCCCAGTATGCACGTGCAAAGGCTGCAGATGCTGAAAGGAAAAGGGACAAGCTATTCAAATGAATGTAGTACTGCATGTCCTAGCTTTCTTATGTTGTTTAGTTTTGTTTGGGAAATTCATTGACTGGGCAATGCAGTCCTGCCTGCGTATCATCTATCAGCTGTTGCCAATAAAATTGACAACTGAAGTTATGTCCAACAGCAGCCGCTTCACTCAGCTTTACTAGTTTTGTTTCATCCATCTGGATCAGTAGTCACAAGTCTATTTTTCATGTACATGTATTTCTACTGTACACATATGTGCATTAAAACAAGGTTTTGCTTTGAGGTTATATATACAGGTACAAGTTCTGTTATAGATCATCAGTAAAATGCCAAGTTGCACTTTGTTCCTTTATTTAAAAAAATAAAAAAAATAAAAAATAAAAATAAAAAATTAAGGCTTGCCTGAATAACAAACAGGAATAAATACCAATGCCAGACCCACTGCACATGACAGTCAGGGCTGAGACACTGCTGTAATGGAATCTCACTTTATCTCCTTTCTCCAGATGGACTGAAAATTTATTCTCTATGAAGGTAATAACTTAAACATTTGTAATAACTTATTAAGAAGGCAAAGCATTCTAATTCCTTTAGGATCCAAGCAAAGGTTAGTTCCCAGGCTGCTTTTAAGCAAGCTTACATCACAATATTTCAGGAGTGCATGTTTTCTGATGTGTTTTAACAGCGAATAGCTATCCCAACCACAGAGCTGTAAGTCAGCAGACAGCCTAGATTTTTTCCCTTGTTATGTGTCTAGGAAAAAAGATCTAGGTAACATTCTTACACATTTTCAAAACAGTAAAAAATAATCTAAAGGTAAGATTTTCAAGGCTATTTAATGAGATTCAGATGCCTAATCTGTACAAGAGATGACATAAAACTATTTGAAGGCTCCTATATAGCTCTGGAATCACAAGCTGATAAATTACCTCAAAAAGTCTGTACATATAATTGATATATATATATTAATTTTTATAAATATGTGTATATATTTATAAAATATGGCATGTGGTGTGTATAAACAGAGAGGAACATAGAGTGAACACAGCAGCATAAGAAAAGTCCATTA
Source organism: Anas platyrhynchos (assembly GCF_047663525.1). Taxonomy (NCBI): domain Eukaryota; kingdom Metazoa; phylum Chordata; class Aves; order Anseriformes; family Anatidae; genus Anas; species Anas platyrhynchos. The sequence continues at coordinate 22,138,352 of NC_092587.1, read as the reverse complement.
ATAAATGCAAAATATATTATCCCAAGCAGGCACTATTGATATTGATTTACCCAGAAAGTGTGATTGCCAAAGAATTTTATGAGATTTTTTGACATTGCAAGTCGTCTTTAGAAAAAAGTGTTATGAAATTAATCACTTTATTGAACTGTGATTGTAGGAGCATAACCACATAATTACTTCTAAGATCGTTGCAGCATTCTAGTTGAACACATATTTTATACCAAGTATTAAGTAAGACAACCTGGAAAAAAAACAAAGATAATAAGATATATTTCTGAAACAGTAACAGTTACCAGATTTAATTTTGAAATAAACCCAAGTGTTTAAGCAAGCAACGAAATAGCGTCAACAGAATTATATATTGCTCTCTCTGTTGTGCCAGAGGCTGCTCTCCCAACTTCTCTGCTTCAATCAGTTCTATAAATGCCTGCGAGGCTAAAGCAGAAGTGAGACTAAGATGGTCAGCACAGCAGCCTCTTAGAATGAAATTCCATTACATTCGATGTTAAATTCTTAAAATGAAGTCAGTGCAGCTTTAAGAAAGATTTCGATGGTTATATTTCTGTTGTTAACTTACAGATCAATCAGTCAGAACCTGTATTTACTTCAGTTTGATCTTTTTTCCCTATTTTTTTTGTTTGTTTGTTTGTTTTAATTTGGAATAGTTAGTAGCACATAACATAATAGTTTTCCTATTACTCAAACTCTCAACTGAACTGTTAGTATGAAGGATAACACAACGTAACCTGAATTCAGTTAACAAGAGTGCTACAGTTTCACCTTATGGCCTCATTTAACCAGAGAAATCTATAACAAGGTTAAATTTCTAGCTAAAATAAAAATCTGAGTGCACTTTAGTGACAAGTTGCTCTGTTATATAAGAAGATAAATCTAGGCCTCCCAAAGTAAAGTTAAAAAAATATTTCAGTTGTTAGTTCTTGCTCCTCCTTTACTCCTTCCTTATTTTTTTTTCTCCTTGTCGCTCACACTGATTAGTACTTTTATATTTAAACTTCCTTCACAGTTCATCTGCTTAGGATAACAGGAAACTAATTCCGCCTCAAACAACATTTTCTGTGCAAAAGAAAACTTTCAAAGCTCTGTTTTAAACACTCCTCTAACATGTTTCTACAGGGAGGCAGTGATAAAAGGTTTGACATTCAAATGACAGCAATTCCTCCACGGGCTTGTGAAACAAGGTTGGAGAGTTTAAAATACAGTCACAGAGTTTTCAGGGGAAGCAATGTAAAATACATTTATCAAGAAAATATTACTTAGTTCTGACCTGAGCAGTACTGGGTTTGAAGGCATTATTTCCTCTGATTTGAATACTAAAAGGTGATAAAGGTAAGCTAAGGGTCAAGAGAGGAGTGGTTTATAACCATGTTGTAACGTTGGCTCATTAAGCGCAGAGACTGACTGCCTGGGGAAGTTGTGGAGTTTCCATTGCTGGGCTTTTTAAGCACTTTTCCCCTGCTCAGTAGTAGAAGAATGGACGAAATAACCTCCTGAAGATTTACCTTACTCTATTTTCTGACACCACTAAACACAATAAAGGAAGACATTGTTCATAGTAGCATAGACATTATCCAGAAGTTTACCATACCTATTTTATGTCACATTTATATCATACAGACAAATAACCTCTACACAGATATACTGTCCACATACTGTTTGTTTGATTTTCCCCATGACACTCAAAATTTTGGTGCTCTGTTTTTGATTCTGCCCTAGACAGTTGTAGATGAGTGAGCCAAAGCAGAATAGCAACCTATGAAGAAGCTATCAAAATTACCAGTGTAAATACTATCTATATTAGCCTTAAATTGTTTAAGATTTACTAGGATGTCTCACTTTCAGCATTAAGGAAAGCTAAGTAGCTCAAAGTGCACATTAGTTTATTACTGGGAGATAAAATTCAGATAAAGAGATCATTACCTTAGAAGAGAGGAAGAAAACACAACTGCAAGTATTGATCTTTATTTTCATGTAATTTAAGGTATTATTTGGGCAAGGAAGCTGCTTTCAGAAAACAGAAGGGCTAAGGAGTCAAAAGGAAACTGGTGTACTGAAATAAGAGGACTCTTGTCCTCTTATTACCATAGTTTAAAATTCACTGTGATGCCCAGAGAAGTATATTAAACATCACAATTTCAGGGAAAATGTCGTAACTTAAAGATAAAAAGAACCAAGTATGACTCATAAGTATTTTTCTACAGCATCACTGAGTCTACAAAATAATGAAAGAAATGAGTCACAGAGTAAAAACTACATTATAAATAAATAAATAAACATAATTAAAAACATTACATATTCCTTGAATTGGTGTCCAAAATATGATCTTGGGTCATTAAAACAGTTATCACTATGAGTAAAAAAATGCAACTATCAAACTATCATTAATTTGAGAGACCAGAGCCAATTTACAGTTATTGTGTAACTATTCAGGCATTTCTGTATCCAAGCTGCCTATTACTGCAACAAAATATTTATCTGCTTCTTTTGTGAGCTTTCCTAACACCACATAGATGAGGAGAGCAAATTAATTATCATAACACTAACACTTTTCTCCACAGAATTCAGTGTCTTGGAGACCTTTTCAATCTTTAATAAAATGTAACCACATAAACTGTATATAAATAGATCAGGCAGAAAACTAGCAAATTAGGTCTGATTCTACACTGTGCAGACATCGTTCTCACTGAAATCAGAGGCAGAAATAGGACAAGGTCAGGCCTTACAACCCTGTAACAAGCAGCAACACTGACAATATGCTGGTATAACTATATTGATTTCAATAACTACATGTTTGATTTATGCTGGTGTCAGCTCAGAAGCAAGCCTCCACAGATGTTCGTGTCCCCCTCAGTTTAAACAAAGGCCACTGACAGAGTTGTCAGTGCTAGCAGATATTTCACACCTCTGCTGTGGACTGCTCACTGCAAGAGCAACCTCACTGAGCCACCAGGACGACTAACATACTATCATACTAACACATGCTGGCAAAAAGTGGGTGTAAGTTTTCAACAAGCAGCTGCTGAGATAAAAGACAGGCTCACGCCTGAGAAAAATTCAAGCAGCATATGCAAGGGCTGTATTTTCTTTGGAGAGTTCTCTAATTTGCAGAATTAAAACTGTGGTCCCAGATGGCGAATCATTCATAAAATTATCTTCATTGACACCCTTAGCATCGTTTTATCATAATGTCCCTTTCTTCATTACTTGAGATATCTATGCAATCAATGGCTATTACAGCTTTCAGTTTGCTTTTTAAAACACTTAGTAATTACTTCAGTGACATCCCCTTTCCTCTCTGAGACACTGGGCTTTTAATTTCTATGTGTTGAATTAATGACATTAATTAGCTCTATGCCTTGACAGCACACAATTTCAGCCCAAGGGCTTCCTCAAATAAGAAGGAGAATGAGAGCAGTTGAAACAAATGCAGTGAATGTAATGTCTCTCAAAAATAAATAGTACATATGGCATCCTGAGGGTCTAGATCCTTCAAGTTTAGACTTGCCTTATCAGAATTAGGCTAGCTAGATGTTTCCTAGTCCCAGTGCAACGTTTGGGTGAAATATACATACAATTTGTGGCAATTTGAGAGAAACCTCTTGATTTCCCACTTCAGAAATGCAGTTACTCTTCTATTGCTAAAGGCTTTCAAAGACAAATGGTTTCTCAGAAAGAAAAAAAAATAAAAATCACTATGTTTAAAAGCACAGATCTTGTGGAATGCACATAAATCATTTACAAATGTGCATACTTTAGTGTATGTCACTCCTGTTGAGCAACACACATTGAAACTCAAGTGTGAGTCCAATGAGCACAAAAAGAGACATGCATTTCTAGGGGAGAAGAGGCACTTTTTAGAGAAACAGGGTACAGAGACAACCCTCAAATGTGAAGCCCAAAGACCACACAGAACAAGAAATAATTTTATAGATTATTACAAATGCTGGATTTTCTGTTTGATATGCAAACACCAGTTGCACCCTGAGAAGCAAATTTTGCTTCCAAGTATTAAGAGGGTTGCACAAATGGAGATTTCTAGAGTGCAAGTAGTGCACAAATGCACAGCCCTGTGTAGACAGATAAGAATTTGGATATAAACATTCAAAGAGACGACAGAAGAAATTATAAAAACATTATGAGAAGTGCAGAATTATGATACCATAACATCATTCAAATATAAGCATTAAAATGTTAATGAAGTGCTTGTACAATCCACATACCTCATATAAAAGCAGTGAAGCCACTTTCTAAATAGCAGTATAATAATCGAATCCCCCTGCCCCAAGATTATTTTAGACATTTCCTGTCATGTTGAATTTCTGAACGAAAGATGATGACGATATCCATTTAAATTGTTGTAGATCTTTTATGCAGTGTGACATAAATGATATGAAGCGTCTCAATAGGATACAGCAGCCTAGAAAACTATACCAGGGGCTTTTTATGAACTCAGTCTCAGCTTCCCACAACAAAATATTTTTTGTGCTTTACTTTAAATTTTTTGTATGCAATGAAAACTCCATTATTCTTTCTGTTCTCCAAACACAATTAAGTGTAAATGAAGTGTAGCATGTCTTTAGTATAATATTAATTAGAATCTGATTTTGTGTAAAACTCAGAAGGTTAACAACTGCAATCTCCATTTTATTCCTTTATAAAAAAGGGTGGGGGTGCGGAGGGGTGTGAAGGAAGAGGAGGACAAGAAGGGGGAGAAGGTTCAAACTGCACATGTAGAGAATTCATCAGCTTCAGAATGGTACTGGGACTTCTAATACAATATGAATTCAGTTCCACAGCATTTTCAAGTGAAAAGTGTTATGTCAAAGTTCTCTTGATCTCACCTACAATATATCCCACTAAAGAATGGTGGCTATCCCAAAGCACATATAGTAATCTTACTTCTAAACACATATAGTAATCTTACTGCTATAGTAAGATTAGGTAAGGGTTGTTATTTCATCCCCAGAAACTGAAAGGTCTTCAGAAAACAAGAAAATCCATGTCTAAGATTTAGGGTTCTTACTCATGTTTGTCTATTTGAGACATTATATATAGCCAGTCACATCTAATTAATGAGTTATTTTAAAGAGATGTAAGCTACAATGATATTTTATTAGTCTAACAGCTATAAATCCACCACACTCATTATTCTCAGAATAATAATCTATCATAGCCTGGAATTTTGTAGGTCATTTGTTCTTCAAATAAAACAATACCCAGAAGCTAAAGAAGAGAGATTATCAGAAATATTGTAGTATCAATAGACTTATTTTTCTTCCTCAAAAAAGACACAACTGAATCAGTCTGTAAGCCATTCAAAGTATAGACTTGTTTTGAATAGCCAGAAGAAGAAAAACAAGAGACAACACTGTTTTGGTGAAGAAGCTTAAGGCTAACTAACAAATATATTTATAAGTAGTTTTCATACCAATGAAAAAAACAGAACTGAGGTATCAGTGTGAGCAGAGGGTTTGAAATCCTCTTTAAAAAAGAAGGTCTGATGCTCACTTACTGTTGAGGGTGCTCTTTTTCTATGTTTATGTGTTTTCAAAAGCCTACCATTTCATATGAATCAGGTGGAGAAAAAAACAGAACTTCAGCCCATGGTTGGTAAGGATGACTCTGCCAGTGGATGCACAGGAATTAAGAACCTGCTGCACTGGAGCCTCAGCATATGACTACAGTCGTATTGATGCTAATTCCTCCTCACCTCCAGCATGCTGGCAATAGTCTTCGTATTAGTATGTAAAGCCATTTGGTTTTGGAAAAATAGGATTATTCCTCCTCTTGAAAGTAGGCACGTATTCACCCTTGCATATTTGTTAGCTTAGCAGAAAAAGTGGATTTAGTTTTTATTGTTCATTAAAACTGTAAGGAGGTTAAATGGTAACATACATACTGACCACATGCTCCTAATCCCCCCAAAGCATCATTTTTTTTAAGACCACTTTTATTTGTCTATGTAGAAAGGAATCAAATCCAGTTTAAACTATAAACAGAAAAAGATGATTATTTATTACTATAACACTTGTAGGACTCCAGCAAATACATGCCAACTTCTCATATTTGCAGTTTTTGTGAGGGATAAACCTACATATCAAACCTTGCATTTGTATTTTTGCTTGAGAGATGCAAGTCTTAAAAATCTTCTTTACTTTTACTTTCACCAAACTAGCATTTTTAGGATTACAAATGCAGTAAATCCTGTGAAAATGCAGAGCATAAAAAGGCATTTAAGAAAATGATTAATGGTGATAGCAAGCAAACAGTAAAAGTCCACCTGTTTTAAAGTACATCCTATAAAAACCCAATGTTAGTTTAACAATTTCTGCCAGAAGCTATGTAACTACAGAAGCAAACTTTCTTAAAATGTCCAACTAAGAGTAATTTGTTGCTCCAAAAACTATGTGAAGGAATTTTCAGCCCTGCAGTTAATCTAGTTTTCTTTTTCTCACAGAATCACAGAATTTCTAGGTTGGAAGAGACCTCAAGATCATCGAGTCCAACCTCTGACCTAACGCTAACAGTCCCCACTAAACCATATCCCTAAGCTCTACATCTAAATGCCTTTTAAAGACTTCCAGGGATGGTGACTCCACCACTTCCCTGGGCAGCCTGTTCCAATGTCTAACAACCCTTTCGGTAAAGAAGTTCTTCCTAAGATCCAACCTAAAACTCCCCTGGCGCAACTTAAGCCCATTCCCCCTCGTCCTGTCACCAGGCACGTGGGAGAACAGACCAACCCCCACCTCGCTACAGCCTCCTTTAAGGTATCTGTAGAGAGCAATAAGGTCGCTCCTGAGCCTCCTTTTCTCCAGGCTGAACAAGCCCAGCTCCCTCAGCCGCTCCTCGTAGGACTTGTTCTCCAGGCCCCTCACCAGTTTCGTCGCCCTTCTCTGGACCCGCTCAAGCACCTCGATGTCCTTCTTGTAGCGAGGGGCCCAAAACTGAACACAGTACTCGAGGTGCGGCCTCACCAGAGCCGAGTACAGGGGGACGATCACCTCCCTAGCCCTGCTGGTCACACTGTTTCTGATACAAGCCAGGATGCCGTTGGCCTTATTGGCCACCTGAGCACACTGCTGGCTCATATTCAGCCGACTGTCCACCATCACTCCCAGGTCCTTCTCTGCCAGGCAGTTCTCCAACCACTCATCTCCCAGCCTGTAGCTCTGCTTGGGGTTATTGTGCCTCAGGTGCAGGACCCGGCATTTGGCCTTGTTAAACTTCATGTAGTTGAAATTTTGTTTTGATTTATTTTGTTTTTAATCCTTCCTTTTTAGAGATTGAGAGTTTATAAGTTTTAGAGAAAACTGTCAGGATGAAAATGAGATACAGAAATACAGAGTATTTAAAGACAATCTATTGCAGATTGCAATGGTCCTGAATTGTAGTTGGTAGTGCATCAGTAATATCAGTGTGACAGCTTAGCAAACATTTCACATGGATGATTTCACAAAGAATTCAGTCATAAAAATTCACATTTCAGACTCTCCACAGCTCAGATGTTATGCACTCAGAGAAAATGCTAGTCAAACATAATCTAGATAGATAGAAATGCCACTATGAACAGCATCATTTACTACTTCTTTTCAGCCATCATGAATTTTGTAAAAATGATGGATTAATGTCACTTCACTGCTTTTTTTGTTTTCTTTTCTTTTGTTTTTTTACTTTGTTACCCTCACACATACACATTTAGAGTTTGGTCTCCTGCATTAAATTTCCTGTGCCAGAAAAGTTGTGAATATGTAATATAAAGTGGTTTTGACATGGGTACTAGCTTTAATTACTTTAATCCCACCAACTGATTATAACAATGAATGGATTTTTCTTTTTTCTTTTCCATCCACAGGAAACACAAAAAATATAAGAATAATAATTTTTACTTCAGTACCCTGAACACTACCGGACTTATAATGGACCCTTAATGCAACCCATGGCCAAGGACATGTCCCAGCAGACCAGGTTGCTCCAAGCAAGGTTGCATCCAACCTTGCCTTGAACACTTCCACAGAGGAGGCATCAACAACTTCTCTGGGCAACCTCTTCCAGTGCCTCACCACCCCCTGAGTGAAGAATTTATTCCTTTTATTTTAAAGCCATTACTCCTTGTCCTATCACTACGCTCTCTAACAAAGATTCCCTCTCAGGCTCTCCTGTAGGTCCCCTGGAAGTCTTCTATAAGGTCTCCATGGAGCCTTCTCTTGTCCAGGCTGAAAAACACAGGCTCTCTCAGCCTATTTTTTAAAAGGTTTCTTTAAAAAAAAAAAAAAAAAAAAAAAAAAAAAAAAGTATTTTTAAAGGTAATTATAATTCTTAAACATTTTCTAAACATTTTATTGTTCTACAGGAGAGGTTATCCAGCCCCTTGAACATCCCTGTGGCCCTCCTTGTTCTAATACTTCCATGTCCTTCTTGTGTGTGGGGATCAAGAGCTGAATGCAGTACACTGGGTGGGGTCTCATGAGAGCAAAGTAGAGGCAGAGATTCACCCCCCTTTGACCTGCTGACCTTGTTTCTTTTGATGCAGCCCTGGATACAGTTGGCTTTCTGGCCTGCAAGTACATTGCTGGCTCATGTTGAGCTCCGCGTCAACCAACACACCTGAGTGTTATCAGGGCTGCTCTCAATCCATTCCTCACCCAGCCTGTATTTCTGCTTGGGATTCCCCCAGTCCAGATGCAAGACCTTGTGCTTGGTCCTGTTAAACTACATGAAGTTTGCACAGGCCCACTTCTCAAATGTGTCCAGGTCCCTCTGGATGGCATCCCTTCCCTCCAGCATGTCGACCACACCACACAGCTTGATGTCAAGGGCAAGCTTGCTGAGGCTGAACTCAATCCCACTGCCCAAAGTCACCAACAAAAACATTAAATAGTGCCAGTCCCAATACTGACCCCTGAGGAATAGGTGAATTTCACTGCAATTAATGTATTTTAGACAATGTTTTCTTTCAAAGATTTTTCATATCTTAACATATTTTAATAAATGATACTTTTCCTTATTAAGAGACAATATTCTTAATAAGCTGTGGGGGAAGATCAGATTCTAAGAAAGTAAAATTGGATAAATGTAATTCCTGTCCCAGAGTAGGAGTAATGAGGAAGAGGCACAAAATTCAAGACCAATCAGATCAGTTTCAGTTCCTAAAAAGTGCTAGAACAAACAATCAAACAGTCTGAGTACTTACATGATAAGAACAATATGAAGATGAGTAATAACAACAGTGGATCCATCAAGAATAGGCCTTTTGGATAGAGGAAGAGCAGTCACATTGTCATATAATTTCACTTTAGCCTTTGATGCATTCTCACATGACTTTTTGATAATCAAACCAGGGAAACACTGCCTGGATCTAATAACTACTGGGTGTTGTACAGTTCTCTGTCAGGCTGGACAAGAGATTGCAGTATTGTTCCACAGAGGTCTCAGAATATGCATTATTTCCATTAAAGGTCTAGTTAAAGAAATGAAAAGTAAGTCTATTACATCTGGAATATGACACCACTCAGAGAGAGCTGCAAACATATTGGATCGAAATGATTCCAACAAATTGAAAAACTCTAAAAAAAAATCACTTTTAAAAGTTCAAATGAGGGCATGAAGGCAGGACCTGTATTTCATGGTAGAAAAACTTAACCACACATATGGCAATTGTTGCAGAACAGGAATGACTGGTAGAGAGCAACAGAATCTCATTGGTACCCCAGCTCTAATGGTAATAAGATGAACACAATATTTTATGCTTTTATGTTAAGACAAATGACAGTCTGAGAGGTATAAAGAGATTATTTTCTGTTAAAAATGAACTAGCACTTTTCCATCCTATTCAACATCAGCAAGGCCTTAACTAGAATATTATATCCAATTTTGGGTATAACATTTTAGGAAGGACACGGAACAGCAGAGGAAGCTTAAGAAGAGAGATTAAGAAAACAGAAACTGTCATAAAAGGATAAATCAACTGTGTCTGTTTAGTCCAAAGAAGGAAAGACTGAGGGCAATATGATAAGCTTCAAAAATGTAAAAAGAAGACATAAGAAGTTAAAAAGCTCTTGTTCATGTCCACTGTGGATGTAAGTTTAAAATAAGTAGCAAATTTAAGACTCTAATTCCAAGACATGGAATAATATCTTTCATTTGAAAGAATGAACACTTAAGTTATACCTAAGGAAAGGTATACCTTCACTCTAGAAGGACAGTGAAGCAATGAATTGCCTTCGAGGGCTGTGAAATCTTCCTAGCAAATTTTTCCCAACAATGGGTTGGAAAGCATGTGTCTGGAGTGATAACAGTATAGTTAATCCTGTTTTTGGCAATGGGAAAGATTAGATAAACTCTTCAATATCACTTCCAAATTTATTTTATACTATTTTTAATATGTAACAGCAATTACAAATCATTTGTTACTACAGAAACAGAAGCTTATGGACCAAATCACAGTGTAAAATAAAGTAAGATACTTTTAATAACAAACCATAAAACTAACATCTATGTTCAACTTTTGGTGAAATCGATCAGGGCACTTACTTAAGGTAAGAAACTATGAAAATCATGAAATGAATACCTGAATTTTTAGTACAGATGTGAGGAATAACAATGTGAATCTCAAAACAAAGACATCTACTAAAGAATATACATGTAACTGATGAGTTACAGCTGTTGCTATTCTCCTCCCTTCCTTCATTTGAGTTTCTGCTCATGTCCCACCTTTTTGATGGTTTTGACTACAGACACCTCATTTTACTTTAACAGAAAATATGTACAAATCTATTTAATAATCAGGATCCTTCATTACTAACCTGCAAGCAGGTTAATAAAAGAACATATCTTTAACTCTGTAAAGTCCCTCAGTTGCAAATACAGACCACACAGCACCCATATAAAGACCACTATATCTGTTTGCTAACTGAAATAGTATAACGATCTCTAGCACCTATATCTCAACTCCATTATGTATATATACATCTTTTGTTACTTAAAGCTTGTAGAAAAAGATATTCTGATCTACTTCCAGGAAGTTTCATATCACAATTCTTTCCATTTGTTCAAATTAGTAGTTGTTATTCTGCTTCAAATGCATCCTTATTACATATTTGCTAGCTGAGTGCTAATTACAATTCCATTAAGGTGAAAGCTAACAAAGTAATTAGGCACATGCATAACTTTATGTGGGAAGTGTCACTAAATTCAGCAAGTCAGTAGATGACTTGCTTTATCACTGCTATTTTCAGCCTTACAGAAATTCTTAAGTGTTTGGGTAGACGAGAGGCTTTTCACCTTGATTTTTAAATCTGATTAAATATAATTTAATATTCCAAAAGAAAAGCTTAATGATCATTTTCCTCTAAGACCCCTAAAAGATTTATAGGGTAAAATAAATGATTATGGCATGATAATAATGCTCCAGAACTGCACAATAATGCCTTTCAATGACTTTGGTCTCAACATTTCATCAGCACTATATGATTGATAAAAATATGAATATGTTTATGTTAAGGTACTGCTGATCACAAAAAAAAAAAAAAATCAACTAGTTTGGTCCCATGTAAATAATAAGTGCATTTACCAATGCCCTCCAATTGCTTGATGTAATGAGGTCCTTCTGAGATTGCTGGGAACTCCTGGAGGAACAGCAGGATCCCTGCTGCTCCAGGGGAAGGCAGCTATGGGGTCTGTAGCTTCTAGCAGCCTCTAGCAATTTCAAACAAAACTATTCCTGATCAAATGGTGCTTTCAGCTTTCAGATGATGTTGAGTGGGGAAGGTCAAACACAAGTTAAGAGGGTGCTGTGAGAGTTGGATAAAAGGGCCAGACCAAAACACAGCTCCCAGAGCAGCAGTTTGTGCAGAAGTTGCACAAAAGAGGGCCAGAATCTGCTGCTGAGCAAAGTGTTCCATGTGCTCAGCAGGGCTGGTGGTGGTGTGGTACAGAGTGCACCCACAGCAGGCACCTGAGCAACTACCTGGGCATATCAGGCACTGGCTCAGACCTAGCTCCCGAGGGAGGATTCCTTTCTTCAGGCCTCTTGCTGAGGCTGTGTTAGGGGGAGATGGGCTCCCTGCCTGCAGTAGATGTGTGTTGGCAACCATCTGTGTCACAAAGCAGAGGAACTGTGCCAAAGGAGAGGCAGGCAGAGTATATGCTTACTAGGTTTGGGAATGGAGACTCCCAGGATGGTGAAGACTAAGAGTAAGAGAAGCTCCTTCCCTGCCTGCAGATTTGCCACTATGAGACCAGGTCAGTGTCCTCAGAGCAGACAAAGGGTTGAGCCTGAGCACAAAGTCAAAGGGGTGATCCTTCCCCTTTCCTGAGCACTGGTAGACACAGCTGGAGTGCTGTGTCCAGTTCTGGTCTCCCTTGTACAAGGAATACTGGTGAGAGTCCAATGAAGGGCCACAAAGATTCTTAAAATAATGGAGCATCTCTCCTATGAGAAAAGACTGAGAAAGCTGGGAATGTTCATTTTGGAAAAGAGAAGGTTGAGGGGTGGGATCTCTTCACTATGTCTAAATATATTTTGGGGAAATAAAGAAGATAGAGCCAAATTCTCCTCAGTGATGCCCGGTGATGGGGAAGAGTCTACAGAAACATACTGATACTCAGAAAATTTTGTTTAAGAAACAAACAAAGAACAACAACAAAAAATAAAAATACCGTTTTTAGAGTACAAGCAAACAGTGGAATAGGTTGGCCAAAGAGGTGGTGCTCAGGATGAAGACTTGAGCAGCCTGCTGTGGCTAGACTACATACTTCCAGAGGCCTGTTTGTTCACCATTCAACTGTTTTGTGATTTCGTGAGCAGTAGCTCTGTTTCTATGCTCTATGCCTTAGATTTTTAGAAAACTGCAAATGATCAATGCAAATGACACAAATATTTGCAGTCATTTGAGTGCATCACCAAGCAAGGACAGGTGTAAAACAGCTACAGAGAGCCATCTTTGCTGCCTCATTTCCCACTGTTAAGTATCAAATGAGAAGTATCTGAAAAATCGTCCAAATGTTTCATGATCCTCATCTCTAAATGCATAGATATTATAATTCTATGCATGCATTGTCTGTGTGATGCTATGCAGTCCAGTCTACACAATCCTGAATGAGAAAGGGAGGTGACCTATGAAACACCCACACCATTAATTGTTGTCAGCCCATGGGAAATGCTTCAAGAACTCAGCCTTCAATAGCTATGTTAGAAAAAATAACAAAGGATTGGACATTTAAGAAATTAGACCTGTAGTCAAGGTACTGTTATGTTATGCATGATTCTTATGCTTATTCTGACATGGTAATGTATAATGCTTTCTCTTTAGAAGCAAGTAAAATTTGAATAATAAACTAGATATCTGAATATATGTGTAAATAGGAACAAATCTCTCCATCTGTAAAAAAAATAAAAAGTAGCTCTAGCATAATTAGAAACAAATAGGTAATTTTCTTATATTTTTTTAAAGCATACAAAAGCTAGATATTACCACAGTGGAATGTAGCTGACAATCTTGCTGGCCATTTCAGCTGATGCAACAGAAAAAGAAAACACAACACACATCAATGAAATGATGAAAAAAATGTATCACATGGAATGAAAAGCTTTGTTAAAATACCAGAAATCTTGTGTGCTATAAATAATTCTTGATAATGTACAGAACATTGCCAGAAATTAATACAATATGGGCAATTTAAACCTATATATGACCTATATAACCTATATATATATATATATATATATATTATTTTTATAATATATATATATAATAGACTTTTTGGGAGGAAGTGCTACATTTTAGAAGACCTACTTTCAAGAGTGACAATGGACAAGTCAGTATAGACTACTGCAAATAAAATGATATGAACTTAGGACATACACAATGGAATGGGCTTTAAGATTCTTCTGTAACAGTCTTTTTTCTCATTCCTGTGAGCTGCTCTTTAAGGATCCATTTAGTAATTAATTGCAGTCCTCACTAGATGATATTACTGAAACAGAAATCTACAGAATAAATTGTGCCAGTGCAAAAGAGGCAGTGATTGGCAGTTCTTTCTTAATTACGGCATTAGGTTTAGCACTTGTGTTAATCTGAAATTCATTAACATGTCTCCAGATACCACTAGTTAAATCCAGTTTGCCAACAGGCAGAGTCAGCCCTGAAATTAGTGCTTCAGCAAACCTTGTTTATTGCCTTTTGTCCTCTGGAAAAACAAAACCAAAAAACACCAGATCAGGTTTTCTGACATCTTGTTTGGATTCTCAAAATAATTCTGTGATAGTCTCAAGGGACAATTTTAGATACACAAAAGCTAGAATGTGCTTTGAGCTAGAATTATTTAGCTACAAGTATACAAGTAAATCTCTTATTTCTTCAAACAGATTCTTAATTCATCTTTTTATACTTTATTCATACATTCTTCCATGCTGCGATTTCAGGATCAATAGTTATTCTACCCATAGAAATCTGTGTACAGGCAGAAAAGCAAATAGAAGTTACATAATTTTTTTCAGAAGTGTATCATGCCAATGATCCCGCTATCTTTCTTTGACAGGTAAGTTATTTACTTTACAGGGAAAGCATGACAGATGTAATCTTTCTGGATTTCAGACTTTTATTCCATGGGAAATGACTGCTTAAAATAGAGAAGATGTGGATCAAAAGTTAGACAAGTGGACAAGGAACTGATTAAAAATGAGATCAATCAGGTTGTGCTGAAAATGTCTGTGTACTGGTGAGTTCCCTTTACAGTATTTCACAGGCTGTCTTGGAAAATTTTAGGTAGTGTCATCAGTGACTATGCCTGCAAGTTAAGAATATGCTAATAAATATATTGATAGTGTGAAGACAGGGAACAATATCAAATATCACATGGCAGAACTTCGGTAATCTTGGGAACTAAGGCAATAAAAATAAAATTATATGTGTAATTTGATGTATTTAAGGGCTAATAACAGGAATTTTGTTAAGAGTATGGAGTACCTGTATTTCCAGATATCAGAGAAAAAACAAAGTTCAGATCAGTCTCACACAAGTTTCCTGTCTTTGTCTTTAGCCTCTTCAGGCACATTAAGGGTGCACTATCTACCTTCATAATTTGATCTTTATTATACAAAATTATTTTTATATCATATTTTTATCCCTAATATAATTACACTGGATTTCTCTATATTATTCAACCTTTTTCCCCATCTTATTTTGTAGACTTTCCTTACTATAGTCTCCAAGCAGTATTTCTTGCATGGATTTGATGTAGAGCTTCTCAGAACCCTAAATAGGCCATCATACTAAGAAATGAAAAACAACTCCTTATTAAACTTTCAAAGTAATCTCTCCTGAATATAGTTTCCTGATTTCTGCCTATATTTTCATTCTTATTTTTTTCTTTGTCATATTTCAAATGATTTTACTTACACGTCTTAGAATACATTTCATTCTTCCTAGGAAATGCTTGGTCATTTGCACTGGCCAGACAGATCCCTTATGATGGATTGGGAGAATGCTACAGAACAGTGAATTATATAACTTATTTCCAATTCCAATGAATTATATAACTCGCTGTCGATAACTGTTGTACGGACATGCAATATGTTATATTTGGCATTTACATGTTGCTATCCAACAGTTTTTGTTTGTTTGTTTGTTTTTCTATTGGCTTCAGTACACTCTTTAAGACCAATTTTACTTTTCCAGAGATCCATAACAGTATTTCCTCCTCCTGCTTTCTTATTATCAGCTTTATAATCTACAACTTTTTTTTCAGTTTTAAAGGTGTTTTCATAGTGGTGTAATTTAAAATCTTGCTTAAGGTGCATCTTAACAATGTTTTTTTCAGTGTTAATAGTTTTATCTGTAAGGAGATCTTATGATTTGGATGTGTCACAATTAAAATCAGCACAGTGCAATCCAAGGAAGTCTATACAATCCCTGTGTATGTGAGGAAGAACCCCACATGAATTAATTTCTCTTTCACTGATTTTAAAGCAGACACAAAATATTTGTCTGATTTTATTATTAAATAATGTATGCTTCTTTTTAATTAGATTTACAATTATTTGAAAAGTAGATTTATCACATTTTTTTGCACCAACGCTGCATCTTTGCCATTTGTTCTTTAATTTAATAAACAACTTTCAGGTGATATAATAATGACAACTCATCACTTTATTCCTAGCTTCCCTTCTCAAGCTCATATTTCCCCTGAAAAACAGAGCAGTATTGGAGTCTGTTCACTTGTCTTTAGAAGCCTGCAGCACAGATATCTAAAGCTGACATAGTTTTCCAGATTTCCCCTGCTGTCAGCAGAGGCACCTCTACAGTACAATTCATCTGGTTTATTTTAAACATGCAAAGGATTAGGTGAACCACATCCCACCAAGTGACTTCCTCTCCATTCACTACAAAAGCAATCAACTTGTTCATGCACAGACATCTGCACTGTAGATACCTCATGTGAAATAATTTGAATTCCATTCCTACACTATTAATAGCTAAAATTCGTGTGCCTGTGTTTTTTATGTTTTTCTATTCTGTATTATGACACACACAAAATAAGGTGAACCAAACAGATCATAGTAGTTTTGCTACTATCACAATGCTAAGAAAACCTGTATCTTTTATTACCTACATCGCCATGTGTCTGTATTGATTGCTATTGTTTCTCATAGTGGAAAAAAAAAAAAAAAGAAAAAAGAAATACCATTATAAATAGCTATTGTCTCTAATCCATCTACTGTTTGATATCCATAGCATGTCAATCTGCTAAAGTTACAAGTCCTTCTGTTTTTCTGTACCTAAACTAAATAATAATTTTATATTTCCTTGCAACAAATCATTGACTCAGACACAGGCTTGTGACCCTATTCCATGCGAGTCATGTTCAGATGTTCTCACTTTCAGTGCTTTGTCCACAGTTTTCTATTATTATCAGGCTTCATTATTCTTCTGCATTTCCCTTCTCAAATCGCCTCTTGTAACATATCTGTCTGGCAATCTATATCAAGGTCTGCTCTCATTTCTATTAAATAATCCATTACAAATCATTAGCAAGTGAGGACCATAAGGATGAAAGATTTACATTTAAAAAAATGTTTTTCCATTGATCTGGATGTTATTGATTTGGCAAAGGAACCTCTAAAGGAGGACAAAGAAGCAATTGTAGATGTAACAAGGAAAAGAAAAAAAAAAAAAGAATATTCATAATCATCTTTACAACATATGAGGAGTAAGAGATGCCTATATTAAATCAAGAAAATAAATGTGAAACTTTATAACTGTAGATCTGTATTCATTTTTCAGAAATAAGCTTCAATTTAAAGAACTATATGTAATATCTGAAAACACTGAACGCCATAAGAATTGTTCCTTTTCTTGAACACCTCCCATTTAATCCCAATATATCTATATATACAACAAAGTCCAAGGACTTCACAATCTGAAAACCACCCACATGAAACAGGAAGACCTTTTTGTAGGACAAAACCCAAGAGGAAGGACAAGATTTTAATTGCCTGGTTTGGTGATCAAGACCTGGGGTGAATTTAGTTGTCTAAGAACTGTCCAAAGGGCATTGATTTGTACTTCTGAGTTTCTGAAGCATTTACATTCCCATTTTCAGAAGCTCATAGCTCAATGTGCACATAGCTCTCTCCTCACCCCCAATGCGGCTCAGACACAGGAAGAGATGCCTCTTTTTTGACTTTAATCCAAGTTGTACTCTCTGGACAGAACTCAAGAGAAGTGCACTTAACAATTCATGGACATCACGGCTGCTGAGGGAGGCAACTCTGCTGACATGGCAGTACCTTGGCACAAAGAAGCCCTGCTCAGATTTCAGACAGGCTTGCCCTGAAGGCTAGCAACATTGGAAGCTAAGAGATTCCATTCATGGGACCAATTTCCCTGAGGTTTTCACTCAAAGTAACCCAGAATCACCAGGTAATCAGGCAAAAAAGACAGAGACACTGAGGAATCTTAAAAAGGTCAAACTGATCCTAGGGCAAATCAGCTGGTATAAGGAATGGCCTGAACATTCAGCCATAACAGGAAATAAAAATCCACACCTTTCTTGGATTTGCAGACATCTGCTCAAATGATACTTTCCCTTTGTTTTACACTTTTCTCAGAAGTTTCTGATTCACTGCACAAGGCTCAGGACAACTTACTATGATAAAAACAAAACAATGTGTATTTTATGTATAGGTAAGCAAGAAATCCTGCCTAAACACTGTGCATGAGCAGTATCCCTTGCTAGTAAGAAACAGTGAAAATGAAAAACAGAGAAAAAATTATTTGTGTTTAAGCTGCAGATAGTCCATGCATAAAGGAGGATCAATACAACAATTTGTAACTATCAAGAGCTGGAGACTTTAAACGCTGGATGGCTTAGTAGAAACCTTCCCACAGTGGCTGTATGTCAATAAAAGGGTTATTTCCAAGCACCTTTAGTTGTTTTTCTCCAACGTGGTAAGCAGTGAACTCTAGTATCCTAAGGCTTTCTCTTCAGATCTCTGGGTAGGAACTTAGAAGAACCACAGCAGAGACTAAATAAGCCTTTTAAGTTTGCAGAGCCTAGCATGTGCTAAGTAGTCCAACTGCCCTGATGTTGCATATCCCACATACAGACGATGAGTTGAGGTTCCCAACATCCCTTTCACTTTCCTTTAAAATGCACAATAATTACCTCCAAAAAGTGGGACACAGCTCCCATAAATGACCTTATTATGAGATGTGACTTGATGCTACCTGGGGGTATATTTACAAAATGTGATTATGTGTGGCACAGGAACAGTGCCAATACATTTCTGTCTCTCAGCTCAGGATCAAGCTACACTGGAGCAAAGCCAAGGTAGTCTAGAGTGGCTGCGGGGCCAAACAAGAAACTCAAATGCTGATCCAATGATGTGCTCTCTGTGATTATATCTTTGCTTAGCCTTACAGTAAAAGGAAAGCAATCTACTATTGAAGTCTCCATACCCCTATCCCTTTAGATACAACATGTAGAACTGAGGATTTCTAGTTATTTAAATAATATGAGATATATATATGGCAAACTTTGAAAGAACAGAAATTCTAAGGAGGCAGTAGGACATAGTGTATGGATGTTACATAACAGCTTCTTTTCCTCTGTGTATTTTTGCATTTCCCTGGTTAGCTGATGGATTTTCCTTTTTCAACTAAATAATTAGCAGGTGACACTTGTTACATATTTTCAAAAAATATTTCAGAGGGACATTCCATTTCAGAAGGTGAAAAAAACATAGGTGTGCTAATTTAAGAAAGTAGTTAGATCCCCATAATCTCAGTGCATTCAGGTTGATTCAGTGATTTGTAATCAAATGTTGCCTTTAATGTTGCCAGGCACTGTAATGTTGCCAACATCTGCACAATAATAACCAGTATTAACTGCTATGTGATATGTTTTTTGCATCTTGTACATTTAGGACAAGATCAGTGGATAAAGATGCAAAAATTTTGCAATCATAGTTTTTTTTTTTTTTTTTTCCCTAAATTAGTTAAACACACTAATAGATCAGAGTTTCTACTTTTGCTGGCTATACTGGTAAATTCTAATAATAAATGTCCTTAACAGTTTTAAATCCTTATTTGTCTTAAAACATACAGAAAAAATTACAAGGAGATATGTAAATAGCATAGACCTACAACTCCAAATGTAAAAAAGTACTCTAGGAACAGAGACATAGAAAACCTATTGCTTATTTATCTAGACAGTTCCATTTCTGTGAAAAATCTTTTAATTAGGGTGCTAAACAATCAAGCTTCAATTCAAATATTGCAAATATGTTATAAAAAACATGAAAGATGTTAATTTCATGATAGCATGAAATCTAACTTTTTATTGCTCATTGAAACAACATAAGAGTGAGTGATGTAACAACCAACCATCATTATTAAATGAAAACTATTTTTTTGTTTCAAACTTAAATTTTATCCTTTACATCAAGACTTTCAGAGCATATTGATAGTTTATTTCTCTGAATCATGATGAGTTCTCTTTAGAGAACCTTTTATTTTTATAACCCTTATTTTTTATAACCCTTTGGAGATAATGCAGATGCTTTCTTTTAATCCCAAGGGTAAATTGTAATTTATGTTCTATAAAATAGAAAATTTTAATCTGAATGAAAACCAAAAATAATTCAGATGTTGATGATGGGTTGTTTCTTTCTTTGCATACAATGCATGATAAAAAAATCTTCCAATAAATGCATAAAATTAATCCTGTACTGCACTAAGATTTCTTGCTGCAGTGCTGTCTGTGTATAAATATGGAGTCATATTTATAGATGCTTTGATTCTGCTGTAACTACAATAAAAACACAATAGAGACTACGACTTGTAAATAAACAGGTAGTCATTTTTTAATGTGTATTCTTGCCACAATCTATCAACTTTAACCAATAATCCATTTCTTGGAGCAGTGCAAGTTCATTTCTCTTCAGGATTCAAAACAAAATTTCCCTCAAAAACACATTTCTTCATTTCAGATTGCATCCCAGAGTGTACTTCTCCATTCCATGGAGTTTTTGTTAGTGGTGGTAGTGTTTGTTTGTTTGTTTGTTTTTTTTTTCCTTTTTTTTTTTTTAATAAGTAGTTATAGTTATTCCCTTTTTTTAGTACGAATGAAACATGACCAAAGTTGTGCCATTTTAAGAAATATCAGCAGAGGCCTTTTTTTTTTTTTTTTTTTTTTTCTTTTGGCAATATGCATTATGCTGCTACTACCAAAAGTGCCTACAGAATATCTCTAAATTGCATCTGCAACATGCTTTAAAATTCTTTCTGTTCTGGCTGACTGAGCTCAAACAAAATGACGTCTTAGTCGTTTTACTTTCTGTTGGAACTACTTCAACCTTCTGTATGTATTTTTGAATTTTGGCATAAGGAATGTCTTCTGCTTTTTCTTCTGCTTTTCTATTATCTCTTGTTCTCTTCTGAAAATGGGGAGAGGGGTGACACTTTATATTAAGAGTCCATTTGGGTAGGATTTCTAGCAAGTCACCTAGAACCCACAGAAACCAAAACACAACAGACTAAAGAATATCCTCCCAGCCATGCCTTCTACTTATTTAAAGCATGCATCTGGGACACAGCTTTAGTCTTCATTGGATTAAAGGCTTAAAAGTCAGATCCTTTGTTTCTTTTGTGAATAACCTAATCCCAGACTAATATGAAAAGTTTGGGGTGAGGACCTGTTTTTCCACCATGTTCATCTCAAATAGTTAACACTACTATATTAAAAGTTTCTAACTCACTTCTGTAAGTCTACAGAGGAATAAATCTCTTCCCATGTACTTAATATAGAAGGGTTGTAATGTACACTTTTACACCATGTGGAACACTTAAAATTTAGGCAAGCCAACATCAAAGTTAATCACATTGGATGTTACCCTGCCTCATCGTAACTGGTGGCTCAAAGGAGGAAGCTATCATTGGTCTATAAAGTTTGATAGAGTACTTGAAAACATATCCAAATTTTAATATTCTGAAATGCAGCTGAGTCTCTTTCAATAATCTTACCTTTACATAAATAGCTCAACTAACAGCAAATAAAACTATATTCAAGTACCAGTCAAGCTGCTAATTTGTTAATAGAGCTGTAAGTAATAGAGAGAAGGACCATTTTCAAATCCATCCAGCTGTGTATGTTCCTGTAACATGGCTTAAAAGTGTTTAGGCTTCCAAGTATAACTAATAATAAAGAATATTCTGTATTTTGCAAACTAATTTTTGATTAAATGCTAATGTAATTATAAAAGTTAATAACCTAATGAAATTGGCACAAATTGAAAAAATATTAATATGGAAACCTCACTAATGTATCATCACTTTGATTTTGTGCTATGCACAGAATCCACAGATTCCACTAAATTCTTTACTGCAAATTATTATACTCTTAATTATCAAAAGTTCAATTTTTATGATACAGGTAACAGGAGAATTGAGAGAAACAGTCTATTTAAAAAAGAACGCCCCAGGAATTTGTGCATCAAATCCATTTTATTTCAGGCTTAGAGGGGAGAGATTTGACTAAGACTATGGGGAGCAACATTTTGGGTCCAATCTGTTCAGCATAAAACACAACCTGCTGCGTGGCCAAAATGATTGGATACCTTAATCCTCAGGAATAGCAGTAAATGCTTCCTCTGCTGAAGTAAATTAGAGAACTTTCTAAGACAAACTATCTTCTGCATATTTAATATTTCGTGCTATTAGAAATGCTTTAACCAGCCTTTGAGAAAATCTCTCTGACTCATAGCTTCTTGCAGTAAAATACACAGAAGTAGATGAGTTGCTATGGTGCCTCAATGTTGATGGACAGGACCACTCTTTGGTAGCCTTTAGAAGTATCAGCCTTTCCCTTCAGCTGTATGGAACTAGACACTTTGGACTTCACCAGCAACTGAAACTGAGGCAAAAGCATGTGCCTGTGAGGAATGAACTGACCTTCATCACTTTCCTCTTAAATGTCATGTTTACTTTGCTCAGATTCTCCCTGGTTTTGCTTAAGATCACATCTCATAACAAGGTCTAACAAATCTAACTTGGTTTTGAATTCGATACTGCTTTGACTATAGACCAGAACTCAGTCGATTACTGGTGAATAATACATCTCCCTAGAGCAGAACAAAATACTGCTGCCTGATGATGATGTAGGCATTGTCTGCTAATTATAGATTTATTCTCTCCTCACTGTCTTACAGAATTGTCTACCTGATTCATCTGTCATTCCCTTCAGTAGAGAAACTGGCATTTTCTTCTTTACGTGAGAATCATAGAATGGCTTGGGTTGGAAGGGGCCTTAAAGATCATATCGTTCCAAACCCCCTGCCATGTGTGGATGTCATCCACTAGATCTGGTTACCCAGGACCTCTTCCAACTTGGTCTTGAACACCTCCAGCAATGAGGCATTCACATTTTCTCTGGGCAATCTAAGATTCATCAAGACCATTTCACCAACAGCTTCTCTTAAGTGTGGTTCTATTTTTTGATGTAGACACTTATCAGCTATTGCCAGTTAGATCACTTTTTACATGAATGAATAGGGTTTATTTACACTACCAAATCCCCTTCGTGAAAATATTGTTGCCTTTTTTTTTTCATTAAATTATGTTTATTTGATGTCAGAAATAAAAGGTGTTATAGGAAAATGAAATAGTTTCCTATGATTCTGTCAAAGAGTAATTGAAAAACAAAAACAAAAACAAAAAAAAAAAAAAAACAAAAAAAAAACAATTAATTTCTCTTCATAAATGCACTGCTGGCTTGAGGAATTGTCTTACCAAATGGACCATAAATCAATATACGGAAAAATTAATAACTTGTATAGATATTCTTACTTGATTTGATAGATTTAAGAGGATGTTTTCAATTTAAACACTTAAGTTATGAAGCATGTCACAGTAATATTTTCCTCAAATCATGCAGCAGGCCTTCTTCCTGGTAATAAAGGTAATAAGGATATCTGAAGGGCTTATTAACTATGCAGGACTGCAGCTGTGATGTTTCTTACACTGACTAAAATGTAAAAATAATACACATTATGGATTCAGTTTCTTTGCACTCAGAGACCTTTTCACTTGGAATTGCAAGAGTTTTTACTGCACCTCACTATATCTTGAGTTAACTGTACTCTAATATATCTGAATATCCTGCACTGAACTGGAGATGCAATTCAATTTTCATTGGGTAATAAGGGTAAATCCTTTATCACCTTCCTATACATATTAATAATTAAAATACCTTGTTCCCAAAAACAGAGAATTGACCTCAATCACATTCCATGTCATAAATTCTGTATGTGAAGAAAATATATTGCTCAATTAATCAGTCCATAAGATCTGTACATAGCAAGAGTATGGCAATAAATTGTATTTACTTTTAGGTTCTACCTTCTAATTTCACATACAGCATTTTCATAATGTCTGATTTTAATCACATGGATTTGTAAGGTGTCTGAGAATCACAGAAGCTCCAAGCATTGCCAGCTATGCATGCTTACATTATAATCATACATTACTTAAACCCATTAAGAGTGATTCAGACCACTGTGCAATTTTAGTTCCTTGTATAGCAATCTGGATTAATTCCATTAAAATAATCAGCATGACAAAACAGAACTTATTTGAAATCATCTCATTTGAGACCCTGATTAGTCTCAATAATAAATTAATAGCGGTAAGTATTCCTTTCTTAATTTAACATAGAGGCACAGGAATCTAGACATTGGGAAAGCTTTTAACCCTGTCAGAATAAGGTACCAATGACATCATATAATTTGAGTGTTTCTGACTGTACAAATCCTTAAATGATGAACTGACAATAAGAACTCTTAGCTTTCAAATGAGCCCAACTTAAATTTTTTCAAAAAGTTTCTTTTCTCTATTGGTAGTTGTAGACTTGAACATCAAATTAAAAAAAAAAAATAGAAAAATAAAAAAATAACAACTTAATTAGGAGCACAGCTCTAGTACATTTTAAGTGGGACATTTAGTTCTATTGTGCTTAACGCCATAAAAAATGTCAAAACATGTCAACCTCAAAGGGTACCCATTTTAAAGCTCCTGTTTTAATGATAAATAATGATCTGAGAATGCAAATTTTGTACTCAGTGAAATAATAGAGAGGTGTCAGCTTTCTTGAATAAAACATGTAAAATTGTCTGAGATTAATATTAAGTCAAGAGAGTTCTGCATGGATTAATGTCTTAGCAAACTCATAAAATAGCAGGAGCAGATGAATTTTGTAAACAGTTGTTTCCAAAATAATTATTGCCTGAAAGGTTCAAAATTGTCCATGAGAAACCCGACACTTTTTTTTGTGTGTGTGTGTTTGTTTGTTTGTTTGTTTAATGTCCTCTATAGATACTGCTTTCTGTGGAAAAAATGTGATGAGGAGAGGAGAGGAGAGGAGAGGAGAGGAGAGGAGAGGAGAGGAGAGGAGAGGAGAGGAGAGGAGAGGAGAGGAGAGGAGAGGAGAGGAGAGGAGAGGAGAGGAGAGGAGAGGAGAGGAGAGGAGAGGAGAGGAGAGGAGAGGAGAGGAGAGGAGAGGAGAGGAGAGGAGAGGAGAGGAGAGGAGAGGAGAGGAGAGGAGAGGAGAGGAGAGGAGAGGAGAGGAGAGGAAGGAAGGAAGGAAGGAAGGAAGGAAGGAAGGAAGGAAGGAAGGAAGGAAGGAAGGAAGGAAGGAAGGAAGGAAGGAAGGAAGGAGAGAGACAGGGAGTCAGGGGCAAGGAAATGTATTGGTTTTCATGTATGAGACTACAGGCCTTGTTCTGCCCTTACTTTTAAGATTAAGTGAAAGATTCATATTTTAATGGCTGTAAATATATTTTGTTATAGTGTGTGACGTTTGCTAGATATTTCTCTCTGGAATTGTTGCAGTGTGTCAATGTAAATACAAATGCATATGTACAGGTAGGCAAAAAAAAAAAGATACTTTACACCACACACTAGCTACAAATCAACTTCATATAGAGAGAAATGGGTGTTCATCTATTTGAAACTTCTTTACTGTGAGAGTGGCAGATCACTGAAATAGGTTGCCTAAAGAAGCTGTACACTCTTATTTTCAAAAACTGCCTGGACATAATCCTGTGCAATGTGTGCTAGGTGACCCTGCTTGGCAGGGCTTTTGACTGGATGAAGTCCAGAGGTCCCTTCCAATGTCAGCTGTTCTGTGATTCTGTGTCATTCTGTGAAACACTTTACGTACAATATGAGCATTGACCTTTGTCTTTGGAATTCAAACACAAATTCTGATCTTTACTTATGAAGTAGAACAACTGTGGAGAGAGACATAGATCAATCTTATGATTCTGTATTTTATTTATGCCCAAGAAATATCATGCTAATCACTTTGTCATTTTCTTCTTCCTTTTTCCCCGTTGCCCCTCCCCCCGCCCCCCCCATTTAGAGGAAACTACAGAGAAAAATCTTTTCATTGAAAATGAAAGAAAATTAAAAAAATACAAATACACACTTTGAAACACCTCCACTACGAATGAACGTTCAAGTCCTATTTCTGTTAAATGATGACCATTGCTCATAAAATACTGAGCATGTGCTAGGGTAAAAACTCTTAGAAAGCATCTTATTATTTTGTAGGCAGTCTAATGAAGTCAAACAATGAGAACATTGGAGAAGGGAGATCTACTGAGTCATTACACAATTACACCATATTGTACATCATCATTTATAAACTTAATTGACAAGAAAAAAATGATTTCAATAATTTTAAACAGTAAACATCAATTTCACATAAAAATATTTTTTTTTCTGTATAAAAAAAATAAACAAATGTGAGGAAAATATTTCAAATGTGGAATCTCTATTAAAAAAAAAAAATCCATAAAGTGACAACATATTTACTTTTTGCCAGAGAAAAACAAAGACAAGTAGGAGCATGAAAATTTTGAGATCTCTCAGTATTCTTTAATCAAATAGCTAGAAAGGGCTGGTTATGGTCTACCAGCTGGGAACACCAAGAACCTAGGGAACCTAGGGCTGTGTCTTGGCTTGGAAATGCTCTGGCTTGGAAATAAGAGTCTTTATATTTTCCTTTTTTTCCTTAAAAAAAAAAAAAAAAAAAAAACAACAACAACAAAAAACTTTTAATTTCTACATACATAGCAATAGGCTGCTGAATTACTTTAGAAATTTCTTAGAGGTTTCTTTCCATAAGTGAAATTAATGATTAAACTGTCCATTATAACTGAAAAGCAATTGTTTTTAAACACCATGCTTTGATAGCTGTTCTAAGAAAAACAAAGGCAATAGTAAAATAGAAGATTGCACTCAGTAGTAATTCAAATCTCATGTACAAATAAATTTATTCATTCCTATTATAAATGTAGAACTTCTGTCCCCTTCAAAATCATGCTGAACTGTGAGATTTTCTGTTTAACATACAACTGGCAGAAGAATATCCAAGCAGAAGCAAGTGTCATATCAATTACATCAGTGCACTGTGTGCTGGTGGTTATGACCACCCTTCAGTTATGAAGGTGTCATGGAATATTACACAGATGAATCCTTCAGGGGAACAAACCTTCTTTATATTTTGTAAATAAAAATAAACACAGGAAACAAAAATCATCATATTTCAAAGTGATTACTTGTAATCAAAAGCAAAAGCTTTTACTCCAATAAAGAGAAACATGCATGTTTTCTTCCCCTTATGGAGACTGAGGACTCTCCAATAAGACAGTACGATGTCCTTCACAGCACAAGTCAACTTTGTGAATTGTAACCCACTGAACTCAATGTAGCAACAAAACTCAAATGTTGCAGTTGCATCCACACAGTACTACCTTTGTTAAGGGGGATTATTATCATCTTGAGGCACAGTGACTTAATTCTAAAACACAGAAAACGTTTAAGCATAAGAAAATTTTTTTTTACTGTGAAGATGCTCAAACATTGAAACTGATTGCTTAGAGAAAATTCTGCAGTATTCTCCATTCTTGGATATATTCAGAACAGGACTGGATGTTGTCCTGAGCGGTCTGATCTAGCCGAACCTGATCCGAGCAGGGGGCTGGAGCAGGCAGTCTCCAGGGGTCCCTGCCAACCTCAGCAATACTGTGATCTTGTTATTGTTAGGATAGAAAAATGTTACCTTGAATGGCTGTAAAAGCCCAGGTTTTCCTTTCATGTATCAGTTCACTTTTAAATAATACATTAATAGTGACTTGAACCAAGGACTCACGTAAAAATTGACACACAGCACTACTGTCAACTCCCACCACACGAGGTCTAGCAACCTGTATATATGTTCACCTCTGTAAACCAAGTCAGACACAGCTACATTGTTTTCCTGAGGAACGGAGACGAGATTAATAGGAAAAGGCACGGGATTAAAGACTGTCTTCTGATGATGTCTCCCATTGCATGACCTCAGTGTGTCACCCCAGGGAAATACTGTGACATATGATACACACAGAAAGTTAGCACACCTGTACATAATGTTGACTAACCTCATACAGAGAAGATTTTTTGTATCTCGTGAGACAGAAAGTTAACCTCACAGAAATGTTCCCTTTATTTCCCTCTTTTCCTCTCTTTCAGTAAATCACTTGTTCAAAAACAGATATTTTTTCATTAGTGTCCAGAATGGTTTATTCCACTCTTTTCATCTCCCCAAGTTGTTGCAATAGTTAGAGTCAGCCAGAGAAAACATGACAGGTTTGTATTTCATGACATGACATGAAATACAGCAATCTTTAGGGAGAAAAATGTTTCAAGTAAAAAGCGTATAGATTATCTTTTTATGTTAAACTTTTATGCTAACCAAATGAAAATAAATCACTTTGTTTATGCTTTAACAACACAGACTAAGAAGAATATAAGCTGGAAATGTAGATAATTATCACTGCAAACCTTACAATATGCTGCCTACCTTTGTCATCATAGCAACATTCCCATTTGCCAGCTACATACTTTGCTCCAGGTTTTCTTTAATATCCCTAAAGAATCATTTTAAACTCCTTCTGTATTTATATTCCTAGAGACAGGGATTCCCTTTTCACAAAAATTGCATAGAAATAAAAAAGGTTTAGAAGAGGAAAAAAAATGTGAACTGCAGCCAATATTCATATAAACCAAATGGTCTGGTACATTACCTAAAGCAAAAAATGCTTCCACTTGGAAGCTAAATTCAAAATGACCTTGTGCTTTTTTCAAAAAGGCTGGCAGCTGAGGTCACTGGAGTGAATTGTGATAGACAGTGCTTCTCTCTATAGTTAGAAGGCATTTCTAGTACGTGAATTACCACCAAGTAGGGAAAAAAAGGAAAACATAGCAAAGCACATTGTTCCATTTCCTTGTAAAATAATGGCAAATATAGCCTAAAACAATTATGGGTTTCATGAAATAATATTTCATGAAGTTTTCAGCAACTTTATTTTACCACCAAATACTTTCTACCCCTTTCAATTCTACATTCATAAATTAAGCCTGTACTTTAACAGTCTCTACTGTTGACAGCACAAGCAACAGTAACTGCATTTCCCCCGCAGGCAGATTCCAGCTGCACAGATTATGTAGCATTGTTTAAAAATATATATTGCAGTTGTGCTAGAGCTGACTAAATCATTGAGCAAAAAAAAAAAAAAACAATGAAATGGAAAAGAAGCTGGAACTTATAGTAAGTCTTTTAATTGAGCTTTAAATATGCAAGCTGAAAGAAATTTCCCTCTCTTCACTTCTGTAAGGAAATTGTTAACAGTAATTTCAGAAGAAGCCAATTTTCAAAAGGGTATTTTTTCAATTCATTGTCTTGCAAACACAAGAGCAACCTCTGTCTAAGGATTTTAATCTGTCAATAGGACTGCATGAGTCCTCAACTTGTTTCAATAATAGCAGCTTTTCACTGAAATATTTTGATCGACAGATTCTTATTTTTAACATCTGTCTCTTGTGGGAGCAACTTAATGTTAAGAGGAAAAATACACTTGGGATTTCAAAGCAGGTGGAAAAACTCACAGTTCTGACTAAATGAGAACTGCTTCTAATCCTGTGTTTTCCACTGTGCCTTGAAGTATCCTATATATAGAAGAAAACACATCTTATCACTTCTGAAACATTTAAAGAAGACAAAAAAAAGAGAGCACATGTAACTTACCATTAAAGTTTACTGCCCGGATATAAGTAAGTAGTTCTTTACCATCAATTGTGCTCATCCTTGGGCATAGACCAATATATCCTGGACAGAGATCTTTGTGCATGTTGTGTAGTGCATAGGCCATGGAATATACTGCATCAATTACAAACTGAACTTTTCCTTCTTGCTCATAGGCTGAATCTCTTGCAATTCTTTCTAAGCCTAAGAAAGAAAGAGAAAAAGTCTGTTTACTTCAATGTGTATGTATGTGTTTGTGCACGTGAGCAAAAATTCACAGAAGAACATAAATGATTACAGTTAGATAGATAGGTAAAGTTAGGACTCAGCTATCCATCACCTAAATAAACAAGACAAGGGAAAATATAGTCATCTGGTTTTGTCTCTAATCCTTTTACATTGTGCCAGGTATATAAACATTATGTTGAGTCCCAGGCTGGGAAACAGGACAGAACATTTCATTACATGAATAAGAAATATATTTATATATATATATATATATATATGCACTTCCACACGCCAGTAGAAATAGTGTTTGCAACTTATTGACTTTCATTCAACAACTGTTTATTGTTATTTATAGGACACTTCTACAGCAGCTTGACATTCTGTTTCAGATAAATTTAAGGCTACCTTGATTTTTATCTATGTCTATTGCTTGATAAACATTATTTAAACATGTCAGGACAAAAAAGCTGAATGTTTGCCAAGTGATGTGGCCATCTGTCTCCATATTGAAAAGTGCTTATTCTTAGACTTTTTCGCTGTATTTGTTAGTGAATTATGCTTCACATTGAGAGCCATGTACTGTTTGCTCTTTTCTACAGGGACATTTTTCCTACAGAGGGAATACAGAGAAAATCAATACATTATGAGATTTTGATTCTACAGGGATTTCCCACATTAATCATCTACCTCCAAATCCAGAGATATCTTTTATGTTCAGGGGTGATATTACTAAGTGGAAAAGTTAAAATTAAAGTTCAGAAAAATTATGTTTTAGGCACGACAGCCAACCATGTCCTCTGTGGGAATACAGGCATTGATTTCTAAGGCACAGAATTTTCTTTTACAAGGGGAAGGAGGTCTTTACGGATCTTGACATGAAATCTGTCCTGCTAAAGTCTACAGCCAAGTTCCCATTGACTCGGGGAGCAAAAGACTAAAACCAAGGTTATCTACTAGATAACAGACTCATTCAGTGTAAAAATAATCCATTCATATTATTTGAAACTAAAAATATAAAAATGAACCAAAATTTTATGCACCATTTCTTTAATATTCTTTACCTTATTTTTTGTTTTTATCTCAAAACAATGTTTTATCAATTCATTATATTAATGTTGATGCATCCAAATTTTGCAAATTTGCATTCCATATGACTGCAAATTTACTGTATGCAAGATCTTTCTTTAGAAAAAATACGCAAGTTCATATGACATGGGAAAAGAATCAGGGACTCTATTCAGAGCCTTCTGTTTGCTTGCTGTACTTCAATGCCACTGTATCACATTACAATGGTAACATATGAACAAATCTGTAATCTGACAATCAGCAGTGTTCAATGTTTTAAAATATCCCTGAGCACTGGGAGCAATAAATAGAATTAAAAAATTATGACAGGCTTTTATTTCTCCTTAGGGAGAGAAATAAAAATGTATTTAGGGATTAAAGGAAGAAAAAGAAGAAAATAATAATAATAAAATTAAAAAAAAACAAACATGCCTGCTTCTTGAAAAGGTACCAACTGTTACTGACCATGAGAGTAAAGCACATAACTTTGTGACTTATTACAAGTAACTCAACTAACACTTTTCAAAGTGTTCTGTCTAATGATTGGCAAATGATTAGTAAATTGTGCAACACCACTGCAACCAAGCAAACAGAAAACTTCTCCTTGCACATGCTGAAAATTACACAGTTCCTTGAAATGCATTACCTAGACATGAAAGAGGATATTAAGGATGTAAGAGATGTGGCTTAATTAGATTGCAACTTTATTAACTTATTTCATTTGTGAACTAGCTTCCAACTGTAATTGATGGGTACTGCTTAGGAGCCCTCCCTTAATTGTTCCTGTCTGGTTAAGACAGGAATCAAGACGGTATGCCTGCCAGTCAAGGAGTGAAGGGCAAGTTTTACAGAACTGCTGCAGGCACACAGCAGTCAATAACCTGCATTTTTTCCTGAGAGCTTCCACATCCTCTAGATGTGATGGTCAGGACAGGAAATGTTTGAAGGACAAGAGGGAATGGTTTTAAACTAAGACGGGAGATTTAGGTTAGATATTAGGATACATTTTTTCACTCAGAGTGTGGTGAGGCACTGGAACCAGAGAAGCTGTGGATGTTCCATCCCTGGAGGCATTCAAGGCCAGGCTGGATGTGGCTCTGGGCAGCCTGCTCTAGTGGTTGGCAACCCTGCCTAGAGCAAAGGGGTTGAAACTAGATGATCTTTAAGGTCCTTTTCAACCCAAGCCATTCTATGATTCTATGATTCTATGAGACATACTTCTTTCTATTTCCAAGCCAAATGTAATTCTCCTCACACATCAGACAGACGGATGTGTATGTTGAAGGGAGGAGGGTTGGTGAAAGATAGAATGAAATCCTTTTCTATAATAAATGCTAAGTCATAATGCCCTAAAAGCAGCAAACACTTGTGCAAATAAATTGTACTAAGTAGTACAGATTTATAAAGAAAACAAAAAAAAAAAAAGAAAGAAAGAAAAAAAAAATATATATATATATATGGTCTCCTCTATTACACTGTACTTTAAGCACACTCTGGATTTCTATAAATTTCTTCCACAGTTTCTTTCACCTTTACTCTTCAGGAATATGTAAATATGTGATCAGAAACTAATTTATCATATAAATTCCAGATTTAAAAAGATTATAAATTAATTTATTACCACTGAGTGTCTTTCCTTAATTATGAAGGGGTGAACAACATCACAAAATTTTTAAAACTAATTTTTAAAACTTTTAAAACTATAAAACCCAGAAGACAATAGAAAAGAAGTCTCTGCTTTCCGTAGGAGAAATGAATAAATAAATAAAAACTGAATTACATGTTCTTTCTTCTTGAAGTTTCTCTCCATTTTCTCTTTCCAGAATTCTCAAATGTTGAAAACATTAATTTATAAAGATGACAAGAACTCATCAACTTAAATCTGATTAAATCTGATTATATTACACTGTCCTAAATAAACATTAATGCATAATTGTAAAATGCTTCATATTGTCTGAATCATAAATATATTCATCTACTACAAAGATAATATTACATGTTTGGAAGACATGATTATCATTTGTCTTCAGATTGTATATGAAGTAATAATAGCTTCATTTATATCTTGACACTGAGCTCAGCAAGGCATACTTTTACACACATGGCTGACTTGAAATAATAAAACAATATGTATCTCATAACAGAAATGTTTTAATGCTTTCTTAATGATCACTTCAATTTCTCATCCTACAGTAAAAGATTGCTTAGGCTATGTCATTACCAAAAAGACTGTGAAGATGTTTAAAACTCTTGAACCCAGGCTCTTCATACCTGCTTGGTCTGACAGTGTGCCAAGACCTGAGACAAGAACTGGGCTCATGCCATCCTTCCCTTCTCTGATTTCCATACAAAGGAAATCCAGATAAATATGTCATGGTATTTTCCAGCAGGTCTTCCAATCTAGATGTTGAATAGTGCAAGCTTGTGGGGAATCACAGCAAAATGTTAAGACTTTCTCTGACCAATGGGGAAAATACACGTGTACTAATGCTATCATCTTGGGCTACAGAAGAGCTAGGAAGAAATGTATCACAAACCCAGGAAAAGTGTCAGCTGTTCCTGACTGCCTTTAGTTGGAATCTTCTCATGAACCCCGGAGACCAACAATGATCCTCTACAAGCCTGTATAAGGTTGCTGTAACTACTCTTGCACTTCCTGAGCGAGAGTGACAAACTGGACTGGCAGGAAGCATTGTTGGAACACCTTCTAACCGTTTCCCCTTTGTATCCCTGTATCTCTGCAGGGATAAGAGTGTTTTCTGTTTGGGATGGTGGAGCTCAGCTATAGCAGGAAAAGATAAGGAACATAAACTGAGACATGGATGAGGTAGGTAAGGGGCTGTGGCCAGGGATTATCATTTGTGAGGGAAGGAGAAGCAGGTGACATTGCCAATTCCCCAGGTAGGATGTTGGAATCAAGAGACTTTGGGTAACATACCCAAGAGAAATGAGGCCTTCACTTTCATAAATTAAAATGTATCTTAATTAAAAACTTAACAATGCAATACAGTAAATAAATTAAGATTAATGTAATATAGCTAAGGTAATAAATTCATACATGGGTGATGATACCACCTGTATGATATAAGCAAAGCAACCAAAACTTGTCATTGATCTCACTAACAGGTGACTGCAGTGGGATATATATTACATAATTCACCTATATATTAGAAACTGTCTTCTAAATGATAATCTCAGGGTGTAGGTAGATTACATTTCTGTGCACATGTCCATGGCAACAAGAGTACAGAGCAAACTATTTATTATCTTCTGTTCTATATAGATAGATAAAAATCTAGATAAGGCAAATAGATATACTTGTTTCATAATTTGTGATACAGAGAAATTTAATAAATTACTTTATTTATCAACTACATATCTTCTGGAAATACCCAGTTCATCTTACATTTTTGACCAATCCCATTCATGCTGTCTTACCAACATGTCTGTTTCCAATTTGCATTATTGAAGCAATTTGTGTAAAAATGCAACTGACATTATCTCTCATATTTATTTCTATATTTTCAAGAATCCATCCTATATATATAGTTAAAAAAATTATGTTACTTGAAGACCAAATATTAATATCAAAGACCTTGTATACAACAGCTAGTTAGAGCTCCAGGCTTGAACAATGGGGTGCAGGGTTTGAAAAAGGTTTTGTGTTCTGGACAGTTCGGAGAAACAGGAGTGGGGGTCAGTTTAGAAGAACAAATGTCAGTGCTAAGCAGGTGCAGTGTGCATGGGACTAGGATACTAATCTTTGGAAATAAAAAAAAAATAAAAAATGACAGGTTAATCATCAGGTTCCAAGCTTAGAAAGGAGTGCAGAAAATAGGAACACATAACTAGAGCTCCACTTGGGAAATAGGATGTTTCAAGGTGTTATCTTGATTTCCTAATATTTAGTCAACAGATGGAAACATTCCTCTTTGAAATCTATCAGCAACACATTTTTCAATTTGAGCCACCTTGATTTCTATCATTTTAAGGTTCTTATTCAAAATCAACATTCAGTGTTTACAGAACTGTATGCAGAAACCATTACTTTTATTAATCAACCTTAAAATATTTATTTTCATTTCTCACTGTTTATTGGGATCTATACTAAACACAGATATAAATATAATCTACACTAAATCCATGAAAACATCCAGCCAGCTGTTTGAAAACTCACATGAAAGTTTTAGAAAATTCCTGTTAAAAAACTCTCATCTTCAGTTCTTGCAATGTGTCTTTCACTTAGTTAAAATGAAAATTGTTTTGTCATCATTATCTGGTAGTGTTATAGCATTTATTTCACTAACCTAATAATATTAATATGATACTTGTGATTTTTTGTGCCAGTTTTGATATATCTAACAATGGATAAATATTCAACATCTACTTGAAAACCTCATGTGAGAAACACTGCTGACTATAGATTCAATGTATACTATTTTAACCTACTTATTGCTATGTTTGTTATTTATTGATGTAAGTACTCTTAGGGTTGGTAATTTCTGGTAAAATCTGTGATTATCTAGGAAAAAAAAAATAAAAACTTCTATAAACAAAGCAAAACAAGGCTTGTATGTCTTTTCCTTCAGTTAGAGGACAGCAATATGAATACCTGTCTTAGCAGTGATAGAAATCCTACTGCAGAAGGGATAGAGTCTCCTAACTATGGATTCATCACCAACAAGGGAAAATCCCTTTCAAAGAGTTTGTATTCCTCCTGCATTTCCACATTCCCATCTATTCTTCTTTCATCCTGTCTCCTCTCATACGTGCTGAGTGGCAAATCCACTTTTTTAGGGACTGTGTTGCAATTAAGGGGAGAAAGATCTGTGGGGGTAATAGTGTGAGGACAAGTAATGTTGGAGGATGGAACGATAATAATAATGATTTGTGAAAATGATGATAGGCAAAATGGTTACCTGTGAAAAATCTATTCTGCTAGTTACCATTTACCTGCATTTGTTATATATGCTCGAGTGTAATTACTGTATAAAGGCCATTGATGCATCTGTGTAACTCTTGGTTGTTGTTTTTGTTTTGTTTTGTTTTGTTTTCCCCTAACTTACGTGTTTACAAGTCTGGATCTTACATATCTATTAACATTTCATCAGTTTGCAGCTATAATTCACATTTTTCACTCACAGCTAAATTATTTATCTCATTTACTTGGCTCACAAAACAGTTTAAGTTAAGCTATACTTGGAAGCAAGCAAAATCAAAGATAAATATTATTGTGTTGGGATTGATCTTTCTCTGCATGTCAATCACTATCACAGCTAAATCACTAGCACTTTTAAGTAGGCTCCCACCACTCTTTAGCTCAGGCATGAAAGTTCTCTATTTGTCAGAATTTGTTAGAACTTCCCATCTTTGCAGCTAGTTTTTCCTCAGAAAGTTGTCATCTATAAATATTAGCCATTTTAGCAGTCTCAGCAGGAAGCACTATGGTGCTCCCATTGCAGTCTTCCCTGATTATTCAGTTGCTTTCCTTACACATTGTAGAGAGTTTGCTTTCTTGGAACAAATAATGCAATAGAAATCGTTAGCTTCAGTTACTGAAATTTCAGGGGGTGATGTACTTTTACAGTGAAGGAGTTGAGCTTTCTAGTAGCCACATGGTAACAGTGATGCTTGTTCTGTACATAAGTTAGTCCACAGAGAGCCCCATAAAACTTTTCTGTAATAGTATAATGTCGGTTTAGAAAGCAATTCAGAGAGGAAGCTAAGGATTATATCAATTTTCTTTCTTAGCCATTCCAAAAAGAAAATTGAGGATGCATAGGCAATGATAGTTAAATGATGCAGTTTGACTGTCTATTCTTCAACAACTAACAGAAGAGGTTTTGTGAATTGGTACCTGATGCAATTTTGGAAGGGTAATACTTTATGCCAACTCACCAGAATATATATATATATATAGCAAGACCAATTAGTAAAGGTCTGAAAAAACAAATTAAAACAAAACAGTTTTTCAACCCAAGAGGAATGTGGAGATTTTAAAATAGATCCTATGCAGAACTGGGCTGAAACTTCATACTTTCAGAAAACAATGCAAACAGAATAGCCAAAATAATATTTCAGGTGAGTGAACATGTTTTAATAATTTTCACTTTTACTTCACTTCAAATGGAAAACTAGATTTTTTGTTTGTCTTGTTCTTTAAATGGAGGACTTCAAAAACAAAACAAAACAAAACAAAACAAAAAAACAAACAAAAACAACAACAACAAAAAAAAAACAATTCCCTGCACACAAACATTTTTCATTGGAAATACCATAACATTTTTCCTGACCTTCACAGTAAATCAGATTTTTTTTTTTCAGCATTACACTTCTAAAAATGCACAATAGTATACATCAAAGTTGAATTAAACCATAATTCTGGTCACTTTTCTTTTTCTCTCTTTTTGTTCCCACAGCTATGTGTGACATTTACTTTCTAAGCGTTTTCACTCAGAAAAAAAAACAAATCAAGTTGCATTGCTCATTTTGGTGCTTTGAGTCACTAACAACACTTTAAATATTCTTATCAGAGTGAAAGGGAAAAAAAATACACAAAACCCTCTTCAAGTTATTGCTTTCTCGTTGCTTAATTAAATCTCATTGAAATACTGTTTAAAAATTTGGTTAGCACAGGCATTCAGAACTCTCATACATGTAAAACTTCAGTCTACGATATCTACCAGCATCAGTATTGTGTACAACGGTGTCTTGATGATCCAAGATTTGCTCTGCTGTTAGGCTAAGCAGTACTGACTACATTCAAATAATGATATGACACTGTTGGAAATGGTTTCCACCAATCTAAGAATCATGAAACATATGTAAAAGATGCATCAAAAATATGGTGGGATAAGTAATCTCTCCTTCAGGTGCAACAAGCAATATCAGTGGAACTGGTCACATAGGAATATATTATTTAGTGAGGACAAAACTCAAAGCTATGTATAACATTACAAAAAGTTTTATGACTACGTTATCAACTGACTGCTGCTTTGAAACTTGCAGGCAGAGCATTATCAGTGTTACTGCCAGAAGATACTTGTCCTCGAAAAATGGTGCTCTGGCAGATCTCCATTCACTGGTTCACTTTCTGGTGGCAATATATCTGACAACCTGAGAGCACATACCTGTTCCAGAAATACCTACAGCCAAAAAAAAAAAAAAGACACTGCAGGAATTTGAATAAAAAGGAAAGAGAGAGAATTGGGGCGTTAAGAGAGGATCCACAGCAATTAATAAATCTGATATTATAGTATGTTTTGTTAGCTTTTCTCCAAGTTTTATGTCAGACAGAAAATTACTGTCAGATTTTGAAAAACTATTTATCATTCGTTCAATATATATAAGGAAGAAATTTTTCATGATGAAGATGGTGAGACACTGGAACAGGTTTCCCAGAGATGCTGTGGATGTTCCATTATGGGAAGCATTACAAATCAGGTTGGATGGGGTTTTGAGCAACCTAATCTAGTGAAAGATATCCCCGTCAGTAAGCAGGGGTGTTGGACTTTATTATTTAAGTTTTCTTTCCAATCCAAACCATTCTTTGATTCTATGATTTTTCAGGTTTCCTAAATATTTATACAATTATTAAATGTCACTCAAATCCCATCGTGCTTCATCTGTTTTTATTTTAGGATGCACACTAAAGTATCTCATGTCTCAGATTTCCTTGTGTCTTATACCCTTATAAGTTTATTTTTTATATTATAACATTTACAAGTATTAGTGATCCACTGCTTCTTACATTCTTCATTTTGTATTATTTAGTATGTATTAAAGTAATAGAGTTTATTTGATTTTATGTTGGACTATTTGATTCTATGTTGGCATTGGACTTTTTTAACCCTTTAGTTGTATATATTGTACATTACATATGAAAATACAAATTTAATGCATTATCTTCAATTAAAATAATGCCAAACATAAGATTGCTGCTCTTTGTTTTACATATATCTATATATCAGTACATATTTACAAAAATAAAAAATAAAATAATAACAATCAGCTGCAAATGTGAAGCCATGAGCTAACTGTCATTCCCTAAATTCTACAGAAACAGGGATTTTTAGCCTCAGAAGTTGTCAGTTTGTAAATGAGGAATGTTATTTGTCTGATTTTTGTACAGGAAAAAAATTGTTTAAATTATATCATAAAATTATGTGTTTGTCATAATTAAAGCATGTCAAAAATTTAATCTGATCTTTCTAAATTAAATAATATGAAGATAAAGCAGAAAACTTGCTTACTATTTGCTAACACAGAGATCTAAGAACTACTTGATCAAAGATATATTTTAAAAGTTATTCAAATTTTAAGTTTCAAAGTCAGCTCAACTTTTGTGACTTTACTTTGAATTTCTCTACCCATAAATATAAATGTTTTCACTAATAATAGCAAATAAAAGAAGATAATAAAATGGAAGCGTTTGTCAGTCCCCATACAACTTGATCTTCTCTAAAGTCTACAAAAATTTGCCACTGTTATATATCCTGTTCATTTGATAACTGGGATCTAAAGATATGCTCAGGAATTTCAGTACTGCTCCTTGGTAGTCTAGAACACTCTTTCAGTAGGTACAATCCATTAAGCATGAATACAAATTTTTTGAGAAATCACCAATCCCAGAATAGGGTCAGAACACCAGTGAGTGTTAGCACAAGCAGACAAACAAATATTTTGCTGAATTTCTCTAATTAAAAGGGGGCAAAAAATCATGGAAAAATCATGGTGAGAATGTAGAAAGAACCTACATTTTCTAACATAGATTACCCGTGTGAATTTCTAACTATGGTAAGAAATTGCTATGAAATAGTCCAGGAACATAGGTGGAAATAACTGATATTACTCTAAAACCCCATAGATGTACGACTTCTAATGCAGACTTCAGTGTACAACTACAAAGCCTAAGCAATAGCTATCAGCTTCAGAAAGGTTTCAGCACAAGCAACTGTTGTCTGTTAGCATTTAATCTCAGAGGACCTAAGGTGCGTAGCAACAGTATGTATAAAAATCTTTTCCTCTGCTTATTGACTGTGAGAGCAGTTAAGTTTACACTTCAGACTATAAACTCTTGGGACTTTTTTCCTCAGGAGTATTATTTTTAGTTACAAACTTGATTGACACCTTGCTTATAAGAGGCCTTCCTTGTCATTGGAAAGTATTTGCTGGAAGTATAAACAGACATGAAGGTATCTAAGCACATTGGTTTCTTAAGTATCTATGGTCACTATTTGATTTGACTCTTTTCAGAGACAAAAGAGTTAAGTTACAACAAGACTTCACCAAAAAAGTTGCAACATCTGAACTAGTTATATTAATGACTATGGACTGGATGTTTAGTTTCTCACTTCTGTGAGAAATTCTGCAAAAGCAGACTAATTCAGACTGCAAACAGTTCATAGTCAGCTATTTAACAAAGACAGCATCAGCTTGAGATGTTATTATGCCCTTTTCATTATCCATTGGTTGGCTTGTTATTAATCTGTGAGTAGGAATGTAGGCCTTCGCAGCTGAGCTGATGGAAAGAGCTTCATGTGGGGGCCTCTCCTCTGATTTTCAGAAATCTAGGCTGAATGATCTGCCTCTACATCAAATAAGGGCCATATGTGATGGCTGCTCTGGTTTGGTTTGAACTCTGCAAGCTAAGGGGCATCTCATCAGGGCCATTTCTGCAATATTTGATGCATTGTGTATGCAGAGAATTTAAAGATTCGGAATGTATTGTGAATATCCACTTGCACTAAGTGGTTCAGTGTAATGATTTCACATCAAGTAACAGATAATTTTTGTTCATTAGCTTGTGGTGTTTCCTTACAGTTAGTTGCTTAGATAGGGATGCATCTCATGCAGTCTTAGTGATCTAGTAATTCATTGTCTAGCCTAAAAAAAGCTTTTTTTTATTTCCAAAAAGAGGTAGGAAACCCCTGACTATAATTATCTCAACCCCTCTGAAAAAGGAAGCATCTAAGGAAATGGTCCTTAAAAAAAAGTGCCCAGCTGAACTGATTTGTTCCTGTGTGATTACTTATTTAACTCTTAAAACAAATATTAGGCAATATAAATCCCATACCCCTAAAAAACACGTCTTTCACTAATCTTGAATTTAAACAGCAGTTCAATGAACATCATATCCCTTTTGTCAAGACACAAAACTCATTAAACTCACTGTGGTGTCTGGCATTTCCATTGAGAATGGTTTCTCCTCCATTGTTTAGCTTCTTGTCCACATACACTTTCCTCCCTCCCAGGTGTTTCTCACTTAACTAAAGGTCTGAGATTCTCTCAGCTGCCAGCTCACACATCCCACTCCTGTTCATACTTGGTGGTTTGGGCTTGTATTATTTTCCTTTGCCTACTCTGTCAACAGCACAATGCTCTTTAACATTTTCTTCAAAGTCTGTGAGACAACTATGTAGTCCTCAGAGGAAGCCTAATGCTAGTATCTCCCACAGTGTCTTGTATGCTGTCTACTGTTCAGTCTGCTGCTATGAGGATAGAGACTTAGAACCATCAGAACAAAAATGCAGTTGTGCTTATGTTTTCTCACAGTTTCTGCAAGGATTGAGTTTAGATATGAAAGAATACAGAGCATTTGATTTAGCTCACAGGACTGCATGTTACTACCTAGCAGACTATCATGAGAAAGGATTTCAAGACAAATGCAATGAAAACCAATGTAAAATGAAAATAAACATAATAAAACATATAATAATTTCACTTTGAGTTATTACTGGGTTTATACATGTATTCACAGCAGAAAACATCCAAGAGGAAATTTTTGTAGCTGGACAAAATAGAACTAGTCATGATGGAGTTCCCATGTGGAATTAGAGGGTGTTTCTTTCAGGAAGAAACAGCGGGAGGATTTTTTCATCTGCAACCAAAAAGGAAGGGAAAGAAAGAATGCTTTTCATGACAAAAGGACAGCTACCAATTTAAGCATGTGAAAAGATCCAATAGCAACTTTTTACAATATTAAAAGCTGAAGAAAATGTTGTATTAACTTTTCCATTTACCCTATCCAATGTCTCTTCCTGCTGTGTCCCATTTTAATGATACCATCATATTGCAGGAAATAGGGCATGAGGAGTAAAAGAAATAGTTGATTTCAGTGGTGTGACCAGTAGAAAAAAAATAGTAGAATGTAAAAGAATATTAAATACTTTTTTCTTTCAATTTTTCACTTTTCTTTAAGAAAAAAAAAATATTGGTCAGAATGGGAAATGTGGATTCAAGATCTCTAAATTGCTATAGACTATGCTATTATAATGTATTACTGTTGAAGTAAACCTATGTTCTTTACTAGAGATGGTGAAATACCATTTTCTTTTCTATATGAGCAAACTTGTAGACAACAGATGATACATAAGATTTTCAACAGGTGAAGAACTGCAAATGAAAATCTGTAATTTCCTCATTGTTCCAATTAAAGGTATTTTTCAGGTCTTTATAAAAATAAAAGCACCATAAATTAGAACTAAGCAGCCAGTTAATAGACTGCTTGATTTCATGATCAGGACATGGACAATTTGCTTCTGTAAGGGATTTCAGTCTAAAACAGGAAGACACTTTGCCCACAAATACTACATTCCCACAACCTAGAAGATTGCGAGTTCTTTAATCGCAAACTAATTAGAACTGATTGGCTTCATTTCTAAATTAGGGACATTAGGGGGTTTCCTCCTTTAGCAGGTTTTTTGTACACACTCCATTGGCAGCATTCTTATAGCTGCATATATTCTGTCTTCAACAGGGCAAAACTGTGACAAAACTTTAAGTTCCCTGGTAGACAGTGCTGTCCCTTTCAGATACAATGAATCAATTTGTTCTACTTGCTTCCTGTGTTTGAATCAGGGCAATTATCAACAAACAGTGATGCAGAGGGAAGGAAAAGGCTTATCTGGAGATAGTATTTCAGAGGTGGTGTGTAGAAGATATGCTGTCAGAGTTTCTTCAGCAACTTCGAGCATTATCATGCCTGAGACATACTAAATGAGACAGTGCTGAACAAGATGCTCATGACTAAGCAAAAGACAACATCCAGAAAAATATAAAGACATCCCCATACAGTTCAATTTAGGCTTCTAATATTAAAAGTAGCTAAAAATATTCTTGATTGCATAAACACCTTTACATCCTTAAACTTTATGAAAGTGCCTGAAGTTCTATTATTTCACACAGCTAAAAACAGGGCCATCTTGAGGGTCTGAGGGCCTTTCCCTTCTGCCAAGGGCCATCTAGAATTCATGGTACAAACAAGTTGAATTTCTCACAGAGGATAAATCCAACAAATACATCTGAATACACCAAAGTCACACTGAGTTTAGCACAAAATATAGCCATCATCTTTTCCTTAAAAGTCTTGTTGATTAAACATTTTCTCAGGAATCATAGAACCATAGAATATCTGAGTTTGAAGGAATCCACAAGGATCATTGAGTCCAACTCCTGATCACACAAAAAATACAAATAAAAAAATCAGACCCTGTGTCTGAGAATGTTGACCAAACGCTTCTTGAACTCTGGCAGGCTCAGTGCCATGACCACTGCCCTGGGGAGCCTGTCTCAGTGCCTGACCACCCTCTGGGTGCAGAACCTTTCCCTAACCCCCAGCCTGACCCTGCCCTGTCCCAGCTCCATGCCGTTCCCTCGGGTCCTGTTGCTGTCCCCAGAGAGCAGAGCTCAGCACCTGCCCCTCCGCTCCCCTCGTGAGGGAGCTGCAGGCCGCCATGAGGCCTCCCCTCAGCCTGCTCTGCTCTGGGCTGAGCAAACCCAGGGACCTCAGCTAATTTTCATGTCTTGTCCTCTGGACCCTTTACCATCTTTGTTGCCCTATTAAATCCCTCCTGTAGGTGCCAGTATGCTAGTAAAAATAACATAATAAATATGCACAGTACTGTTGAAGCATAAGCTTTCTCTTAATGAGATATAGTCAGATTGTCACATTTTACCACTTACATCAGCGAAAACCCTAGCATTAATTGTTATGAGCAAAGTGAGGCTTCAAACTTGCAATTCACTGCACATTGTGTTATAACTATATTCTGATCGCAAAGTTGTGTTGTTTTTTTTTCATCAGTTATTTCTACTGATAATATGCACCCCAAAAAAAAGTAAATCTTTAGTATTTTTTACTCATCACTGTAACCTTGAGAACATGTGAACCTGCTTGGTTGTTCTCAGGCACTCTGAAATAAAATAAAAAATATTCTGACTTTTGTGCTTAAAGAAAAAAAAATGTAATAGTCATTATAATATCATAAACCTATTGTAGTAACTTAAAGCTGGTCAAAAGTCATTTTTCACCCAATCTTGAACAAAATTGAAATACTCTCATCTATCTTTTTTACAATGCATTTTACAATTGTAGGTATGCTTTTGGAGAAATCAAAAC
Source organism: Anas platyrhynchos (assembly GCF_047663525.1). Classification (NCBI taxonomy): domain Eukaryota; kingdom Metazoa; phylum Chordata; class Aves; order Anseriformes; family Anatidae; genus Anas; species Anas platyrhynchos. The sequence continues at coordinate 22,094,017 of NC_092587.1, read as the reverse complement.
TCCTCCACAGAATGCTACTATCTTGTTCCAATTTACCAAGTGGAGTTTGATCTCATCTTACCAGGGCTATTTCATTTTTCCTTATTCCTTTTCCTTATTCTTTTATCTTGTATCATAACCTTTTACTTACAGACTGAAGACAAAAGCCTCAAAATCATTAGTGTTTCACAAGTATATTAGATGCACAAATTTATTCTTGAGCCTCTCTATCTTTACAATCTTAATATATTTATATCTTAGTCCCCTCTGTATACAAATAATCTGGGGAAAGCTCAACAGAGAGGCAGCAAGAGGTTTAGGAAGCTAGAGCACTTGTCCTGTGAGGAGATGAGCTTTTTCAGCCTTGAGAAGACACAGCTCAAGCTGCATGAGGAGTAGTTCTCAGTGCCTACAAGGAGATGGAGCCAAGATCTTCTCTAGAGTGGTGTGAGGACAAAAAACATTCGGAATAAATTGAAATGAGAGATTTAGACTGGTATAACCTTTTTCCCATGAGGACCATCTGGCAGAAAGGACTTCCTGCGGTCCTTTCCAACCTGAACTGTCATATGATCCAGCCCAGATGTCACTGCACAAAAAGGTTCCAATGGAATTCAGTTGGTTAAGGACAATTTACAGCCCCTCCAATTTTGCTTCAAAATCTGGTGTAACATGAGAATACCAGAGGGGTAGTGATAAGAATTTTATTATTTAGGACATGTTGCACTATTTTCTGTTACAGTAAACTGGTTCCTTATTTAACAGTAGACTCAGTCTGACATTCTCTATTTTCATTTAATTGAAGAGAGGGCACCTGGAGGGATAGACATTCAAACGTGACCTAGATCATTTAACTCAGAGAAGCTGTAGTCAGCCTCTTATTTTAACATTCTCCTGTCTTATGGGTATGTACACTTAGTTACCCTAAATGACTTAGTAATACATAATAGCCAATATGTAATTCACAGATTGAGTATCACTGTAAACAGTGTAAACAATATTTTAAAATTTCTGTTTCCCAAAAGCTATGTTAAAACCTAAACTGGATATAATGATATTCAGAAAGAGAACAAGAAAGGAATGATAGTGAAACAGAGTAACAGAGTAATTACTATTCAGGATATAGAAGAACAGAGACTTTTTTCTAGCTGTAATCAGTGTATAATTATGGCCCCACAAACAAGGCAACACATAAAGAAATAACTAGAAACTAGTAGCTTGCTCCATGCTATAAATTCGTGGAATCTTCAGGCTTTTTATCTTCATTGCCATTAGAGACAATTGTAAATCTGCATTTTCTAGGCTTCAGCTCTCTTCATCAGTAGCACCATCCAGATGTACATGTTAATGTTCTGTAGAAGCCAGTTTAGTAAAAAAAAATAAAAAAGTGTCATGGAGAATGACAAATACACATTTACTTCCTCATTTATTTATTTTAAAGAAAGCAATGCATGATGGGCAAGTGGTTCCCTTTTTTGTGCATGAGAAATAATGCAATAACAAACCAAACATAAAATATTTTTCACAAAATTAAATAATGAATACACATCACAGCTGGCCTACAAGGCATCAAGTTATTATCTGTTATGATTTCAACTTCTTTATGAATTGAGTTCAGCAAAAACTTGTCAAACAAAGAAATACAGGGACTTCATCAGCCTCTCCCACAGATTAGAATGTTTTCAGAATTCTACTTTTTCCTTTAATTTATATGTATTATTTGGTTGGAACACTGAAGAAAAAGAAGTGAAATATTAGTGAAGGCTAAGTGGTGCCATTCCACACTGATTAGTGAAGGTCTTGCCAAAAACTATTGCCAAACCAGATAACAGCTGAAAGATTATTTGCTTTTCTGAAATTTTGGGAATACATCAATTAATTTATCTTCATTAGTTACTATCTGTATTCACCATACAATTAAGTGAACATAATGTATTCCACATAAACAGTATTAAAACTGGATGTTTTGGTGATTGGGTTTATTGCACATTTTTTTAATTGCTGTAATAATCTTATTCTTATAAATGCAAAGATATAAAAATACAAATGGCATTATCATCTGTTACAGTACACCAATTCATTCTCAAAAGTGGTTTCAAAAAATCAAAATTAAATGTACACGATATATACGCACACGCTGAGTGAATAATACATATTGAATTATTTCTTTACTTTTTTCTCTTTTTCTTGCCTGGGAGGAATATATACTTTATTAAAGCTTCAGAGTCTGTGACCAATACCTTCACTATGTATTCTAGGTGGGAATTTATTTTATAAAGCAGATTATTTATCTCATAAGAAATCTCTCACAGATCAATGAAACAGCTTTACATAAAGAGGAACTGCAGAATCTGGCCTATATTTCATATTATTTGCCTGAGAACTGAATGGAAATAACTCTTGATTTGTTATTTGCTCATAAAAAGCAACTCATAAAGTTGTCCATGATAAGGACTGTCAGTAAGGAAGGGAAAAAATAAGAATCTTTGGAAAGCTGCACTAGAAACTGTGACATACCAGTGAGAAAAGCTAGTTAAGAAAGCTAACTGAGAGAAAACAACATGTTCTTCCAACTGTTTAGGAAAAAAAAATAATAATGAATTTTTGTTACCCCAGAGTAGGATAACCTTCCCACAGTAAGAGAAGAAGGAAAGAGAAAAACAGAAATCATGCAGAGCCCTGAAAAATAAGGCTTGCTCTTAATATTTTCACCCGAGGATGGAAAGAATGTTAACAGCATTTGCTATAACTACATCTAACTTCACTCATTTGTTAGTTGACATCATTGTTTCTTGTCACTCTCATGGGACCTGGCAGAAACTAGTCTGGCTCTCCCATTTGTTGTGTAGGGGAGGGTCATGGCAAAGTCATCAAATTGTAACTAACTTTGCCTAACTCAAGTTTGGCCCTGTCTTGCCCATGCTTCATTCATAAAGTTTTCAGACTGAAATGTACAGAATCATTGAAGAAAGTTGCTTAAATAGAAGTAATAGTAGCACCATGGTTTATGTTTATATATATATATTCAAAATATATTCCTACTATGAACTGCAAGTGAACTTCTAGAATTGGTCTGGTTTCAGTGAAACACTAACAAAGGTCTTACAAAGAGATATACAATATAAAAATAAAAATACCGCACAAGGACTTGTATCTCGTCAGACAGAAGTCTCCCTGAGTGTTATCAATAAACATACCTTGCTGATTCCTTTTCAAGATTAGACTTCCAAGGTTATTTTCTGACCAAGGAGACTGCTCAAAGACTGTTGTATTGTTTGCTAAGCCAAAAACAAAGGCTAAATGGGAACAACATGCCAGTAAAGGATAGCTATGGCTGAGGAGGCCTTCTCTGAAACACAGACTTGATATATAGATGGGAGCTACGACAGATAGATCAATGGTATTCCTAATAGTCTTGTTAGTACATTCATGCTCTTATTAGTATGTAACTGCTTTGTGTATTCATCTTGCCTTCATGGGACTGAAGCAAGTCTACTTTTCTTATCCAGGTTTTCTCAATTGCTAACTCAAAAGTAATTACATTTATCACTAGATGGACCTGACAGTCCTGATGTCACCAGAATATTGGTAGCATTTAATTTCAGCACCTCTCAGAATCTTCTTTGGCAACATCGTGTATACAATGAATAAAATGAATGACAAGATTCACTTTTTTTTTTTTTTTTAAGTCTCCACACCTGAGAGCTGTTGGTGAAACAATTCAATATGTAAAGCAGGAAATACAATAACAAGTGGTTTGAATTCTAGCATCCCTGACTCTTCTTAAAAAGCTATAATCTTTCTTTGATGAGCTGATAATTTTTTTTTTTTTAATTCTTTTATATAAAACTTTTGTTCCAGTTCAAGGCAGATTCATGCTGGCATACAACCACCACAAAAGCTATGGTGTTTATTATCATAGATAGCAATATAGCTTATTATGATAAGCACAGTTATAAGCATTATTAGCATAAATAATAATATAAATTGTAAATCTGTCGTGTGTTGTCCTTCTGATGCTAGGAAAGCAGCACATTAAAGTGACCACTTCTGCAATCAGGAGACACAAACACTTCATCAAGGAAGAGTTTTGGAACATCCCTTTGCTCTACTGCTGTTTAACTGCATTAAGTTCACAGACAAGCACTGTTCTGATTTGAGCCCTTATAATTCATTAGAGCACAGACTCTCAAAAGAGGAAGTCTGTTTAGTCTATCTCTATCATTGTAATGACAGTAGAAACACAAAATAGCCTGTGGCTCTGGGTGAGTTAATTATCTACTTCTTTTTTTTTCCCTGGGACACTGTCTTGAAGTACTAACACATTAACCTTGTAGACTGTTCTCTTAGACCTTCTGCACAGCTTGAGATTACTACTAGTCTCAACTGGTTAGTGTCAATTTTCCTGCTCTCTGGGGTTACTCAGGTCATTCTTCAGTGCTTGGAAGATTAATTTTCCTCTTAGGGACAGGGTAAGTTAAAGTGTACAAACACTTAAATTAAGTGATGGAACATATTCTGAATAGAGAAAAACCTAAGCAAGACAAATCTGTTATTTGTCCCAATGAAACTGAAATTCTATCAGTGAACAAGACCTTTTTTTCCAGTACAATTTATTCATACCTACTCTGAAAGTATATCCAAAATATCACTTGTAATGAAAAGGACTAGGACTCTCCAACAATATACTTTGGTTTGCCAGTACCATAAAGGTCATACAAGTTCATTTACATTTAAATATGATATAAATATATATTTGTATATATACACATATATAATAAATATATCATATTTATATTTGACACAGAGTGAATCTTCACCTGTATTTATGTTTACTTTGAAAACCATTATATAACTATCCTTGTAGTATAAAACAAATACAAATGCAGTATACATTTAGCAGAATATTTTAAGTACAATACAGAGACTAAAATGCTAAATGTACAATTTGCCAACTGATTGAATGTTGTAATTTCAGCTTTTACTTTCCACTGCCTTTGGACAATGGAACTAAATTCAACAAATTTACATTTTGCTTATTGGCATGAACACTATCCTATTGAAAGCAATATTGATTCAACCCATTTGAGTTGTTGCCATGTAGTTTCATTGGAAACAGGATGTAATTTTATTTTCAGTTCTGAAGAATTGCTGCTTTTTTTTTTTTTTTGGCTTTGAATTGCTATGTTTTAATAATACTCTTCTTAATTAAATTGAAACTTTTGTAAGAAAAATGTAACCTATTACTGTCATAAAATCAGTATCTTTTATGAGCAGAAGCCTACACACAGCATCATTTCAGATTCCCCCCCTTTTTTGAATTTAAGAGCATGTTTCTTGATACTAATGTCTAAATCATTGATAACTGACTAGCATCTGAGGCAAATGCTTTTAGATCACTATACAGTCTACAGAATGCTGTTCTACATCAAAAGCCACCAGCTTTGTGAACCTGTCGCAGAAGAATTTCTTCAATCTGACCTCAAGGCACAAAAGAAGAAAGTGACAAGCTACTGAAAGATACGGACAGTGGTTCTCATTATGCCTAGTAAAAGGCATCTGTCTTTGCAAAATTTAAAGGTTCTGCTTCCAAGCTCTCACAGCACATATCTGTCATACAGTTTCTGGGAAATACAATAAAACTGGTGCCATCTTTCAGTAAAATTCAGGTTTTTTAAGTTACCTCATGAAATTTGACCCCAAAATAGTATAGTTCTGGAATGAGCAAAAACTGGTCTTTACTAGGAAGAAGTTGTGAAAATCAAATTTATGAAAGTTTCAGTCATACCTAAGTACTACCTGGCATCTAAAATAAACTCTATCAAAATCACAACCAACCTTGTATAACTGCTTTGCAATGCATTAAGCCATATAGTTGGAAATCTGACAGAAACACATAAGATATGCATAACAGTAGCCACTAACCATTTGTTTCAGATAATTACTGTGTGTAATAGAATTATAAGCCTTTAGGAACACTCCCATAAAATTATTAACTTCCCAAGATGCTCATATTTCTGCTTTAGGTGACTTTCTTTTCACCTCTGTTATGACATTTCACAGCCCCTAGCATCCAGATCAATGCTGCTGTTAGGAGGAGACCAATTCAGTTGGGTCTTTAGTCTATGGTTGAATGTGAAGGCTTAGTAGGGCAAACAGATAAGTCTCTTTCACTGTATGTAGCTCCATAAATGTAATACTTTGATAACACATTGCTGAAATTTGAATGTTTGCATTTGATTTCCATTACAATATATGGAAGACTAAGATGTCTGGGTCGCTACAGCAAGTTTACACAGGTCTGTATTGATATAGCTGGACAGGCAGACAGACATACAGATAAGCATTCACACACACACAAATAGAGGTTCAAAGCAGGAGATGGATTTAATTCATCTAAAAGCACTTAAAACCACCCCCATTTTATAAATAGCTGAAGATTTTCAAAGTTTTTTCTTTTTTTTTATATGGAATATATTTCTCTGATTTTTTTTTTTTTTCATCTGCAAAGGCGTATTATTAAGATCTTTAATTTCTCTATGAAGGATTCCAGTCTGAGATGCTGATTTCAATTGTACAAATTTTATATCTAAAATAGTATTATTGAAGTAGATTTCTACTACATTCATATTAGTAAACAAAGCAGGGCTGGGTTTGTAGCTTAAGCACAGTGCAGTTTTCTGTACTGCTACATTTTTAACCCGGGCTGATGATACCTGGTCCTGTTGACACCACACACTGTCAGGATGCAGCCATCCCTTTATGACAGGGTGACAAAGTTAAGCTATGACTGATGATTTCTGGCTGGATGGGACCTACTGATGCTGCCTCTCTCTTCTACTTGCACTGCTTGGTGGCTGCAGGATGGCAGCAGCAGCAGGGCAGCTCCTGCTGCTCCCCAACAGCTGAACCCAGATATATCCTTACCTATCTTACACTAATGCCATCCCCACCAACAGGGGGAACAGAATAAATAAATAAATAAAGCTACCAGCCTGTTATTTGTTTATAACATTCAAACAACCCTTCACAAGAGAGAAATTGCCTTTCAGAAACAAGGCATTTGGAAAGAGCAGTGATATGATTTCCTCTCTCTACACGGCCTGTTCTCACAGATTTTATTTTAACTAAAGTACCTTTCAGAAAGGAGGACTGCATCAGTACTAGAATTCCTGAGTTGATTTACAAGCTATGCTTTACCTAGCCTTTGTATGACACAGTTCTAACATCTTCACTAAAATAAACAGCAAGCTCGGTCATTTACATGCCTTTCTGCTGCTAACCCATTCAATCAGCAGTTTGTTCAGATAGTATTGAAATATTTCTGAAATGCCTTCAGCTTTAACTCCGCCAAATCTTTTGATGATATTTTGTGGGGATATTATTTCTCTGGTCCAGAAAGAAAAAGATAAAAAAGAAAGGTGAGGTGTTCTATTCTCTTAGAGAAATTTCTAATTATTAAGTGCTCAGAGTAGCACTAATATTTGCAGGACTCTAACATCTTTCACTCCATTCTAAAGTAAAATTTTTTTCTCATTAAAATACAAGGAGTACCTTTTACATCCTCCAAGTCAACTTATTGGTCATAAAATAAGTTGAGTTTAAAAATAATGAGCTACTGATGTAGGATTAATGCTTGATTATCTTTATGAAGTTGATAATAGTGACTTTTACACAGATTTGCCAGAATTAATGGGCCATACAAAACTGACACAGAAAGGGCAGTCATTGCTCAATTATTTTCATTAGAAGCACTTTTTTTTTTTTTTTAATGGTGGTGCTCATGATAGAAGGTGTCATATCTTTTTCAGATAAAATTATTGTAAGACACTATGCTTCATTTATGCTTGAGATTTGGAAAATATGACTGTCAAAACCAAATAATTTTGGTTCTTTCTCATTTATACCACAGCAATGACTTATTTATTTAAACAGAATCACATATTTGAGAGCTCGTGATGGGAACATGAATGCAAAAGGATTTTGAATTTAGAGACAGAAGATGATATAACTATACGAACTGCACACAGAAGTATCTATTTATCTGTATTTCCTGCTGCTTGAAAATGAATCAAAGTTACAACGTAAATAAACCAGTGTTTGGCTTTTTAAGACTAGAATGAGAATAACAAAAATATATAGATTTCAGTAACACAGGACTAAGTATATCCACTCTATCCAATCAGGATTCCTAATACAGATTGTTCTTCAGCATCACTGGTATGGATGCTTGAAATCCACCCATCTTTACTCAATAAGACTATTATACTCATTACTGGGTTTGATTCATCTCAAGTTCACAGCCAAGAAAAGACACTTATGGAAAGTAATCACAGCTTTCTCTGTTTCACTACCTCTGTAGACGTAGATAGACTTAAACATAATACAGAAAGCAGTGAAGTGAAGACCAGGAAAAGTGGAGACTATTCTGACTTCTGGTTTCAGCAGTCACAAATCCTCCATGGTATCTGGCATACCCTCAGAATAACCCATCTCCCTCCCTCACAAGCAAATTTCTGTTCAATTCAGGGGTCTAGATTAAATTAGCCATGGTACTCTGATAGCCGTAATAAACAAATGTGTGTGTATGTATATACATATATATGTATATATTTGAATTCTATTTCTCCCTTAACTCTCCCAGAGAAATAAGATCTCTCAGTAGGAGAACAATCTCATTAACCTGCCTTTTCACAAGAGGATTCTCTGTAATGTTTCCAGCCCTGTAAAAGTCAATATAATTGTTACAAATGGGTTGAGCACTAAGTGTATGGCTTTCTAGTGCACTGACCTGTTGTATTTTTTCATTCCTTTCCTCCTTATATCATATTCACATCCTGCATTACTTATTCAGGCTGACAGAAATTACTACACATTTTTTTTACTAAAAAAAAAAAAAAAATGGTTGGATCACCACTATCTGAGGTAGTCTCATAAACCCCATTATGTCTGTATTGGCCTTTAAGAAGCACTGGCCTGATGAAATTAAGAAGTTCTTGCTGTTTTCCAGATGTTTTGGCAATTGGAGAATCAGAACTACTCTGGTTACACTTCCTCTTCCTCAGGTGTTCCCCCCAACTGAGGTACAACTAGCACAGTGGCATCCTAAGGATTATGTAAAAAAGGAGTCAGTCAAACTGAATTTATGGCTGCTTTATGTTGCAGAGCAATGATGGAGCCTGAGGCAGACAGCAGTTCTTGCAAGAATCTCTAGTGCCATCTATTTAGTTTTGATAGAGGAAGAAAGAAGCTCAGCCACACTTAACTAAATTACACTGAACACTGATACGTGAATATGGTGTCAGAGTAAAATGAAGTGCTATTTGGAGATAATATTCTCTTCCATTGCAAAGACCCAGAGTTAATCAAAACAGTTAACTAAGCTATTAACCATACTGAACATTCCAACTAGTATTGTTTATTACTCTTCCCAAAAGAGTTTCTCATTTTTCTGTGATAAAGGAAGAAAGAAGACATTATCTTAAGTGTGGCAAGTGAAAATGATGATGATCCTAGAACTGTCTCTAAGGCGTGTGTAGGAGAGTTAATAGTAAAGGAATTACAGACAGTAGATATGTTGGCACCAAATGTGTCAGCTTTATACCACTCAAGAGGGTGGGCTGTAGAGCAGCGCTGGAATTGTCTTTTTTAACATAGAATAATACAATTTCTCACTCCGTTTTTTTTTTAAACAGAATGCTAAGCAAAAGTGCTTTCCTCACTGATATTTCATATTTGATTAATAGACAGAAAGTAAAATGTGGTAGCTCATGCCCTGACTTACTCTAAGAAGCATAAATAAAGGTCTCTATTTCTATCAAATGTCATTTATTATCATTGATTACATATTTATTAAATTTCTGTACAGACCTTCAAATTCTTTAGTAAGCATGCAGCAATCATCCAGACAAATCTGGGTATCAACATCACTATATTTAAATGATGCTCAGCATATGTGCAACATGGCAAGGCTGTCTGGAGTTTTGCTACCACACCTTTTGAATGTTCACATCTCTGCCAAATTAGAATTGCACCCAACACTAGTATCTGTAGAGGAGGACATCTGTGTTCACTATTTATTTTTTCTCGAGCTAATGCAGGACTGGCTTTTTAAGTTTCCTTAAGAGATGATTCACTTTCAATTTTATTGTTACTGTTGTTGTGGTATAATGCTGTAACATGACCTTGTGCTGATACAGAAGCTGAAGTTATTTAGGGCACAAAACACTATATTTTGAAACATATCTTGGGAACACAGCGTAATTCTAAGCATCTTCCAACCTTGTTAGCAGCTCCAGTTCTGCACCTTTTCTTTTATTTTTTAATCAAAGTAAACATCAAAAAAGATGCTTCATAAACCAAATTGATACACAGTCCTTCTCCACCAAGCATCTCATCAATCACCAAAGTCCAAAGGTAAGGACTACAGGAAAATGGTGGAACCAACCCCACAGTTTTGTTTTTCTACTCAAGAATCTCTACCATCAAACTACTTTGGTGTGATAGCTGGGTTTTTCCATTCATATAGACTGGTATCTGTAAAACTATCTGTAGTTTCACTAAAGCCTCATAACCAGTCATTCTGTTGAGAATCAGATAATCAAACCTAAATACAGCTCCAAAAATTTCAGCCATCAACTACCGAGGTATCAAGGTATGATTTTAAATGTGTCTGTTCTCCTTCACGAAGAATGTAAATTGTAGGTTCTGCAGCAATGGATGGAAATAAAAGTTGAAAAGACTGAGTCACAACAAAGGAGTTGAAAGTTGAATTGCTGGGTATATATTTTTTTATAAATATGACAAAAGAAAAGGAATCTTGATAACTCACATCATGAATCTAGCCTGCTCCTCTGAGCATTAGTCTCTATCTATAATTTCAGTGATAAAGCCATAGCAAGCAATTTATTATATCACCTGTATATTACTATGTAAGATCATAAGTTCAATCATCAAAGCAAAAGGGAACAAAGGTAAAAAGGTAAAAACACAAGGTCCAGGAAATGATGATAATTTGCAGGGAAAAAAAAAAAAAAAAAAAAATTAATCTGAAGAAAAAGATGGCTCTGGTTAAATCCTGAAAGTTGCAGTGCCTGAAAGTCAAATTAGGAGGGTTGTCACAAATACCTTTGACACTGGGTAGCAGTAGCACTACTACCAAAGTACTTTGCATTTAGGAATGCAAAATTATAAGACTTAATCTTCAATAAAGAAGAATAGTTGGGTGTGTGTGTGTTGTAACTCATCACTGTGTGCTGTAACCCCCTGTGTAATTTTGTGAGTCAAGTTCTATGCCCAAAGAAGTATGACAGTTTTAAAAACTTCTGGATGAAAAAAGGTAAACATCGTCACATCAAGTCCAGAAGGCATTCTGCTAAAATTTAAGACTGTCTCAGTGAAACTGGCAGACTACTGACAATCCTTAGCCTTTTCTACACGCCAGCCTATATAAAAATAAAACAAAGTGGTATTTTTTGCACAGATTATACATTGGCACCCAGCAAGCAGTACCTGAAGACACACTGATGATAGCTGGCTGCGCAGAATGCATCAGGCTGGACCACTTGGGGAAAAGTCTGCCAGTCACTTTATAGGAGAGAGAGATGGAATGAAAAAAAGACATTAGCAGAATGCCAAAAAGGGGGAGAGAGAATGAGAAAAGAGGGTAGTGAGTGATGGACAGTGGCAAAAGTAGTGGAGAAAGGAAGAAATAGAATTGTACTTCAAGGATGAACAGAAAATAGATTAGCAGCAAGCAGAAAGCTGATGGCAGGGCAAAATCAAGTACCATGGTTCCAGATGTTGTTTTGGCTTACAAATCTGCGTCAGAGATCAAATGATATGAATACTGCCATTCTGATTTACATGCCTATTTGAACCAAGGAAAAATACAATGCCCTCCTTTTAGAATGACTCTTCACATATTACAGTCTCATTTATAATGTTAATTTGTTATCTTTAAGATTACAGTATTGTTTTGAAGTTCCAGACAACATCAGAACTTAAAACCAACCCAAAATAGTAAGATTCACGTACAAAACCAAACCAAAACAACAAACAAACAAACAAACAAACGAACAAAAGATATAGGAATCTCAGAAAGTGAGGCATCCCTTTGCAAAACCTTAGATGTCTAGCAGAACACTGAGCCTCCCTTATACGCCCACACTCATGCTCAGAAAGGGGAATTTATGTTGTCTTAAGTATTTAACAATTTACACATAAAAATGCACAGGAACTACAAACAGCCAGCTGTCAGCAGCACCAGTAGCCAATTACGAAAGGTTGAGTGCAGGAATTAACCAGAGCTGCCCATTGGCATCTTCCATTTTGGCTCATCCTAGCTTCCTCCTCAAGGCTATCTTCTAAAACTGTTCTTTTGTTTCAACACCTGGTGGTGGTGCTGTTGCTCCTTTCTATGCAGTAGCTTACTCTGTCCAGGTCTTACCTTGATGTGGAAAACCCCGACTTTATTACCTAGCAAACAGTACTGCAGTGGTGTTGTTACACTCTCCCAACTTCACCGTGGGTTGTTAGCTCTGGTGTCCCTGTCCACGACTTTACTGCACTTCACAGGCATGTAAAGAAATTACACCACTGTGCTAAACACCTTAAAACTCTCATGAAAAACGGTAGCTCTTGTTCTGTAGAAAATACAGCTTAAATAAATAAAAATAAATAAGTAAGAATAGAGTGAGAGCAGAAAATCGTTGAACTGACAAGAAGTGCTGGAGAAAAAGAAAGCAGATCTGAATTCAGGACAGCGTCTTATCTATTTGCTCAGGCAGCATTTCAGAGAGGAGTTTCACAGATATTACTAGTCCTATTTAGTTCAGAGTAGTAATCTTGTTCATTCATGTGACCACAGAGATCACAGAAATATATGTCTGTAAATATCCCTCAATCTGCTATGTGTGTGTTTATAAACAGGAATTGTCAATAACAATATCAATGTGAAGGTGGTTGCTAAATCTTAAAGACTCTTGCCAGCCCTAAGCACCACATAGTTTCTGTAAAACGTTACTGATCAGATTTTCTAGCATTTTATAAGACAACTAAATTCTAAGGAAAGACATCTGTTCCTTTGATGTATTGTTTATGATTAGTATCAGGTACACATCATGGTAGATGAAAAGCTTGCTTCAAACGTAAAAAATAAATGGTGCAGGCTGAAAAAAGTCAAGTCACAGCAACAAGAAAATGTAAAATGAAAAAGTGGCAAGGCTATGTAAACTTCTCAGAATCCTGTTAATTATTTAATCTTATTTAAAAACAACGACAACAACAAAAGGTCCTGATAAGAGAAGTCTCATTTAAAAGATCTTGTATTTTTGAGCTGAAGGGTAGACAATTAAAACCTAAGAACAAAGATGAATTAAGCACTAACAAGGGCTTTTTCAAGGTTTGCAAATCAGCCACATGTCAAAATAGAGCTATCCCATAAAAGAAAAAGTAAACACCATTAAAAAAAGAAAAAAAAAATCAGGCAGGATCAGATTAACACTTATATGCTATAGGTCTGATATTAAGGTCTGATATTACGGCACCAGCTTTTGGAATAGCATAATGAGGTTACAGTCCTAAACTTCATTTAAAAGCCTTCAGAGGGTGGGAGAAAGGAACAGAGAGACAAAAGAGCTTAAAAACAGAAATGAAGTGCAATTAATGTCTGTCCAAGTCTGCAGATAGCTCCAATGGATGTAAACTGACAACACTGCTGCACTGAAATTACCCATCACAGAAAGGAAGAACAGAATCACACTCAAGATGAGACACAAGGTAAATGAAGTTGGAGACGAATTTTGGTGTTGTCCTATATTATTTAAGATACTGGATTCTGTTCTCTAATTGTCACTTGCTGACTTAAGTATCATTTAGCATATCACATCTCCCTTCCTGTTTCTGAGTAACAGATGCATTTAGAAATGCTATACTTAGTGATCTTGCTTTTGAAGCACATTTCTCCCCCCCTCATCTCCCCCTTCTTTTTCTTTTCCAGTGCACATATATACTACATTCACAATGTATGGAGTCCTCAAACTTTAATAAAATCCAGTAAAAAGAATGTCAGTTGGGTAGAGTGAAGGAAAACCAAAAACTAGGGTGTAGGGGAGATAAAAAGTTCATACAGCTAAAAGAAATAAAACCAGGAGAATATGACTAGCAGGAGGAGAAAAAAAAAATAATCATAGCTTTCAAAATGCGCAATGTCAAGACAAAACAGCAAGCAGTAGATGTGGGACTAGCATCATCATCAGGGACCGATGCAGTGGTGATCTGAATGGAGTAGCTAAATACCTGCACCATTGCACCTGAGCATGAATGCAAGTTGTTAGAGGACGCACGGCCGAAAGCATGACAGACACCATCAGAGTCAGATCATGCTCCATTTTATTGCCCGAATTGCCTAACTTTTATAGTGAACTTAACAGGGGCGGACAGTGTTTCACACAAGATTATTGGTCAAAAGCACTCAGACAAACAACTACAAGAAAACAACCCCACTCGCAAGAAAACAACCCCCTTGTGATAGCAGTCATGTAGACCTTGTCCTTGAGGCCAGCTGCTGGTAACAATATTTTTCTGAATTCCTCAATTGGGCGATGTGGGAATACTGTCATGGGAACTTCTCATAGTTGCCCTGGTAGCTTAGTTTGCTCAGCTACAGCAAGCCATGGGATTTGCTGAGGCCTACTCCTGGTTGCTTAGAACAAGCTCAGATCGAGCAACTGTTCCACGGACTCATGTCCACGCCCTTTGTGCCAATTCCCAACAGCAAGTCTTGGATGTGGTAGTGTTAATGGAAAGAAAGGAACCACATCCCTCTCTATTAGTTGCATCCATAAATCCATGTTTGTGCAGTGACATCCTTCCTCGTTCTGAACATAGAGCATGGAAAAGCATTTCATCTGACATCCCAGCAACTATACATCTGTGTCAGGGCAATTCCTTCCTAAACTGATCTGTACAGAGACATCCCTTCTCTGCATTATCATTTCATGATTATTATTATATTTTTTTTTAATCTGGATAAAGTACCTAAAAACGAATAAGGAAATATATTTAATTCATTTGTCACCAAAATAGACATTGTATCTCTAATGACAAAAATCTCACAGGGTGTCTGCTCCCATATTTCATAAATGAAAAAGTAAATGAGCATCGCCCATTCCTAATGTTCATGGTGTTTTTGATTTCATGCATTTGAATGTGATTACTAGACTAGGATTCACTTCTAGATGCAGACAGATATCTAAAAGTCTTGAACTTCGGTGTGTCCATGTGAGTGAGATATCTTACTTCCCTTGAAGTCATGCGAAATCTGGCCAATCAGGTCAAAGGAGTTTAATAAGCTTCTCAGATCACCCTAAAATAAAGACATCTGCATTCATTGAGTTGAATAACCCTCCAGACTTTTCATTAGTTCTGTTGACTACAGAGAATATCTAAATTTAGGTGTCTGAATCTGGAACTGGATCTCACTTCTGGATCTCAATTCAGTTGCGCCCACATAGGAATAGTGGCTCCAGCTGCCACTCCAGAAGGGGGACATGTTACTCTAGTCAGCTATGTACACTGACACTGAGCATCTTAAATAACCTGTGCCTGGATAACTTAACTGATTGACTCAAGTGCAAAAATAGATGCTTGTTCTATCTGATTGTGCAATAAATTATAAAGCAAAAATGTATAGTTTAAGGATTTGGCTCCATAAGTTGTTTTTAGAGACTTCAGACCTAGCCATACAGCCTGAGCTTCACTCAGGCTTTGGAGAAATATAAAACTTGATCTCACTGACCTCATCCTGATATCACTTGAAAAGTTATGCAGGGTTGTCAGAGAAACTCTCTCTGCAAGGTAGGTGGGATGAGAAGAAGCAACTGTGTGAATGTATTTCTCACAGTCTTCCTAAATGGCCTTTTACTGTCTGGAGAGTTGTGAATTGTAGGAATGATTCAACTTTCTATCAGAAATACTTCCTCTGAAACCTTCTAGGATTGCATTTGCCTTTTTTCAAAGCATGAACACATCAGTAATTCTCAACCGTTCTTCAACAGAATAATAAATCCAACCTTCCATTTCTGTTTCTTCTATGGGATGAACTCTTACTCTAGAGTACATCTGCTTGCTAGCTTTTTATTAACAATCTCTATTAATTCACATTCCAGGTCTATTTAAATTTTAGAATCACAGAATCATTCAGGTTGGAAAAGACCTCTAAGATCATCTAGTCTAACATTTAACCTTATACTAAACTCCACCACTAAGCCAAGTACACCCATTTCTTGAAGACCTCCGGGGACGGTGACTCAACCACTAACGTGGACAGCCTATTCCAATGCTGCACAACTCTTTCAGGAAAGGAATTTCTCCTAATATTCAATCAACCTACTTCTCACCGCCCCTCCCCCAGCTTGAGGCCATTTCTTATCTTATCACTTGGTGCTTGGGAGAAAAGACCAAACCCTGCCTCACTATAGCCTCCTTTAAGTTACTTGTACAGCACAATAAGGTCTCCCCTGATTTCTCAGGAACATTTAGTTTTTGTTGTTGTTTGTTTGTTTTTTATATAAGGTGCCCATCTTCCTTCAGATTAGTAATGCCTCACAGGTGTGCTTTATTACTTGATTTCCTTGACAAAATTTTCATCTTTGTGGCCACAGATGAAATGAGATGGGCTATAGGGCCAATATTTGAAAAATCCTGTTAGTCATCTATCCATACGTTACTTTGAATACAACAACTCCTCCTCCTCCTTTAGCCATTTATATTAGTCTTATAATATGGTTACATTTTATTATTACAATTTTTACAGCTCTTATTTATACTGACATTCTCCATTTTAAACTCATGATTTATCCTCTAGCACTGTGTTAAAACCTGTACTGACACCCACAAAGATGAGATCAACTACAATTTCTTGATTTAGGGGGAAAAAAGAAGAGAGAAAAAGAAACACCTTCTTGTTGAAGCTCTTCCATCATCTTTAACAACTTAATCAACTGCAATCTAAGCAAGAAATAGACAATGACTTTACAGCAGTGGTTCACTGGGCACCTCATTGACTTCTGTGAATCATTCTGTTCCTTTCTAGTGTTTGCCTACACAGTCTAGGTCTGGACAAAGAACGCATTTTAATACAGGTGTTAAAATAAATATATATCTACAAAATACATGTTGCTGGGCTAACAGATTACAAGGAAGTCACATAGCAAAAGAGACTAGAAATATATGTCTGTCACAAATTTTGGTAAAAATTATCCAAATGGCAAGCATTTCACAGATTGTGTGATACTTTTTTTTTTTTTCTTTTTGAAATACCAGCCACATATCAAAACATTGACATTAATAATATCACAATAGTGTTTATCCTTGAAATTATTAGCTTTGAAGTGAGAAATGACATAGTAAGCAAACAATTACAAAATTTCTGGAATTTCATATGAAAAATTTTGTACTCTTCTTTTTTCTGTCTCTTAGGTCATGATGCAAAAAGTTACACTTGAGAAGGATAAAACTTTTAAATGACAGTTGGCAAAAATAGAAGCTCTGTGAACTCTGAAACAACCAAAGCAAAATCAATTCTTATTGGATGACATCTCTGCTAATTTCTAGTCTTATGTGTCAGAGAAAGAAACAAAAAAATACAATTTCAAAGGATATCTGTTTTGTTTTTTGCAGAGCTGTCTTTTGGAGAAAACACGCTTTAATCTGTCTGGTTGGCTCTTCTGCAAAACATTCCTCAGACAGCTCACACTAATGAATGAAATCATATTATATGGGATGAAGCTAACAGAATGATAAAACTGTAGAAAAGTCCAAAGAAGAAATAATCTTTAAGCTGTTTCTAAATAGTGTGCTATGATCACAACTTTATTCTTTATCATTCAGAACTTGATTCATAAAGGGGAAGTCATGCTTGGCCAACCTGATAACCTCCTAAGATAAAAGGTTACCTGCTCAGTAGACAAGGGGAGAGCCATGGATACTGTCCACATATAATTCACTAAGGCTTTCAACACTGTCTCCCATCAAACCTTCATAGAAAAGCTGCTTAAGTATGGGTTGGATGAGCAAACAGTGAGACAAAATGAAAACTGCCTAAAAGGTTCAGAGGGTGGTGACTAATGTTCTGAAGGCTAATTGGAGGCCAGTAACTTGTGGTGCAGCCTCCAGGGTCAATATTGGATCCAACATTCTTCAACATTAATGATCTGAATGATGGGGCAGAACCTACCCTGGGCAAGATCATTGATGACAAAAGACCTGGAAGACTGGCTGATAATCAAAGGGTTGTGACCTTGACAGGTTCGTGGGAACCTCATGAAGTTCAACAAAGGAAAGTCAAGTTCTCCTTCACCTGAAGAAGAACCATGCACCAGGGAGTGCATGAGCCAGGAGCAACAAGAAAATTGAAAAAAAAAAAAATCTATCTATATATATATATTCTCTTAATATATATATATATATTCTCTTTGTTCAAGAGAGTGATGGAGACAATGCTATAGATGAAAAAAACAAAACAAAACAAAAAATAATATTTATAAATTAGATTCTATGATCTGAGTGCCTGCATTTACAGGGAGTTTACCCATGAGACCTCTTC
Source organism: Anas platyrhynchos (assembly GCF_047663525.1). Classification (NCBI taxonomy): domain Eukaryota; kingdom Metazoa; phylum Chordata; class Aves; order Anseriformes; family Anatidae; genus Anas; species Anas platyrhynchos. Next base: position 22,075,431 of record NC_092587.1, on the reverse strand, counting down.
TAGAACTTCTCTTACATAGCTATTTTTTAAGATTGTTAAGAGCAACTGACAACTACTTTCTTACCACAAAACAGGAAGTCCCATGGATATAGAGAAAAAAAGTAATATTTTACCATAATGTAGGATCATTGCATTTGATGTATATTTTTGTATTTCTAAATAGTAAAAACATCACATCATTTGTGAAGAAAGAAGTGATGAACAATAGCTTTGTTTATAATTATATCCATACAGCTTCCAACTTATAAAAGCAGAAAATATTCAACATCAGGGCTCAACACATGAGAAAGTGAATGGAACAGCCTATTATAAAGTATAATTTTCTACCAGTATGCTTTTCCAAATCTCTTGTCTTAGGTAGGTTTGCCAAACTTTTCCAATAGAAACGTTTTTCCATGGATTACTTACTATGTGAGATCAGTGCACACTTCCCAAAGAAAACTATGAATAATGCCTGGCAAAAGTAGTAAGACAAGCATATTTTAAAATTTTGATTTGGGTATTTCAACAGACTTTCAGTTCAATTACCTCATTTTCTTGTAACCACATATGAGCAGGATTCTACAGTCTAATTCTCTCTCCCATGATGTGTTGTAACCACATAAGTGACAAGAAATGCAAACTCTGCTTATTCAGCTAAAAAGAATATGATGATGTCCAATTAGGGACCATATGAATATTGGAACTGAGATACACTTTTATACCAGTACAAGTAGAAGGCACCTAGAAATGCATTCCAATGGGAAGATATAAAGCAACCTCAAAACAAAATATTTCTTGTTAATAACATAATACTACCATTTTCTCACACATACTCCTGCCCAAACCACTCTGGATATTTTGGTGATTGGAGAAACAGTAACCTGCAGCAACCACTCATGTCTGCCTGCCCTCTCCCTCTTTATATCAGCAGACATAAGTAAGGGCTGGGACCTTGCCTGAGAGCAGAGGTTGGGGCTGGCAGCACACTGCTGTAGTGCCAGGAAAATATTCCTGGCTGCAATCTCTGCTTGCATATGGACACATCACCTCAAATGATTTACATGGCCTGGGGAACAAGCACATGATGATTTGGGAAGCATCCTATCTGGAAAATGAAGGTCTTAAGGAGACTCAAACAAGCTGCTCACAGCACTCATGCACAGACAGCTCTCACTCACAGTCTTGTGTTTACTCCTTCAAACACAGGTGCACAGCATTGCATCAAAATCCTATTTTTCTGCTAACCTGAGACAGAAAAACAGAGGTTTCCCACACAGGCTTTGACAGAGAAATCCTTAATTGTACCCCTGTCTTTACCTATGAAGGATTATTCAGTCTTATAATGACAGGCCTATATTCAAATTCATTATTACGACTTACCAAAAAAAATAAATTAAATCATCAGTAGGAGCTCACAACAGACCTCCTCATCTCCTCAACAGGGCCGCAGCTGCAGAGATCAGTAGCACTCATTGCAGATGCATTTTCTTAACCCAGAGCTAGTTTTTCCCACAGAACACTTTATGACACGAAGGTTAGATCTACCCCTTGCAGTATGTGTTGCCATCCTGATTACTGTCAACTGTTGTATCAGAAAAGGCAAGTGATCTCATTCTACCAAAGACAATTATTTCAAACTTGTTGCTAAATGATTTCTGGTAAAACCAAGGTGATGAACTATTGAACACTCAGTTCATTAGCTGTCATCCAGCTTGACATTTCCATCATTCAAGCACTATTGCAGAAAATCAAAGATACACAGGGCTGCACTTCAAAGGTAGCCATACCATCTTCAAGAAAAAGGACCATGAAGGCTATCTGTAATGGAATGTGGAAGATTACAGCTGCCAGCCAAGTAGTCAAAAAGTGTTTGAAAATGATTACTTCCCATGCCCTTTAGATATCCATTTCCAAAATGAACTAACATTACCAAAATGTAATAAGAGTATAACAGAGCTTAATAACAGTTTAAGGACATAACATTCTGGAGACAGAATAAGAATAAAACTATTAAGACAAATAGCTGATAATATTCTTTGGCACTTTTCTTAGGTCTTCAAATGCAAACATAGCACTCCATACCTGTGTGAAAGACAGAATTACGGTATATAAAAAACAGGTGAAACTAAAATACTGCTTATTAACTGAATACTTTTATAGCAAGATTTTCATTCCAATATATATGAAAGAAAATAATTAATATTCTATAATACATTCCATACATTACAATTATTCTATAATTACTGTTTGGTTTGGTAAGATGAATTAACATCATGGTAGGTTTCTTTTTTTTATTAGATTTTTTTTCTTAATACATATTTAAAACTCTAGATAAGGCTAATATTAAGTTTACAAGCAAGTGAAGAAAAGATTTTATTCTTTAAGATTTCTGATATTTTAATCATTTTTTGCAAGGGCTTATCAACTAAATTCCTCATTCAAGTTCCCTCTTTAAAAACTAAAGACAAGTGGATTTTTCTGCTTTTCTCCTATCCTTTCAGATGAACAAGCTAAATATAAAGAAAACTTTTTTTCATTTTCTATTGTTAGTTGTTTCCTTCAAGATTTATTTCCCTCCACACTTGCACTTTTTATCCACTGATATAAAAATTAATACTTTCTTGGCCTATTTAGAAAACAGAAAACCTACTCTAAAATGCCCTAAAATATTTATGTCTCTTAAAACTTTTCCAGTTTTCTTTCAGAAAACAGGTAAATAGAGTTTGTCAGTTTCTTCTTTGTTAAGTGTTAAATCCGTCTATTGCTTCTAGTCATTCTGTCTGCCTCAGTCCTTTTGGCATCCAATTGCCATCTATAAATGATGTGACAGGGATGACACAAGTATCAATTTATTGAAAGAAATTTATGATGTCTGTGATTTACTCCCCAGATTGGAAATTGTCTTATTGTGTGTGGTTTTTATACTGATTCATACCCACTCAGGGCAACTCCTCTCTGTGAGTATTATTAGACTTCAAACAGACACTCCCAGCTTTGAAAGAAAATAATCCCCAGCACCTGAGACTCATCAGAAACTATGTCCAGACAAAGTCTGCACTCTGCTCCACTCCAAAATTGCTACTTGTGGAGAAGGAAGATGTTCGGCGTTAAAGATCATTTATGTAGCTGGCTGTGGTTAAGCTTTCAGTTAGCAGAGGAAAATGTTAGATGCTTGATTAAGAATAGGAAATTGCATTTAAAAATAGCAAATATAACACGTTTAAAAAACCCTTCTCAAGACTTCACAGTCATCTGTTTTGTTCCCAGCTATTAACTGTGTATCCTTCTCAGTGGGAGAGAAACTACTCGTGAAATTCTGCTTCCCTGATCTAATCTCCTTCCCTGACCACTGTACAACCTTGCTAAGGTTGTACATGTCTTAGCAGGGAAGATAAACCTTTCCTGTTCATCCCAGGTCTGCTCAGAAGAGACCCTCCTCTGAGCAGAGACACTCTCCCTTTGTCTTTCAGCTCTCTTGGTTTGATTATCAGCAGAACAAGCCGTCAAGATTTATACAAAAGGTAGTTGTGAGAGCCTAGACTTGGTGAAATCTCCTCTGCCTTCATTAAGTTCCTAACTGCTACCTTCAGTTTATATGAAACAACCCTCCTACAACAAGCAGCTAAGCTACCTATATTCTTCTCATTGAAAAGGGTTGGTTGATTTTAGTATCTCAGGTGTCAGAACTGCTTGTTAAGTTTAGGTATGTAACATATTCACAGGATCTTGGAATGGAAATATACTTCATTAACAGGTTAAAGAACTTTGGCATTCATTTAAATATTAATTTGCCAGGTACTTAATATTGCAGTATAGCTAACTGCATATATTAAGTGGAGACAGTTCCCTTTTCTTTCCTCCTTCCATTTGGAGATGGATCACAAAAATGCAGGTTTAATAAATACAAGTCCTCTCTCTTTGCAGGAAATTTCTGCTTTCTTTTTGTAAACAATGTTGAATTTATCTATCTGCTACATAAGTTTGAATGTACTGCCTGTTTCAGACTTCTTTGCAAGAAGCATCATTTTCAGTATAGTGGGGCCAAGTGACATGCCTGTTATTGGATTCATACATTTGAATTCACTGTGACATCTTCAAAGAGTCTGCACATGAAACACTAGCAGCACAAATGACAGATTTAGGACCCAACATCTTCTCTTGCTCAGATTTTGTGAACATTACAGGGCCTGGACTTACTAAGATTTCAGGAGTTGATAAGATGTATTTATTTTTTTTAATTATTTTTGTTTAAATTTACTCTTGATTATCATTTTTGATGGATCTGTGATCTAAAACATATTTGTAGATTTTTCATATTGATGACAGGTCTGTGATTTCTTCTGGCACTAAAAGGTGGCCATTATCTTTTACAGTTTAGTCATTTTCAAGATTCAGAGGTCACATTCATCTAATTCATAGCACAGGTACATATCCATAAGAATCTCTACACATTTCTGCATTCCTGCTAAGATCTCGTTATGTGACTTTGCATACAGTTAAGTTTATTCTTATCCATATAAAAGCCTGATAGTTATATTTCTGCATGGTAAAAAAAACAAATAAATACTGAGAGTCATAAAGAAATCCTTTATATCTCCAGGCAGTGCACTAAAGCAGTGCAGAAGAGGCTAATAGGTTCTGCAAAGCCATTGCTTTTTGCCCTTGTGCATGTGAGCAGAGCTGGATAGAGAGTGACTGGAAAATTATTGTGACAGGCTCTCAGCTGGCCATAACTCTGAAGTTGGAACCACTGTACTCTTCCCTGAAAATTGACCAGATTGAAGACACTAAAAACGCTTGCAAACTTGGTGATTTATTAAAGCATGCACTAGAACAAGCTACTTTTACATGTCCAGTTAAATGTAATATGGTGAGACAGAGTAAAAACAAATCTTGCAAATCGTTTCCTTATTCACTGTGCCTTGCAAGGTAGGTCCTTCCATTCTCATTTTCTAGTTCAGTAATTTTTGTCAAAGTCCAGGATGCCTACAAATTTCACACAGTCTATCTGGGATCCCCAGCAGAATCCCCTTTTCTGTGGGGAGGGTTTCCATGAGCCCCTTAGCAGATTTCATGCCAGCTCCATGCTCTCCTCAGATGCCTCCCAGCACACACTCTTGCAGCAGCTTCCCCACTGATGGCTTTGTCAGTCTCCATCTGTCCTGCCTCACACACCAGAATCCTCTCCCCCATGCCCATGTTCAGCTGTCCCCAGGGACAGCGCAATTTCCCCCCTCCACAATGCCAGCACTGAAGAAGCCTGAACACTGCCAACAGGCAGCCTTCCTGCTCAGCCATATTCCTTTTTGTAAATGGGGCTTTATGCACACACATAAGTGGTACAACAGGTGCCACTTATCACAGTTATGTCCAGTGACTGATATGGCCTCTGCAAATAGTACACAGCTGCATGACAAGTTACCATTCTCATATTGAAAATCAACATATCATTGATTTCTTTAGGGGTGGAGAGAGGAGACAGCCACGTTAATATTGACTACAGGAACTCAGCCACTGCAGCAGACATGTCCGAAGAGCAAACACCTGTTCTCTTTAAGTTTCCAAGGACACTGCAGGGCAAAACAGGTTGGTAACCCCTATTTCCCATGAAGGACAAGGACAAGGCAAGAAGGACCTTGTTTTCAGCTGAATTGATCAACATTTTTCTGTAGCAAGAGAATGATTTTGGGCAACTTGATAGTTGGACTCCACTAGAAACAGAAGCTCATTTTTGCAAGGACACCAGAATCTAATTTACTTTGTGCAAATAGAAGTGCCTTGTTTTAAAAGAACCAGGAAATGTTCTCTCATGAAGAGGCAAGGTACTGTCAATCACCGGTATCTTCACTCTGAAGAAAGCAGGGTTTCTCTTGACTCAGAAATATATAAAGGTTTTGGAGGAGATGGGAGCTGTCACTTGAAGCATTGCTTCTATCAACACACTGGGCGTGCCACTAGAAATGTAGACTACCTGCAGTTTATTTTTCCAAAGTAGCAAAAAAGTAAGCAACAAAGATTATGACCTACCTATACCCCTCTCTCTTCCTAACTACCCCAGAGCATCTCAAGTTCGTGTGGTCAATTACTGCAAGCTAACCTGGAAGCTAATGACAACAGCACTACTGAAATGTGCTACGCTGATACAAAAAATTAGTTGTATTTATTCTCCCCTTAAACCAATTAATATTTCGTGCTGAAGGTAATTTTGCTGGATATTATTTTAAGGAGCTGAGAATTTTTAAATTGCTTTTAATTTAAATATTTTTTTTATGATGCAAGTACTTTATTATTAATTAAAAAAAAAAAAAAAAAACTAGCTTTCATTGCTTTTTCCAGCTCAGTTTCATATTTTTTTTTCCCTCTGAAGCTGCTTGGCTCTTTTGAGTTCATATATGGCTGTAAAGAGGAGTATGTTATTATATTTGGAAAGGTTGCTTTTTATATTCTTTATTACTTACCCTAGTCTCTTAATCTTTTTTGAATATGTTTGGGTGTTCTTTTCATTTGGAGGTGTATTTATTCTTTTTCCCTGTACAATTTGTTCTGTACTTCTAGACCTGCTAGATACAAATTTTACTTAATTATCTTTCCTGAAAAGTTCCCCCTCTTAAAATTATCCCTCCCTAAAATTTGCTACTGTATGTTGCAAGCTCTGGGCTTCCCACAAAATACATTAAAATATTTATCACAGTCTCCTTTTCTCTCTCATGATCAAATTGCCCTTAAAAAAGAGGAAGAAGTAGAGTTAATATTTCACCTATAAATGGAAGGGAGTAAAGGACATCTTATTCCTAATAAATAGCATATATTTTTAATTCATTTGTAATAATGTAAAAAGCACGCTTTTTACATTGTTGATGGAACTGCAAATCTTATCTATGTATTAGTTGCCAGATTAACTAAGCTATTTCAGAAAATAAATGAATAAATATAGTGTGTATATTTCATTGCAGTGACTATTTGTGTATCAGAAGATTAGGACTGACACAGAATGGAAACAAAGCTTTGTCTTTGCAGTCCAGAGATTGTCAACGTGGTTATCATGGGTGAAATTTGCACAAGTGTAGAAGGTCCCCTTAATGCCCCCCCCCACCATCTCTCAGCTACTTACCTTCTAATTTTCCATGGAGCTATAAAGGTGTTGTCCAAGCACTGGTTTAGCTCCATGCAGCAGCCTGGCAGCTGTACAGCCTGGCAAGGTCCCACAAAAGTGTGGGACCACCCAGCACACTTGGATGTCAGTGACAGGACCAGGTCTGAGACACAAGAGGTCACAACATCTTGGCCTGTTTTGTTTTTGACACCAACCAAAACCTGGCAAGCGAGAAATGATATTTTCTCCCCAGAGAATGAGATAGAAATGCATTTACAATCCTGTCCCTGGTCTCTGGCCTTGCAATGTTTTGTGCCATAAAGATGGATTATAGTGAAGTTTTTGTAAAGACCCATAAGTTGCATTCATCCTGGACATGCATCCACGTTTGACAGCTGTGTAAGTCACCTCCAGACAATGATTTTTGTCAAATTTCTGCAGGTATTTGTCTCTCTTTGTAAGTCATAAAGGCATCTAGACAGAGTGATTCTGCCTACCCTGAGCAGATCGCTAACAATACCCTTTCACTTTGTGCCCATTCACACCATCATGATGTAGATTTTGAGTCTCTTGGAGGTTTAGGTATTTAAAATCCCAATAAGACACTGCTCAGGAGCTTGTGTTCACAGTCCTTAACATTTTATGAAAATCAAGGTTATTAATGTTCTCCAACTTCTTATTATTCACAATTGCCATTATTCCTAGCAACTTTTAAAATAGAACGTGAACCCAAAATGAACCATGGACTTTCCAAATACCAAGCATCACAATATCTGTTCCAAAGACAATACATTTTATTTCTTAGGTCTCAAGCCCAAAATATTTCCTGCCAATAGCATTTGGTTCAACCTGAAGTTGACATTATCAGTTACATCCATGGGTCACAGTTTGTAATTATCTTCTCTCTCAGATCTTATTCATCAGACAAGCCAGCTATAATAGACTTCACAAAAGGCTTTATTTTGTCTGGTTTTGCACATAAATACTGTGTTTGTATTTATTTCAGATACAAATGGTGCCACCTGCTCCTCTTTGTACCCTGACATTTGGTGCTAATTAGATGGACTTGCATTATCAACAGCAAAGTAATACAGTGCTGCAGCAGGCACGGTTACCATGGATCCTAATGCACTCAGCATTCCACAGGAAATTTAGCAGAGCATAAGAAATAAATCTATTCCTGTGTGAACCTGCTCCAGTTCTGTGACACTATTAAGGTGCATCCTCAAAGTCTGCTATATCCAAACGTAAATACCATCATTATTTCTAAATGTTTATTAATGCATTTTACCATTGATTCACCGTGTAGGTGAAACAAAATTGCAAGTTGATTTTAAACACCCTGACAGTGCTAATGGAAACAAGTCATGCATTCCAGCTGTAAAGGAGAATGAGTCTCAACTGGGGATCAGTTGCAACAACAACAAAAAAAGACCTACTGGCATCTGTAAATTTGTAAATGAGAACAGTCAAAACAATTCAAACTCATAGACTGTCACACTGAATAGTTGCAGTGAAAACTAATGCTATGTGTTCCTTTTCAATCCTACCTGAATGTAGCTAGTTATTATATTGTGATTGTAAAACCTAACAAACAAGGGCTAATCCAAAAGTTGCTTCTACAAAGTGATTTAGTGATTTGACATAGTTCAATAAACTCTACAGACCCATCTAAATTAGAAGGGGAAGCGATGGATTATGGTGAGAGCAGAAGGTAAATAAAATAAGCTAATACCAGAGAAATAAAACCATTAAATAAAAAGGCAAAATCAAGAATAAAATTATTTCCTTTCCTCCTTCCTTGCAACAAAATGCACATAATGTTATAATTCTTCCTATCTGCTCTAGGTCCAGCACCCCACATTTTACATTTGAGATCATAGAATCATAGGGGGAAACAAAACAAAACAAAACAAAAAAAAAAAAAGAGAGGAATCATAGAATGTCTTGGGCAGAAAGGGACCTTAAAGATCACTTTGTTCCACTTAGTTCTACCCCTCTGGCATTGGTGGGTGGCAGGCCACTAGATCAGGTTGCCCAGGGCCCCATCCAACCTGGAACAAATTAGCATTTTCTGTTTCATGCATCAGCCTCAGCCATTGCTTGGGGTTCTTCCTTCATTTGTCAGAATTTTCTACATTTCCGTCCTGTATGCATTTTCAAGTGCCAGTGAAGCCAGACTTCTATGAGCTTTAAGACTTTTTCAGAGTTCCCCTCATATCTCAGGGAGGATGAGTTCAGCGTCTGAGTTATAAATGTCACATCCTGTGTTCTCTGAACAGTCTTTCTTAACAAACTACCAAATGCAAGTTAGAAGCATTATTGCCTTCCCCTTAGGACTACAGCAATGTGGTGTAACATGGAGCAGCACACTGCAATCAAGAGAAAATCAGGGAGGGATCTACTCCCCAAAACTGAAAGCATTGTAACACAATGCTAGGAAGCATGTGGTAGGATGCACAGCCTCACCAGGAACAGGTTGCTATCTCAATATCAGTCCTCTAGGTCTTCTCACAGATGAATTCCAATTCTAAATATTAAAAGATGAACTTAATTTGACAATCACCTCATAAAACTTATGTCATGTAAGTGACATAGCCCAAGAGAAGTGGAAGAAGACAAACTACAGCATCACCAGGTATAAACACTTCTTATTGGTTGGTAGAGATTTACTGACCAGGCAAATATTGTTAATATACCACTGTACACATTGGGTAAGTAATCAAGTAAGCAGGAAATAGATGATTCGTGGCAGGGTAGAAGTAAAGTTTCTATTCATTCTTTTCTCTCTTTCTTTTGACTAGTTAGAATGAATAATGGACCTATGTTTTTATAGCATTGTTCTATTCACAAGCAATCACATTAATAATCAAAATCAAACGCTTAAATATTACCATCTATTTATATGTGAACTAGCAATCAATAAACCAGGTTCCATTTCTAATTGTGGGGAACATTCTTTATCTGAATTATCAATAACTGAGGTTGCAGTCAAACTACGCTGTATGAATACAATGCATGCTTTTGAAACAGGGTATCTCAAAGCATGCACATGGCCTAACACAAAGTAAAAAAATCCACTGATCTGACTGGAGAATTTTCTTTGCTTGCAGTCCTGAAGCCTGCTTAACCTTCACAGTCTGTAGATGCTTCCCCTCCACCAAAGCCTGCCAACTGACATAATTTCACAGCTGGGAAGAAATCTGTGTTCAAGTAGCTGAGTGCATTCTTACTGTGGGTTCCTCATGAATAACCAGGAATTTGTCTGTTGTACAGTGTGAATACAGAAGAGGAAAGAGAGACCTGTTCTAATGCATGGACTACAAAAGGTTATCCATCAGTAACCTTTTTTTCTAAATGTCAGAACAATAGAATTATCCCGACAGAAGAATAAGGAATCCTCTGAACAAGAAAGGCTTGGGTTTGAGATGAGATTCCCAGAACAGTGTACTTTGAATTAAAAAAGTTTTTCACTTTGAATTTCAAAATAATTTTTCATGGAAGAGAGCTACGTCAGTTCTAATATCGTAATACTGCCACAACTTCATCTTTCAAAAATGCCACATAACATGTCCTTGTGATATGTGCGCAGTAACTTGTTGAAGTTTCTATTCCAGTCTTTTCCAGAGGTTCATGGTTCATAGAACAGGATAAAAGAGATAGATATGCAACTTTTGGAAGTAACTGAAAAAAAAAATAAAAAGAAAAAGAAAAAAAGAAGAGCACCAGTTCTCTATTTTCCAGACAGCTTCGACCTCTTGTACTTCCTGACATAGTTGTGTTTCAGAAAATATGTAGATGTTAAGTGGCAGGTATACCCTGCTCCCACCTGTCATTATTCTACTTCTACAATCACATCTTTGATTTCAAGGAAGAGACTAAATGCAAAGATTAGATATTCTCCTCTGAAAAATAGCTCCATAGAAAGATAAATCCACTGTCCAGAGATATGGAAAATTACTAGACATCAATGTCATCATTTTCATGTGCATGATTCATCATAATCAGCATGGCCTCTATATCTGCTGTCATTATTGTCTCCATTATCAACTGTGTGCACTAGATAAACATTTACACAGGTAACTGTTCATATACATGCTGTATACAATCAACTATTAAACAATACCCTGAAAAAAAAATATTCTTCTGGGTCCCAAAATATGTTCTTTCTCATCTTAAACTGCAGACTTACTGTAAGGCTTTGTTACAGAGTTACTTTCCACTAGGGAGTGTATATCCATCATAACAGAAAAAACACTTTCTTAAACATATTTATTGACACGTTAGTTTGCAGGAAAAATAAAATATATATTTTTTTAAAAAGGCAGCACGTTGGAAAAGTGATTTTTACATTTTAGATTCTGAATCAGTTTGAATCTGAATCAGTTTAAAACTTATGGTTACGTGTATTTGATTTTTGTGTTAGATAATGTCACACAATACAGTTATTTTCATTGATGTAGAATAAGGTTTAATTCTCATTTTCTTGGAATTTTAAAATGTTCCTGTTTAATTTCAACCCCAAATGTCAAAATCCTTTTTGAAACAGCAGATTGATCTTTGCAGTTCTGTTTCTCAAGAGGATTTTCTGAATAATAAATAAAATAAAAGGTTTTGACCCTTATTGTATTTTTTCCCACTTTCTCAAATAGGTCCTGAATGTATAATGGCAGCCATTGGAAATGCTCTGCTTTTTTCAGCAGTTACAATATATCACCTGAGATTGGAATGGAGGGAGAAGGGACTGTGAATGCCCCCCATGTGGCCTGCCAGCCCCTGTCAGTACCAAAAGGTCCAGCCTCAAGTGCCAGCTCCCACAGCTTCAGCTCCCCCTTCGTCATGCGGCCTGGTCTGTCTCCTAATAACTCCCTTAGCTGTTCTTCACCTCCTGCTTAGTGTTTCTATGCTGAATTAAAGATCAGTAACACAAAGACTTGAGGCAAGGGGAGTAGGAAGGGGAGAATATTTTGCTCCTAGAGCATCCTCTATGGCCTTGCATAGACATATGAATGACAATAGAATTAAAGCAGGGGGAAGAGAGATTTCATACAGTGAGAATAATTTTTTTCAGACACACACATGCATGCTGCACACAGTAGTAGTATTCAAAAATGGAATTCATCAAAGAATAGATCTTCATGGCTGTCAAAAGCCTAGGAATAGTTATATCATCATTCTTTTGATCAGAAAATGAATCTTCAACACATAAAGTTCAAGAACAGAAAATATTACCAGTGAAAAATATTAATAATGCACTTTCTAGGGAGGTACCATAAGAAAGCTAAGTATAGGTACTGAAAAGTACTATTTCTTTGTGAAACTCGCCATGGAATATTTTTACATAAGTAGAAAGTATATTGAAGACATGCTGCATGTTGCCATAACCATTCTTAAGTCCTTTCAGCTGAAAAAGGCTGCTGATTTCAGTGCAGTCCCACACAGACACACAGGTGGGCCCCACATGGCCTACCTTGCAAGACTGGAGCTCTATTTTTCTAAATATTGCACAGCAAATTGGTTGAAGGCATGATTATACCTGAAATGCTAGATCTCAATGAGATTAAATTCCTTACCCTCAGATGGAAAGTAATTTAAACCAGCATTCAAAATTCCATTTAAGAAAGGACTTTGAAAAACAAAAACCCTATTGAAAAACATTCTAATAAAGGTACTAATGCACTGAACTACAGCAAAATGTGCATAATCTTATAAAAGGATTACTAACAATGTGAACACCACAAACCAAATGTCTACTGATGACAAATGACACAGGCTGGGAGCAGAACTAACACAATATATAAAAAAAGAGACCAGCTAACAAGCTGAAATTTAATGTTATCGACAAGTGTCACAGAACTATCAGTCAGAGTGAGAGGACAACGTTGTTGGCTACTCTGCCACAATGGCAGCAAGGGAGATGAAGTGCTACAGAGAGTTTGGGAGACTGAAGAAGCAGAAAACATGAGCTCCTTTCTAATTGTAACAAAAATATGGCTAGATATGATATTTTTCTAATAAATTAATAAATAAACCAATAAAAACTGAATACAGAAATATTGATTTTTCAAAAAGACTATAAAAAGTCAAGACAGCTGGTAAAAGCACTGAATTTTAAAAGCACACTTGATGGTGGTGGTGGTTTTTATGTCACATGTAGAACTGAAAGTAAGCATATAGTCCTGATTTTAAAAGCTCTAAAAGCAAAAGCCAAAATGATTCACAGTATCACAGTAAAGGACTCTGCAAGATTATTATTTTTTTAATTTCAGAAGAGTAATCCATGCTAAAATGAGAAACACAAAAAGGATAAACCGTGGAAAATAGAACTGCATATCAGCAGACCAAAAGGGATTTCAAGGAGTAATATGCACTACAGTTCCCTCCCACGTACAACATTCCTTTCATCAATACTATGTTCTAAAAAGATTTTTAGAACATAGTATTGCTGAGGCCAAATTCTTGGTTGGTTACCCTTTTCATAGGATGTTCAAACTTCTTGTCCCTATTTCAAGGCTCTGTATAACCTGTCTATAAAGCTCTGCTCATTTTCATCCTTCTTTTAAGATCTAAAACTCCTGTCTTCTGAAGTGAAAAGCAATGTTGCTTCCCTTCTGATCATTCCTTTAAAGCTTTACTCATCCTGTTCAGCCTTTGATTACTGACCTCTCTGTGTTTTCCACACAAAATCAAGTTATTACTCTCATTTGGGGGCCATCTCCTCTCAAATCTCATACTTCTTTGTGTCAATAAAGTAACACTCATGTATAGTATTGAAGATTTGGCCATTATACATCCTTTGCATTTTATCTCTGTGCAACTAAGTTGCAAAATCCTTGGTCTAGTGTCCCAAAGCCTGTTTCCTTTATTATGGTCAAAAATTAAATAAGAAAGAAAATTTCAAGAGGAGTTCAAGAAAACAGTTCAGTTAAAATGGAAAGTAACCTTAATACTCATCTGAAATTCAACCCAAATCTTTTGCAGACACAAAAGTCTCATACTGCAGTTTTCAAAGGGATGGGTCAATCAGAGGCTGTGTAAAGAAAAATGTTTAACACAGAGCTCCAGGTAATTTTTAACATATCCTGATATCCTGGCTATACATCCTTCTGCTGCAAAGGTGCAAAAGCTATGGCATAATATGTAGATTCATTTGCCCTTTTTCCTGCAGGCTGTCAAGTGCATATCTTTACATTCCACATTATCCCACTGCACAGAGAAATTGCAAATGTAAAAGACCTTTGCATACTCACTTCCAGTTCTGTTAGCTGACATGAAGACTTTGTGCAGTCTAATACAGCACATTAATTCTTCTTCCTTTTATTATTTTTCCCCTCTTCATTTGAAAACACAGCTGCAATTACAGGTTTCATCTAAAATCCAATGGTGAGGTATCAAAAGTTCATGAGCAAGTTTCTTTCTATGAAATTTCAACTCTAATCTTGAAAAAAGTTAGAATATCTAATTAAAAAATCACAATGATATGAGTTCCAAGAATGAAATCTATGAATGCATGTGCTTTTTCTTGCAGTAAATAATGAGCAATTTATACAGCAAATTTAACCTCCTTTTCTCTTTCCAAATTGTGTCAAAAATACTTGCTATCTTAAGTATACTGTTTATTTGGAAGTACTAATTACAAAGTCTATAGCTAATTTGTGATCTGTACATTGTTCCTTATGTGTTTTTGTCTAGAATTTAAGGAGTATTACATATTTTTAAACAGAGATACAAGATACAAAACAGCTACAAAACAGCTTTTTTTTTTTTTTGTCTCCTAGTAAGGTAAATGCCATTTATTATTCAATTTTGCAAATTCCTTTTCTCTACTGAAGCCCTTCCACAGGCACTAGCATTTTTTTCCCCAGAGTTAAAAGAAAAAAAATAAATATTCCAATAATCTATACATATGGACATTAAATGTAACTTGGAAAAAGGTTTGGTTAATTGTAGAGCTTATTCTATCACTGTCCAGGCCAACACTTAAAATGTTCTTAAAACTAACAATTTTAGAGTCTCCAGTTCTGTTTCAAAATTTAAAAGGAATAAAATTGGTTTGTCCCTTTTTTGTTGTAGTTTCAAAAGTCTTAAGAAGAGACAATTTAAAATGTTACATTGAAGTGCTTCATGTGCTGGAAGTGATTTGTTCATTTCAAGATGAGAGACTTCAGCTACTTAGACTACGGGACTCGCTTTGAGAAACCTGGTCTCCTGGAGGCTGATGGGGTCCACCTGTCAGAGCAGGGGGGGAGCAACTTCAGTCACTGGCTTGGCCAGCTGGTAAAGAGTTGCCAAGGAAGGGGAACCTCAATCCATCCCACTCCTCTCAGTTTGATGTTGGTGTCAGCGATAGATGCCCAGAGCCTGGCGAAGGGTCAGCAGAAGAGCACCTGAAGAACAGCACAAAGGAAGGCCTACCACTCCAGCCAGTAAGTCAGCTTGATTAGAGGCCCAACTCAAATGTCTCTATGCTAACACACAAACAAGAGGAGTTAGAGATGATTCTATCATTGTTGATCTACCTAAGGGTCTCTGATGAGCAGCTCTTTCTAGGATGTGCCTCAGGAAAAAAGTCTACCAGCGGTCAGAACTGAACAGGGAGAATTTTCTAATCCAAACAACACTTACGTAGCACTTATATTCCACCAGACTCCCTGGAACATGTTTACAACATGTGAAAACGCCAACTCATTTTTCTTCTTCTTTGCTTGAACACTATCAGTTTTTGTCTCAGTGACAGATCACAGATTACATAGATTCAACAAAGACTCTAACTTGTCTATTTCCTGGGATTATTTTATCACAGGATGAAAGGATCAAGTCTAGAAAGCTTAATATTTCATTTTTAAACAAAGTTTAAATATATACCTGAAATATAAGCCTTTGTCAATAAATCCCTTTAAATATTTTGGGTAATTCAACAGAGTACAGCATCCTGAAAATCTATGGTATTATCAATACTCAAATGGTAACATATACAGATCTGAGGAATATTTGATGATAATCTATATGCAGATAACTTCCCTTTACCTGTGAAAGTACCTATAAGGATGCTAAATTACCTCTAAATATTTAACTAATATAATCTTAATCAATATAAATAAGTACCGGAGTTATCACCAGGATCTTATCTGAACTGAGAAAACAGATGGGATTATTGAGAAGGTGGCAATTCGTGCAGCCACGGAAAGGGACTCATTTCACTTGACTTGAGCAAACTGAGCGTGGGGTACTTGATCCAAATTTAAAGTCTGTTTGCAGTCCATGGAGACCATATGTCAAATATGAGACCATGCAGACCATGGAGACTGGTATGTCAAACCAGTCTGAACAGCTTACTAAATCATGTGGTGGTTCTCTGCAAGAAGTTAAAAAATTAGGTAAATCCTGTCTCATGAGCTCCACCCAAGGGCAATCCTGCCTGTCTTTGACAGACACTAGTCCAGAACTAGAATTTGCATCAAAATCGTTATGTCCAGCCATGCAGTTAAACTAGTTCAATGTAACAAAAATACCTCTCTTCTGCTGCATACTGATTTTAACACAAATTGAGGACACTTGGACTCCTACATGACCTTTCATAAGAAAGATCCATACAAAAACACACATCTCAAATATTGGAAACAAATAGTATTCTGGAAATATTGAACCACAATTGATACATTTAATGGATACACCGATGCATTAAAAAAGAAATTCTGACCTCTTACCCCGATTTATTCCACTGCCCATTATGTATGCCCCATTGATTTTGCTGTTTTATTTCTGCAATAAAATTCTATTCAATAGATTAAAAAACATCTGCTTCTGTTTACAGATGACCAATTATTTGAACTCCCTTCCTCAAAAGGTGAGCAATTACTTATAAATAAGGGTGATTACACAGGTGAATAATTCTTCATCAATGTATTGAAAATGTTTATGATCTAAAAGCAGCACACACTAAGTATTTTGATTGCTGCTTTATGAAATTAAGAAACCACTTAGTTTGCCTATACTAATGATCATGATATATATGATATATAGAAATATGATATATATAGATTTATTTGGGATAACAGTGGTATCTAACATCAGAATAAGTAGATTTTTTTAATATCAAACATAATCATTAGAAAGATCACAATAGAAAGATCAAATAAAGTATTTTATTTTACCACATTCTTTTCTGTTGTGTTCATGTTTTGACTTGTTGATAACCTGTAAGTGAAGTATTAACAGATTGAGAAGAGGCTATTCAGCAGGAAGTTCTGTATCAACAGTCATTGTATCAATATGTCATTCAGCAGGTCAAGAGAGGGGATTGTCCCTCTCTATGGCTTGTGAGGCCACGCTTGGAGTACTGCACCCAGGTCTAGGGCCCCCACCATGAGAAAGGTGTTGAGCTGTTAGAACGGGTCCAGAGGAGGGATACAAATTTAATCAGAGGGTTGGAGCAGCTCTCCTATGAAGAAAGTCTGAGAGAGCTGAGGATGTTCAGGCCGGAGAAGAGAAGGCCCAGGAGAGAACTCATTGCTGCTATTGAGTACTTAAGGGGAGCTTATAAAATAGATGGAGAGCACCTTTTTGCTCAGGCAGACAGGATAACGGAACAGGTAACAGGACAAAGGGGAATGATTTTAAATTAAGAGAAGGGAGATTTTGATAGAGGTTAGGAAGAAATCCTTAAGTCAGAGGGTGGTGAGGCACAGGAACAGGTTGCCAGGAGAAGCTGTGGATGCTCCATCCCTGGAAGTGTTCAAGGCCAGGCTGGATGGCAGTTGGAGCAACCTGGTCTGGTGGGAGGTGTCCCTGCCCATGGCAGGGGGGTTGGAACTGGATGATCTTTAAGGACCCTTCCAGACCAAGCCATTCTATGTCTCTGTGATTCCATATTCCTATGTATGTGTGAGATGACATTTTTCTACAGTCACAAAACAGGACAAACAAGCTACCTTTTTTTATCTACTGAGAAAGTGTGTACTGGTAAATTTAAATATATATCTTGAATCACTGCATATCCCCTGAATATTAAAAACAAACAAACAAACAAAAAAACCCAACTATAAATATTGAGAAACATATTAAATATACATTTTCCTCCTCAAAATAGTTGATCAGGGGAATAATATGATGCTAGTTTACAGTTTACAGTCTTCTGAAGATGAAGCTCAGCCTTTTTCTCCCAGGAGCTAAGCACAGAGAGTACAGCTACACTCATGTTTAACTTGGCTAAGAAGCACATTTTCTGACTGTCGCCACTTTCACAGGACAGAGCTGTCTCACTGTGCCTAAACTCAGTTCCTTCCAGAAAAAAAAAAAAAAAAAAAGAAAAAAAAAAAAAAAAAAGCTTAGGGGGAATGATGAGAGTACAGGTACGGCCCTCCAACTTGAAGGACCATACTACAGCCAACCTGAAGTAAAGCCTGTTGCAAAGAGCACAATGAGGAACTCAGGCACTCAGCAGCGACTGCTTTGCCCAGGAGAGCTGCACTATTTGACAACACAGACATGGCCACAGGGCACCCGGGCCACTGGGGAAGAAGGTACCTCAGAGAGGCCAATCTCTTCCTGCCCAATTGGGATCACTTCCCAAACAACAGACCAGGAAAAAATGCATCACGTTCTCTGACCCTTCACCTGTGAATATGGGAGAACATTTTAAATCAAATTAACAAGCCCACTGCTGATTTGGCTTTGGTTTTTCACCTCCAGTCTTCAATCATCAGATCAGTACACAGAATAGTGCTCAGTTCACAGAACAGAGTGGTTGGACTGTGGCCAACAAGTCTGAAGGATGAATAACATCCTATGTCTCTTAGCAATGAGCATATCAGTCTGTCTGACTAAATCCAAGGACACTGAACGTTATGCAGCTAACACTCCTTTTTAAGACTTCAGCTATCTTTTATTGTACTACTTTTATTCTAATGAAGCATCTAGTCAGGTAGCAAGTATACGTACCAAACGTGCATACTGGTAAAATGTTTTATACGGGCACTGTCGCAAGAAATGTTTGAATGATGGCACAGATGAATATGCAAAATTCAAACAGCTCATCCAGTCCTCTGACAGCCAGGATTGCAAGTTTCTCAGAAGGGAAAACAACAGATATCTTTTCTACCTGAAGAGAGGTGTCTTGGACTCAGCTTTACAAAGAGACCATCTTCCCATGCACTGCAAGGACTTGCTTGTGGCAGAGGAGAGCAAACAGATGAAGAATGGCATGCAACTTTTCAACTGTTGACTTTCCTCTTTGACTAGCATCTTTCCAAAGAGCTTGCACTACTACTGGAAGTCACAGATTAACTTCATATTGTTTCCCAGGACCAAGAACTGCATACAGATGATATTCTTATATGTGTTGCATCTTAGATACATCATAAGTAACATTGGTTGCAGGTTTTCTGAGTCTGTATTTCAGAACGTGCAGTTGCAGAGTTCACACAAAATGGTACTTGAAGCAACAATTCATTCACTAGGTTATGCCAATTTTGCAGAGGGTCTGAGCTGGAAATAGAATTTCTGGACTCAGAAGTTGCTAGCAAACACATGCACACATGTGCACATATATATGTGCATTGAAAGCACTCCAACTTGGCAGCAAATGTAACAAATTTAAAATGGCAACATACTCTATTTAAATGATTATGCAGTGGAATATGACTCAGAACTTTATAAAACATTACAAATCCAAAATTGATATGTTTCCCAACAGAATACAAGACTTGAATTTCTATTTATGAATAAAATTATAGAGAAACAAAGATGTCTAGAGAGTATATCAAGAATTTATTTTTCATAGTAGAATAAAAGCTTTTTTAAATTATATGATTTGTAGCTGAAAGTAAAGTTTGACAGCTAGATTGAGAAGTGACTATCCACTAGATATAGTATAAAGAGATGTAAAAATACTAATAAATGGTGAAATGCAAAAATTGGATGACAGCAAGCAAAATTAAGAAACCAAATCAGTGAATGGTCAGCATATGTTAGGTCCACTGATTTGATGGCCCTCAGATTTATTAAGTAATACTTTTGCACTTTAACAGGTGCTGGGATTAAATACTATCCTAGGGATACTATCGCAGAGAATAAATACTCGAATCTTCTGGAATTCTGTAGTTTCTGGAACAAGAGCTGGAACTGGCCCTTTTCAAGAAGACTGAATGTACTTATTTTGATCAAATGTTACCTTAAACTACAGCCTTCTACAGCTTATCTGTCTGTTGGACATTTACAACTGAGAGATGACAAGGTTTATGCCTGCAGTTCTCTACCATCAGGACAGAATTTGATCTAAACAAACATTCTGACTTGAAGTATGGCACAAGAAAGTCCATGTTTCAGTCCTGCTTATTTTGGCAGAACATCACTGACCATACCGAGACATCGATTTTTTCTTTTGAAAATTGACTACCGAGGCTTCAGAAATTGGGAACCAGACAAAATCTTTAAACATGGTGAATTTATTGCCCGTGGAATGTCGTCATAAAGAGAAAAGAACATCATTTAAGTTTTTGAAAGAGGTCTAGGTGCCACCTGGGACATGATCAATTGTCCCAAAACCAATAGTAAATGCTCTTTGGTCCCATATACTACTTAATGACACATGATGCAGTTTGATTTAACGTTACATTAGAGGAAGCTTGGGACCACTGCAGTGCAGCTACCCATAACACGCAACTTCCACAATTCTGAGATAAAATCCAAAAGACAGAATAAACAGTTCAGATAAGTTCAAATGGCAAACAATCCTCAGAGCCTTTTCTATCCAACTGATGTGATGGGTCACAAAGATTCAACAACCAACTTAGCTCCTACTGATTATGTTGCACATCTGGCTACTGTGACTTTCACTTCATATTAATGTACTTAAACAAAACAACAATAGACATTTTATAAAGTCAAAAATACTTCTGCAAAGAGTTTATAAGTGACATTTCAAATGAGATTGAATAAAATGGCAAACAGCAAAGCAAAAAAAAATATGTTAGAATTGCCCTTTCTACCTCTCATACCTAAAGGTACCAGCTACAACACACAAGCTGCACAAAGTGGGGGAGCATACAACTCCTTCTGTGTGCTCAAAAACAGTCCCTTCTGAGTCTTAGTGCCTTTTGGGATTTGTGATACAACTGGTAAATATCAACTACTAAGTTGCATAACATCTCTACTACATCTGTGCTGACTTTTAAGACTTTCTGTTGTTCTCACTGAGGAAAAAAGCTATTTTAGCAGAGATTTTATTAGAATGGAACTATTACCCAAACTAAATAGAGAGCAATGCACTTTGCCTTTGCAAGATTCACAGCCCTGAAACTGTCAGTGTTCTGTAAATTTCTCAGAACAGGGTTGTATATACATATGAGTAAATCTGCTTCTTTCTGTTATCTTTTTAGGTGTGCAATTGTATTTTCAAATACGTTAGTTAAGAGAAGACAAATTATGTATTTGTAAAGTTTATACATATGAGTATCTATTATATTGCACTGGGATTTTTTGCAGTGAAAAAAATAGTTCTGTTTGATAGAGCAAATTGAAATTAGAGTAATTTACACAGGCCTCTACATGCTTTTGGAAATTCTTCTTCCATCTTTATTTTTAGCAGTGCAGTCAGTTATTATAGGCAGTTAAAGGCTGATTAGGTTTGCAGAGTAGTTAAAATGCTAACCATACAAAACAGGAGAGACTACTTCTGTAACTGTAAAAGGATGTGCATGAAGGAGCTTTTTTAATTAACAATTTTGTTGAAGTTTTATTAAAGGACCACACTTCACTGTTCAAAGACTGAAAATAGTATGACAAATGCATGCCTTGAAGGGATGCTATGGGGAAAATTCAGAACAAATCTCACTGGAACTGTACTTCATTATGTCAGATTTGAATTTGAGGCTACCATTGTACACATTAAAATGGTACAGTAAGCAACTTTATTTCATGTTAGATTTCTGTGTGTTTATATATGCAAACACAACGAAATGTCTATATGCATATGCATAAATATATGTAAAGAGGACTTCTTCAGAATTTTCATTTAGATTAGAATCAAATATTAACAGTCTGTGAGGTTAATGAAAGCAAATATAATTTAATTCTTACCATTGTCCCTTAACTATTAATCACTACTGCTGTTTTCTATTTCTATTATTCTGCTTTGGTCCTCTGAAAGATTGATGCTGTATATTGTCAGACCAACAACTAAATGTAGTATTTAAAAGAGTGCTCTGTGTAATCTTCATTTTCAAATCTTTGTATTCATAGTGTTGTACATTTAATGAGGACCATGTTGTCTAGAAGCCTACCTTAAGAAGTAAAAGCTAATGCTGACAACTAATATCTCAACAGACAGGAGTTGGATTTAACACCAGGAATAAATCCAGTCAGCTCACTAGGTTTCAAAGTAATGCTAAATCTTGAGCTATCTAAAACTTGGTCCACAACATGAGTCAAGTAGGAAGCTGAGGGTATGGGAAAACTCTCCAGGATGTTAAATTTAAAGCTAGTGCCCTACTTCCTTTGCCATATCCCGCAACTGTGGTGCAAGCCATGCAATGCAAGTAATCAAAGGATGAATGGTGTCTCTGCCTTTAAAGTTTTCTGCAAGGGCATAGGGATGAATGAAGAGCTTTTTATCTCCTCATTTCTCATTCCCAAAAAGAGATTCCAGTGCTAAAGAAAGGCTGCTGGAGGTTACTGAAGGATTCATGTCTCATTAAAGATCTTTTTATTGAATACAGAAAATCTGTACCTTGAATAAATACGTAAAATAAGACTTTTTGTAGATCCACAGATGGTGCTGTAGTGCACAATTCTTTTATATTTTGTTGTAGTAAGACGAAAAAATGTTCTCTGCACATTCTTTTCCCCTTCCCCGGTTAAAAAGATTTAAAGGTAGTCATTGAATTGCTTCATGTTTACAAAGTCAATGGCCCAATTTGACTTTTTTTTTTATTTATTATTATTTGTTAATTCTAGAAAGGTTGTGACAAAATATCTCTAATATTTTTCAATAAACTATTCTAATACTGATGATTTCATCAATGTCCACTTGTTCACAAACACATTGATCTAATAGCAAATCAATAGTGGCAAAACAATTATGTTCTCAAAGTTAAGGTGAATCATTGCTTTCTATAAACTGGCAAAAGTCAGAAAAAAAAAACAGGTAAACTCAACAGAAGCTTATTTATTTTATAAAGAAAAAGAGGCTTATTTATTTTATGAGAAAAAGAAACATATATGTTATCTCTAAAGCACAAATTCTTTTAGGAATAAGAAGCAATACCAATCATAAATAAACTGTTTTTACAAGCAGTTTTAAAATATTTTTTCTTTAAGTCAAGCATCTCTTCCATTGTAGTAATCTATCTTAAAGTTGTTTAAGTCAAGAGTCTTATAATTTATAGATATCCTTGCCTGCAGGAGAATTTGTAATTTTTTTCAATGGACAACCTTCATATGAGACTCTGCCTACCTCTTAAGCCCATCCCTTGCTGCTATGTTTATTTTCTGAGTAGAGAAGATATGTTTTCTTTCTATTTTCTAGCACAGAAGAATCACTATAATTTTGTTTCATAAAATATATGGCTATATATTTTAAATCACAAGTTATTTTGAATATTAAGATATGGTCTATGCATTTCATATGCTGCTTTTAACTTGGTACTTCAATTTGACAGATGTGATGAGCTAAGACAAGTCAGAAAACCATCTGTGGTAACACTTAGAGCTTCTCAAAGTACAGTCCATACACCACTCATTCTACCGGAATAAAGTCAAAAAATAATCTATTTTCCTCTTAAAATAATAAAAGAAAAATAATCCCTTCTCAGTCATGGATAGCTACCCAGCCATGACTTACTGCTATATGAATCAACACCAAGGATTGCAGGATTAGAGTAATGAGTTATCATTTAGCTCAGTGAGGCACTGAATTTCATCCATTTTCTTTTCCCCATAGTATATATGGTAAAAGGTAGAAGACGAGGCATCATTGTTGAAATGAGTGAGCACATGCATAGTTGTCACATTTTTGTGTGAGGTATATCCCTGCATTATGAAGCACAGTGCAGTAAGACTGTGAATCAGTGGTACAGTACAAATAGTATACATGTTCAGGAACTCTAGGACACACAAAGCATGTTCTTAGAGAATGCATTGCAAGCCTGTCTGACAGTCCCATAAGAACTGGGGTGCTGGTGAGAAGCTCGTGTTTTGAGAAAGTTTGGAAGAGCACCCCCATAATAAATGGTGATGACAGTGTCATGAGTGAGACAGAAAACCTGCAATAGCAAGTGAAAAAAATGTTTACATTCCATTTGAACAAAAACGTTTGATGAAAGAAAACACTGCCAGGAAAATCAAGGTACATGGATGATTTATGTATGCAGTGCAAAAAACAGTGTGTTGCTGCTGCTACTAGTCACAGAGATAGTGGTCTCTACCAGCACTGATTCTGGTGGTAACAGTAATTAAGCAAATGATAGCAGAAATACTGACACTAGGAAAAAAAAATGTATATACAAAAAAAGTAGCATAAATAGTCTGCTGTAGTCACAGAAGACTAAAGGTAACACTCATGTAGGAAACTCTGGGACAACTCAACTCAAGAGAAAACAAAAAGACAACCTTTCAGAGATGAGATGAAACTCAGAGCTACTGATATGACAGTTAGATTATCTGTCACAACCATTGTGACTAGGTATGATGCCTGAGCAAGCAGGTTTGAGAAAACCAGTGCCACTGACACACACTTTTTGTTCAAACTTCTTAATACAATACAGAATCCTGTTCTTTTCACATAAGGACAAGCATTAAGGACACATTGATTTGATTTTTACTCCATCCTGAAACACAGTTTGTAAACTAAATAAGGAGTTCATGACCTGACCTGCCATCAAGACCTCAGTAGCTTAAAAAGAAATTTAATTTGCTCTCTGTATTCTTCAGGGATAACAATGTGAGAATGTGAGAACATTACAATGTGCCAGTTCACTAAAAATGCACATAGACAACTATATACGGGATGAGAGAGAAGGCCACTGAAAACATGAATGGAATTGAACCATGGTCCTTAGCAAAATCTGTACCATTATTAGATTTGCACAAATTAACTATAAGCTTTCTCAAATATTTCCCCTAATTTTTTTCTTCAGGTCTGAGTAAAAATGTCACACTTTTCTTAGAACATAATAATTTGTATAGGAGAACTGAAGGGTGCCATGAGACTGATCTGCGGAAAGCAGGTCCTTTCCTGCACTCCAATAAGTAACTTATAAATAATGTTTTGCTTTCACAGTTACCTGTGCATTTCTTGATATTGCTATTTCTTTTTCCATGGGATCCTAACTTGCATCCAAAGTTCTCTTCCCAAAATTCTGCAAACCATACATTTCTTCGATTGTTAGCAAGCGTTCGGCTCCGAAAATATCTATCAAATCCTACATCCAAGAAGAGAAGTGAGAAAAAAAAAGTATTAAAATACGAAACAGCATAAAAGCATTCATTTAAAGATGATAATGCATTTTGTATGAATTTCATAGTAAGAAAAAGCTTTAGGTGCATTGTAGATTTATGCTCATGTGCATATCTAAGATTAAAAATTAGCATATTCTTTACTATTTCATATTTGCCATAGAACAATGTATTTTTAAATATCTACAGTAGTTAACGAGTCTGTAAAGTTCCAGCAGAACTTTATAATTAAAAAAAAAAAAAGCAATGCAGATGGATAAGGGAACAGCTTAATTTTTAATACAACAGATGACCCAAATAAAGAATTAGATACATACAAGAAATTAGAAAAACTTTAAGTACTACCAACTAAATATCATGATTCAAATAAATTTCTTCCCATGACCACCTAAAATCACTGTGTACTTCTCTGTTGAACCTAAAGACTTCCAAGTCACTTAAGCTTCCCACCTAGTTGAGAAACAATCCCTTAAACCTGATCATTTTCTGCACCAGTTTTACGCCAAAAATCCAGCCTTAATGAAATTATGAGCAATATACCATTAAATCCTTCATAAAAATTACCATGGGGGTAAATTCTTCAAGCAGCATCAATAGCGCCCAGCTTTTTCAGTTGTTTACCAGCTTAGAGCACTTATGTCCAGGTCTCACTATGTCTTCACTCCCTCACTGGAATGAAGTGGTTCAAACCAAAAAGATGCTATATACACCACATCATAAAGTTTGTTAATATAGTGGATTCTTAAAGTAAGAATTATAAAAAATTTAGGCAAGGAAAGCAGAGTCTAGATTAATCTTCTCCCATGAGAATGAGCTGATTCATTAACATCCATCTGATGCTTTCTTTTTTTTTGTCCAAAAGAACCACCAGACTATGGTTAAGAAACTCTAGTGCTCTAATTATTAGCAATGAGTTGTTTAATTGCAGATTCAGCATCTCCTTATCTTCAAACTATATTAAAAATAAACAAAACCCATTGAAACAAGTACTCGCTCAGTTCTTTAAGAAAGTAATTGCTTATACATTTGAGAAAAAAAATCAGGCTCTAGTCCTGAAAGAATGCAAACTTCACTTAAGTCAGAGTTTTGCAAAAATCTGGAGGACAGCCAGATTTCAGACATAGCCTCATGCTCAGTTTTCTTTAGGTGTTCTGCTCAGTAATTAAAGACATTTAACTTTACCCCTACACTGATAAGAGAGTGAGGTGCCTAAGAGCTAGGATGTTAGAACATTGTCAGAGAATTGTTTTTTTGTGCCATTGCATTCCTACCATCTATAGATGTTCTTTTGGGCAGGATGGTTACTGCTCCTTCTGCAATCTCTTCCTGATGTTGAACTGGTGAAATTTTTGACCCCCAACTATCTGAGCCAATCCACAGGAAATGTCCAGATTGATTAGCTTTTTTGGCTGCTTCCAGTATTCGCCTGAAAATAAACAAATAAATCACTAATTAAACAAACTGCAATTACTAGGAATTTTAGAATCCCCAGCATTAATTCTGGCTATGCATAACTAAGTTTACACTAACCAGTTAGCCACTGATTTAATTTGGACAATCTAAAATATATTCAACAGCAGGTGCACTGAACTTAAGCTACTGTACTGTACCTTTTGTTTCCTTTTTAGCCATATTTGTCTAGTATTCTTATTGGTTTCGGACACCAAATAACAATCTATTGCAGCTGCTCTTATAGGTAAGAACTTGGAACAAGTTAGTACTGTTCACTGGGTAAAAAAAATGGGCTGGATGGCCAGGCCCAAAGAGCTGTTGTGAATGGAGTTAAATCTGGTTGGTGGCCAGTCACAAGTGGTTTTTCCCTAGGCTGCACTTGTATTGAGACCAGTTTTGTTTTAATATTTTTATCAATAGACTTGAGGGGATTGAGTGTACCCACAGTAAGTTTGCAGATGACGCCAAGTTAGGCAGGACTGGTAGGAAGGCTTTGAAGAGGGATCTGGATAGGATGGATTGATGGTCCGTGTCCAGTTGCATGGCATTCAGTGAGGCTAAATGACAGGTGCTGCACTCGGTTCATAACCGCATACAGTGCTAGAGGCTCTGAGAAGAGTAGCTGGAAAGTTGCCTGGCAGAAAAGGACCTGGGGATGCCGGCTGAGAGCTGGCTGAACTTAAGCCAGCAGTGTGCCCATGTGGCTGAGAAGGCCAACAGCATCCTGGCCTGCATCAGAAATAGCATGGCCAGCAGGACTAGGAAATTGAAGGTTCCCTTGTCTGTGGCACTGGTGAGACCACACCTCAAATATTGTGTTCAGATTTGGGCCCCTAACTACAAGGAGGATAATGAGTTGCTCGAATGCATTCAAAGGAAGAGCCACAAAGCTGGTTAAGGGACTAGAAAACAAGACATAGAAGGAGCACCTAAGGAAACTGGGGTTGTTTAGTATTTAGAAGAGGAGGTTGAGGGGAGACCTCATGACTGTCTACAACTACCTGAAAGGAGGTTGCAGCAAGGAGGGTGCTGGTCTCTTTTCTCAGGTGACAAGTGAGGAAATGGCCTCAAGTTGTGCCATGGGAGGTTTAGACTGAACACGAGGAAGAATTTCTTCACAGAAAGAGTGGTTAGGCATTGGAACAGGCTGCCTAGGGAAATGGTGGGGGTGCCATGCCTGGAGAGATATGTGGACATGGCACTTAGGGACATGGTTTAGCAACAGGCTTTGGTAGTGTTAAGCTGATGATTGGACTTGATGATCTTAAGGGTCTTTTCAAACCTAGATGATTTTCTGATTCTAGTTATCCACGCAACAAAGGAAAAGCACGTGTTGTAATTTTAACTGAATTTCTTATCATCAGATTTCCCATTATTTTTACACTGGATTGAATCTGAAACCTCCCATGCTACTCTATTCTGCTCCAGCCAATTGTGTATCTCTGTGAAGAGAGAACATCTTCAACATACAAAATTAGGAAACAGGCACCTAATATCATCTTCATTCGCAAACATGATCACTGCTCGAGCATTTGGAGTTTCCAACAAGCGCTTGATGATCTTTTCAAATTCTCCTGGTCTTGGCTCCCGAGGGATTTTGAGTGACTGAGCAATGCAAACACCACCTGAGACAAATTAAAATGAAATAATAATAATAATAATAATAATAATAATAATAATAATAATAATAATAATAATAATAATAATAATAATAATAATTTAACACTTAAATATTCACATTTTCCAAGATTTAGATAATCCATTTTTTAGCAGGTAGCCAAAAAAGCAAGATGCTCATCTGATATAAGCCAGCACAGCTAGTCAAACATTGCCTTATCTATCTGCTTTGAAATATGCATTATACAAATTAACACTCTTAATACTGCATTAAAGATTACAACTCAGTTACCTATTATTTTATTGTTTATATAGAATTTAAAACAACATCCTTAGCCAGAACTTTGAGCACTGTGCTGTGGCTCAGTTGGACTGTGTTCCACAGACTTACCCTGATTTGTCACAGTTGAGAACCCAAGTTTGTCCTAGGATTGCATTTAAGCACAGACCTGCAATTTGACAGTTATCTTATGTTCATAATGTGGCTCTTTGGCATCAGAAACTATCATACATCTCTGCTTCTTCAGCAGAGAGTACAAGGTTAACAATAAATGCTGTGGTTACAGAATCAAGTAGGGAACTTGAAATCTTCATTTATGAATGAATAAATACAAATCTCTTCAAATTGTTATTATGACATTCTTAATTAAGTTGCCTTAATTATTTAAGAGGTGTGGGTTGTCACTGAAATTACTAATCAGCAAATGAACGCAAACTCAGAGATGATATTTATATCTCTTCCTGACGGGAGGAAGACGTTAATTGAAATCTTTGCATTTTACCTGTCCTGCTAAAATGGACAATTTTCTACAGAAACTCGGTGACTTCTAAAGGTTGTCACAAACCAGTGGAGCGGATTCTCTGGTTCCCAGTTACCACACTGAGGATACTAGGAGAGAAATTCACTGAGTCTGTTTCATGAAGAAGAGAGTCCAGATTATCACTAACTTCCTGCGTCACAAGCAATCTTTCAATGATTATTTCCTGATTTATTTTAATTATTTTTCTTTAAGAACTATTGCCCAGATTTTCATTGATACATCTAACAGCAAGGTTTGCTGTTGCCTGTTGTTATTTCCAAAATAAGAGTCTTTTATGGAGAATCTGGTCATTAATAAAACCAGAAAATTAAGAAAATTAGAAGAAGTTTATTTCTCACAAAAAGTGATGTGTTACTAGAGAAAGGAAAACCAAATGATAAAATTTGCATGCCAACATCTGAATGCTTCTACACTGAAGATGGCCTACAGTGTGAGCAATAATAAAAACATGCTTTGGAGAAGTTGTTCTATTTCTAATGGATGCTTGTGGTTATTTGTGGATTTTTAAGATCATTTAGTCATATACGTCTGTATATTGCACGTAATTATACAAATAAAATCACAGCTGCCTGTATTGTATTGGAGAGCCTTTCCAACTTTCTGAACAGTCTTGTCCATTGTATTAAAATATCAGCTTTATGCTTTTCTAAAGTATTTCACAAATATAGATGAAACACACTATCAGTGATAGGATTTAAACAAAAACCAAGATTCAACCAGATGCAGCTTCTTCATGAAGAAGCTACAGAAGCTACTTGTGTTAGTTCTCTTAAGGTGAATGTATTTAATGTTTAAGAAAAACAAACAAACAAACAAGAAAAAAGGTATTTATGAAGTCTTTTTAATTCCTTTTGATCATATGTAAAATAGTAAAATGCTGTGTGTTCATTATCACAATCTTCTGCCTTTGCAGAATCTCATCGACCCCAATAGTTCTCTGCACAGGCAGAGACTAAGTTTGAACCAAATTTAAACATGTAGTAAATGAAGCACGGAATTATCAACTGCCTGTATAAAAATAACAACTTTAAAATGAAATCAGCAGGTTTTAGTTACAGGCAAACATATCACCTTTTTCATCTATGCATCACTTTCTGAGTATATTATACATTTATCAGTTTGGGAGATAAAGACTACCACATAGATTTATCCAGAATTTTTCTCCTTTACATGAAAAAAAAATAATATTTGCAAATCAGAACATCTGTCATTCCTAACAGAAATTGTTTGTACACATATCTTTAACATCCATAAATAGTACAAAGATATATAATAAATAATTTACTATGTCAGCCTTAACATGGAATATAGTTCCTTTTTCTGGCAACACATTTCTCTACATTTTTATGAACAGCCCTGCTCCCCATGACAGCTAATTTGCTAATAACAACAGATGAGACCATATAGCAGGTGACCCTCATATACACCAGGTATCTTTGACAATCCAGTAATGAAAAGATAGACGCCACACTATGAAAAGCTTCAGCCAATTTTCTAAACCGATATTAAGCTACTATGATAGAGACTTAAAAGTCCTTTACTGTAACCTTTTTCTCAAGTAATGGGGCTGCTCATATGTCAGTGAAATGTTAGAGAAATATTTAGCAGTCATCCTGTAAATTTAAGAAACAGCAATTCACTCCTAAAGAAAGAAAAGCTGAAAAACAGTGCTAAGTTCTCAACTGTCCCCAAAGTCAGCCAGGCACAAGAAGTAAAACAGATCCTAATAAAGTGACATCAAGGAATAATTTGTTACCTCATAAATTTTGAGAGTATGTTTTCCAACCATTTCTATTCATGCAATGGCCCTTAGGAAAAAAAAAAAATCTCTCCCCATGAAATTCAAATGCAAATATTACAAAATGTGTAAATGTAATATACTATCTACTGCCATCTACAAACTGTGTGGAATGGATATCAAGCAATGAAAAACTGCAGTATCTCAAAAAGCTATTTTCAATGAAAATGATATAGAAGAAGCACCATTCCATCATTGCAGCAGCTAGTTCAATCATGACTGTACTGTGCATCTTAGCATCTCCACATGTTAAGAATAGGAACAAAATAAAATGCACTTGAGCCTTGTTGCTACATTTATAATGAATTGTGTAGGCGATCTCGGGCATACAAAACTCTCTGTGTACACCTGTATCTATATATTGCATACACTGCTCTGGCTCAAACAAATAACAGAGTATCAATTTCCAGGCAAAGATGAAATGCTAGATCCGTAAAGGTACTTACAACATTTCACTACCTAACGTCTCAACACCGTGCTGCCTTTGAAATCTACAACCTGGGCTAGGTGCCCAGGCACAGAAAGAGCAGTGTCTAGGAACAGGATTCGTAGGAACCAGTAGACTGAATACAGAATAATTAGAGCTAACTCCAAAATAGCTAGCAGAGGTACCGAGAAGATGGGTTCTAAATCCAGTATTTAGGATACAGTTGAAAAAATGGAAATCTCTCCAAATAAAGATGAAAGAGGGTTTGAGAGCATGTGTCTTATATTTGATACCAGTAGATTTACCATTTGTTGCAGAGATGCCAAAGGACAGACAGTTCAGGCACCTAGTGCCAACAGAGGATTTATGGCTGTGAATCATAGAAACAAATCATGTCTGCATGTTTTACCCTGTCAGCATTTCTCACTGACTTGGCAAGATGACTGCTTGTCCCTGATGCTGGCTTCTATACACACCTTTCTAGGAGTGTGGCTCCAAGAGCTAACTGTCTTTGTACTTAAAAAGGAAATTCTATGTTCAAAGCTGGTCAGTGAAAAGGATTTATGAATGGGCTTCAAAGGGTGTTGCACTAAAAGACGTTACTGAGACCATGCAAGTTAGCCAGTCATACTCATTTCGTTTAGTTCAAGTAAGAACAGGGACTGGTACCTATTCTTATATCTTTCCTAAGTAATATATATGACATAGAAGATGAAATTAAGGGTTTGCACCTGTCACACACTTTAAAAATATTAAGATGGCACTGATGGATGCTGGTTCTTCACCTCCTCTGTGCTAAAAATAAAAAAATAAAAAATAAAATAAAAAAAAAAGGGGGCACAAAATCAGTATCTGTCCTCAGATCTGTAAAATGAGGGTATAAATATGGACAACACTATATTAGTGATGATAAGTATATACTTGCCTTTTGTCTAAAAGTTATCAAATGTGACATCCGGGACCTGGGACCAGGGGACCACGGAGGGAAGGAGAGCAAAGCTGGGAGCTGGAAATTGGGTTCAAGGCAGACGCTGCCCCATTCATAATCCAGAGCTCAGTCCAGCCACTCTCCACTATGGTCAACAGTTCATAACTCGTGCTTTTAAAACTGGGACATGGTCAGCCCCAATCTACAGTAATATGTTGTTGTTTTCTCCACTGTGATAAAAATCACATTTTAAATTGTTCCATGCTTGGTTTGACTTGCTTACAGGTGCTCTGTATAACACATCCTGTGGGAAATAGAATATCACCAAATGAAAAACTGGTAGATTTTGAAGATATTGTCAGTATGATGGATCAATAGGCTTTTTCCTTTCTTTTGTGCTCCTACAACGATTCCTCCAATGGAAAAAAAAAAAATAGAACAAAATAGAAATGCAGTACTTACATCATTTTAGTGGTAAAACTTATGGTGTTTTAAAATGATAAATATTCATTTTAGCTCTCATGAGTTCTGTAGTCACAAGATAGCATGCTAATTGTAAACCATTAAATACTCAAGTATGCGGAGGTGGGTGTCAGAAGCAATGTTGAATGTGTTTTTGGAAAATAGCAAGCAGACTTGGTAGAAAACTAGCACTAATAAATGAATTTCCTAAGGACTGAAAGATCACACTGAATGTAACTACAAGGACCATATTCTCTCCTGCTATGGCTAGGATCCAGCACTACATTATGGACCAACTAAGTGAGATACACAGGAAAGGACATCACTGTCTTTGTACCAAAAAAGGTGAAGGCAGAGTTTCAACTCAAGAGTGTTCCATGATGGGACTACAACCATACCACTTTACCCTTAAAACTATTTTATCTTCCCATTTATGTACTTAGCACTATCACAGTGAAAGGGAAAGGGATCAAGGTACATACTTGCTTTGTCTTATTTCCTAGAATAAGGAGGCATGCTTCACCTGACTCAGTATCTAACGTTACAAGTCAGTTATTTCATGGCATCTTCATCACAAATCACATTGTTCCTGAAAAAGCTCAAGACTAATTGCTAGAGCATATTCTAGAGCATATTCCTGCCAGTGTTATCTGGCAGGACTTTCTCAGCTGCCTTCAAATGTACACTGTCTTTTTTTAAATGAATTTTAGTCAGTGGTCACTAGGCCAAGAAAATTGTAATGCAGGTCTGTGGAAAGTTTCCAAAAGACATTGCAGAAATATGCGAAGACACAGAAGTTCTTATTCCAATGAGGGAAACAGATGCCAGAGACTCAGAAGAAGCCTCAGTAAGAAATACTCCTGTGAGGTAAGCAGGGTGCTGTCACAGGCAGACATGGCCTCTGTCTGACATGAAACTGTTCATTTCTAACAATATCACATGATGCATAAGAACATGAGGAAAATCAGACAATTAGACTTCTCCTCCTCTTCCAGCTCTTCTCTGGATATATTGAAAATCTGTTCCAATTGCCAGTAACCTTGTTCAACCTGAAGACTGTTGGAAAAATTACAAACATATGCTTCACACTCAAGTTCTGGTTACAAAAAAAAGCAGGAAAACCTCACGACTTAGTGAATCTATCCATACCTCCCTTTAAAGCAAAGCTCATTATCTGACAAATTTCAATGCCAAAAAATCTGAATACAAAAGAAAAATAAGGTAAGTGACTGTTCTGCATGACATTTTCACTGATGCTGATAATCAGGAATTTTTAGGAATTATAATTTAAACAACAATGAAATTACTGCCATTTTTTATACCCCTAGATACAATTAACAATAATTTTCTAGATAATGAGTCAACAGAGAGTGGCACCTAGGAAGGTACAACTTCAAGCTGAAGATCAAATTTCACAAGCAATAATTTTTCAAAATGATTCTCCTTAAAGTAAAACTACTGTAGCTGGGAGGTCTGAATGCAGCCATGCATTCTTTCCAGAGCTACCTTCATTTAACTACCCCAAAAAAACATATGAACACTATGTGCTTATACAGATTTCACAGTAGATTAGTTTTATGTATAAGATCTTTGCAGCTCTTTGCAGGCTCTACTGCTTGCACTGAAGCCCATGCATCTTCACTGCTCTTCATTTCCAAATTTAGTTAAATAAAATCTTGTTCTACTATAACTCTTTTGTTGCAGTCACCAACCTGCAGTATGGATATATCCTAAATTTGTGTGTCTTTTAATTTCCTCAGAAACTCAACAAATACTTCAGCAAACAATTTGATTATTCTTGCAAAGGTGGTCAATTCTTCAGCCAATTGTGAAAATACTTTTTGATGTAAGGTAATAGAGAGAAGGGAAAAAATAATACTTTGCTCAAAATGCAAAAAAGTGGCATTTAATATCCAACACACTAAAATATAATGGAGAAAGAGATTTTTTTATAGTCTTTTAAAAGATAAAAATAGTCTGTATTTTGACCCTATAGGTAGATATCTTTATTCTTTAAGTAAAAACATATCTTTTCAAAAACCCTTAATATTTATGACAAAGATGCATTTAATGCACTAACAGCTCAATGTTGCTTTGTTCACTAATCTGTCAGCTACAGTCATGAGCTCTTTACTCAAAACTAACAACCTTTACAAGTCGTTTATTTTAGTGTTTTAGCAAAGACCTCTAAGCAGTGTTTTAGCTTGATTTTTTTTTTAATAATAATAATATTTTCCATGAAACCATGAACGATTGCAAAACCTTTTGATAAAAATAATGCACCCATGGCTTTTAAAACTGTATTTTACTTTCCTAAATGAATTCACAGGTATACAGCTATTGCATATTTCACAACACATGCATTCACACAGATAGTTACATTGTGGGCAAAACAGATATTAAGTCTAAAATAGGAAAAGAAGAAAGGAAAAAAAAAAAAAAAAGACTCCAAATGAGATCACTGGCTACTGAATTCAGTAATTAGAGTCTATCTCTAAGGTGACATGAAGTAAGAGAGATCTGTTATTTTATATTTCCATTCTCAACAACAAAAAAGCTCTCTCTTTTTTTTTTTTTTTTTCCCTGTCCTGCCAAAGAAACAGTAACGAATGTACCAACACAGCTTCCATTTTGCATTAACAGATGATGGACAATAACTGCAAGATATATTCTCACCACCACCAAACCTACAGAAATTGATTAAATAAATGCACATTTCCAAAACAGATAAAAGAAAACAACACATTTTCCATCCTTTAACTTTTTAGTCCTGTTTGTGTAAATGAAAGCCAACTTTCACAGCCCTGAAAGTGAGAGTCTAAAATTAAAAATAATCTGTAGTAAAGACGTTTATGAATGAGTGAAAATCACATATCCAGCTGAAAATAAAGCTTGAAAAAATGAGTTCTGGAAGGTTGTACCAGTGGAGCCAGTATCATGAAGATGACACAGAAGCTTCTGGCATTCCTTAGACTGTTTTCAAGCAGGAAAAGAAACCCCACCCCAAGGGATGGATTTTGCAAAAACATTCTTAAAATAAATATAGCCTTTCTTCTTTGAGGGTAATTTGCTCCCAGTGGGGATCTTCTGCTTAGTATTTTTTATTCCACTCCCTGCCCTGTTTATTTTAAATATTTTGTCAGTGATATAAAAGACTCTTTTCAGCAAAGTTCTCCTGGATTGCCTGATGTTAATGGTAGGCTGGTGCCCCATTTTTCCCTTGTACGTTTCTTCCTGCTGTCATGGTGTTCAGGGATTACCTCCAGTCACCTCCTTTAAATGTAAATGCTGTACACAGACAGGGAAATCTGACTTGTAATCATGCCTTATAAGAAAATTACCATCAATTATAAATCTTTTAATTTTGAGTCTTCTTGGTTTACTTTTGTAAGACCTCCTTTATGGTTATAAAATAGCCACATTTCTTTTCTTCACTGGAATTAAAAATAAATAAATAAAATCCCTTATCCATTTTACTATTTTCCAGAACATTGATGGCAAAAGCATTTCCAGCTTTCTTTATGTATTTATTTATGCAGTCTAATTCACGGCAATATTCTGAAAACTAGCTGTATGTTATTTAGCTTAAGTTATCTCAAATTGCAAATATTTATTTTCTCACTATTTGAACTATTAAAAATAGCTTGCATGTGGAGACTTTAATGAATACAAATCTGAGTTTGATAACTGTTTGAACTTGAATATAAAGTTCAAAAAATAGTTTCAAATTTGAATTAAAACAACTTTCAGCTAAGTTCTGTGGTTTATTGTACATGCAATTCTAAGTCCAAATTTGGAACAAAAATCAAGGGGTTACTTTTGACAGAGAAACTTTTAGGTAAATTGAATCCGAAAAATGCAAGTATGACATAGGTCTGCTACAACAAAATCTTGCACATGGTGGTAATGAGTTTTACTGTACAAATTCTCCACAGAGCATGCCTAAACATAAGTTAAGCCCATTGCTAGAGTGTTCATTTGCAGCCTTGTGCTCAAAGAATATAATCTGTTTTCATGGAAATTGTCATCATAAGCCATGCTGACTTCAGTCAAACCCAAAGTTTTCTTCCAAGTCATTGATTAGACTAAAAGAGAAACTCTCTTCAGGCAAAAAGAGACAAATCTTGGCTTCTTGCACACTTAAGGTTGATCAGAATCTACTTTAAGACCTAACTTTGTTTTTGGAAAGGCAGTTTCATTAACATTGAAATATTTTGCACTTGATTGAGGACATTCTAAATGATTAAAGGATTTACTGGTTGATTTTTTTTCTTTTTTATCTTAAAACATTAAGATAAAACATGTCTTCTTATTTCGAATGATTTTGAAGGGTATTTTTGGCTTAATTATTCAGTACAAGATGACACGTTAGCATTACTGAAACAAAACATTAAACATGAGAATGTAAATACTTTGCATACTTCATGGAAAAATTCAGGTTTCCTTTTAATCTGTTAATATCAGAATTTCTAGTGAAATGGAAATATCATTTCCAAATGGTTCCATAGGTAATGTGTCAAATAATGATAATGTCTGAATCCAGCTATTTCTGTCTGAACTAGAGTGTACTTAGCTAATAAAATGAACATTTCAAGGTATAAAGAGTCTGCCACATCCATGTAGATGTTTCTCTAATGGTTCATAATCCTCATTACTGATAAAAATGTTCCTTTCCACAGGTTTACTCTTTTAGCCTAGGTCTGTAACAACTGTATGTACTTACACTTTTTTTCATCAAAAATCAACATCCACCTCCTTCGTTTTTCCCAACAGAACAACTTGTACTTTATGATTAAGGTATAAGTTAAATAACCTTCTCTTACATGAGTGAGGAAGGTTGAGTTTATTTAATTTGGTATCTAGACTTCAGGTTATATTTACAAAATTAATATGTCTATTTTGATGTTAATACCTAACAATATTTATCTCACTTTGAAGTACTTTGAGAGCTGGACATTTGGGTAAGAACACCTTTAGGATATACAAATAATAACAAATTTTATCTGCTGACTTCAATTTATCATTGGAGGTTATAAAACATGAAGAGGATAAAGTTAAGTCTTCTATATTGCTTCAGGTGTTTATGTTTCAAAACACTAGTTGAAGACATAGCACTATTAAGAAAACTGCAATCCTTTTACAACACAGTAGTAAAATAAAGGAATGAGTTAGCAAGAAAACAGAAGAGTCACTCAGTAGCCTTCAACAAAATAATCTTACTGAAACCTAGCTTAATTTAAAAAATGTAATTGAATTAAGTTTGGCTACTGTGGTGGTTTTACGCTGCTGGGCAGCCAAACTCCATCACAACCACTCTCATTCCCCTTCCTCAAACGGAAAGGGGAAGAAAATAGAATGAAAAGGGCGCAAGGGTTGAGATAAGGACAGGGAGATCACTCAAAAATTATTGTCACAGGCAAAACAAATTCAGCACAGGGAGATTAGAGAAATGTATTACCTATTACTAACAAGCTAGAGCAGTGAGAAACTAAAGGCAAACTAAAAACACCTGCCCCCATCTATCCTCTTCTACCTCCTTCCCCGAAGTAGCACAGGGGAACAGGTGAATGGGAGCTAAGGTCAGTCTATAGCACTTCACCTCTGCTGTTCCTTCACAGTCACTCTGCCCTGACTCCAACGTGGTGTCCCCTTCCAGAAGTGATCCTGCGTGGGCTCCTCTCCACGGGCTGCAGCTCCAGCTCTGGGCCCGCTCCTGCAGGGGCTCTCCATGGGCCACAGCCTTCTCCAGGCCACATCCACCTGCTCCACTGGGGGCTCCTCCACGGGCTGCAGCGTGGAGATCTGCTCCATGTGAGACCCATGGGCTGCAGGGGGACAGCCTGCTCCACCAGGGGCCTCTACACAGGCCACAGGGGAACTGCTGCTGAGTGCCTGGAGCATCTCCTGCCCTCCTGCTGCACTGACCTTGGTATCTACAAGGTGGATCCCATTGGAGCCATCTGAAACTGGCCCTTATCTAACATGAGGCAGCTTCTAGAATTTTCTCACAGAGGCCACCCCTGCAGTCCCCCACTACCAAAACCTTGCCATGTAAACCCACTACAGCTACATAACCACTGTAGCTTTAACAAAGTCGCTGTCAGTGTGTTGTGCTAAGGCACATGAAAACAAAGAGGAGATTGGTGAAATCCAGTATGGCTTCACAAAGGGGAAATTGTGCCTACCTCAAAATCTGGTGGCATTCTACAACGAGGTTACAGCATTGGTAGACAGTGGAAGAATATCTGCCTGGGCTTGTGCAAACCATTCGACACTATTCTGCATGACATCCTTGTCTCTAAATTGGAGAGATATGGATTTGAAGGGCGGACTACTACATAGATAAGGAGTTGGATTGGTGGTTGCATCCAGAGTGGTGGTTGATGTCCAGGTGGAGGTCAGTGACAACTGATATTCCATAGGTGTTTGTCGTGGGACTGGTGTTGTTCAAGATCTTTATCAATGACATAGGGGGACTGAGTACATCCTCAGAAAGTTTGCAGACAACACCGAGCTGAGGATGCCATCTAAAGAGATCTGGACTACTTGATAAGTAGGCCCACACGAACCTAATGAGGTCCAAGTGTAAAGTGCTGCACCTAGGCTGGGGCAATCCCAAGCACAAATAAAGGATGGGTGGAGAAAGGATTGAGAGCAGCCCCAAAGAGAAAGACTTGGGGTTTTGGTGGATGAAGAACTGAACATAAGCCAGCAATGTGTGCTTGCAACCCAGAACTGCATCCTAAGTCGCTTCAAAAGAAATGTGATGAGTAGGTTATGAAAGGTGATTCTCTCTCTCTACTCTGTCCTTGTGAGTCCCCACTTAAGCACCACGTTTGGCTCTGATGCCCCCAACATAAGAAGGACATGGACCTGTTGGAGAAAGTCCAGAGGAGGGCCATGAGGCTGATCAGAGGGTGGAAGCAACACTCAGGCTGAGAGGTGGGGTTGTTCAGCCTGGAGAAGAGAAGGCCCAGGAGTTACATTACAGTGGCCTTCCAGTACCTAAATGGGGCCTGTGGGAAAGCTGAGGGACACTTTTTCAGGGAGTGTAGTGAGAGGACAAGGAGTTGTGGTTTTATGCTGAAAGAGGGTAGATTTAGATAACGTATTAGGAAGAAATTCTTTACTCAGGAGGTGGTGAGGCTCTGGAACAGGTTGCCCAGAGAAGTTGTGGATGCCCCATTCCTGGAAGTGTTCAAGGCCAGGCTGGATGGGGCTTGGAGTAACCTGGTCTGGTGGAAGGTGTCCCTACCCATGGCGGGGGGGAGGGGGGAGAGGTTGAAATTAGATGATTTTTAATGTCCCTTCCAACCCAAACCATTCCATGATTCTGATTTGGATCAGAGAACAAAACTGAAGAGAGAAGTATGATGTCTCTGTGTATTTAATACTAAGTGGTAAAATATCTCTTGAGAAGTTTAGGACCTATTAATCTACTAATTAATCTTTTCATGAGGCTCATTGGGGTAATGATTAGCTTAATTCATAAAGCACCCCTGTAGAAAAAAAGTCATCAGGTCAAGCATTACAAACCAAGAGCTGCTCTCAGTGCTGCAATGGATCTGACAACTTAGAGCCAAAGCAAGAAGCAGAAGCATGTTCAGATCTATGCATGCAACAGAAGAGAACATGTAAATCAGCCATGGGTTAGTGTAGACCATGGTTCAGTCCTTGCCACAGAGGTTTACTTTTCTTTTTTCTACCAGAGTCAAAATTTTCCACATGATCTTCAGGCTTTGTTACTGAATAGAATTTAATGTTTTAAAATTAGAAGAATTCAACCTCAGCTCCTTCCGTACAAATAACAGTCTTACTAAAGGAAATCACCATTAGCTGACAAAGAAATGGAAGTGATTTCTTTGCAGTAGATTAGGTATTGAAGGTGCCTAGTAACTGGCAAAAGATGTCTACAGCTCACCCCCTTCTAATAAAATGTTTGATAGATCCACCATATTTAGTAGACAATGAAGAAAAAAGGAAGGAAGAAGGGAAGAAGGGAAGAAAGAACGAAAGAACGAAAGAACGAAAGAACAAAAGAAAGAAAGAAAGAAAAGAAAGAAAGAGAGAGAAAAAGAAGCAACTATACAAGAAACCTTACAATCACTAAGTACAAAATTACTTTTACTGAACAGTAGTGGACACCATTAAGATGTTAATACAGGCTGAAATAAAAGCTGATTTTAATGTGAATCCAGTCTCTGTATAGAACTTTGATCAACAAACTATCTCATCAAGGGCCTGATGGATATTTCTATGTCCATGCTACTCATCAGATCACAAGGTTTCAATAATTTGATAAGACTTTTCTATCAGATATAACATTTTTAACCATCTTTCATTATGTTCTTCCTTTTCCCGAAAGCTATAAAAAATTATACCAGACAAAAATCTATTATCCGTGGAGCACTTATATCTCACTCATTATAAAAGAAAAATGTAGACATAGATGTTTTCAAAACTAATTAATTCTGATATGTATTGCCCATCAAATCTGTCCAAAGATGTAACAGAGGAAAAATGAAAGTACTTCAATTTACTCTGAATTATATCCTGATAAAGACATATGATTAGCCTCATGGACTCATGAGAAAGAATATCCACCTTGCAGTAACAACAACAAAAAAATCCATCCTATATTGCTTGATGAAAGTAGCAAATGAGAATAAAAAATGAAGATAACTTGGAAGACAAAGGGAAGATAACAAAACAAGTAAGGACTGGAGAGCTATGCTACATTCCCTCATTGTTCAGTACATTGCACAGATAATAGTGCTGATCCTAAAACAAAATCTTCTGCAAATGTCTAGTGCTAAAATAATAATATACCTTTGTTTGCAATGCTTTATGATTAATCACTGTCAAGTATTGAAGTGGAAAGAATACACATTACAAATGAATCCTTTATTCTCCAGACTTCCAAAGAACTTTCTTTTTCTGCCTGTTTAAGAAGTTTCATTGGTAAAATACATATACTTCTGCTAAAAGAAAGAAGAGAGGAACAAGCATGATACATAGCTCTTCCCAAGCCATCAAATAGTATAGATATATTGGTAGTTAGCATTGAAATATTCAAGGCAGATAAGTGTTTTCAAATCCTGGAAAAGCTCAATAAAAGTTACCAGAAATTTGAAGTTTGATATTTTAACTTTTTCAGATTTTGAGCTCCAATAGGAGCCAAAATGCCACAACTTCAAGTCTATTTTTTCTACATATAAGAAAGTTTGCAGTCAGACAAAGGTGTGCAAAGTTCCACTGAATTTAGCATTTGAAAAGGCAGTTTCAATAGGAATGGTTTTGCTACCATTTAGAAAGTTTACAGTGATGGAAAGATTTAAAAACAGAAAGAAAAAATTTGCAATAGTAAAAAATGAGTAACAGCCTTGAAGAGTACAAACAACTTCTGTCCTATCTTTTCTTGTGTTTCTTTTCTGTCCAGATGAACTGGCTCACTAAAGAACTCAAAAAGATAGTAAAAAAAAAAAAAACAAGAAAAAAGAGAGAGAGAACGAGGAATATGGAAGAAAAATGAAATGAAATGCAGGGGTAGCACTAGTGGTAGCTTGTTAGAGGATTAACTTAATTCCAATAAAAAAAGAAAAGCTATACTTTATATATACACAGCAATTTAAGACACACAAAACCCTGTGCACAATAACTCTCTTCAAAAAGAGAGGCCAAGTCAAGCACAGGGAGCTTGATATGCTCATTGGTTTCTATACTGTGGCATGTGCACATGAGGTCTGCTACTTCCCATACCAGATATTTGTGTATAGTCTGTGAGACTTGTGTCAACTTCAGGCTTCAGATTTGGGCTCACAAGATAAATACTTAAGGATGTTAGTGTCCAAATACAATTCCTCAGTTGCTGTAAAATCATAAATTGGTTACTAACCTGTGATAGCCCTTTTAACAAAGACTTTACTTTAAATTAATTACTTGCAAGTTTTCCATTTGAAGTAAACTGTATGCATAGAGCTAGGATTAGTGACCAAAGTCCAGCGATTCTCCATTCATAATTTCACAATCTTTTCCCCTCCTGTGAAACTTCTGCTGACTTTCTTTAAGACTCATCTCTTTAACAGAAACAAAATGTGAAGTGTGAAATTATGGTTAGACAGAGGAGCAGAGGAAGGAAGTGGAGAAAGTACATGTAGACTAAGGGTCTAAATAGCCTGCACTCTCCATGCCAACATAGATGCCAGCATATCATTTTTCTCTGGAAACACCATTCAGATGAGAAAACACAAAAACATGCAATGCAGCACAAACCCTATGACTTTGTCACATACCTTACCTCCCACATGTTCCATGAGGAGGTCACTGTCCTGCACTCTCTTATGCGAAGCAGAATAGGGATGCCTAGTTTCCTCACCATCAGCACAGCTGTGGTCAAGACCAAAAGTATTTCATAAAGGAAATATAATCTGTTACTCAAAGAGACTCCAGCAGCTGCAACACTACATAGGATTTTGGAGTAAAATCCATTATGTGAAAAGTACATTAAGAGTGCAACACTACGTGAAGTAGAATTAGCCATTGATCTGCTCTCTGAAGCTGTCTGATTTTCTATTGGAAAATAATATACTAATGTCCTAGCAATTGCCATTAACCATCTGCATGGATGCTTCTTTCAGGTCAGTCCTCTAGAAACTGAAGGACAATGCTGTCTAAGAAAAAAGTCCACAGGCAATCCCTCATGGAACATCCTAAACTGAATTGATGCTCTCACAGTGTTGTTACGCTTTCCTCCAAGTTGCATGTCTCAGACTGGCATTGCAAGGCAAGCCTGACTTGGGCACAGTGACAGCATGATTTAAAATCAAAGACAAAATATTCTGTCCTTT
This sequence comes from Anas platyrhynchos, assembly GCF_047663525.1. NCBI lineage: Eukaryota > Metazoa > Chordata > Aves > Anseriformes > Anatidae > Anas > Anas platyrhynchos. The sequence continues at coordinate 22,031,551 of NC_092587.1, read as the reverse complement.
TTTTAATAAATTACAGTGAAGCAATACTTATGGCATTGGAGAATATACAGTCAGTATAGGTCCATCAAAAAGAAGCAGTGAAATGAAAAACTATCACGGTACAAGGGTTCGTACACTGAGTTACTGACCAAAGTTGTAAATTCTGACAAACAATGAAAACCTTGTCCTAAAAGATGACTGAGATTTCATTCTCACAGCTAGCCAGAAAGAAGATCAACTTTATAGGACTAACTATAGTGACTAGCAAACAGGAAGATAAAGAAATATTTTACTTATCCAACATTCCCTGTTATTTTATTTTGAGCAAATTCTCACCATTTTCAGACCATCTGTCAAAATCTCTCCAAGTCTTAAAGATTTCTTCTACTACTTCCATATACAAAACCAGGATTGCCCTTTTAGAGAATGAATCAGCACAATGGAATTCAAATGACCAACTCAAACACAGTGTTCCCAGAGAGCATATAACTGAAAAATACATACTCCAATGTAAGGTTGGGTATGCAGACTTCCACCTGCTATGAGCAATGGATAACTCAAAAAATAAACCTGTTTCTCTCAGGAAAACAGCATGTACCTGGACAGTTACAGTGAAGTTTGAACATAAATTCATCCCCAGCATATTTCACAGTAATTTGCCAGAGAGAAGAAAACTCACACCAGCACTTCTCAGACCAAATATGAGTAGCAAACATCTGTTTCTTAATAATTAATAAAGAAAGATTAGACAAGTTTAAGGAATAAGTAATTTGTTGCATTTGTTTTCTCACTGAAGAGACTAGGAAAAAGATATGTTATTATTATGATTGAAAGTCAAAATGGTTCCCTCCAAATAAAATTGTATATATGACAGGAAATGATGTGGAATTTCTATCTTCCTTTTACCATGAAGGACACTAAGTTAACTTCGAAGTTTGCCTAAATCTTCTTTGTGATACAGCAGCACTCACTCCTTTTTACATCTCAGATTTGGAATAGCTTTTTTTTTTTTTGACTTTTTTTTTTTTTCCCCCACATTTGTTGCTGAAACCTCCCTGCCAGCTGTCAGTTTAATTAAATTTTGCTAAAAGAGCCCACTGGATTTCCGATTGCAAGGGAATCTCTACAGAAGAACAGCCGTTATGGGTCTGACCAAAGGTTCAACTAGCCTGATAGTCCGTTTTCTGGCTGTGACTCATAATGGAAAAGTGCAAGAACAGAGTAAACATATGTGCTAGCACATTATCCCAGCCTTCAGTAATCTGCAGCTCAAGGGCTTTTTGAGAGAAGGAGGTGTCTCTATGTTCATTAAAAAAAAAAAAAAAAAAAAAAAAAAAAAACTTGGTAGAATTTTTATCTATTAATGTATATAGTCAATATAAAAATGGGTAAAAACTAAGTTAGATGTTCTAGGTGCTCCCTCAACATCACTACAAGAAGTCTAAACTTCACAGTATCTAAAGATCAATTTTCCTTTGACTTTCTCTATTATTACAGTCTTAATCTTCAAAAGTCATACTTTGATTCTGCTAATACCATGGCAACATCTCTTAGTTTTGCATGTATTTTACAGCTTTGTCTTCTATTTAAATTGGTGGTCCAATGCTTTATATATACAAATCACTTTATTCCCCTTTCTTTAGGAACAGATCTGCAGTGTATATTTAGATAAATTTCTAAGGAGCTCCTAAGAATATTTGAGTAGCTCTAAAACTGTAAGCATATTTTTATATCCCCATATGTGTGTCTGCAGAGGTTTTTCATGGACCTCAGAAAACTGGCCAAGAAAAACAACATATGCAAGAATCTGAATATACAGGCATATACATACATCTCTAAAGGATGCATGAAAGTCTTCTTGAAGTAAGAGATTCTTTAGTTTCTAGGACAACTTAAATCAAGACATCAGATATATTTAACGATCAATTTGGTGTTTTGGAATTGAGAGAAACATTTTTAAAAATATTTTTATTTTTTATGAATAAATCAAAATACTCCCATAAATAATCCCATATATATTTTCTTAGAAGCTTATTAGAAATGGCCAGACAGTTGATCTTGTGTTTACAAGTTGAACAGCTTCACATTATATATTCAAATATGATGATTTCCTACATTTATGTCTGCTGCTAAGTATCCAGTAATTGCACTGTTTTAAGGTAGAGTTCCCAAACAAGATGCTGAAGATAAAATCTCACATAAATCTGGAATAATTGTGCTTATAACAATAAATTGAACAAGACACAATTGGTTACTGATTTGAGATTATCAATTTCATTAATTTTGCTTCTAGAAGTGTTATTTCACACTGCATAGCTCCCACTGAAGTCACTGAAAGGGCTTCATTTTTCATAGTTTGGAAAGTTCATTAGATATTTATATGAAAAATGAGAACAAACTGTGCTACAGTAGATAGAACAAAAACAATTTCATAGGGCAGTAAACTCTTATACTCCAGGGCATAAGCCAACCAGTAATTTATAGGGTTAGACAGAAGCTTTGCTCATGGACAAATTATTTTGAGGAGAACACAATTAAATGTTAAGTACCTGCCTTCAAAGCATCCCTTCAGATGGAAACTGGATAAGGTATGGTATCACCATTTCTTTGTCTGGATCATCAGCATCCTGTGAAACAGTGCTGCAGCCACAACAACCCCAAGCAATGCTACAGGCTTGGGGCAGAGTGGCTGCAAAGCTGTGCGGAGGAAAAGGATCTGGTGCTGACTGATGCTCACCTGAACATGAGCCAGAAGTGTGCCCAGGTGGCCAAGAAGGCCAATGGCATCCTGGTTTGTATCAGGAATAGTGTAGCAAGCAGGACCAGGGAGGTGATTGTCTCCCCCTGTACTCTGCTCTGGTGAGGGGGTGCACCTCAAGTACTGTGTTCAGCTTTGGGCCCCTCACTACAAGAAGGACACCAAGGCTCTGGAGCATGTCCAGAGAAGGGCTATGAAGCTGGTGAAGGGCCTGGAACACAAGTCCTGTGAGGAGCAGCTAAGGGAACTGGGATTGTTCACTCTGGAGAAGAGGAGGCTCAGGGGAGACCTTATTGCTCTCTACAGCTACTTGAAAGGAAGGTGTAGGGAGCTGGGGGTCAGCCTCTTCTCACAGATAACTAGTGATGGGACTAGAGGGAATGGCCTCGAGTTGCACCGGGGGAGGTTCAGGTTGGAAATGAGGAAACATTTCTTCTCAGAAGAGCGGTCAGGAATTGAAATGGGTTGCCTCTGTAAGTGGTGGCATCACTGTCCCTGGGGGTGTTTAAAGAAAGGCTGGACATGGTGCTTGGGGGCATATGGTTTAGTGGGTGACATTGATGGTAGGGGGATGGTTGGACCAGATGATCTTGAAGGTCTTTTCCACTTTAATGGTTCTATGAAACCACCTCCCTGTCTGCTACCTTTGCTAGAGTGACTTCCATATCTCTCTTTCTCAGTCAAGACTGTTCTCAGTATTATTCATGTAATAATCCATCGATTGTATCAACAGATGGCATTTTTAATGGTTTTAAATAGCATTTTCTAGACATTTTACTTATGTATTTAATTTTATTCTATTCCCTATTCCTTTTATTCTTTAAAATATATGGTCACCTTTTTTTTATTTTTTTAAATAAATAAGGCAAATTCCCTCTATATTTCTTGCATACCACCCTGACACCTGGCATACACCTACATTTGAAAGCATATAGTATTCTTTACCATCGTTTGCAAACAGACTCTTTCAGTGGTATTCTTGTATCCAAAGGACAGAAATAGGCAATGTCTGAAACTGTATTGATCTTATTTATCCAAAACTTGCATTAAATGAGTATAAAGGAAATCCTTTTTATTTTTTATTGTAGAAAATTTAAACATATAGAATGTACAATTATCTACCTTGTTCTTAATACACATCAGAAAAAATATTGGAAGAAGCAAAGCCCTTCATCCACTGCAGCCACTGATCAAAGGGTCTGTACAAAGCACCAGGATTATCTGTCTCCAAAGTGTTCATTAGTTTGATTGTCCTTTTAATTCAAAGGTGCTTCTCATTTGCTTCAGTGCAATTTACAGTACATGTACCTTATCATTTAACACCATTACATCTTTGCACCAATTTATCAGTGAATGTATCTTATAAAATTTGCTGTCTACAGCTTCGTTCTTCTTTGGCTTGTATCTTACTCTGCTAATAGGCTCAACCTCAAATAAATATTCAGATAAATCTTAAAAAAAACAATTTAAATAAAGGCAGATAGAAAGTGATTTAAAGTTTTCATGAGATGCCAAAGTGACTGCATACAGTAAGATAAGCCCTTTCACTCAAAAATAAATAAATAAAAATAAATAAAATAAATCCTAAAGCAAAGCACAGTGAAGATGTGGCCATTAGAGGTAGATGAGTAAGCTTGTCCAAATTTAAATGTAAAAGTAATGTCAGGGATTACTTTTTTTTTTTTTTTTTTCTTCTCATTGCTTCCTTACATCTGCTAACCAGGCGGTGAGCACTGCTGATAGCTTTTCTGGGGGAGATATCTAGAGTTAGGTGCCACAGCGTGTTTTACCTGCACCAAAAGGAACTGATGTCAGCTCTCCCCCAAGGAGACAAACACCAAGTCAGCTTACAGTAGGATGTGGTACAGGGGCAGCCTGAGCTCAGAGGAATGACAACCATGGCTTACTTTCCTTCCTGCCTTCAGTGAAGCTGGAGGAATGTACCACAGCAGGAGGGCATCTGCCTTGCAAACACCCCAAATCAGCCCAGAGCCAGGAAACCCATCTTGTCCTGAGTCAAGGTCAGAGGCTGTGTCTGCAGCTTTCTACTTTAAAGGCAAAGGCAGGGAGTGGAAGAATGATGAATTACCCACTGTAGGCGAATCATAGAATCATAGAATCATAGAATATCCTGAGTTGGAAGGGACCCTTAAGGATCATCAAGTCCAACTCTTGACACCGCACAGGTCTACCCAAGTTCAGACCATGTGACTAAGTGCACAGTCCAATCTCTTCTTAAATTCAGTCAGGCTCGGTGCAGTGACCACTTCCCTGGGGAGCCTGTTCCAGTGTGCAACCACTCTCTCTGTGAAGAACCCCTTCCTGATGTCCAGCCTAAACTTCCCCTGCCTCAGCTTAACTCCGTTCCCGCGGGTCCTGTCGCTGGTGTTAATGGAGAAAAGGTCTCCTGCCTCTCGACACCCCCTTACGAGGAAGTTGTAGACTGCGATGAGGTCTCCCCTCAGCCTCCTCTTCTCCAGGCTGAACAGGCCCAGTGCCCTCAGCCGTTCCTCGTACGTCTTCCCCTCCAGGCCTTTCACCATCTTCGTAGCCCTCCTCTGGACACTCTCCAACAGTTTCATGTCCTTTTTATACTGTGGTGCCCAGAACTGCACACAGTACTCGAGGTGAGGCCGCACCAGCGCAGAGTAGAGCGGGACAATCACCTCCCTCGACCTGCTAGCGATGCCGTGCTTGATGCACCCCAGGACACGGTTGGCCCTCCTGGCTGCCAGGGCACACTGCTGGCTCATATTTAACTTGCTGTCTACCACGACCCCCAGATCCCTCTCTTCTAGGCTGCTCTCCAGCGTCTCATCCCCCAGTCTGTACATGCAGCCAGGGTTTCCCCGTCCCAGGTGCAGGACCCGGCACTTGCTCTTATTGAACTTCATGCGGTTGGCGATCGCCCAGCTCTCCAACCTATCCAGATCCCTCTGCAAGGCCTTTCCACCCTCATTCGAGTCCACAACTCCTCCAAGTTTGGTGTCATCGGCAAACTTGCTCAAAATGCCTTCTATTCCTACATCCAGATCGTTTATAAAAATATTGAAAAGTACCGGCCCTAAAATGGAGCCTTGAGGGACCCCACTGGTGACCGCCCGCCAGCCTGACGCAGCCCCATTTACCATAACCCTTTGGGCCCTGCCCGTTAGCCAATTGCTCACCCATCGTATGATGTTTTTATTTAGCTGTATGGTGGACATTTTGTCCAGTAGGATCCTATGGGAAACCGTGTCAAAAGCCTTGCTGAAGTCCAAAAAAATCACATCAGCTGGTTTCCCTTGGTCCACCATACGGGTGATCTTATCATAAAAGGAAATCAGGTTAGTTAGGCAGGACCTACCCTTCACAAACCCATGCTGGCTGGGACCAATGACTGCATTGTCGCCCAGGTGCGCCTCAATACGTTCGAGAACCATCTTCTCCAAGATTTTACCAGGCACTGATGTGAGACTGACAGGCCTAAGGAACCTGAAGGTGCAGTAGTCCAGGGGACCTGATGAGGTACATCACAGATACTGGGGGAACTGGCAGACGTAGTTGCTAAGCCACTCTCCAGCCTATATAAAATGTTGTGGCATTCTGGCAAAGTTCCCACTGACTGGAATAGGGGAAACATAATCCCCATTTTTAAAAAGGGCAAAAAGGAAGACCCAGGAAACTACAAGCCAGTCAGTCTAACCTCTGTGCCTGAAAAGATCCACAAAATGTCCCACAGGTGTTCATCTTGGGACCGGTGCTGTTCAAGATCTTTATTAATGACATAGACAGGGGGTTTGACTGTGTCCTCAGAAAATTTGCAGACAATGCTAAGCTGAGTGGTGTGGTCGATACAACAGAAGGAAGGGATGCCATCCAAAGGGACCTGGACAAGCCTGAATCCCATGAGGTTCAACAAGTCCAAATGCAAGGTGCTACAACTGGATCAGTCCCAGACTTAAGTACAGACTGGGTGAACTCATTGAAAGCTGCCCTGTGGAGAAAGACTTGGAGGTTCTGGTGGACAAGAAGCTCAACATGAGCCAGCAGTGTGTCCTTATAGCCCAAAAGGCCAACTACATCGTGGGATGCATTGACAGAGGAGTGGGCAGCAGCACGAGGGAGGAGCTCTGTGAGACCCCACCTGCAGTACTGCATTCACCTCTGGGGCCCACAGCACAAGAAGGATGTGGACCCATTTAATGCAGGCTAGAGAAGGGCCACAAAGATGATCAGAGGGCTGGAGCACCTCTCCTATCAAGACAGGCTAAGAGAGCTGGAGTTGTTCAACCTGCAAAAGAGAAGGCTCTTGGGGAGACCTTGTTGCAGACGTCCAGTACCTAAAGGGGACCTGTGGGAAAGCTGAGGAGGGACTCTTTGTCAGGGAGTGTAGTTTTAAAGAGTAATGGTTTTAAGCTGAAAGAGGGTAGATTTAGATAACATATTAGGAAAGAATTCTTTAATTGAAAGATGGTAAGGCAGTGGAACAGGTTGGCCAGAGAAGTTGTGGATGCCCCATTCCTGGAAATGTTCAAGGCCAGGTTGGACATGACTTTGAGCAACCTGGTCTGGTGGAAGATGTCCCTGCCCATGGCAGTGGGGGTGGAAGTGGGTGACCTTTAAGGTCGCTTCCAACCCAAACGATTCTGTGATTCCTTCTGCTGCCCCTTTCCCTATAGCTGATACCCCTCTGAGAGAAGGGATAAGAAAAGTTTACCTTAACAAGTCCCACAGTATAAACTGCTGGATAACTTCAAATAGGAAGATGTTCCATGGTTGTTTGTTAAGCTTTGCCTGCCTGCTAAGAGAAAATAATTAAAAAGATGATTCTCAGACACATAAATGTATATTTAATTAATTGCAATTCTGATGATTTCTGAAGTACCCTTGTGTTTGAGATGCTCTCCTACTTTCTAAGTATCTACTCATTGCCTCATGGTATTCAATGTGCAAATACAGATCTGTGAACCTATGGCCAAACCTAGTCTTGAGTTCAATCAGAAACTATGTTAAATAATAAAAGTAAAAAAGTCACAGGGCTATATTTTAAAGAAAGCATTTAAAGAAAGCATTTTCAAAGTCAGAACTTCTTCCTTTAAGGCCCTTATTTCAGTTCACTGTGTCTTACAACAGCTAATAGTAATAGGAAAGTACGCTGACAAAGTACAAATGAAAGATAAGTTATTTGGTTTACTTTTTCTTCTTCTTTTTTTTTTTTTTTTTCTTTTTTTTCTAAAAATCCAATATTGGCTTGCTGATGCTAGGTAAAACGGAAGCATAAGGACAGATTTAGACATTTTGTATTTCTGAACCCACCTTTGGGATATCACACATTTTCTTTCACATTTACTTAGCACGATAAATATATCTATCTAAGCAACTAAATCAACACTAGGAGCTTATTTTATCTAAGATCAGGAGCCTTGTGTTGTTATGTAGGTGGAAAGGCAGATAGGTTTCTCCGTCTTTCTTGAGATGAGTAGGTGTGTGGAAAAATGCCATGTGAATCAAATTATCCTTGATTCATCATTATAACATTCCCATCATACAAAATGATTTGCATTTAGGAACTCATTTTCACCCCGGCATTTCTGGAAAGTATAAAGTACACAGAAAGAAAAACCAGAACCCAAAGAGTCCACTGATTCAAGAACCAATTTATCTTTGCATTTACTATGCAACAAGTAATTATTGTGGCAATACTCAAGCAATTTTAAATATCTTAAACTGTTTGACTAGATCTCATCATTCTGATAAGTGAGGAAACTTTGGTACAGTAGTTCTAGTTTTTAAAAACTGGTGAGAATGTAGTGATATATTTTGCTCACTTGCAAGAGTTTTCATAGTAATTGACTTGTGCGTGTCATGTTTTAACAACTCACAGTTAGCAAATTCCTATTGTAGCCAAATCTTCTTTGTTAAATGCCTACTCAGAGCACTTAGAATCCCCTTCACTGAAATACCTGTGGTTAGAGTAAATTGTACCATCTACAGCAACCAGCTGAACTCAGTTTATTGAACATGTTCCTTTTAATCCACCTATATTTCCCCTATCCCTCCTCAATCATTTTGTGTGGGGAAAACCAAAGCTCTTGATTACACAATGTCCCACAGTATTTTCTTTTAGAGCATTCAAACATATAAAAAAAAGGACCACATTGCATAGTTCCTTCAAAGTTTGCAGTAGTAGTGTTACCATAAAACTCAAATTGACATCATTATTTAAACTTTTCCCAGTATGTGAACATGAAGGCACTGGAAGCATCTGTGGGATTCTGAACAAATCTGAAGTAAAGTGCACATAAGTCCCCTCCTGGAAGGGGCTTACATCTGCAGTATTTATTGTTCAGGACACTGCCTTAAGTTGACTTGCAGTGCAAGAGGAGTGCTGCAGAGGCTTTATACAGTCCAAATTTTGCAGAATCTGACATAAACAAGGTGCAAAGTCTCAGCTTGTTACATGCAAAATGTAATAACCTTCTGGTTGGGATCTACTGTATGCCATCTATTACAGGCCACCTGATCAAGGGGAGTCTGTTGCCAAGGTTTTGCTTCAGGTACAAGAAACATCGTGCTCACAGGCACCCGTCCTGATGGGGGATTTAAACCACCTGGATGTCTGCTGGGAAAGCTACACAGCAGGTTATAAACAGTACAGAAGACTCCTGGAGTGAGCTGAGCATAACTGCCTGGTCCAGGTATTAGAGAAACCAAACAGAGAAGCATTACTGGACCTGGTGCTCACCAATGCAGACAAACTCAATAAGGAGGTTGAGATTGGAAACAGCCTGGACTGCACTGACCATACCTTGGTTGAGTTCATGATCTTGAGGAACATGGGCCTGGCAATGAGCAAAGTAAGGACCCTGAACTTTAGAAGAGCAAACTTCCATCTGTTTAAAGATTTAGTGAATGACAAGCTTTGGGAAACTGTCCTTAGGGACAGAGGGACTGATCAGAGCTGGCAGCTCTGTAAGGACACTTCTTAGAGTGCAAGAGCCCTCCATCCCCATGTGTAAGAAATCAAGCAGATAAAGCAGGGAAGGCAGGAAACTGTCATGGCTGAGTGAGGACCTGCTGGTCAAACTGAGGTGTAAGAAGTAAGTGCACAGGCAGTGGAAGCAGGGACATGTGGTCTGGGAAGAGTACAGGGATGCCATCCAAATATGTAGGGATGGGATCCAGAAAGCACAGATGGAACTGAATTTGTCAAGGGATGCAAAGAGTAACAGGAAGGGATTATATAGGTACATTGGTCAGAAAAGTAAGAGTGTAGCCCCTCTGGTAAATGAGAAGGGAGAACTGGTAGCAACAGACATGGAGAAGGCTGAGTTACTCAAAATGTTCTCTGCTTCAGTCTTCAGTGCCAGTCAGGCTTCCTCTCCAGCCTTTCTCTCCAGTTCCTGAGCCTCTGGGCAGGGGCTGGGGAGCAGGCTGAGGCAGCTGCAGTTGTTCATCCTGGAGAAGAGAAGGCTCCAGGAAGACCTTACAGCTGAATTCCAGTACCTAAAGGGAGCTTCTGTAAAAAGGTGGAGAGCGACTTTTTACACAGGTCAATAGTGATAGGACAAGGGAGAACTTTTTTTTCTTTTTTTTTCTTTTTTTTTTTTTTTTTGGGGGGGGGGGTGTTTTTAGTTGTTTGAATTGTTAGTGTTTGTTTTTGTTTGTTTGTTTGTTTGTTTTTGAAACAGGCTTATTCCATCTCACTACACAAACCACCTGAGCACAGCAGAGTAGCTGGAAGATACCGTTTTTCCTCAGTTCATCTAAAAGAGGCCTTCCTGCTTCTTCATTCAGTTTCAGTATTTTTGGTTGGGAATGCCTTTTCTGCCATGTGAAATTGATACCCTATCTCATTAGCATGCTATTTCTTTTCAGATTTTATTTTCTCCTGTCTATCGCTGGTATTCTCTATTTTAATTTTTACTTTCTTTGTTGTTGCTGTTGTTACTCTGTAATGTGTTTTGCAATGTAGTTTATATGAAAGATGCTGTGCAAAAGGCTAAGGATAATCTAATTTCTTTCTACCAAAGAAAACAGAGTTCTCTAAGACAAGACATATCCATTATTGTCCTTTTTCAGTGAGGCTAGGTGATGTAAAACTCAGAATAGCTAGTGAGGGTGTATTCTGCATTACTGCTTCTCTGTAAGGGCAGAGGGAATACAATGGAAAACACTCTTTTATTTGCACTGTCATTCATTTCTATGTTGCAAAAAAAAAAAATACTGAGCAGATGCATCTTTTTGCTAAACAGAAGTGTTTTCTCTTCCTAATTAATTGGATACTTATGAAGAATTGGCTTAGCAATGCAAAATTGACCTTTGAAGATAAAAGTTATAAGCCATATGGGGCAAAATCCTGCCCCTCTTATGCATGCAAAACTCTTACACAATTGAGAAGAGTATGCATCAGGATTTAGACAAGTGATCATCATACACCCTGATAAACAGCCCCTGGGACAGTTTCATTTGTACAACCAGAACTTTCATGTTTCACTTTATTTTCTTCCTCCTCCTCTTGAGTGCCCACCCTTCCCTTTACTTCTGTATTTCTTCTGGGAAAGTTTTACTCCCACCCACTCCTTTCCTCAATCATCCCATTTTGCTTTAGCACAGTTGGCAAGCTTCTCTGTAGCACACACAAAATCTTAGGAATGAGAATACTAGCACTGCATAATTTAAGAGACCCTCCTCATTACACTGCCTCTTCATTTCAATTGTTTGAGATTCTTCTGCACCTTAAGGCATATGCAGAATCTAAACAAGATCTAAGTGTGCTTATATTGCCATTTCTTGAATTAAACGTTTCAATACCAACATCCAGAGGGTTAAGCTAATAACTCAGATTCAAGCAAACATTTTCCTTCTGAAATACTCTACAAAATACACTGAGCATATAGTTTTGTATTGTGCATTTATAAGTTATGTTAAAAGTACTATAGATATATTAAAAGTACTCACTACAGTAATATTCCCTCTGCTGCCACAAGGATTGTTTTATCATATTATTTTTTTTCCCACAGAAATACTTTTTAAATTCAAATTAAGCCCTGATGGTATCAGGAGATGAAAGCTATAAGACCTCTATAACACCTAACAGTAGCCAAATGCATATTAGAGATTTGTGCAGTCAATGTGTTATACACCCTTCTCAGTACCACACTTGCATTTGATTAACTTTAAGCACAGGATAAATTCATTATAGTCATTAAAAAGAAGTCTAGTGCTCTGGCAGCGTCATAACAACCAAATGATGCAGGTGGGAAATGTTCACAACAACCTACAAACTCTTCAAAGCTAGCAGCTACTGCAGGTCACCCGCACTCACTGAGGGCTGGACTGTACCAGTCATGCTTTCAGCCAGGGAAGAAGTGATTTAAGTTTCAGGCAAAATCTCACACTGATAATGTTTAGACAGCATGGGAATACACCTTGAATGGTGGCAATCAACATAGTTCCTTGTTTGTCAATACAGCTATGTATAAAGGGGAGGGGAGGGGAGAGGAGGGGAGGGGAGGGGAGAGGAGGGGAGGGAAGGGGAGGGGAGGGGAGGGGAGGGGGGGGGAGGGGAGGGGAGGGGAGGGGAGGGGAGGGGAGGGGAGGGGGAGGGGAGGGGAGGGGAGGGGGGGGGGAGGGGAGGGGAGGGGGGGGGAGGGGAGGGGAGGGGGGGGGAGGGGAGGGGAGGGGGGGGGAGGGGAGGGGAGGGGAGGGGAAAGTGGTTCAGTTTGAAGGGACCTTCAAAGATCATCTGGTCCACCTGCCTGGCCACTTCATGTCTAACCGAAAGTTAAAGCATATTAATGAGGGCATTATTGATCTGCATACAGATCATTGATAAAAATATTGAACAGAACCATCCCTAGAATTGAGCCCTGGGGAGCACCACTAGTGATTGTCCACCAGTCAGATGCAGCCAGATGCACTACTACTCTTTGAGTTCTGCTGTTCAGCCAGTTCATCAACCACCATAGCATGAACCTGCTTATCTCACAGTTGGACAATTTGTCCAGAAGGATAACATGAGTGATAGTATGAAAGACCTTACTTAAATCCAGAAAGATTATGTCCCTTCATCCACCCAAGCAGGGGGACCTTTTCAAAGAAGGAGATCCAGTTACTAAGGAGATACGGTTACTAAGGCAGGACTTTTCCTTTGTGAACCCATGATAACTATGCCTGATAATAATTTTGTTCTTGAAATGCCTTTCAGTTGCAACCAGGGTAATCTTCTCCATAACTTCTCCAGGCACTGAGATTAAATTATGAGGTCTGTAGTTTCCTGGGTCTTCTGTCATGCCCATTTTGTAGATGGGTACAATGTTGGCTAGCTTCCCATCAGCAGGGACCTGCCCAGACTTTCACAACCTTTGGTAAATTGTTGAGAGGGGTCCAGCTATAACATCCTCTAACTGCTTTGAATATAATGCAACACACCATCTGAACAACCGCCCCTCCTACCCCCCTCCTTTTTTTTTTTCTTGGAATTAAGAATAAAGCAATCTTACCATATGCATCTCATAATTGACAAACAGACTGAAAAGAATTCAACAAAATTTATCAAGGTGTTTTTAAATGAGGAAATGGGAAGGCAAGGCAGACCTGTATTTCCTGTATAAAAAATTCCAGGGAATTTGTGGGAACAAGAAGAGAAATAAGGTTTACAAATCTATTAATATGAAAATTCAAATTCATAGGAAAACAATCTTTTTAAGTTCCACTATTCATGGAACTGTGCTGTAGCCATGCAATGGTTGGTACTGAGTGAAGTTTTTTAAATGTACAGTGAATTCAGCTTCTTCTTATTTTAAGCCATTTTACTGGATGTTGAAAGTGGAGGCACATAAAAAACACTACTTACATGTTCAGTCAGTGATTCTGAGATGTTTTTTTCAAATACTCAGGGCCACTGCAGCAATAAACATAAAATGAGGTACAAAACTGTACTCAAATTTTGAACTTTGTTATGCTTTTAGGTTATAAAAAAATATATGTATTTTTTATATATAATATATATTAAAAAAAAAACACGCAACACTTTAATGTCAAATAAAAAAGGCCTCTCAGGGGTGAGATGCACCAATGCCGCAAGTGGCTGTATTCTATGAGGTGGTAAAATACCTACCTATTATAGAGTGGGTCTGAGGTCTTCTACATTAACATTTTTAGTTACTCAGATATATCTGTCTACATAAATTCTGCACAACAGTTCCATTAAAAATACTGAGGATTAATTTCTGCACTGAATTGTAGCCCCCAAATTCAATTCCTGCTCTGGTCATCAGGTTCTCTCAGCAGCGAGAAAAAAATACTGTGAGACAAAAGGGCTATTTAAATAAACAGAATGTTAACACAAGCAGAAATGGACAGACAGAGACTATGAATGTGTTCAGGCTGGAAATTAGAAGCTTCTTAATTAGCTAAGAAATAGATAATATATCAGAGAGAAGAATAAACCCCAGAGGTTTTACAAAAAGGCCCATGTCAGTTTATGGCTGGAGTCACCCATCCATCCTCCTGGCCATGACAGTGGCTGGTGTTTGTCATTCACACTTACGGAGCTGAGGGACATTCTGGGAGCCCAGGTCAGAATTAGGGGCACTGACAGAGACCTGCAGTGCTTCAATGCAGACCCAGGCAGACGTGTGATGCTGCAAGCAAAAACATGCCATCCTCCTGGCCAGGAGGCGAAGCTGTGACCTGGATTCAGCTCTCTGCTCTATTATTTTGTCTCTCCTGTTTCCTGAGGCACATCTCTGTCCCAGAAGTTTTTCATCCGTGGCAGAAAGAAATACTTAACACCTTCAGAGGTAGATGCAAGGATCACTATTGCAAGGATCACAGATACTAAAGTAGCAATGATCATATAAGTGCCTTCACAGGGTGCTTTTAGTCCAAAAATCTCAATTTGTATGGGCACAGGCTCCTCAGCATTGTTAGCACACCTAGCTGGTGTCTGCATTTCAGGCCATGTGACAGGAGCACTGCTAGGAGGACACGGAGTGCGCAGAGCAGAAGGCAGCCAGGGATGACGCAGTGCCCGTGGTCCTGCTCCCTACTGAGCCCGGGCTGGAGCCCAGGCTGCACTGCGGCTGCTGCACCAAGCTGGAGGAAGTGCGAGGGGGGAGTGAAGGATGGGGACAGCTTTAGGCCCCTCTGAGCATAAGGGACTGATGTGCAATACCTCCTGTAACCCTCACCATCAAAAACACAACTGCCTTTCTGGGTCTTCCTCCTCAGCCTCCTGATTCAGCTCCAGCCTCCCCCTCTTCTGCCAACATCAGAAGCAGCAGGGCCTTGGCCAGGCCCCTCCATCACTTCCAGTGGAACAAAATTCAGTTTCACCTGTTTTTTTCACCTCCCCAAAAGGGGAGGCTCTGAGCTGGCACTGGCTGCTACATCAAAGGAGAACTCTGTGCTGTCACCATCGCAGCTGCTTTTTGGTTTGGGGCTGGCATTCCAACAGTTTACAAATGTCTGTGGATTTGGTACTGCCTGGTGGATGCTTTGTCATGACTGCCTCTCCAGAAGAAATCACTTCAATTAGTGCTGTCTTTAACTGTCTGCCAGAATATCAAAAAGCTATGTATAAAACTGTACATCTGTTGCTACCTAAAGTAGTCTGTATTCCTCTGTGTTTTCCCTATGATCACTTATTTTTCAGTATCTTATTCAGTTAAGACCTTTTATACATATTTTTCAGCTGAAGTCATAAATTCAGCTTGTAGTCTAAAATTCACAGATTGCCTCCGGTGTTAAACTTTTAACAATACACTTAGATTTCTCTCTATAGAAAGTGAAGTAAAAATGTAAGACCCTGTGAGGCATTTCAGAAGACAACACAAAATAAACCAAATGCAATATATTAAAGACCAGATCATTATTATGAAAGCTTATAAATACATGGTAAATAGAAGAAATAAATGACATAAAATTTGAGAAAACAGATGAAATTCAATAAATATGCTTTATTGATGTGTTTGTGGATGGTAGACAGCTCTGCAGAAACAATAGCTTAGAAGCCAGATCACTATCTGGGCTAATAACAGCTCACACCCATGTCTGGTTGGAATTCTAATATCCCCACACGGAAACCACGGCTAACTCAAATAATCAAAAAATCAATATAGGATTTGGACTCTAAGCCCAAATCTGCCAAAAGGTCGAGAATGGAAGGGTTCAGCTCTAATTAGGAGTTGAGTATCTCATCTATGTCCACAGCTTCTGCATATGAATAATGACAGAAAATGAGGAAAGCAAATGTTTTTTTACACAGTGACTCTCAAGATTGTTTTCCTTGAAACGTATCCTGCTTCAGAGCTTGTTAGAGTAATCTTCACCGTAGGGCTTCCTTGCCTTTAAAAAAATGAAGTTCCAGTCTGCTAAATGCTGTGTGATCCCATGGTGTTAGCATTTCAGCATCTTTTACCCTCATGCTACATTAATAGAGTTGAGTGAATTCATCATGATGCATGACTGGTCATTGTGGGGTCTTGTGTCTGGTGAGGCGTTTATGGTTTTTTATTTCTTTTTTTTTGTTGTTGTTTTTGGTTTGTTGGGTTGGGGTTTTCTGTTCGTTTGTTTTTGCTTAATCACTTGGGTCCCATCACTGTTTTTATTTTACTTTAGTAAGCAATTTCTTTGTGATACAAAATTCTGACTAAATTCTTTAATCAGCTTTTGCTCAGAAACTGTTTATTTCCATCTGCATTACAAATGCAGGATTTAAACAATCTATCAACACAGCATAATGCAGCAAGTGATCTTGTCAGTTTGTCCTTTCCTCTCAGGGATGCAGCTACAGTATTCTGTACTTCTGAAGAAAGGAAATAATAGGATTAGAAAAACATTGAGGACAAGAGGATGTCAAACAAAGGAAAAGCATGCTGCAGTTCTAAAGCATTCTCATCTAGTATTGGGAATTGTAATCCATTTGTGCTAAAGACTTTGCCTCTGCTCATTATACAAAAAACCATAAAAGACTCAGACTCATATACTTTGATACTGTAGTTTGGCCTATAGGGAAACATAATTAAAACACATTTGAGTAAAGGCAATTTTAGTCATTATTAAGCAACCTAAAGTACAGTCAGCCACACAAACACAGCATTAGCTAAGGATTACAATGTGTGAGACAGCCAGCAATCAACTAACCTTAAAGGTCCAGTGCTTATTTAACATATCAACTATTGGTACTACAAAAAGCCCAGCTATTTTAGAAAAATGATTCTCTACTTCAGTGAAAGAAATGCAAAAATATGGGCCAACAGGAATAACTAATTTCTGTAAGAACGTGCAGCTATTGTGCAGAAGCAAATTTAATTCATTACTCAAATAAATTGCCTTCATCATGTAGAACAGAAATCCAAGCAAAACCTCTAAATTAGAAAAGCCAAACCTTTCCATTGTATCGCTATTAGACAGTTGTATATATATATATATTTAAGTAAGTCACAGTAACAGTTAACGTACAGTATATCTTTAAGAAAAGCCTATAAGCCTATTCTTTGGCCTTTGGATATATGAATCGGTTTTGTTTTCATTCACTTTTCTCTTTCCACAACTTCAGGTACTAGGCTAAATAACTGTTCACTTAAGACTTAGCTCTGTTGAATTAGAATAGTATGGAGAGGAGTGAACTTTCCCTGCATATTAAAGTTTACATAAGAAAGGTGAAAGAGTGCTTGTGACCTTGCAGAAGGCCATATTCCCCATTGAGACTAAGCAGAAAGCAAATACAGATTATCCTTAGGGGAGTTAGAGTGTTATGCTAATCACTCGCAAGTCCGTGAGTGAATTTGACTCTTGGTCAGGAAATCACAAACTAAAAGATGCTACCTACCTTCACAGATGGTATATCAATTCTAAAAGCAATATCAAAACCAATTATGAAACACAAAAGTTAAGGCTTAGGATATTTTTCCCATCAAAACCTTACAGAAGAGAACTGTTCTCAAAGGATTTCCAACACCATAAAATACATGTAGACTCCAGTGTGACTTAGGTGGCAGTCTCTTTCACCTCCAGCTCAAGGTAATTCAGATGAGAATCCATTGTTTTGGAAATGATCTGAACCCAAAGCAGAATGGGAGAATTTTGACACTCTCTGCTGCAGTTATAAAAGCCAACTGATGTTTACAGAGGTTGTAAATATTGTTCTGGCAATACTTTTTTTTTTTTTTTTTTGGCCAGTTCTTGTGTGCAAATATTATAACAGTATCATCGACTTGGTTTAGCCCCTTATATTTCTCAGTGTTCATTCAAGCAAGGCTTATGCAATTTTGCCCAGATGTGTGTACATTTCTATGTATCAATGTAATCAGAGAAAAGGCAGCGATCAAAGCTTACTGTCTCCCAGGTGAATCAAAGAGCCACAGAGTCACTGTCTCACCCACGAAGCTTGGTTATTCATTAGGATGTAGAGGATGTTCATCCTATCAGCAAATACTACTTAAGCAGGTTAAAGCTACGAGTAAGTCTTTTGGAAAATGCCACTGGAAAGTGCTGTATGTGTCTGTCTGCTTTCTGCAGAAAGCGGGATGATGAGATGTGGAGATAACATAAATGTTCACAGAGAATACAAGTTACTGAATCTTTCTGACCCACTTGGCTGCTAGTGCATCTATAAGCTAAAACACTAAAAGTAGTCATCAAAAATATGGCTGTCTACCAACTTCAATAGGACTTGCAGTTGCAAAATGTCATCATACTGCTGCAATCAAGCAAGAGATTGATTTAGCAATAGCATTATTTTCAACCGTCCACTGAATCATAAAATCATTGGATGCCACTTTATCTTTTACAAGATCCTTTTGCGTGGGCTTTATTTTTGAGTGTCTCTTCCTCACTCTTACATATAATGGCAAAAACCATGAAGAGCTCCTAAAGCTCTACTTTGCAGAGGCATTCAAGCATGCAGCAGCTGCAGTCCCACATATGAGCTCCACCAAGTATCTGATGTCTGCCTGGTAGGATATTTACCAGCCTGCTCCAGCCTGGAGCATTTCTAGGCTCCATCAAGGAGTGCTTGCCTGAGAATTGCCCTCCCTGCACATGTTCCTGTGCTGACCTGATGCCACCAGCCGCTCCTCTCCCCAGCCCCCATGCCGAAGAAGAAGGGAAGCTTTTCATTAACCTATGTCACAACAGAAACATTCAATGCAGAGACATTAAAGGAAAATTGTTTGCTAATAAAGCATGAAAAATACATGGTTATGGACACATGCAAGTCCTGCAAATGAGCAGAGTTTGACATCCCTTTAACTATAGCTTGTCTTAGTGACATTTTGGTGCCTCCTGAGGGTTACTTCTGAGACGTAGTCTTTTCAGCTCGGCTCACTTTAGTGAAACTGACAGCTGAGCCACATACACACAGGTTACTCAGTGGCAAACTACCTATCAGTTTCTCTCTTTTTACTGGTTGTGTTTTGTCCTAGGCTTTTCAAGTGTTGCTGGGACGTAATAATAATAATTTAAAATAATAATAATAATTGGTTTCTTCATTCCATGTTCAGTAATTTTCCACCCTTTCTCTCCCTGCAGAGGGACCACATACAATCATTCTTGGTGAAAGCAGCCATTTAATTTTAAGTATGGTGCCCAGGCTGGAGGGTATGTGTTGGAAACCTTGCCAATAAATGTAGGTAAACATTTACCAAGAAGTATTCACAAAAGATCATTTTTCATGACTACATAATAAACATGTAATATTTATTGGACTCCATGTATCATATGCAAGTTCCCCTAATCATCACATGTACCTACTGATGTCTCTTTGAGCTGCTCCAAGGACAGGCAGCATCTGCAGTTGTTGCAAAATGTGCATTTATATAACAATATAAATGTATCTACTCTAATTTTAGCTCCTGCCAGCAGGGGAAAATGTTTGCAGCTAAAATACAAAGTTTGAAAATTTTCTAATATGCATACTACTGTACCACTAACCTTAGTGACACATGAATAAAACCCAAAGGATTTTACTGTTAATTTTTCAGCATATATTTAAAATTTCAAAATGTTCAATTACAGTTTAGTCAATTTTCTACACTTTTTCTCATTGTTGTGGCCCTGCCCTTTAAATTAGGAGACGTCTCTCTAGTATGACTGCAGTATAGACAGTTTTCTTTCACTATTAGTAATTCCATTGAAAAGTCTGAGGCAGCCTGGTAAGATTAATCTTCATTCTTTTCCTAACTTACCAAAACTGAGTATTTCCCTAATTACAACAAAGAAATTATATTTGCCATTGCTCTTACAAATTCAAAAATATTTCCACGTTCAGAAATATTTGCATATCTGTTTTACTAAACAGTAACAGAATAAAGTAGAAGAGAAAGATAGAGTATCCTTAAATATAGACAGAAAACTCCTTGCTTTTTCATTTCTTCCTTTTATATTATGACTTTGTTTTTTTTGATTTATTTTTTTTCTTAACTGGTTGCCATGTGAACTGGCAATACAGCATACAGACTCCTATACCTGTTAATGTCTTCCCATTTTGAGAAAAGATAGACAGTTTTTAATGTATCTCTGAGAACAGATTGCATTCCAGACTAGACCTCATGCAAAAGAAGAATTCAAAGTATCATAAGCATTTCAGCAAAACTGCAACTTCCACCAGGCAGATCTGCCAATGTGCTTCAATTTAGGAACAAACTTCTGATTTGATTACTCCAAATACAAAACCATTACTAACAGGACTAACAGCAAGAGCTAACAATAGAATAGCTCTTGAACATTAGGTTTTGCTTACTCATCTGAACTTCCTAAGGACTAAGCCTTGTGTAATTTGTATCCAAGCTCTGTACAATCCACATTATCTTTTAACTCAAGAATGAAGTAAAATGTAAAAAAGTAAAAAAGAAAAAAAGTGTTTGTGATGGAAACTGAGGAAGAAAAAAAAATCCCTGTAAGAAAACACTTAGCATTAATGCAAAAAAAAAAAAAAAAAAAAAAAAAAAAAAAAAAGCTAAATGTGATGGGAGGGATTTCTTACATTTCAACCATATGCTGAGACTAATCTTTTCCAGAAAAACTGCATTCCATGTAAGTGTATCTGGAGAAGAGCACTTAGCTGGATACAAGTCATAGACACTTGTGCTCAATTTCTAAGGGGAGGAAATGGAAGAAAAAGAAGGAGAGGAAAAGCTATATTAAGAAGTTAAATTGCAGGAGCCCTTTGACTGCTATTATAAACTGAAGAACATCTTCAATACTGAAAACCTGCCATTAATCTCTTATTTACACGGAAAGCACATGCTTCTTTTTATCTGAAATACTTACAGTAATGACAGGAGCTGCGACTAGACAGAAAAACACAATATGTCTGGTTATCAAGAAATTTAGATTTCTTATCTAAATTTGGGTTTGAAGCTGATATTTGCCTACTGTGAGCATCTGCTCACTGAAACTTATGTTCCCATCATTTTTACTGCTAATAGCAGTGGTGAAATAACATTTTCACTGGGTACAATTTTTCAGGAAGCAGTCATTCCTAACAGGGAGGCAATCCATCCACTGAATCCTCCCCGAAATCACAGATTCAAAAGCCCAGTAGCTGCTGATGGTGAAGTCCAACAAGAGGTTAGGCATAAACACATCAAATTCACTAATTTTTTAAAACCCAAATCATTTTGAAAGAATAGTTTGAGCTAACAAAATAAGCATTTTGTTATGTGACCATTCTCAGAAATTTCCAGCAAGGACAGCCTCTTGCTGCACTTCTAATCAGACTTGGTAAATACAGCAGCTGTATACATCTGCTTCTCTCTATGCATGACTGAAATGATAGTGCATGATTGGGAGTGGCCATGTTTATTTATTAGATTTAGTTTATTTTTTAAGAGTTCTAGAAGCATGTGTGATATTTAACAGAAGATCGGTGTGTGCTCCTTTGAACATCTGTGCTGTGGAATGGAAAACAGCAAAGTTTCTGTCTTGCTTAACAAGCTAGTTCAAAGTCAGGGAAGACAGAAGGCCATGACACTATTCATGCAAGGAAGATATAAAGTCACCTCTGATTTTTTTCTCAGGGTATTCCATCATGTAATTTATTAGCCTCATTATAGACTAACATACCCAACACACACTTACTTTTACAGTGATCACAACATTAATTCTGGTGATTGCCCTGAAGTCCCCATATGGAGATTCACGCAACCCAATGTAGCACCTCTGAAAGCAAATGCAGAAGGAATGCAAACATAATAATTCAAGCCTAATCCCATCATTCATTAAAAAACTACATTTTTTTTTCTCACTGCTACATGTTCATCTCACTCTCTTATTTACATAAAACTCCCACTGATTACACAGATGATGGTAATTAAACTAAATCATTCTATGGGAGTACTGCCAAAGACAGATAAACCCAGGTCCTGCTGTACATATGTCATATAATGGGGATATCAATTAAGGTGCCAGATATTGAGCACAGAGATTAATTTATTTTAACTTACATACGTACTCAAGTTTCTGAATCATAAGGCCACAGCTTATCTACTCATCTACAAGAAACTGTTAGAAGCAAGTTCTTTGCTGTGAGAAAATGTTAATTAAGACTGCTAGAAAAGTTTCCATACATACTGCAAATTTTTACTCATCTGTTTTTTTAGCACCATTGATTTTTACCAACTAATAATAAAAGAAAAGGTCTAGGCAATGTCAACACCACCTTTGTCATTCCTTAAGAGTCGTCACATCTCTACTTCTAATCCACTAACAAAACATATTGATTCTTGCAATAATTAGAGTTTCACTCCTTGTTTTGAGTACATATCCTTCATGAACAGTTGAATGCCATGAGGCTTGTGAATGTGCAAGATGGGTCTGAGTGGAGGACTAAGTGGTTACCCCTCATACTTTGAATGAATTCTGCCAGCTGCTCATCCCATTAAGGTAACAACGGGCCTCTGAAACTATTTTGTTTATGGCTTAATGGTACCCTGCTGCTTGGCTTCCTATCTCACATTTGCTGAATCAACACTATCGCAAAACAGCAAAGCCTGCCAGACATAGCAATGTTTCAATACATGCTGATTCATCATGACAGAACACTGAAAGCCCTGTGGCATGTGCAGAAGAGCTTTAAATAGTACTTGGTTGTTAACTTATTTTAATTAAAAAGGCAAATGCACAAGAGAGAAGAAAACAATCTTTCTGTATCACATCACTTTTATTTGCTCCACTTACCAGCACAGGATTGCCTTTATTCCACTAACAAATTCTATTTTAAAAGAATGTTTTCCTCCCTACTTTCATATTTTCCTTTCTTTTCTGCATAGCATATCTAAAGGCATACAGCTACTGGCTGCAAATACTACAGAGAATCACTAAATATAGGACAGCATGAAAATATGTTGAATACATTTGTCAGCACTGTATTAAAACAGAGCTGCATAGCAGAAAGATTCCCACATTGCTAATAGATACTGGCTTTATCACCTTTCCCAAGGTGAGAGCACCCACACAGGTATCGTAATCAGTGACATTTTTGCAAATTGGCTCAGGATATTTTATTTATTTTTCCCTCCATAAAATGTGGACTGAAAATGTGCTAATGAAGGTTATACCACTTTTAGTATTATATTATTAGCAGAAATTCATTATTTCATTTGAAATTACAGAGGTCTGAATCTCCTTTGTTTGAAGTGTTGCCGGCACAGCTGCAGAGTTCATCTCAGATTAATGGGAGCCATGACAAACAGTATGAGTTACCCCAGTGCAAACTTTCCATCAATATGCACAGCAGGTAAACAATTGCAAACTTCCATATTTTCTCTGTACTGTGAAGTCATTGCAGATGACATTATGTTGTTATGTAGCAAGGGACATCAAAGCAGTATGTCACATCAGCAGAAAATCCAGAAATAGCACAAGAAATATTTCCACAAACTATTTTCAGCCTTTCCTGGGAAAACTACTGTGAAACTGCATGGTAGAGCTAAAAAATTTCACTAGTTTGCAGACTTATGAATCCATGATATAGAAAAGGGTGAGTGTACCTTAATGAACAGCCTTTCAGCTTCACAACAGATCTGCAGAACAGAAGAAGGGGCTGCTGAACTCCATCAAAAAAAAAAAAAAAAAAAAAAGTTTTGCTAATGGTATGACTCTATCATTGATTTTTTTTTCTTCAAACAAGTCTGTGAGATTCATGGTGCTACCTAATAATCTAACATCCAGAGCAAAGCAGAAACCATCCTTTTCCCAGACTTTAAAATAAAATAGTTATTTTCATTTTTACAGGTAACAGGAACTACACTGTGCATGCCAAGTTGTGATGAGAATCATTTCCAAGTATGTTTTAGCACCATGAATGCAAGTGAAGGCATCTCATGGAATCCACATTTAATCTTCTCTGTGCTACCTTCACTGCTTCTTTAAACACCCTTCCAGACACTAAAGAGTATAACTGGCTGCCTCTGATGTCTTCTGCAGCCTATGAACAAATGAGGAGCACTGCAAGGAAATCCTCTTCCTGGTACTTTTCAAATCACTGTGATTTTTTTTCCTTGGTGCTTCAATGAAAAATAATTAAAAAAAAAAAAAAAAAAAAAAAAAATTAAGTAGTTTTATAGACCAGTCCTAAAAATCTCAGTTATGCTCACTTTAGAAATGACAGGGTTTTCATGTTGATAAATATTTTTGTTGTTGGGATTATATAATGAAAGAGAACTCAGTAAGGGTGGTAGTAGAAAAGTTTATCTTTTTAACTGCATCTCAAAAATAACGATGTCTGTTGGAGAACATGAAATTTTACATACATATACAAGTTGTGTTTGAAAATGTCCTAATTTACTTGTTATCAACTGATATTTGTATAAAACTAACCATAAGTACAAAACATCCAGAATACAAAACCAGTATAGGTATGTTCACCTATCAACAAATGTGGAGGTTATAAATGTTTTGTTTTCTTAACATTGGCTATATATTACATCCAGTCATGTAGCTTTTGTAATAGTCAAAAAAAAAAAAAAAAAGTCTAAACTCTCTGCTCCCTGACGAATGTCCATTTGTACTAATTCTCCGCTTTTCTTAGCAAATCAGTTGGCTCCAGTGCAAGGTACTCTTAATAGTATTTGTTATCGTGCAGACTTCTGGCAGTCATCAGTATCTTGAGTTTCCACTGGTATTTCTTATCATTAAATGGCTGTGTAAGTCTCCTGGTTTTAGCAGATATCTTGCCTACTGTTCTCTACTGTTCTTTTTTTTTTTCCCTTACATTTAAATCAATAATCCTCCAGTCCAATTAGTCATACTTAAAAAGATTACACCTATCAGTTAATTCACAAAAATAAGTAACACAGGAAATGTGATATTATATCAAATACCTTACACAAAAGACACGGATATGTCCCATAGTATAAAGGACACAAAGAAATAAGACTAAATTTTAGCAAGAAGAATTTAGATTAGAAACAGGAAATGCATTCACAGAACTAGGGCAGCGTAAACACTCAGAGTGCTTCGGAGTACTGCAACAGTGTCATTAGAGGTATCTAAGAGAATAAACAAAAATCTACCTTGAAGTGTTATAGGTATTGTCAATCTTACCATGGTGGACTAAAGAGCTTTTAGCACTTTCTATCCCAATTAATCTAGAATATACAGGAGAAATGGAAAATACAGTGTTTGAAAGATGGACTGAAAAAAGTTAACAACATTCTAAATTAGTATGTGAGCTCATCGCTAGAGCCCATTTCATTCTTTCAACACCTATTAACAGAAAATAAGCCTTTAAAACTAATGTTTTAAAGCAGAGTGGGAGAAGGAAGGAGAAAAATAACATTAGATATAGCCATACTACAACTGATAAGAAGTTCAGCTTCCATACTTCTTCCCTGGATGGGATTTAAAGACTCACAAAAGATACATGTCTTGGGTGAAAAGAAGTGTACAGAATGTCCCACTAGAAATTCTATATAACACAACATTCCTTAATATTGTTGGCATTCATAATAGCAAGGTCTCATTAAGATATTTACTAAAACAGCGCTGATTTATATCAAAGTGACTTAGACATATCTGTTCTATCCATTGCTTTAGTTTCTCTGGTGGTTATCTTCATATCTTTAACTACACATTTTGATGTCAGAAACATCTGAAATGCAGTAAGATAAGAAGAACCTTGAAAGCGTGTACATTTCCAGCAGGAGGCACCTACAGAAATCTGAATCCATGTCCCAGGGAGCCAGAAGCACCACAGCAGTGATCACACATCCTGCTTCACCCCACCTGGCTCCAGCAGAGGACACGACCGCCTGCACTCATCCCCACAGGCAGCACTTACATGTTCATTGCCTTTTCTGATCTGCCAGTGCAGCTGCTTCTGCAATGGCACAATAATAACAACCCAATCCATGCATGTGATCCAAGCTTTTGTTCTACTTTTGTAATAGTACTTTAATGGTAAACTACAATTTACATTATTTGAACTAGCCCAGCTCAATATGAATTCATTACAATTAGGGGACAACACTGAGAGCAGCTGAACTGGGTAACCTGAGGGGAGGAAGGGGAAGAGTGACCCAGGTAAGTGGCCCAACAAAAGCTGAAAGCATTGTGTGTTCCAGAAAGGAAAGATGGTTATGCTTTTTTTATTTTTGTTTGTTTTTTTTTTTTTCTCCCCCTCTAGCGAAATGCAACTGCACAGAATCACACCAAATCACAGAATGGTTGAGGTTGGAAGGGACCTCCAGAGATCACCTAGTCCAACCCCCTGCTCAAGTAGGGTCACCCAGAGCATGTTACACAGGATGGCATCCAGGCAGGTTTTGAATATCTCCAGAGGAGACTCCACAACCTCTCTGGGCAGCCTGTTCCAGTGCTCTGTCACCTGAATCGTAAAGAAGTTCTTCCTTACATGGTGATCAAACCTTCTGTGGTTCCATTTATACCCATTATCCTTTATCCTATCATATGGAGATGAAACCTCCTGTGGTTCAGTTTATACCTGTTACCCCTTGCACTGTCACTGGCCACCACTGAAAAGAGTTTGGTCCTATCATCTCTACATTGTCCCCTCAGTAGAGGTTGATAAGATCTTCTCTCAATCTCCTCTTCTCTAACCTAAACAGTGCCAGATTGTTTAGTCTTTTCTCATAAGACAGATGCTCCAGTCCCTTAATCCTCTTCATGGCTCTACACTAGACCCTCTCTAGAAGTTGTACATCCCTCTTGTACTGAAGAGCCCAGAAGTGCACGCAATATTGCAGGTGTGACCTCACCAGAACTGAGTGGAGATGGAGAATCACCTCTCTTGACCTGCTGTCACCATTCTTCCTGATGCAGACTAGGATTCCATTGGCTTTCTTGGCCACAAGGGCACACTGCTGGCTCATGGTTAACTTGTCCACCATGACCCACTGCTCAGTCTCTGCAGAGCTGCTCTCCAGCAGGTCAGCCCCCAGCCTGTACTGGTGCTAGGGGTTGTTCATTTCCAGGTGCAGGACCCTGCACTTACCCTTGCTGAACCTCCTGAGGTTCCTCTCCATCCAACTCTCCAGCCTGTCCAGGTCCCTCTGAATGGCCACACAGGCCTCTGGTGTGTCAGTCACTCTGCCAAGGTTTGTATGACTTATTATGACAATTCTCTGTGTTTAACAGTATCCCTGGCTTGCAACTTTTTTTTTTTCTCTCTGAAGATGAAAATAGACGTCTATCCGCAAATAAATTTTTATCCTATCCCGATCCCCTTTTCCTTTTTTCTTTTATTACTTTAGAATACTTTGTCAGTAATTCTTTGGTAAAGAATAATTTCTTTTAGTTACTCCTAACCTCTGCCATTTAAAACTTTGTCATTATTGTATTCTAACTCTATTTTCAGGCTACAAAGACTAAATATAAGATTAAAAGGTTAAGAAAAGGCGGCACCTTTTGTGCATAAAGAAGACTCATGGACAAATTGCCTGCTTTACGGAATCAAGGAAGCTAACAAAAGTTCTCTGATGACAGTTACAAAAGAAGCAAGATTTCCATTCTTCAAAGCTGCAGAGAAAAGATCAGTAGAACCCTCTGGTATTCAATACTTTAATGTAAGCCTCTATAATTAAATGTTAGATTTTCTATTAGGGAAATGATCAGATTAAAGATGGGTTGATCAAAGATTAAAATTTAATTTGGCTACTTTAGATACTCTAATAAAGATGTTCTGTTGATTCTCAAACCAGTAGCACTTAAATTAAGAGTGTTCCAAGGAATGCCTCATCATGTTGTGAACTGCAGTGTGTTCATCCCTACTGAGTGCAATTTTTTTTCCTTTAAGGGAAAAAGAAAAGCACACACAAGAAAATTTTCTGCTGATCTTTGCAGGTTAAAAGGGCAATAGAATTTATACTGTACCCTATCCTTTGAATTTTCTCAGCCTAATTGCTCATTACACTCAGAGGCTCACATTTCTAGAAAATAATGTTAGACTTTAGCCCATGTCTCTTCAAATACATTTTTTTATTTATTCATTCTACTGCAGAATGTATTTCTCAGCAGAGGATCAAACCCACCACAGGTAGTATATGATGCATGACCCTATCAGCATGAAGAGGAAATTCCCTTTTATGTCAGCTAACTTCTTTGATATCATAATTACCTTTCTACATCTTACCCCATAAAGGAGTAAACAAAAGGAAATAACTAAAGCACAACAAGCTTTCCTGCCTTGTTTTAGTAGAACAACAGTGTAATATAGCTACATTCAAGATATCTGTGAAGAAAGGAATGGCATCAATAGCACAAAAACTTTAGTTCCTAAAAGAGCTAAACGTGTATAGCTCTACTAATAGGTAGGAATAAGACTTGACAGTAAGCGAACAGAATGAGCAATTAGTCTATCTACTGGCATTTCAAATACCACATAGACATTCCTAGCACAACTCTGTGACTAACATAACTTTAAAAAATGATTTTCCATTACTTTTATGGCTTATTTTAACAAGTGATGGGCAATTTGTTTGCTCATGCTCTCAATAAAACATGCAAACCTTTGCCAGTTGGATATTTTTTTTACTTCAGTCTTGATTTCTTCACTTCTCTTTTACTCCTTTAATTGATACTGACTAAATAGTCATTTGTTTATGTGGGCCCAAAGACTAGCTTAAAGTACATAACAAAGTAGATGACTACATTGAGACCCTTATCATTCTTGTCTCTGTTAACTGTACAAAAATAACAGGCTTTGTTCACAGGCATCTCAAACCACCCAAAATCTAAGCATCTCTCTCTCTCACTTTTATGCATATAGGTAAGGGGATATAAAATCAGATGGGAAGGATATGGGCTTTAGGTGCAGCTGTAATCAATAAGGATTAAATTCTATATAATCTGCTATATAATGCTGAATCTAAGCACTGGAAAATGCAAGAATTTGAAATGAAAACAAAATCTTGAATCTAAATCTTAGACAATATTCTGTATCATAATCAGTCTTTTGAAAAACACTGTATCACTTTAAAACAACACTTCAACTGCCTGGATTCTTATTATGGGTTCTAAGTGATTTTCTAACAAACAAACAAACAAACAAACAAACAAACAAACTATATTTATAAAAGCTTCACTAGCCTCTTTAATAGCTTTCCTATATTTATAAAATCTTTACTAGATCACAACAGCTGTGGTTATTTCAGCCATCTAGAATTATAGAGGGGGCAACCATATGCATTACATATTTTTCCTCAAATGTGGTTATGCACATACAATTATATGCTCTCATATATATATAACAAGACAGGCAAAAAATGTGGCCTGATTATATTTAAAGTTGTCCATGCAGGTATGAGGGCCAAATCTGATAATTTTCATGTTTACAATATTGCTTCTTCCCAATCTCCCAAACCACCCAAATATAGGAGGAGAGGGAGATGGAGGAGGAAGAGAAACAGGGATACACAATGGCTGAAAATATGCATGATTTTTAAAAACCTTAGTTTCTGAATGTTTTGTATTGTGTTTTGTTTTTGTTTGCTTTGCTTTTTGATTGGCAAGATGAGAACTCTAAATGTAATGATGCTTCTTCATTTCATGAGACAGTACCACACACTGAAATTCTCAAGGGCCAGAATTTTTAATATCAATATTTCAAGGGACAATTCTTGAAATAGACCCATCAATTCTGTGCTGTAATAACTTCCAAAACTTTTGTGGTGGATTCTGCAACACTTGAGACTTTTAAGGTTCGGCTAGACAATGTGTTAGACAATCTTGTTGAGACCCCGTTTTAACCATGAAAGGTTGAACTGGATGATCTCTGAGGTCCCTTCACATCTGTGCTTTTTGATGTGTCTCTGCCTTCTTTCCTCCTCTTTTATTTTCCAGGCAATCATTCTAAGTGTGAGCTCTGGGACTGTGAGGAGACAACCCCCCTTCCTATCCCATCAGATTGAGCTTTGGGGGGGATCTATCAAGATTTTTTTCTTTATAAGAAGGTTACCAAAAAATGTCTCATGCTCAAAAGTCTCCACCCAGCATCCTGTCAAGGGCAGGTCTTTGATATGAGGTTTGATTTTAATGTACTCAGCACATAAGAAGGCACAGGAAAAGCTGCACAGTCTCCACTGGCCCCTTAGATATGTCTCCTTGGTGCACTGAAGCTGGTGATGCTCCTGGATCCTCTCACATGGAACTGGTGTTTCCCAGCACCTTGGTCTCAGCCTCCTGCCAGTATCTGGGCCATACCCTCCCTCACAGGTCATGAGCTGGCAGTAACACATTTGTGACATCTAGTGAAAGCTGCAGAGCATAGATGTATCCCTATATCTTGCTCTGAATGTCTGACAATTTTTCTTTCAATAAATTTCACTTTGCACTACTGTTAATATTTGAAAGTATGATTTTACTACCTGAGACATGTAACATATTCATCATTTGCCAACATGTAGTATCAGTAAAGGCTGTTGTTTCTATCTACTTATTGACAACCATGTTGTTATTGTTGTTTCACCAGTTTTTGTCAATTTGCTTGGTTAAAATCCAAATGCTGTTACTAATCTATGACATAATCAATCTCCAATTTGGAAGCTTCTTTCTAACTTTTCTATAAAGTTCTGTGAATGCATTAAACCCAATAAAATAATAGGAACATTTCTGATAAATTTTAAAATTCATTATATAGGGTTGTCTTTCTTCCTGTGCTCATTGGCTCATAATAAATGAATAAACTAAATTTCAAGATTCCTTCTTATTGGGAATATTCTGTCATCCAGCCAGTGACTTGCTATGTCTATTATTAGATGCACTATTCAATTAAGATACACACTCAGGAGATCTACTTAATGAGGATGTCTCACAGTGAACATCTAAGTCTAGTGATACTCATTGGCAATGACTTCCATAATGGGGACAGTAACTTGCCTTAATAGGGATGCCTTAGGTTGAGTTAGTGCATTAACCTGTCATGTAGTACTTCTGTCTTGTCTGACAACAGCTTTCAGATTTTCTCAAGTGATGACAGAAAACATGAAATATGTATCTAGCCTCCTTGTAGCTCCAACTGTGCAATAGTATCAAAAATAACAGAGCTAATGAACATGGGTTTGAGCCCCTGTATTGGGTTTACATGGCAAGGACTTCATATTAGCGAGGTTGCAGGGGTGGCCTTTGTGAGCAGAGCCCAGGAGCTGCCCCATATCAGATCAGAGCCAGCTCCACCTGGCTCCAAAAGGGATCTGCTGCTGGTCAGAGATAAGCCAAGGACTGACATTGGTTGTGCCTCTGTGAGAGCAGATTTAAGAAACTGAAAGTAAATAAATAATTAAATATGAAACCTGCTGTGCAACAGCAGCTGGGAGTGAGGATAGAGAAGCAGCTCTGCAGACTCCAAGGTCAGTGCAGCAGGAGGGCAGGAGGTGCTCCAGGCACTCAGCAGCAGTTCCCTTGCAGCCTGTGGAGAGGCCCCTGGTGGAGCAGGCTGTCCCCCTGCAGCCCATGGGTCCCACATGGAGCAGATCTCCACACTGCAGCCCATGGAGGAGCCCCTGGTGGAGCAGGTGGATGTGGCCTGGAGGAGGCTGCGGCCCATGGAGAGCCCCCGCAGGAGCAGGCCCAGAGCTGGAGCTGCAGCCCGTAGAGAGGAGCCCACGCAGGAGCATGGGGTCTGGGGAGAGCTGCTACCCATGGGGGACCTGTGCTGGAGCAGGTTGCTCCTGGGGGATGGACCCCATGGTACGGAGCCATGTGGGAGCAGTTCTTGGAGAGCTGCTGCCTGTGGACAGCCCTGGCAGGCTCAGTTCAGGAAGGACAGCATCCCGTGGAAGGGACCCCACATGGAGCAGGGGCAGGAAGTGACTGAAGGACTGGCAGAGATGAAGCGTCAGGGACTGACTGCAGCCCCCATTCCTCGTTCCCCAGTGTCACTCAAGAGGAGGAGGCAAAAGAGGGTGGAGGGAGGGAAAGTGTTTCTATTTTGCTTTTACTTTTCACTCTGATGATTTAGTTTCTCAGTCTGCTAGTGATAGGCAATAAATTACATTAATCTTCCTAGGCTGAGTCTGTTTTGCCCATGACAGTACTTGGTGAGTGATCTCCCTGTCCTTATCTCAGTCCTCGAGACCTTTCCATTGTATTTTCTCCCCTTTTTCTTTGAGAAAGGGGAGTGAGAGAGTGGTTATGGTGGAGTTTAGATGCGCAGCCGAATGATTTCACCACAGCCCCCTTCAAGCCAAGTTAAAAAATGAATTTTCAATTAATGTCATAAATTCCAAAGAATAACAACAGGGAAAAAAATCGCATTCAAAATTTGTAAATCAGCTTTATGGAAAAGTTTTTATGTAGACTTCAAAATTAATTTCCTACGAGGTGGAAAAATATCTTCCTCCTTGTATTGTGAAAGCTTCTGTCAAACACAGAGGTGTTGTTCCATTTGTACTATATTTCATAGTACCTACTGCAGGTTTATGGAACCAACACTGAGGTTTTCTTAACAAGGGGAATAACACTGAAACATCATAGATAAATAAAATCAATTAAACATCTTCTAAGTTTCTACACAAGGTGAGAAAAAAAAAAATGCAAGAAAAAAATTATTGAAATTGTTCAGCTGTAGAAGAGAAAAAAACATACCTGGTAAAAATATAGTCATATGATATACACTTATCATTTGCAGGTTACAAATGGCAAGCAGATGCCCAACTTCAACACTCCTGAAGTCCCAAAAGAGTCACACTCAATATCTGCATACAAACTAAACTAACAGACATACTGGACTTAACATTTTATTAAACTGCCTGTGCTTGTGTGAGTCTTTTGTCCAGTAATACCAATGTCAAAAGTGTTAGGAAAAGACCATTGTGAACAGTAGATCAGCTCATAGGGTTTCTTCATCTGAAAATCAGATTAACTGGGGATGAGAGGTAAAAGCTGATTTTAGAATTTCAACACCAGTGACTATTCTACGTGTTTTTGGTAACTCTCTCTTACCAAATAACATCAAGTTGGAGAAATTTATAAACACCCCACAAATCTGGCCCATCTTTGGCAAAAGGCTGCTTCTTTATAGTACAAGCTGTACATCATAAATGTTAATAATACCCTTGAATTTGTATTTCTTAAAGGATTTCTAATTTGCGGAATCCTATTGTAAGGTAGCAAGACCATTTGAACAGGATTCCTACCCTACCTATAAAGATTTACTATTGCTATTTCGTATCTTTGATTTTGAATAGATTTATTATTTCTTATACATTATTTATTGATCTTATAAAAGCTGAATTAGTTGATCATTATTGTAGAGGTGAGGTTAAAAGACTATCATTTATCTATTTACTTTATTAGCTGTCTCAAATGCAGCATAATTCAAGCCAGAAAGTTCAAACCTGGAACACTTTTGCTTTTCTCACTCAGAAAAAGATTTCCTATAAAGTTTGAAATACTAATTCATAATTATTAGTGATCCTTCTTTTAAGTTTTGCCTCTGCTGCTCATAGCTCTGTCATTACTTAAAACCTTTCAGCACCTGGAAATACATTTTCTTTGGATTTCTAGAAGGATCCCAGTTTTGATGATATTTTGGTATATTCACTTATTCACTTGTATAAAACCATCCTTGTCTGTCTAAATTATGCATCAGCAGCAGCTTTATATCTGGAATAAAAAATAAAATAAAACAGCCTAACTCTTGCATTTTGAGTATTTCAGAAAAATAAAAAGAAAATTTGTATTTAATGTTGGGAACCCAATGCAGGAGGCCTCTGACTATTAGAACACTCACACTAATTATGATCTGGGGGGTACTTCTTGTGTCCCTGTGTAGTCTAATGGACCTTTCTTATCTCTGGAATGAAATCTCTAGTACAGTTCACACTGGAAAACGTCAAAATTCTGAGACCTCACCTGGTAATATGTATTGCATTTTAAGAGAAGGAAAGACACCGAGTGTGACCGATCATCTGATTTGACTGGAGATTTCTTTTTCTTTTACATAAACACCAAAATCCAGAAGGCAGAGCATTTCCTTACCCTGCCACACAATTTTGTTTAACTACTCTAGACTAGTCTTGGTTTAACTGCCTTTACTGTAGTTCTTCGCAGATCGTTCTTATTTCCACCAAAACCCCACTTTTTTTTTTCTTATGGAAATAAATTTAAATCATTAGCTATTTCATTCAAAGACAAACCTTTTTCAAATATATCTACATTAAGTTTACTGCAGCACAGTTTCACTAAATGTTTACTAGCTTCTCTATTATAAGCTTAGAACAAGAAGAAGTGTCTTCCAATCTCAGTTGAACCCTTCATGGTTTTAAAACTACATATATTTCTGATTTCACTCTTTACTGTTTAAATTATCCAAATCTCTTTAATCTATCTTCACTTATAAACCTGGTCTAACCTTTAACCACACTATTTAACCTTCTCTATCATCTCAAGTTCATTACCATCTGTTTTGAAATAATTCTGCTCAGCTCTTCCTTCTTTAAGACAAAAGTGCAATTTTTATTTGGTTTATTGCTGAGGGGACTTGCGCTGGTTCTGAAATAATAATAGAAGAATTAGTAGGTTGGCTGGCCAAGAGCTCCACCATTCACTGAGCATCTTGCTGCCTGCAAGCTCTGTATTTTAAATGCTAGGGTTATTCCAGTTCTACCAGAAACCCCCACTGGCAGTAGGTATCATGTTTCAGTGTATATTGGATACATGTTGATGTAGACAAATACAGGCTGCATCTAGACAAATAAGCAACATTCTGTACAAATACTGTACTGAAAACAAGTCTTGAGAATAGTGTGTGTCAAACAATTTTCTTAAGATATATAACATTCACCAAAAATAAATACACAACTTAGCAAATGCTATTTGCTGACTACAATACTACCAATCATTTCTATATTGCCAACCATCTTTAACTAACTCCAAATAAAACTCATTAAGCTGGTCACTGTGTCCCATCTATTGTTTCCTTGGAAAATGCTACGTTAACCCACATGTTAGAAACTGCCCCCATTGTACTTGAGCTCCATCCTACTACAAGGCTTAGAGGGACAGCTCTGTCCCAGTATTGTGTATCAGACTGCTCATGTATTGAGCCTCAGTGGCACAGCTGACACTAGATAATCTGTGTGAACCCAATATCTGGTGCAACTGGCTTCCTTCTTGGCCATGGGTCAGCCCCTAACTATGTATCATGACTCCCTGCAACACAACACTGCATCATCTCACTGTTCTTACCCACTCCCTCCTTCTCTGTGGAAGAGGAGGTACATAAACACTCATGAGGCTCAACATGGAATGGCTTTGCTTAACTTTTTGGATGGATATGTAGACTAGATTGTAACCCAGCTCACATACTGTACTGGTTATTTTGTTGCCTGCTTATTTTCATTCTTTTACTCCTTTTTAAGAACCCTCTTTTTCCATGTTGATAACCACTTTAAGGTTATCAAGAAAGCCTGGTAGTGATAGCTCCTGATGACGAGAAGAGACCCAAGGATGAAAACCAGAATTTCAGGCAGTAGGTCAGAGTTCAGAGATGCAGTGAGAACTCCTACTCTGTATCCTGCTGCTCTGTATCCCCACATTAGAGAAGACGAAAGCAAGCAGCTGTGTTATGTGCCTTGATTAAACTGCTTCCTTATTCATCACCAATTTTATCAGCCTCTCGCTTCAAGAAATGTTACCAACATGCAATTTTTAAGAAGAAAAAAGAAACAAAATCTGCAGTCTTTATGTGTACATATTTGAGTACCAACTCTAAGAAGAACATCTATTGAAATAAATTGAAATAGAAATATGCTGCTCATTGACAATCCAAGGGAACCAAAGGCTTATTGATCTCTCTCCTCCTCTTTTTCCTTCACCAAGAGAATGAAAAAGAGCTGCTGTTCAGATAAAATGCACCATACTTAACATCAAGTACAATGCATAAAAATAAAAAGTTTAGGATTAGCTAAGAAACACTGTCAGCACAATATCAGTGGACAACTTTTTTTGTAGCACTACCTTTGACCACTAAATTCTATAATAGATGGAAAGAAAGCAAAGGTAATATCAGCCATGTACATCCTGGGAATGCAAACCTGCACAAAATCCTCTGTGACTGTACAAGCATACCCATATTAGCAGATGTTGTCACTTGTTCACTTGAGGTCAGAGCTGGCTGGATATAAGCCAAAAAAGTCTAGACCTGTGTTACCTTGGTTTATTATTTCAGTATTAGCACTGTGATAACACGTGTTGCTGGCTTGCACTCCACTGTCTGAGGGTATAGGTGGAACAGAAGCACAACTGTCCAAACCTGTCTGTGTAAACATGGCCTGCATGTCACTGCAGATCTCCATTTGAGGAGCTAAGACAGGAACTTCTTGTTATATGCAACAAATCAGATTTTCCCTTCACTGACATTGATATAGGAAGTAATTTTAGAATCATTAAGGTTGAAAAAGACCTCCAAGATTATCTAGTCTAATCGTCCCCCTACCACCAATGTCACCACTAAACCATGTCCAACCTTTCCTTAAACACCCCCAGGGATGGTGATGCCACCACTTCCCTGGGTAACCCATTCCAATGCTTAACTGCTCTTTCTTAGAAGAAATGTCTTCTCATTTCTAACCTGAACCTCCCTTGGCACAACTCGAGGCCATTCCCTCTAGTCCCATCACTAGTTATGTGTGAGAAGAGGCCAACCCCCAGCTCCCCACACCTTCCTTTCAGGTAGCTGCAGAGAGCAATAAGGTCTCCCCTGAGCCTTCTCCAGACTAAACAACCCCAGTTCCATCAGCTGCTCCTCATAAAATGCCACAGAAGACAGCAGATTGCACTCATGGGCTCAGACATTAAGTACAATGAGAATCTTGCTTAGGGAAACCTGCAAAATATATTCATTCTCCCCATTGTACTTGTGTTCAATTGTTTCCTTTTCCAGCTTCCAGTTGTTTTTTTGTTTGTTTGTTTGTTTGTTTGTTCTGTTTTGCTTGTTTCTTTGTTTGTTATTTTTGTGGGTTTGTTTGTTTTGTTTTTCTTCTTGTTAGTGGTGGTTTTGTTTATGTTTTTCCTCTATATTTTAGTACAACCAGGCTGGATTCTGATGATGCAATATGTGGTTAAATGCTATACTTTCACACCCAGAAATTTAATACTTAGCAGCCTATTAAAGCAGCATTTCATGTTTCCAATTCTCCTGAATAGAAATTAAATCACTAGAAAGCAATTATCTTACTAATTTCTTGTCAAGTCACATCAATATTTTGTGCAGTTTCCCTGTGTTACAGTCCTATCTGGCAGGGTTCTGTGGACTTGCTGGATGCGAGCAGCTTTCTGAGCTCTTGTCAGTAACTGGAGAGTGGGTTGAAATCATTTAGCATATTCCAGGAAGAAATCAGCATCGTGATATAAAGTAGCTAATTCGTTGTCAACCCTAAGTGACTGTGTTTATTCCCATAGACATTTGATCAATAGAGCTGACACAAATGAGAGAATGAATAAGTTTGGATACTTTCAATAATGTTCAGTGTCAAGCTGGATGAAACAACAGTCATAATATTTTCACATCTATGTGAATTTGCCTATTTTCCATAAGACCAAGTCATTTTTTTTGTGAATGACTGGACATATATAATTCTATGAAACTGAAAAAAAAAAAAATAAATAAAAAAAAAAAAGTACATCCTCCTTATTCCTACTTGTACACCATATTGGTTAAAATATGATTTTTCACAGGACTTCTTGTAGATTTTTCCACAGACTTTCTAATTCTTATCCAAATTCACACATCCACCGAGAAAGACCATCTGATGTATCTTATTCCCACTGTATGTTCTTTGTGACATATTTCCTGGGTTTTAAGTGTACTCTAAATATAATGGAAGGATCCAAGATGTA
Source organism: Anas platyrhynchos (assembly GCF_047663525.1). Taxonomy (NCBI): domain Eukaryota; kingdom Metazoa; phylum Chordata; class Aves; order Anseriformes; family Anatidae; genus Anas; species Anas platyrhynchos. The sequence goes on along the minus strand of NC_092587.1, from coordinate 21,993,525 downwards.
TTTTGGTGTCTCATGTGGAACTTATTTTTAAATACAAAACAGGAAGCATAGAGAAAACACTTACTTCCTTCTTATCTCTGCAAGTACTTCATCTATATAGATGCCATTATTAGTGGTGTTACAGTTCCCTGTGGCCTAGAGCCCCACTTCTGCTTATGCTTAGCACTGTCTCATTCTTGACAGGCTTAAACAGATCAGTATCTATGTCAAACCAAATAATAAACAAATAATAGTAATAATAAAATAAAATAAAACCTGAGTTCTGGTTCCCATTAAAGTCTCTCAGAAGTTTGAACCATAATAGCATTCCCAGACTAACAGAGCACATTTTTTCACAAAATACAATTACAGCAGTCACTTGCTAAGGAGACATGGATCAGTGAATATCCTACCACTTTTCCTATAAAATATGCAACAAGGGAGACACTAATATTTTATGGACTTCAACCTCCATCTTGCATCAGAAGGACCAAAGACAACCCCCAACCTGTGAAGCAGAGGGTGTGTACCCCTGCTAACATCTCAAAATGAACAATTCTCTTCTCCTCCTGCTGAAAATAATAAAAAATTCAGTGAAGAAAACCAAAAAGAAATGAACCCTAACAGAAGTTTTCAAATGCTGCTACTTCACCACTTGCCAAGAAAAACAAAAACCTCAATAGTGAAGAGGGACTCTTAAAATAATAATAATAATAATTTAAAAGTTCAGAAGGAAGCCGGACATTTTTCTTTTGGTAGGTGTGTAATGATCCCAGTTTAAGGGATTATGGAAGAACTGTGGAAGTGAAGATGCACTTGTTAAATCACATCTGTGTTCATATTCAGTGAAGGAGGATTCAATAAAGGAGCCCAAACCGTGTGTGCTCTATTTAGAAAACCTACGTGATCAGTACATTTTTCTTTCACATCTGATCACTCTTCTATTTCAGCAGCCACTGTCAGATGTTTTCTAAAATGAAGTTATATATTATATTTTTCACCCAGTTCCTATTCTAAGTAATAACTCTTTGATTTTAAAGAACATCTGGACTTATTATTAACACTTGCTATTATCTCCTGCACTATATACATCTCCCAGAAATTTCTAACTCAAATCCATACCTTTATGAACTACATTCTATTTTCTCTCTCTCTCTCTTTTTTTTTTTTTTTTTTGAATTATATATTCTTTTGTTTTCTGCTTAAGTTTCTGATTTCCCAGGTGCAGAGATCATCTTTTTGTTCAGCAGCTACCACATCACTATTACTCTGAATCATTCAGCTAGAAAAATTTCTAGATTTGGCTGACAACAGTCAGCAGTGGAACTGTCTTACATCATTTGTTGAACCTTAAGTATCTCAGATAATGCTACTGGTAAACAAATTTTTCTCTCTGAACTTTTCCAGCATCAGTTTCAGCTGTTGAATATTACAATACCTTTTGCTCTGTAAAGAATATCTGCTTTTTCTGAGTTAAATACAGACTAGTTTGAAACACCTCTTGACCTTCTCCTTAGTAAGCTCCTTTTGTCTCCCATCATAAGATGTATTTTCCAGATCTTAAACCTTTTCTTTCTCTGAACAATCTATGTTAGCTAGCCAAAACACATTATTGGACATTTTTTACTATTCTTGTTTCTTCATGTATGGCTCTGCATTTAAATTCATGTAGATTCCAATTCATGTACCTTGAGCACATCTATCTTTTCCATATTATTAAGACCGTTAATAGGTATGATGTCCACAACATATTAACATTTATTTTACCACTTCATTATTTCTTTCATTACCTATAAACTTAATCAGCTTCCCACCCAACTGGTCCAAAACCACCTATCTCAAATTTTAACTTCTGTACATGGGAAATACATCTCTATTCTGTTTCTGACCAAATGATAAATGTGTCTCTTTTTAACAAGTTTTGACCAGGTTGTTCACTGAATATGTTAAGCAGGCCCATCTGGTGGCTTCTGTGTATTGTCAGAGCTGAGATACCAACATAGGGCTTATATCAAGGAGGCTGAACTCCATACTGAATCACTTTCCAGAGGAGACCAAGTCTTTCCCAGATGTCATAGGCCACCTAAACAGATCAGGCTTCTACCTTGAGCAAGTACAGTGATGAAAGTTAGATTGCAGGATTTTCTTTTCCTCCTCCTATCTCCAGATGTACAATCTTCTCAAATGACAAAACACCTGTGCGGTGATATCACAGTTCTATGGCACATCCTCACTCTTGTTTCTGCAGAGCTAGCTGAGAAAGCAGTTTAGTATTCATCTGCAAAAGACTTACACTGAGATGCAAAAGACAACAAAAAACACAGAAACAACTAGAACCCCAGTTTGTTTCACAGCTTAGTGTCTCATCATACCCCTATCCACTTTTTCCAAAATTAATAAACCAAAAAGACCTTTTCAGAACACTGATTGAAAAAGACTTTAAATTAGTTGTATCGAAAGGAGAAGTCCAGGTTTGATTCCTGGTTAGTATTTTTGAAGAATGTTTTTTCAACATGCACACACTCAAGGTATCTGCTAGTGTCTGTACCATGTGTATGCGTTACATGCACACACACACACAGAAAAAGGTAAAATCTGTGTTGGATTTAACAATTAAGCTTAAGCAGTCACATCTGGGATTCTGAGGACATGAAGTCTTTTATATCCCAGCTTATTAGCCTGATCAAAATAATGTCAGCACTGAGGAAAAGACAAAACAAAACAAAACAAAACAAAAAAAGAAAACAAACAAACAAAACAGCTTTGATAATTTCATCAAGTGAAAACTGTTAAATCAGATTTAGGAAGAGAGATCAAATCTCTTAGATAGCGAGGCAAAAAAAGTTGCCTCCCTATTCAGGATTCTTGTTTTATCTCATTAATGCTGTTCTACTCATTTTGCAGAACCACAAATGTTGCTTAAATGCTATTCAAGAACCACAAGTGTGCAAACACAGTAAACCCCTGTATTTATATAGATCCTATAAATACGCCTACCAAATGAGCATTTACTCAACCACACAAAGTCTCAAAGACATTTATTAAATATTCAATTAAAAATAAATTATTTTTTTGTTTGTTTGGAAGACAATTGAAAGGGGAGTTTGAAAGTTCAGAAAATGCCTGTTCAATAGCTTCTTAGCCTTGCTTAACATAGCAATTCTGACTGGGCACATATGCCATTTTACAGTTATGATCTTCCTGAAGATGAGAAGATATCAATGGAAGTTGATGATGCTGAGCAAAAATGTGTATTTATATACCTTAAATAATTGCATGCTGTGATGCAGATCTCTGAAGTCTAGTATAGTTACATAAAGTAATATCAGAAGGCTGGGAAAGAAGGTAAATAAAAATCATCCCAAATACTATTTGTTCTTTGATATTGTACAGACTGATACACATATATACTGATATAAAACAAAAATAAAAAACCAAGTACTGTATATCACCAGACTTACAAATATAACAAAATAGGTGTTTTTCCACTTGCTCGGTAGTGTATATGGAAACATTTTCATAGAGTAACAGTGCATTTTAGTACAGTACAATTTGCTTTTGTAATTGTAGTTATGCATATTACCACAATGTATCTCACATCTTGATTTTTTTTTTTTATTTTTTAGACAAATGTAAACATTCCTTCCATTAATAGTATTCCATGTAGCAAAATCTGTTAAAATGTTTCAATTTTTTGTCACATTTTTTCCTCCTACCCCAATCTTCATCCATAAAAAGATTTACTGGGCTAGAGGAATATTGTTCTGTTAAAGATGTTTAACAGATAACACTTTTCTTTGCTGTGAATGGCACATTTTGGATAGATACCATTTGGGCAAAACAACAATTATAATCATTTTGTCTCAATATTCCAAAGAAAACAAGACTATACGGAGTTACATTTAGATGTTCATTTATTATCTTCATTTTAGGCACCCAAAGGGGAAAAAAAATCTAACAACTTTAAGTTCTTCTAAAGAAAAGAGGACCAAACCCTCTAGAGTACATTCACATGGAGAATTTAAGTGTACAAGGCTTATACACAGACAGAAAAAGAGAGAAAACAATTTATTTCTCAGTGATTCATTCCTTTCTGAGAACATTTTCTTCCTCTTTGATGGTATCCATTTTTTGGAGGGCTTTTCCATAAAACTGGTACTCTTAAGTTGACATTCTTAACTGACATGTAGGGTGCAGTGAAAGAGGTAAAGGAAAGAAGTATCTAAATATGACAAGTATGTTGTATAGCAATAAGTGCAAATGGCTGTGTCTCAACAAGTATCTAATCCGGTCTCTGTGCACACAAAATCTTTTCCTCCATTCCTGCCTTTATCACTAAGGTCCTTGTAGCACTATTACTGTCTCCTCACATCCAACACACTTGTATATTGTAGATATGCTAACACCACTGGGGTGGCCATTTCCAAACATTCAGGCATAGTTGAGGAATTAGGGAAAAATATTCCATATTTATCACATATGAAAAAGGCAAGGACAACTGTAGTTGAGGCGGTGAGGTAGCTTTACACTGATGGGCAGCTAAAGTCTACAACAATGCTCTCTCCCCTCCTCAAAGGAAAAAGGGAGGAAAAGTGATGAAAAAGGGCTCAAGCACTGAGATAAGGACAGGGAAATCACTCACCGGTTACTATCATGAGCAAAACAGACTCAGCATAGGGAGGTTAATGTAATTTATTACCTATCAATAGAAAACTAGAGCAGTGTGAAACTAAAAGCAAATTATAAACACCTTCCACCCACCCCCATCCACTCTTTTCTACCTCTTTTCCCGGAGTAGGAAGGGGAACACCTTCCCGATCACCCTCTACCCCTGCTCCACATGGGGTCTCTCCCACGGGTCCTTCCCAAACTGAGCCTGTAGGGGCTGCCCACAGGCAGCAGCTCTTCAAGAACTGCTCCCACATGGGTCTGTACCACGGCGTCCATCCCCCAGGAGCAAACTGCTCCGGCACGGGTCCCCCACAGGCAGCAGTGCCTCCAGACCCCCTGCTCCTCAGTGGGCTCCTCTCCACGGGCTGCAGCTCCAGCCCAGGGCCTGCTCCTGCCAGGGCCCTTCGTGGGAAGTTATCTTTATCTTTGCAGTGGCTGAAAGCAGGATCCAGACTGTCTTAAACCACCTTAGTTTGGAACACTGAGAATTTAGTCACTTAATAGCCTCAAGAATGACCAAAGAAAACAGTCCTTCAAGTACATAGACACACACTCCAGAGAGCTCCAGACTCCTTGCATATCTACAGTTGTATGCTTGTGCATGCTCAGCAATGGGATCTTCTCACCTCAGGTCTACTTTTATTCTCTGGTAACCTTAAAGCTTTATTAAGTGCACCTTTGAAGTTTGTTTTATCTGTCATGTTCTGAGCTTATGATAATAGTGCCAAGTGAAACACAAAAAAAATAATTGTTTAATTCCAGTCTTTCCTTCATGTGGCAGATGAGACACATTCAGATTGATACTCTAAGTGTCTGGAAAGCTTTCCTGACACTCATCTAGATCCTCCTTGTTCCATTTCTTAGACATTGTAGCTAACCTCGTTTGTCAACACTTCCTCATTTTTTATATTACTTTGGTGGATTTCTTTTTTCCAACACTACTTTGGTGGATTACTTTATATTACTTTGGTGTATTTCTATCAGAAATTGAGACAATTTCTGCTCTGGAATTTCAGCTCTTTATAGAGGCTTTTTTTTTTTTTTTTTTTTGAGGTGTTTTTGCCAACTTCTTTAAGAAAAGAAATTAAAAGAGAAACCAGTATGAAGAAATTGAAATTACTTTATATGAATGTTTTAAGTTGAATTTGGTCACCGAAATGTGGACATCCAGCATCTTTCAGATGCTGTAAGTGCCTAGCCTCCTATGGGCCCAGCAGCACCTGAGGTACTGACTCTACCCTGGTTGATGCAGTACAGAAGCAACAGAAGACCTACACTTTTTGGGAGCTGTAGCTGGAGGCAAAGTGACCTCCCTAAAAATATGTAACTATCACATTCCTTTCTTTCACCTTCAGAATTCTGTCCTTTTCCTGATAATGTAAAACCACTGTTTAAAATATAAAATAGTGATGTAACAAATAAAAAATACAGTATATCAATGTAATTTCTGTTACTATAATAATACCATATGTATTTCTAAATAAAATTAATTTTAAAATTTTCTATAAATGAAGGAAAATAATAATTCAGTTTTTATTAAAAAAAAAAAAAAGAGGTTATATATGTAAAGCTATATTTTGTGTGAGAAAAAGAAAAAATCCCATTTTTCAAGTTGCAATAATCAGAAATACTTTTCTGTCTTTATTCTTTCTTCCCAAGGTAATAGTTTCAGGTTCTTCACCACAGCAGTTGCTATCCATAACACTTTTCTGATTTTTTTAGCATTTTTTTAGCTCTGAATTGCCCAGCACCATAGCATTTTTTTCTAGCTATAGTGTTAACATCTCTCAGAAAAGGGCATTGTCACCTTCTGTTTTAACTGTGATGCCTCTAAATATGCTGCAGTTCTAAACTGCCTTGACTTTTGCTGCCATATTTCAAAACAAACTTATATCTGATTGTCTATTATTGCCCATAGGTTTGTTTTTCAACATTATTGATTTCCATCAATCTTCTTCCTGTTGAAGGTGTTTGGGATTATTTTCCCAAGTTATAATCAATCTTCTTTCTTGCCCATTCTTAAAATCTTCTCTAGGAACCTGCCAGTACTGTACTGTGAAACACTGTCTCAGTGTTCTTTAGATTAAAAAAACAACATCATAAATGCATAATTACTATTTTTCATTCATTTCAGAAAAACAAAAAAAAAAAAAAAAAACTTTTTTTCCTCTAGTGAGGGATAGATCATTATGCAATGGGGATCAAGATTACAAGGTCACTTGCAGCCTATGACACCTATCTGAATTTCAACAAAAACTGCAGGATTGCCCCAGTAATTTACCAAGACAAATTCAGCCTCAGTGCAAATGAAGTACAGCACACACTGAGTCTACGGTATGACATTGTCCTTTTCACCAGGTCACATCAGGCACTGCACCCAGAAATCATCAATAAATAAGAAAAGCATACTAGACACCCACAAAGTTCTGAAGTAACAGCAGGGAACCAGAGGACTAACTGCCGAGAATTAAAAGTCCCTTTATCTGTGGCAACTTAGAAATTCAGAAGTTAGCCAGAATCCTATTCAATATCAGTGAATACAGAACACTTTAGCCTATACATACTCAACATTTCCATGAAGACCTAATGTAATGGCATCACGTAAGGAATTACTTTATTACTTTTACAAAACATTTTTGATCATTCATTTCCTTTTAGGTTATTAAAACCCCGCATTTTGGAGGTGTTCATTATTATGAATAAGAAACACATCTCCACAATCAATAAGTCTAAGAAACAGATTTTCCTGTGATTTCTCTTTTTTTAAGTGTTGTTTCATGATGTAGTGATAATATTAACCAATATAGTTCCCTGACAAAGCTCTATGTTACAACAATTTATTATTTATTTTTTTATTATTTCAAATCTCACTTTCATAACATCTCTGCAAATTCACCTTGTACAAACAGGATAATTGTTTCTCCTTTATTTCAATTTCCTTATTGAGTTTGACCACAAGAAATAATTTTATAGAAACAAACTTTTAAGATTGTTCATAGAAAACGACATTATATATCACACTTTGTCTTATAATGCAGCACAAAATCTCTCTGAACAAGAATATATCTACAGGTTTCCACTGCAAAATGCATACTTTTTTCAAGTCATAGTGAGGCTTCAGCAGTGAGTGCAGAGTACAACACCATTTTCTCCAGTCAGGTTCTAGTCAAAATAAGATAGTGGAATTCTGTACCTTCTGAAAAAAAAAAGAATCTTAACACTGTATTAACTAGAATTACAAACTCTGCTTTTCATTTTGAGAAACCTTCTCTACGAAGAAATGTTTCATAAGGAACTATTTTTTTGTTATAATTTTTCCTTCTCCACGAGACAAGTTAATATCTCTGAAAAATCCATTACACTATTTCCCTTTTCACTTTGGAGGACCTTCTCAGCATACACTTTTGCTCCAATCTCTGTAAAATAATCTGTTGATTAGTAATGCCAATTTGCTCAGTAGAAAGGACTATTTATGTATACATTAACTAGCATGAAATAACTGAGGTGCAGAGAAGGTGAATTACATTACACTACATTTATTCATTGTTTACTTTCCTCCAATCCAACTATCATTTATAATAATTCATAATTCTGTTATGAATTCTGTTCTGTATCATAAAATAATAATTCTGTTTCCATAGACTATGGAGTTTTGGGACAGCAAATCTGTGTATCAGTACAGTGAATAATATATATCAGGATCGCAAATTTGATGGAAATCTTTGGACAGTATTAACAGAAAAAGAGAAATAAAACTATTTCATGGAATGAAGGTACAGGAAGACAAGATTATAGTCTTATGAAGCAACACAAGAAAACAAGCTCATTCATGATCAACTCATGAAAGTTTTAAGAACGTAAGTATAAGGATCATCCTTATTTTGGATGACTTGAAAGTGATTCAGAACAGACCGGGAGAAAAAAAAATGGTAAGTTACAATGCAGTTCCCTTCCCAGATAACATTAACCTCGTCTTCTCTTTCTTCTTTATAAACAGTTTACTTCACACTCTGATTAACTTCACTAACATTAAATGTGAGATTCCAGGGAACATTTGCAAACCTAAACCGCAAACAGTTCAACCAGGTGTGCTTCCTAAATATCCTCCAACAGAACTCTCAGAGTAGCAACAATACAATATTGCTACTTCTAGTTTTAATCCACATTTAAGCATTGTTATGACTCTTTCTACCTGTGTTTCCCAGTCTCTGTTATCTATGTTACAGATTCTCACACCTATGCTACCAGTGCTGACTAGTGTAGAGGCAGAGGGAGCATGACCATTTCTCACTTCGGGATGACAAGTGCACTAGGGAAACATTAGAATGCAAACTAAGCCATCACAACACTAATATCAAAGAAATCAGAACAGTGTGTGGAAAAAAAAAATAAAAAGGGTTCAAAGTAAAGATTCAGGCTTGGACTGTATACATGTTATCTGGTTATCTAAGGAACTGGAACACAGTTAAATTACAACTAGATATGTTGGCACAGTATTATGGAGAATATTTGCCACTGCTCTGCAATAAATACTCACATACACACTCCAAAGACAAGGTACATCACATTTAGGGTAGCAGCATGTGTCCACACCATTACTTCAGTATTATAAATGATGCATTAAATTTATGTCCCCTATAATTTGTTCATGTGCCTTTATGTAAAGTGACATCTTCTAAAATGATGAAATTACAAAAATGGAGATGACTTGCTGGAGAGCTTGAAGCTCTCCCAGAGGAATATCACCATTCAAGTCTTGAATAGCATGACTAAGAAACTCAGATAGACCTGAAAGCAGAACTGGGAGATTTTCAGCAGTAACCTTAAGAAATGTTTCCAGATGTTCCTGGTTTACAGGAATAATCCAGGAATAATGCCCATGATTCTGGAAAAAGAAAGATTACTGGGTCATATTAACGTTTTTCATCTTTATATAGATGATTATTGATGAGAGTCACTGTTTTGCCTCAGAAGAGCAATCCTTTTATAACAGTTCTTCAAAAAAAGAAACTCCAAAGGAAAATACTGATAATAATGACCAAATGTAAAGGACCTCTAGGAACTGATTTTCAGACATGTTCAGTCCTACTGCTACCAGAGACTTAATTTAAAAATTCAGTTGCTCAGAACAACTGAAAATCAGTCTTGCAAACTAAATTCAAAGATCTCAAACTGATCTAAAAAAATTTTTAGTAGATTTGAAAAATGGTAGAACGGTAGAATCTTCCTCATTAATGAAAGAGCAGCCTCTTCCTGTGCTAGAAGACAAGAAATTGATGTAACACAGTCTTGACACTTATTCCAGTACAAAACAGGGTTTGATGGTATTTGCTGCTGGCTAAACAGGACAACTCCTTCTGCACAGGCAGAATCACAGATAGCTCAGTGTAAACTTACCACAGCTTACATCACCACTGCACTGTTCCTACTCCTTCTCCAAGGTGCTTCATTGATCTCTCTTGATATCTTCTGAAATTGAATCAGAATTACAGGAAACACTTTCTATGGGTCTTTACTAAACTATTGGATTCCAGCATGACCAGATCTAGTTCCCAGGCTTGAAACTAAGGATAAATAATTTATGACAGCTCATAATCTGGTAAAGAAAGGTGAAACATCCAGTCATACAGATGAAACCCACAAAGCATTATAGGTATGCGGTTTTGCTCTGTTAATAAGGGGATAGCATCCATTTGCAAAACACAAACTTGGATCCAAGCCTGACTGCCTGTCTGAAAAGATGGAGGCAGAGGTAGCCTCCTGATCAATTTTGCCTGTCCCAAAGGCAGCCCTGCCAAGAAATGACTATGTTGTTACTTTTAAAATTTCATAACAGGGGCTCCCAAGCAAGATCTGTTTCTTCAAAACTTATTCTTTCTAAATATATTTTAAAACCTCTACCTTAACATGCCTACCTTCTGCTCTCTCTAGACTCCATTAGAGGACATATTTTGTTTTCCACTAAATGCTGACAGGTTTATTGCCTTGAGTATAGCTCAAGGTAGCATTACCTAGAATAAACAAGGGGCGATTTCTGCATCAGATGAGATCATTGGAGAAAAATCCCATAGTTTCATGAAACCTATCAAAAATACAGTGAAGAGCAAACGTTCTCTAACAAGTCTTGCTGTTGCTATTTTTTGTTATCATATCGGCTAGGCAAAGGGTCACCAAGTGGTCTCCAAACCCCTATCAGTAAAAAAAAAAAAAAGTAGTATATACCCCTAATATATATGTATTTATTCATAAACTACATGTATGTACTACTATATTAACATATATGTCTATAAAGCATAGACAGAAATAGAAATTAAAAATTATAAGATAAAGCTGAAATAAACATTATTGTTAAAATGTGTTTATTCTATTTTATTAGTGGTACAAAAATATTTTATTCCTGCATGTATTGTTTTGAACACCCCTGAGGGCACTTGCACCCCACTTTGGGGACCACTGCAGCAGACCACCCTGCTCCTCTGCCATATGATGTGTGTTCATGCTGTGGTTACAGCAATACAGAGATAAAACAGAAGTAAAATGAACATTTATCAGAAGTTTATTATGTGGCATGATTGTGCCCTAGGTGTGCCTGACACACAGAAACACAATCCTTTCTGCTACCCTGGTTATAGGCATCCTGTTATACATCACTGGTGATAAGCCGACAGATGTAGAAAGCAGGGGACTGCATCCAAGGCAAATCAACATCAGAGTCCACTCTGATGTTGTACTCGTACCACTGAACATCTGTTAGTGCCAAAAGGCACTCAGTTGATTGTTCCATGTAGACCTCATTGCCTTAATCTTCATTGTGCTGCGAAGCATCTTGTGTGGAATAAGCCCATATGGGGACAAAATAAAAAAGTCAAAATGTTTCACCAGCCCTAGGCCTGAATATTTTGTCTGTTCTCCAGAAAGTCCATATAAATCAAGCAATCACAGATGACAGCAGTATCACCTAAATTTCAATGTCTAAATGTTAGATAATAGCATAGGAGGTAGCCATCCCAGTTATGTTTACAGTCATTTGGCAGAAACAGGCCATACCAGAGTACTGTTCACCTCATCCTATTGAAAACATGTAAGGTCAGAGAAATTGTCTTCTAAAGGTACCACCATCTTTACTTTCTGTCTGTGAGGCAGCTTATGTAGCTAATACTGTCAAAATACACTGTGTTTGAACCCTTAACACAGAACTGGTGAAGATTGCTCCATATGCCTGTTTGTTCCACTGTGCATGCCACAGACACAGGCTTAATATTTGGAAATGCTCAAGAAAAATTTTCCCTCACTATATATAACCAGCCTCATTTCTTACCTTCCATTCTTCTGATACAAATGTTGATGAGACAATGAAGACTACCTCTACAACTGGATTACTGTCACCCTGTTTTCATGCATTTTCGTATGACAGTTCTTATTTAATTTGCTGCTGTGGCACATAGAATACCATGTACATGAACAATATCAGTATCCACAGACCTGTATTGTTCATTCACAATGAATTTCAGCTCCCTGACCTTTAGACAACAAGAAGTAGAGAAATAGTTATTCATGTGATTATTTACATTTTGATACTTTCTACAGGGCAGTACCGCTTTACCATGTACTTGGGTGCACTATCCAGTCTATTGGTGCTTGTATCACAAAAAGATCAAAAAAGAACCCACAGAGAATGCATACAACATACAAAAGAGCCACAGGTATAACAGCAGCCTTTAGTATGTAAGTCAGGAGGAAAGAAAAAAGTTAAAAGAGTAAAAAGTTAAAGATTAGGGAAGAAGAAGAACAAGGGAAGAGAAAGAACAGAAAGGAAGTGATAGTGACAACACGAGGACAAGATGGCCCACCAGAAAAACTTTTGGAGCAGCCTGTTACCAGCAGTGAACTGAACACTTGGTGGGCTGAGGTGTCGGGTTTCTCTCTAGAACACAGGAAGGTTTCTCACCTACCGGCAAGGAAAGTTCTGGCACTTCCTGGTCTTGGAGCTACTTTCACTACAGAACTAGCCCCAGGCTGTGAGAGTTCAGAAAAGGGATATGCACACAAATAGGTCTTGATCTACTACTGCTGCTTCCAAGTACTGATTAAACATTAGGATAACCAGAGGGCATGACATGCCATTGTAACAAATCGGGTATCTAGTGACTAAATATGTCCCTCAGGAAACAGACCTGTTTACTGTGTGCGTTATCTATGGAGAGTTACTCTTCCTGAGACAGAAAAAAAAAAAAATGCAGCAGAAATGCTCAGTACCTTTAACTGACACAGATATTCTGAATACCACAGCAAAACATTTATTTCACTTCTGCAGTTTCTTTTGGATTTTGGGGGGCATAATATATATATACATGTATATATATACATGTATATATATGTATATATATACATATACATATATATATATACATATATATATACATATATATATATACATATATATATACATATATATATGTATATATATGTATATATAATACCATTAACACAATGAAACTGAAATAAAATCTGTACCATGAAAGAAACATCCAAATATTTAAAAAAAAAAAAAGTCTTTCTCAGCTATACTGTAATTGTAGTAACAAGTAACTGGCCCAAATTTTACTACAAGTTCTGTCACATTGCTTGAGGAATCACATAGTGATCCCAGTGGGCCATATGGATGGGCAGCTGTGAATGACTGATTTGAGCAGTGGCAGATATGATCTCAGTTTTATATAGTCCGATATTTTCATACCTCTTCAAATTCACTCCCATGAAGACCTGCATTTCTTTAATTATGCCATCTTCTCCCAAGGTGTTTTTTAAAGCTCAGTTTAGCTGTCTCAGTTAAGATTTTATACAGTGTCTCCATTTGTTCTTTATATCTGAATTATATAATTAAACTCAAAGATTGGGATTTGAATTGTAGAAACAAAAAATTATTTTCACCATAATCAATAACACAGCCAGTTTTTCTTCTTCAGTGAAATTTTCTATGGACTGCCATATTAGGTTATAAAGCTATAAATCATCTGTACTTAGTACTTCCAGGAAGTAATATCAGTTTGAATTAAAATTTGTGCATTTCTATCACCAGATATGAACAGGTGCACTATTTCTTTGACTGCCAGAATGGATCCAAATTCATCATGGTTTGTATTTTCTGTCTGAGCTCCACATTTTCTCTAGTGACAGTTTGTATTCTGCAGTCACAGAAAAATTTGTTCCCAATGATATTGCATGACAGCTGCTACATGTGGCATCAGTGCATGTACTGACTGTGGTAATCACCACCAAAAAAAAATTAAATGCTACAGAGTGGTATAAATTCATAGCTTATGTAGCTGGTCAATTTGTTTAAATGACAGTATCCTTAAAGGCATTAAAATATTGAAATTTGTCATGTGTAAGTTCTTGAAACCTGCAACCCTCTGAACTGGATAAGCCTTGAATACAATCTAAATAAACGCAGACACCTCAAGAGCAGGAGCTTTACTAATGGCACAAATGTTTCAGTCAGACACACAACCGTAAAAAAAAAAAAAAAATAATATCCACAAAGTCACAAATAAATGCAGAAAATATTATCTAAAAAAATAATCATATGAATGCTCAGGAATTTTGGATGCACAACCCACAATGCTAGAAAATAATACCCTATAATTCTGCAAACACCCATTTCGTTTGCCACATCCCCAAAAAATGAGCACATACATTCAGCTACATTGCATTATTTCAGAAGGCATGCACTGCTTGTAGTGATTCAGGAATATCTCAAGATGGATGGTGGAAGAACAAGTAGGTACATTAGAAGAAACCAGACTAGACTGGATAAGGCAAAAGATGTTTGACTGTGAAGAGCAACTGAGCAATTTAGCTTGAAAGTCTAAAAAAAAAAAAACCAACTAATAAATAAGGTATGTATCTTATTTTGTTGCTGATAACTGCACATAATATTTATTCAGTCATCAGGAACACATTCTTTTTTATATTACAATCTTTGGGCAAGGTTTGCACATGCCTATCATAATCTGAGTGCCCATGAAATAGCAGTAATTAATGATGAATCATTTATTCATTGAATTTTGTCTCTACTTATGCTTGAATACTGACAGAATTAGTCTGCAGTTCTTAGACTCATGTTTCAAAACTGGCATATCCAATTATTTTCCATGAATATTTCTTGATAGACAGCTTGCATATGAGCTGTTCTTACTGCAAATGTAAGAGCATCAGTGTTTCACCAGGCAGATGGAACAGACAGATTATATTCGACATACTTTGAGATAACATGCTTCCAGTATGGCCCATGTCATTATGTCAGATATCCTAAACTCTCATATTGAGTTAGGTCATTCTTGTTGTCATCAAGAGGTTGTATTCCCCAAGAAAGCAACAGGGGATTCTGCATGTTATATCATGTGCCTCAGCAGGAAGGCAAATGAGTGCTCTTCTGCGGTTATCAAGTAAGGGGATGTCATTATTAACATTTGCCACACTGCTCTGAGAGGCAGTTACAGGACATGCCTTTTACCTCAATGATATACTTGGAACCAGTTGTGACATGCTGAGAAAGCCTTTTAAGCATCTATTTTTTTCCTTTAGTGTCAACGAGATTCAAAAGGCTTTTTTCCTCACAAACAGGTGTTTTTTTCAAAATTAGTTCTACAGATTCTTAGAGGACCTTGTATCTAGTTTGGAGCAGCTAAATGTACATTGTACTTCTTGATCTTTACACAACCAAAATAATCTGTCTGAAGAAATAACCCAGCCACAGTTGATCATCATAAAAAATTATTTTCAATTATTTTGTAAAGCGTGATATCTACATTTATATTGCCTCTCTAGCTTCCTCTAGCTTCCAAAATGCAGGATATACATGGTGGTCTGTGAACATAGTTGAGACACAGACTTATCCAAACTAGTTTGTTCGGTGCTGCCAGACATTGGGATCCTTATACAGACCATAACAAGAAGTACGTCAATGTCCAAATGCATAGAGAATTGTCTGTCTGTGACCCAGAATTCAGTCATAACCCATAGAATATCTTAGTATTACTTCTGAATTCATTCTGCTTCCATCTGTCACCTTACAGTGATCACTAGCCTGTTTTCTTCATAACTTCTATGTATTTTATTAAAAAGTGCTACTTCCTAAAGCATTATTTCCATAATTGAACACAACCATCTAATACAACAAAGCAATGTGCTGAAAGTCATTGGGGCAGAATTATAATACATATAAATATAATCCAGCTTTTCCCCTTCTCCCAGGGTGTAAAGAAGTACAAACATTCTTTTCTTTCTATAAAAGAATTATTATGCTAAGGGAGTAACCCAAGCATTTATTTTCATCCATTTCCAGATTTCAGCATATTTTCCTCCATGTAGTCAGATAATGTATAATGCAATTAGGTGCTCTGGAAAAGGAGTAATAATATCATCTAAATGTTATGAAAAATTTCTTAGAACACTTGCTTGAGAATATGACCAACATAATTAATATTTTTCTAGTCACCTGCAACAGACTTAATTCTCTTGAGAAATCCTAAAAAAGATGGAAAATCTCTCCTTGCCCAGTAAAGACCAACATTTCTAAATCTGTCTATCTACAGAGAATGGGATAAGTCCTCAATTCCATTCCCAATGAGAGCAAACAGTCTGGCAATAGATCCACCAAACATCACTTTAGGCCCCATTTGATAACAACAACAAAAACAAACAAACAAACAAACAAACAAACAAAACAGTAAGCTGAAGAAATAACAGCAAAGCATTACTGCAATTCACGTAATGCAACAGAAGAACATAAACTGCCTGCAGCACAATCTTGCCTCTGGGATGAGCACATAAAAGCCACTGACAGGGGTCAAGAGCTTACAGGGAAAATTTGCAGCTGACTTGCAAATTTGCTTTCTGAGGCATCTTTGTGCTAAGGTTCAGGTCTGTTTTTTCGCATCCTGGTGACAGCAAGGAACAAACATAACATAAAAACACACGTGGACCACAGCTCAGTACTTCAGTACTGGGGAGCTGAGGCAAAGCACAAGTGTATACGAGATGTTAATGCAGGAATGCAAGACAGTTCAAGCTAACGTGAGGGAGAAGAGGTTAAAATGTATTCAACCCCTCAATAAATCTTTGTCTAAGACAAGATCAGTCCAGAGGAAAACCATTATGCTCCCTGGGGCTGCAGAATTAAGAATAGGTGTGAATGGGGTACTGAAAAGGGATTCTGGTAAAAGAATATTTTCTCTTCGCATCTGTGGTGCCAGAGGAAGGAGATAATGTTGAATTGACTGCAAGTTCAGCTCAAGCAAACCCTCAGAAGAGATGCATCTTGGTCATTAATAACTGCACCTGTAGAATTGGCATCAAAGTTAGCGCCTAGTACATTGCTGAAACCATTTACTTGTTCTCATACAAACTGGCCTATCTCTGAGACAGACCTTGGGTGAACCTGGGAAAAATGTCCACAAAAGTCAGAACCTTGAGGAACCCAAACAGACCTGCATAATCTGAACTAAATTCTACCCACAGCTGACAAAAACTCACTTAAATCAGATGAGATTAATGCAGAAAATTATCTTTTATTTGTTTCGCATTTCAGTTTTTCAACAATGGCCTTTGATATTCTTCAAAAGTTAGGCAGCATCTAGGCAAAAAGTACATTATGGCAATGACAGGTTATTTAACTGTGGTGATAATAAATTGCATGTACGTGGGAGGGACACTATCACTGAAATACATTTCTCCACTTCTTTTTCATTTGTTTACGTTCCTTTTTTAACATCCTAAAGCTACATACTAACAACCTCAACCACAGAGCAACATCAGGTAAACTATGTCGATGAATCCCTTCATCATGTAAGTTCCTGGGGAGATGCTCATTACATGCTTCTTCTAGGCAAATAATAAGAAGCCTATGGCTTAGTAGGTGTAATTAAAATCTTGACATTTACCACACACAGTACTTACAGTTACTGTGATATTTACAGCATGCCACACTGCATTCTGAATGCCACAAATACTATAGGGAAGGTAAATATTGCCATACATGAAAGATGGAGGCACTGATGATTTTCAATGTATTATAAACAGTGTATAATTCATTGATAAATAAAAACCTTCCTTTATTTTTCTCTGGGGGAAGGGGAAGCCTATTTTGGAAAGAGTTGTGTTTTTTTTTGTTGTTGTTTTGTGTTTCTGTTTTTTCTTTTTTTCTTTTTATCTTTTATACATATTGATTTCTAGGCAGGAAAAAAAAAATAAACTGGTATTTACTGCAAGAGCTTTAATTTCAGGGGGTAAATAAGGGACTATTCATTTAATGCTTCAAATCAAGTTTTGACCACATTACTGGCAAGCTTTAGTTACTCCAGAGTCTTAAAAAAAAAAAAAAAAAAAAAAAGTTGTTTTGTTTTGTTTTCCTAAAGAAACAAAGCTTATGCAATCACCCTGCCATATTGTGTGTGGATGCATGTAGCTGTCTGCCTTTCCAGATATATTATATGAAGTCTACTAGCTTTTTGTACAGTTTTGCCAAATTTGACAGAGATACAGGTACACAAGCTTATTAAGTACATTTATCTTTTGTGATAGCCCAAGTCTGATGAGGAAAGAGAGATCCAGTTAGTGCTTTCACTGAGGGAAAGGTTAATCTTACCTTTTGCTAGACCCCACAGCATCCACGCAGGACAGAACCATTTCAAATACCCAACAACAGATAGAACTTTAATCAGAGTTCTCAACCAATTCAGCCATGAAATACCAAGCTATAGTTAATGAGATTGCATTATGCCCTTGCTCACAGAAGTGCTTGTTTCTTTAATGTTTAGAACCCAAGATATTTTCAGCTTAGAAAATCCCCAGGCCTTTTATCTGCTCTCAGGCTTCCACAAAAATTGAATAAATTCAGTGAGCACAGATTTATCAAATGGCTATTAAATAAAATGATACAGTTACACTCCATGGTATAAGAAATGCTGGTGAAATCACTTTGCACGTACCCTCTGTTCCTCAGGTTTTTCTACAAAATGCCTTTGCAGAGACAGAGACCTGAACTAGGTGGACCTTTGATTAGATCCCATTCAGCTGCATTAAGGCTCTCATGTTTAGTGAATACTGGATAATTACTTTAATCAAAATTAAATTTCACTGACCTCTTTTCCAAGAAAAACTCAGACATTTGCTATCCTTTCCCTTAAAAGAAATGGTGTCTGCATTTATGTTCATAATATTAACAGATTGATCAGAACTCCCTGATCCCTTTTCTGCAAGAGTTCTTCTATAGGCACAGAATACACATGGGATAAAATACAATCCTGCTAATGAGATGATTAGTTAGGCACAGTCTGATTGAAAATGTAAATGTCTGGGCCCAAATGGGGACTTCTCAGTCCACTTAAATTGACTCTCTAGAGAGTTTAGGCACTCAACAGAAAAATCTGCGGAGGATGATATTCTCCTAATACACCTTCTCCTGCAGCAGAGCACTGAGCTCCTTTTTGTTAACACATCTAAATCTATAACCACTCTATAAGAATCAATGCAAGTTTTTCATATAAATACTGGGTCTACAAGCAACAAAAGAGAGAGAGAAGTAGGAGAAGAAAGGAAGGAAATCAAGCAGGTTCATACCCAACACCGGGAACCTTGATTAAAATCATCATTAAAATTAAGGACAGGTATTACTCTCCTGACCATTCTAGTCACACAAGAAAGCAGTCCTCTCTCACACACACGCACTCTCTATTTCTCTTTTCCTGATGATCTCAGAGACTTATTTTTAGTCAGTTATATTTCCTGTAAGTTTCTTAATATCATAGTTGGATAATCTTCCAGATGCTGGGAGAACCCTTTTGTCAGATGAATTCATGGGGATATAACTTCGCTTTGATGAAATTGGGAGTAGCTAAATTAAGAAAGGATTGACTGCACATATGATTCTTTGTTCATAGTAGAAATCGTATTTTAACAATAACTATTTTTAAGGAACCCTATAACAAAGCAGGTGTGTCATACACATCATGTTCTTATGTTTTATATTCTTTCAAATAAGACACTGAACTTCTGAATATTGTGATCTCTCAGTGTGTGTCTTGAAGAAATTATATCTTGGCCTGCATGCTTGCTACTTTCAACCTTAGACGTCCCATATGTATAGGCACTCTTTGAACTAATTTCACCAAATTGTTTTCATTTTTGCATTCTCTATGAGCATGCATGCGGCTCAGAGTCACATGTATCAGCACCCTCACAGACATGTATACTCAGGCTGCTGCCATCCCAGGGAGGGCATTCACACATTTTCAAAAAATCACCATTCACTGATGCTAGAGTCAGCCCTTCATGTAGTGCAGGAGATGACCATGGTGTCCATCATGTGAAGTAAATCACTTTCCTGATCACAGCCAGTATTTCAGGTTTTTCTGAGGACTTCAGCTGAGCTGAGGATGTGGCCTGCTTACAGACTGAAGCCTCTAGCAGGAGCTTTCAAAGGAATGAATTTGGGTGTCTAAGAGCTAAGTCATTTGGGAAAGAACGACATCTGGAAGGCCATCTGGGGCTCTGACAGGATGGATGGGATACAACTCATGTCATCATTTACTACACAATTCATTTTCTATTTGTCATCTTTAGTTTTCCTTCACCATCAAGAAATTGCAACTCTTGTTTTCCTTTCTTCCCAGTTTATTTGCTCTGAAAGGCTGTCATGAGCAAGTATATGTGAAATTAAAGCTTTTTACAACAAAAAGACATTGTGGTAACATACAGCATCTATAGTGCTTTAATTTCCCCCTAGTACTTTGTCATCAGCTTTGGGAGTATGGTCTCTGCCTTCATACAGCATCATTCCACCCCACCACTACCATCACCAATATGTACACATATTCATCTTAAGTTCAGCAACTCAACACAATGAATCAAAAACCAGCTGAATGCACTTTACCCTATAACAACAGGAATGACTCAGCTCTTTGAGAATGTAGCACAGGATGTGGCATCTAAAACTAAATCTAAAGTAACTAAGGCTACAGCAGCTTCTGACAATCAGTTTAAGCTATGAAAATGGTGCAAGCTCACAAGACGCCTTTACTTGCTTTCTTTTTATAAATCTGCCATAGATGAATGAATACCAGCTTTGTTTCCAGTTTCAAAAGTACTTTTACTTTGATAACTGTATTCCTCTCTCCTATTAGTTGCCAGGAATCAAAAGCCAAGAAGTTAAACCTGATATTCATTTTTATAATGAACCTACATTAAATGCAAATTAGAGATGAATATTTGCTATTTTTGCACTTTTATTTTGTCTGTTATCTTAGCCCTAAAGGACTTCAGATAAAGACTCAGTGGTTTTAGAATTACTGTAATACACAAGGTTCTTGCCCTCCATCTCCTCACGCTACCTCTGTGTTGGAGTGATTGCTTTCCTTTCCATTTGGTGATCACTGAACAACATTTTCAGTAAGAATAAAAAGTTAATTCAGTAAATTAATCAGGGAAAGACTGAGGCTCATTTTGGGATCACATCATGCTGCCTGTTAGTGACATTAGCCTTATTGGTATTCCTTCTTGTTCTAAAATCTATTTATTCACACATGTTGAAAGGAATTAGAATGGTGGGAAATTTAGTGCTGCTGGAAGTGGAGAGTTAATAATGTTAGGTAAGCAAAAGCAAGTGGTATGTGTTATAAATGAAGTCTCAACTCAATCTGAATTTAGTAATATTTATAAAAGGAATATTTATAAAAGATATAAAAGGCAAGTAAACAGCACTGGGTGTGAGGGGTGTCTATGCTCCACCAACACACACACATGAACATCAAACATTCTAAATATACAGAACATTGCTTTACATACTGAACCCGAGTATGCTTATATAATCAGAAAAGGTAACAAACAATCCTTTAAGTTCCATGACTTAACGGTCTCCATTTTCCATTACTTTTCTTGATTACAAACAAGTCTCCATTTTCCATTCCTTTTGAACAATATGTCTCACATTAAGTTGTCAAGCATCTCGGTCTTCGGGCCTTATGTATCCTGACCTTCTCAGATCGAAGAAAAACATATCCGTCTCCTTTTCGAGGCCAATAGGGCCTGGATCAAAAGGCACGTCCAAGTCACCAGGGAGCGTAACAGCAAAAGCCTTCGATGGCAGTAGCAGCAGAGGGGCTGATGACATAGCCATCGGATCAGTAAACGAGCCCGCAGTTCCCTCACTGTCTGGCAAACCACACGTTTCTGATTGTGGTCCCACATGGTTCTTTAAGGCCTCAGAGATTGCTCACCAGATGCCGAGAAATCCTTCCGCTACCTTATCGTTTTTAGTTGCAGAGTCCCACACCTTGACCTCAATTTGGTCCCATATTTCAGGATCATAAACTGATTGTTAATAAGGAGAATAAGTTGTAAGGTTACCAGGACAGTCTTTGTTTCCAAGGACGTATGATTCCCCATAATGTGCAACTGCTTACCAGCAAAGGGCAGTTGTGTGCGCGGGTCCGCTTCTCTCAGCTTGAGCTTCTTCCCAGCTCCGGTGCACCTATTTCCAGCGACTTTCTGTACGAGCTTCTCTGAGCGGTTTGCTGAGTCTGGCCGAACCTACCTTCATGAGGCAATCAAAGTGCCTGTTCCCGTCCTGGTCTCCATTCTGCTAGCCTGTTCCTTCTTTCTGTTTCATTCTTTTTGTTTCATTCCTTCTTTCTGCTTCTTTATTGATGACATAACTTCATTACATTGGGTTGCCTTCTTTTTTATCTTGAGGGCTGGCTCCCCTCTTATACCCTTCTCTCCACAGCAGTTCTTTTCAAAACAACTTTTCATTGGTCAAACAACTTTGCATAAAACACCCAGAAACTTCCATGCCTTAATGGCTGGAGAACAAGAAACCCGAGACTGCATGGAGTCTCCTGAATCACCCTTCTTTGTTCCCTCTAAACTCTTTTACATTCCTGATGGCCTGATGTTATCATCAACCACGAGGCTGTCTGACCCCCATGGCCACACTCCCACATCTCCCCCTTCTTTATTAATATCAACCATTTTCTTGACACGAATTACCACTCCATATATAACATATGTAAACTCTCCATACTCTCAGCTGCATATGGTATAGGTTGCAAAAATGATGAATTGTGAAGATCTTGTAATATTGGAATAGCTCCTGACAGGAAGTGTGGAGACAAAGCTCTTTTGCGTGAGTAACTAAGATTTGAGCCCACTTGCAGAAGTGAATGCTTGGTATTACATAATCCTATTTTCGGTCTGTGTTCTGCATTTTTGGTTAATTAACCAAAAATCCACAACAGCAGTCATCAGATGAAAACTGATCTGCCCTATAGTCCATAAAACTACAACTGTTTCAATAGGAAAATCCTATGTTTTATCCTTTTGTAATTTAAAAAGTGACAGTGTAAAAAAATACACCCTACAAGTTAGCAGATTTGCATTCTTGGTTGCATTTGAAAATCATGTCTCCTAACTGGAGAGACAAACCATATCTGTGACTGTATTTCACTGCTGTTAGTTACTATTGCAGTGCCAAGATAGTTAAGACAGAGTGAAGAATAAACTAGAGCAGCAGAGGGATTTTGTGCATCACCACTCATTTACAAAAGACTTGCAATTTCACTTGAATAAATCCATTTAAGATGAAAGAAAATTACAGAGTTATCAATCAGGATACCATCTGAAAGAAACTGGAAATTATTTCAGGTGGAAATGGGAAAATGAGCAAAAAAGAAGATTTGATGGGAGATATGGAAGCCAAGCTCAACTGTCAAGCTTGGAGCCCAACTGTTTGATCCTTGTAGCCTGAGCAAAGTCTAAGACACAGCATGTGAAAGGATCCTCCAGAGCTGATCTCATGCTGTCTCAAGCAAACTCGTTGCACAGTCCCTTTCATTAGCTTGCCAAGGTCAATCCTGAAACTTGTTTTGTTTTCCTTCCTATGAATAAATACATAAAATCGGGCAGAATTCAGGGACTTACCCCTATCCAGCAAAACATTAAACTACCTAGAGTATCACAGAATTCCTAGGTTGGAAGAGACCTCAAGATCATCGAGTCCAACCTCTAACCTAACACTAACAGTCCCCACTAAACCATATCTCTAAGCTCTACATCTAAACGTCTTTTAAAGACTTCCAGGGATGGTGACACCACCACTTCCCTGGGCAGCCTGTTCCAATGTCTAACAACCATTTCGGAAAAGAAGTTCTTCCTAACATCCAACCTAAAACTCCCCTGGAGCAACTTAAGCCCATTCCCCCTCGTCCTGTCACCAGGCACGTGGGAGAATAGACCAACCCCCACCTCACTACAGCCTCCTTTAAGGTATCTGTAAAGAGCAATAAGGTCACCCCTGAGCCTCCTCTTCTCCAGGCTGAACAAGCCCAGCTCCCTCAGCCGCTCCTCGTAGGACTTGTTCTCCAGGCCCCTCACCAGCTTCGTCGCCCTTCTCTGGACCCGCTCAAGCACCTCGATGTCCTTCTTGTAGCGAGGGGCCCAAAACTGAACACAGTACTCAAGGTGTGGCCTCACCAGAGCCGAGTACAGGGGGACGATCACCTCCCTAGCCCTGCTGGTCACACTGTTTCTGATACAAGCCAGGATGCCGTTGGCCTTCTTGGCCACCTGAGCACACTGCTGGCTCATATTCAGCCGACTGTCCACCATCACTCCCAGGTTCTTCTCTGCCTGGCAGCTCTCCAACCACTCATCTCCCAGCCTGTAGCTCTGCTTGGGGTTATTGCGCCCCAGGTGCAGGACCCGGCACTTGGCCTTGTTAAACTCTGCAGTTGACCTCAGCCCATCGGTGCAGCCTATCCAGATCCTCCTGCAGAGCTTTCCTACCCTCGAGCAGATCGACACATGCACCTAGCTTGGTGTCATCTGCGAACTTACTGAGGGTGCACTCAATGCCCTCGTCCAGATCATTGATGAAGATGTTAAAGAGGACTGGCCCCAGCACCGAGCCCTGGGGAACGCCACTAGTAACCGGCCTCCAACTGGACTTGACTCCATTTACCACGACTCTTTGGGCCCGGCTATCCAGCCAGTTTCTAACCCAATGAAGCTTACGCCAGTCCAAGCCAAGAGCAGCCAGTTTCTTGAGGAGAATGCTGTGGGAAACGGTGTCAAAAGCCTTGCTGAAGTCAAGGTAGACCACATCCACAGCCTTTCCCTCGTCCACCCAGCGCGTCACTTTGTCATAGAAGGAGATCAGTTTCGTCAAGCAGGATCTGCCTTTCATAAACCCATGCTGACTGGGCCTGATCGCCTGCTTGCCCTGCAAGTGCTGCGTGATGACTCTCAAGATAATCTGCTCCATGAGCTTCCCTGGCACTGAGGTCAAACTGATAGGCCTATAGTTCCCCGGGTCTGCCCTCCGGCCCTTCTTGTAGATGGGCGTCATGTTTGCTAGCCGCCAGTCAACTGGGACCTCCCCCGATAGCCAGGACTGTTGATAAATGATGGTAAGCGGCATGGCCAGCTCCTCTGCCAGTTCTCTCAGTAGAATATTCTAAGTTGGAAGGGACCCACAAGGATCATTGAGTCCAAGATGAGCATAGGAGAAACTAAAGGTTTATAATAGGTAACAGAAGAAATCCACTTAACATTTTTCCTCTTTGTTTATGGTCTTTCTTTCCCTTCTTCCATTTCTCATTTTCTCGGTTTTATGTTGTGTAGACTCTGTTACTGGACAATGAAAACATGTTTGGACACAATGTACATAATCTCTCTTGCACAAGATTTTCTATGGCTGTTTAACAACTAAAAGAGGAGATGAGCAAAAAGAATTATTTAGAAGTAATCAGAAGGCAGATCTCTATCCACCACAGAAGTCCTTGAATGCCTTCCACCGCTCCTCCTGAGAGGCACCTGAAGTGCAGGTAGCCCAGAGGGGTTTGTCACAAGCTTGTGATGCCTCTGGCAAGTGCACATTAGGGAACTGATGCTCTTTCATCAACTAACACATTTCCTGAACACAGCCAAATGTCCTTCTTTCACAAAACTGTCTCCTGTGTAATTATTTGTCATAGAAAGACAAAGAAAACTAAGACAACTACAGTTAAACTGACCTTAGTTAATGAACCTTATAATTTTACGGACATTACTGTGGAGAACTGACCATTACCATTACTCTCTAATTAGGAAGTCATTCTACATCTGAATTGAACTCTTCCCTTCCCTTGAAATCCTTCCCCCCCGCACTGTGCTCAGACTCAACCAAGAGAAGAAAATCATCATCAGAGTCCCATGACTTTAACAGCCTCCCTACAGATAACACTGTTAACTCATGTCTATCTGATTAACTAAAATATCAAAACAATGAAGGGACTTAGTCATGAAAAGCCCATTAACTTCAATAAGAGGTCTATAACTAGGCCTGTAAATACTTCCCTCTATGTCACCAATATCATTCTGTAAGTTGTTTTTTGTTTGTTTGTTTGTTTGTTTTAACCAAATTCTTTGCATTTAACTGGAAGAAAAAATAAATCCACATATTTCATGTTTTAAAAACAAAAAGAATATCTTGTGTTGACAGAATTG
Source organism: Anas platyrhynchos (assembly GCF_047663525.1). Lineage (NCBI taxonomy): Eukaryota > Metazoa > Chordata > Aves > Anseriformes > Anatidae > Anas > Anas platyrhynchos. Next base: position 21,967,332 of record NC_092587.1, on the reverse strand, counting down.
CCTGTCTCTTTCTAACACTGCTGAAGAATTAGATCTTATTCAATGGATTTTTTCTACTAGCTTCTTCAAGGTCCTACTTAATAACAGCTTAATTTGTCACTTGGGTTTTGATCCCTTGCAATCTTGTGTACTTTTGTCAAAAAAAAAAAAAAAAAAAAAGAAAAGAAAAACACCTCAACAACTATTCAAACAATCCTTACCTTATTTCTGTTAAACCCTTCCTTAATTTATATGCAGAAAAATGTCAGCATTCTCACCTGACACCCCCATAAAAACCTTGTTCCTGATCCAGGTCCAGCCCCTATGTGTTTCACAGATTCATCCATTTCTGACAACAGTTTTACATGCAAATTGAAGCAAGGGACGGTTTAACTTAGTTTTTTAAGCACAGATGAGGGAGTCTTGATAACTGAAAAGAAATGCTACATATGCTGTCCTATATAAATGTTAGAGAAAACAAGAACAGCATGCACCAGGTTGGCTTCATCTTCTCAGTTCTGTGAAAGGGACATTATACTTTCCAAAACAAATGATTCTGGAAAAAAAAAATAATTAAACATTAACCAGTTAAAATAATTTAACTGAAATTAAATAATATTTCTACTTCCTGAATAAGCTCTGAAAGGATGTAATCCATAAAATACTACAATATAATGGAAGCAATTATGAGGTTTGACAATTCTTATAAATTGAGCAGTGCGATTATCTGCACTTCATTAAGTACATTAACATGTTGGGTAAAATACTTATAATCACATCACTCAATTTACTGGACTTAGCAAATGTTGTAATGCATTTCACAGCAAATCCAATATTATAGCAAAATACATTACAATATACCCATTAAAGCGTATATAAAAGCACTGCCCTCTTTTGGTTAGTATCCAAACATATTAGTGAATAGGGTCTCTGTTTGATGGATTTGTGCTTTATACCAGTCATCTTTGGGAAATTCTAAAAAGTCACTTTATGCAAGAGGGATGGCCCTGAAGATGTGGATGAGCTCTGCTGAATTATATGGACTCTCATTCTATGTGTCAAGACATTCATAGTATTCATGTCAATCTTCAGCTTAAAATTTAATAAGATGAAGGGTTTTTATTTCCTGGGACTGTACAATGTCATCCTGTCTCATCTGGGGGCTTTCTAGGAAAAGTGCCACTATGGGTTTCTTTGTATCCCAGGTATCACTGGTGAAGCCTAATAAGATGCAATTCTCCCAAAGGTTATAGACTTTGATGTTCTGGAACATGCATGTTGTTTTAAAGAGAGTAGGCTGTGCAAAAAGAAAAATACAAAGAGCTCCTCAAAATAAAGGAAAAGAAGCCAAGAATAATGTTGGAATGCCTACAAAAATAAATAACTTCACATAAAAATTAATTAGGACATTCTGTTCTTATTCTTGAAATAAAGTAGATCTTGATACTCATGAAAATAGGTGTGGTTGTTCTTAATTTAGAAAACATTTCCATTCACAGGATTAATGACATTCTGCAAATTATTGGAACAAATGTTTGCAGGAATTATTGAGGTCTTGGAATAGTTTTTTGTTTGGTTGGTTTTTGTTTGTTTTATATGCTCACACCCTCTTTAAACATTTGCAAATTCCTCAGACTGAGTGGCCTCAGTTCTCAATTTGGAAATGAACAACTGAATTTTCTTTGGTTTCCAAGGCTTTTGAACTTTTGTTCTTCCTCCTATGGCCAATCACAGCATTTTGGTAAGTAATCCAAGGAGGTGGATTGGCATCTGAATGGTGTCTGAAGGGTATGATGCAGGTCTGAACAGTATACTCGGTATGTACATGGCAAGAAGTTTTCTGGAAGCTTAAGGCAACAGCAGCACATAGGGATTTATCTGAATGACACCTCTGCTACTCAAGGGTATTGTTTTGTAATTCATTCTCTTGATTAATTATCTAGTCAAAATATCATGCTTTAATTAACAGTGGTAAAGAAAGAGACCACCATTTTTGTTAGAATATCAACATTTCAAACAATTAGTTTCACTTCAGTCTCTTCTAAAAAGTAATAAAAAAAACACCAATCATTCTATATTGAAGAAATGTTAAAAGGTAGAGGAACAAGCAATACTATTTCCACCATAGAAGGTACTTGAGAGAGCAAGATTTAGTCTAAAGACACTAAACTTGTACTTATTTTCAAGTACAAGGAAAAAAAATATCTTTTTGCTAATCAGTAAAGTTTTACAATATGCATATTGCTACCATCGCAATTTTTAGTGGTGGCATCACAGCTTGTAATTTGCATAAAAATCATGCATTTCTAAAGGAAAAAAAAATATCAGTGATGTAGGAGTCTTTCCAACAATTAGTGAAGCGTACACATGTCTGTTTTTTTCCTGGAATGAATAATAGTAATTCTTTGAAATATTCTATACTTTGAACAGAATTCTTTGGAGCTTTGTGGGCAGTTCATTTAGTAACAAAATTGAAGGAATGATTTGTAACTGACTAAATGACTTAGCCTATTCTGAACCTATGCAGATTCATGCAAACATCCAAGAGAGTGCTACTGCTAAACTACACCACTTCAAGTTTATCAACAAACGTGCTTACTAGGATTCAGAGAACAATGTGGCCCTTCACTCTTCAACACAAGAAAGAAAGTAAATGAAATAGAAGGTTTCTTTGACATTTCCTATCAGATATTCTTATCTTACAATCTTTGAACATTACCATCATTATAACATCCAACTCACTTAACTCTTCTATATCATGCAGATGAGCAAAGCTAAAGGGTCTTGTATAGCAGTTATTGGTTCAGAAACAGATAATGATAGGAAAATGTATGAGTTTAGACTACCTCAAAGAATAAATGTATTTATGAGGGCCATATAAGCTCAACAGATAAATGTGTAGGATAAGTTAAAATCTCTCTGCATTCTGTAATTGTTAGTACTTACATAGAATGTAACAGTATTTACTACCAAAACATGTATATCAGTCTTGCATATGGAATATTAAAGTTCATGATAGAGTTTTCAAAAGAAATATTTCACAAACTTGGAAGTAATAGGCAGAAACTGAGGGTGACTGGAAAGAAAAGACTCCTAAGGGTCAAAGCAATGAGTAAAAAGAGACAACTCATCATTAAAAAAAAAAAAAAAAAAAAAAGGGTTAAGTATTGACCAGAGAAACGGGTAAAATTGAAGATGGTATGAAATTATTAAGTTATTTGAAATAATCAAGAGCAGAGAGAGGAGACAGAGTAGTCTCAAAGCTCAATAAATGAGTATATCATCAAAAAAATACTGACTATTGACAAATGCAAGGGAGTATACACTGGCAGGAATACCTGGAATTGTTCACACACATCATTGAGTTTTAAATCAGCTGTAGCCATTTGTTAATAAACCTTGAGTGTCAGAACAGATAGCTTTTGGAAATAATTTTCTTGATATCCAGCAGCCAACAGAAAAAGCTTACAGTTTGTCAGGATATATAAAGAATTGGGTTGAGAATCAAAATGAGATTACAATGACACTACATAAATCAACAGCAAGGCTTCATTTGGAGTGTTCAGTCACAGCTACACAGTTTAACAGAGATATAAATGAAGTAAGGAATCCAGAAACTGTCAACAAAAACTATTAAGCTGCAATTACTTCATATCTTCCAACTCCAAGTTAAAATAAGTAGGAAGGCACATTACTGAGGAGGTTAACTGGATTCTCCTGTGTACCACTCCTACTATCAAAACAAGAGGAGATTCAAGAAGTAAGGTTAAAATGATAACACGAAGAAATTATAATGGATATAAATTTTCATTCTTTGGGAAATCTAAGTATCAACCACTAAATGCACAGGGTTACACTGTTTGGATAGGTAATTGTGCATGCTAAGTAAGATTTTGGTATCTTTTGCTTCCATATAACTGAGGACACCACTAGAGACAAGATATTGACCTGCAGAGCAAGACTTAGTCCAACCATTCCAGTGTTTCATTGATTAAACCGCAGGCATAACTCATAGAATTATTGAACCATTAAGGCTGGAAAAGACCTCCAAGATTATCTGGTCCAACCATCACCCTACTACCAATGTCACCCACTAAACCGTGTCTCTAAGCACCACGTCCAACCTTTCCTTGAACACCCCCAGGGACAGTGACACCACCACATCCCTGGGCAACCTGTCCCAATGACTGACTGCTCTTTCTGAGAATCAATATTTGCTCATTTCCAACCTGAACCTCCCCTTGTGCAACTTGAGGCCATTCTCTTTAGACCTGTCACTAATTATCTGCGAGAAGAGGCCAACCCCCAGCTCCCCACACCTTCCTTTCAGGTGAGAGCAATAAAGTCTTCCCTGAGCCTCCTCTTCTCCATACTAAACAACCCCAGTTCCCTCAGCCACTCCTCGCAGGACTTGTGTTCCAGGCCCTTCACCAGCTTCACAGCCCTTCTTTGGACACATTCCAAGGCCTCAACGTCCTTCCTATACTGAAGAGCCCAAAACAGAACATGAAAGCACTGATCATGAAAATCTTGCTAGCATTCAATCATGAGACATTTCTCACATGTTGTAGTTAAGAGAGACATTTCTTGAGGTAGAAAGCAAAGCTACAAAAACACTAATGTTTTAAACTACTAGAAAACTTTTAAAGGCAGAAAGGCGTTCAGACCAATATACAGAAAGGCAAAGACAGAAAATACAATTTTCTGAGCAAACTCAGGTGACAGGAAATTCTCTTTACCAGATGCAACTTCTTAACATGAATGACACTATTGACTAAAAACCAGTGCAGCACAATGAAGATTACAGTTCAAATTCTGGGAACCTTTTAATGTGCTGACAAAAGAGAATATGTAAATACAGACCAACAGCCCACTTACTGCTCTCTTTTTTATAAGCCCCCTTTAAGTATTGAAAAGCTGCAGTAAGGTCTCCCTGGAGCCTTCTCTTCTCCAGGCTCAACATCCCCAGCCTCTTTTCATAGGAGAGGTGCTCCAGCCCTCTGATCATCTTTGTAGCTGTCCTCTGGACCTGCTCCAACAGATTCACAACCTTGTTTTGCTGGGGGCCCCTTTGCTTGGATGCAGCACTTCAAGTGGGGCCTTACAAGGGCTGAATAGGTGTTCCTCACCAAATTTTTTGAATCCTAGGAAAGGAAAGCTATTAAATGTTATCTTGGCAAAGTTCACTTGCAGAGCCTTTGATCAAGAATCTGCCATGGCCTGTAGATTTGTTCTCTGATTCAAGCTGGACTCAACACAAATTATTCACACCACTATAATACAGATGGTGTCATACTGAATCCTGTGTGAAAACAAGCTTTCTGCTGAAGAGACAATAACAGAAGTTTATAAGAAAATACAGGACAAAGGATCTCTTAGTTCCTGATAAAGAAGAAAAAAATATCACTCTCAGCACAGAATCTGTGAAGCATCTGTGATTTGCTATTGACAGAATGTCCTTTACAGGTTAAGAACAATCACCGTGGAAAATAAACTATCAAAGTATTTCCCAAACCTGCCCTCTGTCTTGCACCACAGCAATATTGTAATGCAAAAACAAACATGTTTATTCAGACTGCAAATCATATTGCGTGTCCTTCATGCTCTACCTTCTAGTGTCCCCTTTACAAGTACTTTCATTTGCAACAGTAATATCTACTGGGATTAATTCTGTTAAAAACTAGTTCCTGTTAATGGGCATGTGTGAAATCTGGTCATAAAAAAAAGAATGGCTACATTTTGATTCACACATTTCTTAAGTTTGCTTTCACAGGAGCTTTGTTATTATGTGTGAATTATTTGTTCTGGAACACTTTCTAGCAAAAGAGAGTTGCAGAATTTAAGTGAAGCTACAGGCTCAATAGTAACACACACTAATAACCAAAACTGCATGTGAGAAATTTCATTTCAGTCACTGCAAAGATCTAGTGGTACATTAACAACTATATATTTATCCTACCTTTTACTTCAGAATGTTTAATAACAGCTCATACTTCCAGAAAGTGCCCTTATAATAATAATAAAGATCTGATATCAGGCATAACATAGTTTATACTTTGACCAGTGATTTCTAGATTTGGCTCAACATCTTGTATTGAACTTTTTAGAGAGATTTTTCTTATTGATTTAAACCCCAAAGAAATAAATCAGTATGCCCTAGTACTTTTAATGCTTATTCACATCTAAAATTAAAAACTATACCTTACATCTTGTTTGAAATTGTTTCCTTTTTTAAACTATTGACTTGTTTTAGTCACTGAAATTTGTAATTCCTAAAGACTGCTGAAAAGAACAACGTATTTGGAAAAAAAAAAATAATAAATAAAAATGCATATGCACTTTGAGCACCATGCACTGTATTTCAACAAAAGTATGCTTTTAATCTAGTTAGATTGCTTTCTTAAAATTAACATCAATACTCATATAATTTTATTTGTATTTTTACATTTAAAAATCTTGAGCTGGATAACAAGACTGAGTAAAAGGTTCTACAAATAAGCCATTGCACTGAAAACACTGCTGAGACACAAGTTGTTTCCTGGGTATTTTTAATATTCTTTGCAGTTGTGCTTACAACCAATGCAAATATTGGATATTTAAATGAAGTATGGTGTTTAAGTGAAGTAAAAATAAAAAGAGGTCAGATAGTCCAATGCCTTCTACAGTACTTATAGAAGTAAAGTGAAACGTGAGAGTATACACATAATGGTTCAGAGTTCTTCCATATTATAATGAGCTCTTAACATATAATTTACAGAGTTTTCTAAATTCTCAGTAAATTCCATAATAGGCATCACTGTGAAAATGTACTGTCCTTGCTCTGAGGAGCTTATTTGTCTCCACTCTCCAAGGGCTGACTACTCTAAGCAAAATGAAATCAGCTTCAGACTCAGAAGAGATTGAATATCACTGTTATTTGGCAACTGTACCATATAAAAAGAAGTAATGAACTCAGTCTTGACTGCAGTTCACACCCCAGCTGGCTTGAGACAATAAATATCAGTGAGCAAAACCAGGTGGGAAGCATGAGGCCTTCCTACTTGAAGCTTTGTCAGCAACCTCGGAGATGATCTTTCTGTGCACTGAATCCTTTGCTAAACCCAGTGAGTTCAGGGAGGTATTTACTGACTTCTTTCACATAAAGAAGTCCCTACTTCTTGCACACAACTGCTTTCCAGAATCAAATTGCAAATTGCCTCCTGTAGAATATAAGTAATTTTTCCAGTAGAGGAACAAAGGGAAGTTTTTAGCATACAAGCTTTTAGCATAGGGATAGCATCTATCCCCAGCTCCAAATTAAAGTCCCCTTGGGCCTGTCTCTGCTAGCTTTCATAACTACTCCATTCACTCCAGAAGTATCGAAGTATAATGGTGGTTTTGAATCCATGACCACAATGCTTAGTTAATCTGTGAACAAATTATACTGTCTGTAAATTACTTAGAGGCTTTTTTTTTTTTTCCTGCCGTAGTTGCTTAAAAATATCCATTTGAGGGATGTCATTGCCTTAAATTGCCACAAAGTTAAGAAATCTGAATGGAATAAACTCTTTCAAGATCACTGGAGAATCAGTGCCACACTGGTTAAGGTGGTAAGGTTTGGCTGTGCAACTGTTGTCAGCACAGTCCACTGGACAGTACATACTCTTTAGGGCAGGCACAAAACCCAGATCTACGGAAGTTTTCTGATTTTATTTTATTTTTTTCATGTCCACTGTAGCTAGTGAGCTTTCTACAACAGTTTTAAAAAAGTGCTTCAACTAATTCACTGAAGATGAAAGTCCTCAAGAGCTATTAAAGATAAAGAAGCCCTTCTTCCAGCAGTCACAGGAGGGTCAGAGCATACCAGGAAAGTGACACTGTGTGCTTACTGTTCTGAGATGCTGCCTTAAAATTATAGAGGAAAAAAAAATATATATATATATGTGTATATATATATATATATATAAAATTAAGGCTGCAGAATATCATAACGATTAGCACCTCTGAGAGAAATTAAAATGGTTCTTCATTGCAAATCCCTTAGAATTACACTGTTCTTTATCAGGTACTAAATGGTACAAATATTAAAAACTGCTGGAATCACTTTCAGGCTTTTGCAATATTAATACACCTACCATCTGATTTCATATTTTTCAAACATTACTTTGAACTTCCTGTAGCCAATTATGTAGTTTTATTATTAATTACAGCTTGCAGCTTGAAATACAGTGTTATCAATAGAGTTCAGCTGCATAAATATAAAGTAAAACTTAAAATTGAATTAAACTGTTTCCCCTTTGTGAGGGTGTGTTAGAATATTATTAGTTGTGAAAATTAATGTGTTAAGCTTCAATCCAGTCTCTAAAGCAGAAAAAAAGAAAAAAAATAATTAAAAAAAGTTAAATGTTATATATTGTATTTCTTTAGTCTTCATGCTGCAAGACTTCTTAATCTTCTATGAAATAACATCTTGGGGGGAAGGAAGGTAGAGGGAAACAAGTCTATTCATCAGCTTATCTAACAAGATATAAAAAGCTTTAGCTTAATATCAAAGATATAAAAAAGATTACTGTTGGATATGTGAATTAATCTAAATAGCAATCAGTCTTATTTATTTCTAAATTATCTATGAATCATCTCAGTGGAGAGGAAAGGTTATGAACTCTAGAGGTGTATCCCTCCCTCCCCACTTCCCACTAAACTTTCCATTTATCCAGTGAATGCCTTATAAGTACAAAAGATATTAAAGATTTGAAGTAATCAAAAAATTGGAGAAAAGCAGAGATACAGCACACTACTGTAGATGCTTAAAAAAGTGACAAGAGATGAGGTGACCCAAGAACTATGTCAAAGACAAATGTTTTCACAGACCATTATCCATGTAAATAACATACAGTTAGCTATGCTGAAATCTGATGCAATTTAAATAAAGTTAGTGTAGAATTAATTCAGTATACATATTCATTAAGTATACATGTATAGTTATCAGTGTGACTGTAAAGGTAAAATATTATGACGAGCCACAAGCTGTTGCCCCTATCAGAAAAAATGTTATTAACTTCAATATATCAGAGTAAAGAGAATAGGTAAATCTACAAAATCTTAAATGTAAGCAATCAAGAGTATGATTTGGCATGAAGTAAATGGTTTTCATCTAGGGTAAAGCTCCAACAAAACCATGTCATTGTGCCTCAGCCAAAGATCTTGTACAAATTTTTTTATTTTTTATTTTTTAAATATGTACCTCTGGCAAGATGTGCAATATGGACATACAAGACAAAAGGGGTAAGCAATGCTAATTTTTCTAGCTTTTTCTTAATGATCAGCTACAGTTCACTGACATCATTTTTACCTCCCTTTTTCGTAAGTGTTTCACAGCAAATAACTATTAACATTTGTGTCAATGTTTCATTGACCATTAATAGGGGTAAAATCTCTCATGTAGCATTTCATATGTGATTCATGGATTTCACCAATTTATCAGTACAAACATTTAACTAACTGAGCAAGTATTCTGACCCCCAATCATATTTTTCTCAACCAAATATTTTTGTTATCTCTAGAAAAGTGAAAAGGGTGCCATGATTTTATCACTGATGGTAAATTCATTTGGTATGAATTTATGGCATGAATTCATTTGGTATGAATGGAATGGCAGGGGGAACCATTAAAAGAAAGTCTGATTAGAGATTTAACAACATCTATTTTGCCAAACATCATTTACAGCAATGTAAATACAGGAACAGTATTCATCATGACACTTTATTGAGGACTTGGTAAAATGTGATTCCTTCTTCTCCTCTGTTTAGCTTCTCCCAGAGAGTTAGTTTTTCTCAGTTTAATGCTTAAACTCTTATGCATTTGGTATCAATTCACTCCTTTGGCCAATGTACCAAAATGATTTGATCATTATGCCAAAATGATTATAGTAATATCATTGATTAATTTTCTTGTGGGAGTAAAAAATATTATAAATTTAATCACTGTATTCAAATAATAATACATGGAACAGCAAGTTGGAATAAGTATCATTCCCTATTATTTTTATAATCTTTGTCATGTAATGTATTTAATTTCCAGCTATCCTTTGTCCCAAACAGAATCTTTGTCATTAAAATGAGAGTAAATTTTGACATGTAATATATTCTGTGACATGTCACAGTGGCACCACTTTGACCTTTTCAGTATTCCACATATCATTTGTGAGCCTGTTCCATTTTGCTTCTGTTACTGATCAAGAAATAGGAGTTGAACAAAGGACCAACCAAACTGGATGTTAGAGGCAAAAAGATCATGACAAATAAGTACTTACAATTAAAGCACATGAAATTATCTTCTGTTTTAAAAATATTTAAAAACCTTAGCCATCATTCATTCTGAACTGATTAGAGAAAATGTTAAAAAAAAAAAAAGAAACCCATGCTATCATAACCATAGTTTCAAAACTGCGCTCTAAGGCACTATTTTTTTTTTTTCAGAAATAAATCTATCAATTTATTTCACTTCCCTTCCTCAAATTTATTGCTTTCTATTATGCTTATCTTCACATTCATTTTGCTTCCAGTTGTTGGTCACTTATCTTAAAAAGTATGTAATGGATTTAGAAAGGAGCTGTCCTATGCATTTTTATGCCAGCAGCACAAGGGGAGCAATGTCCTCATTAGGTACTCCTCACACACTTTTTATTAACATGTTTTCCTGTTTTGTGTACAGTCTCATACTATGTGACGATTTTTATAAACCTACCAAGACTTTATTATCTCAGGCCTCATCATTAGAGGCTGTTTGAACTTCCTATTTTAAAAGAGTTTCCAACCCTATGATTCAGGTGAAAAGTATGAGGACAGTGAATAATAGAATTAGACTGGAAGGGGCATTAAAATATTATCCGATCCACCTCCCAGCCCCAAGGAAGAGCTAAGTACACTTATATAATCTTGGGGCAGATGTTCATCTAATGCATTCTCTCAGATTCTCAGCAGTGGTGGCTCCAAAACATCCCCAAGCCATCTGGTCTAATGCTTCAATATCTTAAACATTGAAAGATGTTTTCTTCAAATCTACACTGAACCATACTGTAGAGTAACTCTATTATTTCTAGTCAGATACACTGACTTTGGATGAATGTGTGGTCCCCTACCTTTCTGTAAAAGCCATTTATCTGTTTGAAAACATTACTTTCATCATCTTCCCTTTTTAATCAACGCTTCTTCAGGCTTACGAACTACCTTGCTCAGTTGTGGTCTTGCACAGACCACATTTTCAAGATTTGTGACTTCCTTCTCACTTGTAGACTTTCTCACCCTTTGTGAAAGGAGGGCCAAAATCCGTAACAGGTCAAATTAAGGTTTCACAACTGTCAGACAAATTAGAGAATTACTCAAATTATTTTAAAGATGGTACTCTGGTTTACAATATGACACAAGAAATATAAGCAGGCTATAATTTCCTATCACACTGAGATCATTTTTCGAGATAGCATTCTCTAGCCAGTCCTTCTGAGTTTGAAGTCACCTCCAGATTTCACAAGCATTCCAAGTCTTCAAAACTTCATTCCAAGTCCATCTGGACTTAACATGAAAATATTGGCTGGTACCTGATCCAGCACAAACCCCTGCCAAAAAAAGCAGAGCACATTTTTCCTTTTTAACAGAAACCATTGATAATTACTCTCTGAGTTCAGTTTTCTAAATAGGTCTCAAGTCATTGTGATTATAGTGAAGTCACAGTTGTCATTGAATAAATCTGAAACACTCTCAGACCTGTGGAAACAAGAAACAGCAGAATAGTCCTGAGCACTTTAATTTGTCTACTTTCAGAAATCAGCAGAATTAGATAGGCTGCAGATGTTTTCAAGAAAAAGTCATTTTCAGCCAATGAATTCTTGAATTTCTGGGACAATCAATCTAATCACTGCAGTAGTTGAAATAACAGATAAACCTTGTATATTAGATACAAATTTTGGAAGAGTTATCCATTCCTTTACCAACTCCAAATCAAACCATTGCAGTGTAGTTTGCCTAGGCTCACCCATGACAGCACTGCTTAGAAGATACTTATTTGTTAACTTACTCAGCATGTCATACACACAAGTTCCCTAAGTGGCACGAATTGCTACATTTTTGTCTTACTGCCAAGTTGCTGTGAGTAATCAGTAAATTTTATGGTTCAAGCGTAAGTACCTGAGATGCACATGCACCTTTCCATACAATTGAGATGTTATCCCTATGACTGAAATGGAAGATATTTTCTCACCCATATTGACTTGAAAGAAAGAGAGTTCATATGTACATGCCCCAAAAATCAAAAACAGTAAATTAATGCGGGCTTTCTCAGGAAGGACAGGAAGGCTGCTTGTATTTTTATTTATTTATTTATTCATTTTTCAGAAAAGATATTATTTTGTCATTAAATATTTTAGTCAGTGAAAGGCCAGTTTCTTGCTCTTTCATACCATGTGCTGCTACTCATCATCTTTATTCCTTGGTGTCCAAAACTTACTGCTCATGAGAAATAACTGATTTTTCAGGCCAGAAATAACTATTGTAGTGTTAAAAAAAAAAAAAAAAAAAAAAAAAAAAAAAAAAAAAAGAACTTAAAAATAATTCTCAAAATAATGCCTATATTTATATAGCACATTTCATCCTGAAGGAAAAACAATGAGAATATGTGTTTGTACTTCATAGATTTGTTCAAATTCATCAAAAGTAAAAACTCTGGATTTATACATTCTGGAACAAGGAAAATAAGGTATTATTGGATTATGATTTTCCTAATCTAACAATCACATTTCCTCAGATCTGGATATTTGGTGGTTGTTTTTTGCCCCAGTAACAGTTTCTTTTTATAAATCTCAACCTTACGTGACCACACTGAGACTTAACATATTTACTAAGTCTATCAAGGAGCTTCCCTTTTCCAAAAGGGGCATGAGGCACTTGAACTTTTCTTAAATTAGTGCCAGAACTGTCAAATCGGCAGACCCACAAGCAGCAAAATCACCAAAATCAAACCCCTCCACTTGAATCCACGTCACCTGCCTGCACGCATTCTGATCATTTTGCATAGACCTTGGCAATGCTCAGCAATGATTTGATACTTGCCAGCTATTAATACAAAACCTGACAAACACACACTTACCGATTTCCCTGGAAATCTGTGTGAATGCCTCTACACCACTCTCTCCATAGTTTCCTTCAGAAGCCAGTGTCGAAACGTAGTTCCACCCAAGAGCCGTAACAATGTCAACCATGGCCTGCGCTTGGTAGGAGTCAGGTGGGACCACTCGGGAGAAGAAGTCATACCTGGTGTTATCGCTCAGTTCTGGAGCTGTAGATGCATAGCTGATTTGAGGTATCTGAAAATAAAATGACAAGTAATTCAAACCAGACTAATATCACTTTGCTCTATACTTGTGTGTTTGAAAGGCTTAAAATAGATTATCTACATTCACTGTGCAGAACTGAATATCTTGTTTTAATTAAATAAACTGATCAGAACACATCTAAAATTTTGTAAAATGTCAGTCAAGTCTTATCATATAACACTCTCACCAAGAAATAATGCATTCTATTTTTCTCCAGATGTCACAATTGTTGACATGTAAGTGTAACAACTGCTTTTGTGATCCTGGCTGTGATAGGAATAGATTTCTATAAAGAAGGAATGCTTACTATTATTACAGATGGTAAGAAGGTCTCAGCTTTGAAGACTGTGATTCTTAAAAATGCTACAATTAAATTTGATGAGTAATATGTGTATTATTTCCATTTCTTTGTTTTGTATACATATATACCTGTATGTGTTTTTTCATTTCCCTTCTACTTTTCAGTCTTTCTCTCCCACTGATTTTTCATTTCCCAGGTTAAGTACTGTGCATGATTCAACAATATGGAAACTATATGGTTAATACCAAAAGTTATCTCATGGAAAAAAATAATAATAATAATAATTAAAAAAAAAAAAAAAAAAAAAAGTTCTTTGGCTTCTCTACATACAGAGAAGCCAAAAGGTTGCAAGAAAGATTTGTAGCCCTCCACCTCAGCCTTCTTGATGGAAACAAATAATAGCCACTAACTAGCTGAAATAGACTCAAGAACAAGTTAGTATTTTCATTTAAAATAATCTGGGGTGACTTTTTATTAATTCTTATCTTAAATAAGTGGTTTGGCAAGATCCAGGAGAAGTTGTGCATAGGCAATATTAAAGTATGCTGAAGAGTATTTTGGTGCAAGAAAGTTTAATTAACATTTACATTAATTTAAAATGGGAAAGTTTTTCTTATTTACAGTGATAAAAGTGATGAAATACTATCCTGAAATGAAAGATACCTCAAATATCTTGTTGAATTTATAACCTGTTAATAGCAGGTGTTTAATTCACATTCTACAAAATTTAAAATATTCTTCAAGGAATCAATTTCAAGAGTTCTTAAAGTGATTCTTTTCAGAACCAAATTTAGCAGTTCCAGATAACAGGTGATCTGGTAAATGCCCAATGTCACGTTAAATGCTAAAGCAGAAGGTTTCAGTGGAACCTTTACATCCTATAAACTGTTTCCTCATTAAAACAAATTTAAAAAAATAAATTAAAAAAAAAAAAAGATGGATTTCAGGCATATGTATGCTATTCAGAGTCTGGTCACTAACCCTGCCTTTAAAGACAACATGGGCTCTTACAGCCTAATAAAATAGTTTATAGCCTAAGGGATGGCAAAATCATTTCTCAGTCAGAAACACAAAGAAATAAACTCTTATGTATCTTGGCTATACTCTTCTTTAGGAAATTTTCTACTCATGGACAAGCCTCAGAATAAATAATTTGAAATGCTGGAATAATAAAAACCAGAGAGAACAGGATAAAGGAGAGGGAGGATCACAGAAAAAAAAAAAATAAGGTAAAGGTTATATTTCATGAAATGAGTATTCCTAACACAGCAAAGACACACCAAGTAAAAATAAAAGATAAAATCTTCTTACAATTCTTGTCTTGTATAAATTCCCTTTCTTTCAGAAAAGATTTGAAACATCTTTATCTCTTTACAGAGGAGAGATTCTGGCCTGTAACAATACAGTTATGTGCATTTAGAGCCTATATCTTCTATATCTTTCCTATTCAAAATTTACTCTACTACTTTTTAAAACAGTTGTCTTTTTCCAGATGGAAAAAGGAAAAAAAAAAAAAAAAAAAGACAACAATAGTGTGGCATTTTGCACCTCAGTGTGCCATTTCACAAAAATGCTGAGGTTGTTACATTGCTGAAAGTTATTTCAGTGATAACATTCATAAAATCAACACCAGTAAAAGCTCTTTTAGACAGATATTTTGTCACTGAAAATCTTGAAGTCAAGACCACGGCACTATGTATCCATTAACTTTCTCAGTTTCTGTTCCTCGGCATTAGATTAATAACAAATCCTAGATGTGTGTATGAAAGCTGTTGGTACAACTTAGCAATGAGATGTTTCAGATCAATAGATATGATGAGATGATCAGAGACTGATTTGGGGACATAGAAAAGGCAAAGAAGAGAAACTACTTTCCTACTTTTCAGCTCCCTGCCATTCAGCTTCTTCCCTAGAGTTATTTCTAAAAACAGTGGAACAGAAGGGAAGGTAAATACAGTCCAAACCAAATACCCCTGAAATGGGCCCTGAAAGTGGGCCCACCTTAAGCAGCCACAGATTTACTGCTGCTAACTTATTACCAACATGCAAGAAACATGTGCCATGTAAAAACAGGGAGAAATATTGTCTAAACAGCAAGTTATGGCTAAATTTCAAGGAGAAAAAAAAAAAAAGATTCATGCAATGGAATATTTAACTAGTCTCCTTATTTTGTATGACTCCATATTTTTACATACATCCTTCATGATTATAGACAGTACTTTATATTCAAGTATTTTTTTCCCCAGATCTGCAGATCTCCCACTAAGAAATACCTCATGGATTTCTCTCCACAAAAGCATTTTATGCAAAAGTAAACAGACACTTCCTTCCTTGCCTGCTTTTAAATGCACCACATTCACATATAGGAGAGCACTGAAAAATAGTTTTAAAAGTTGAGGACTTGTGACATGTTCAAGAGTAACACAGTTATTTGAAAAGACTCAGAACAATGTTCACAGACGTTGTTCAGCACAAAGACAAATTGTTGGTATTTAGTGGTTCAATAATCCATGAACAAAAAATATATACATTAAAATGTAACAACCCTAGTTATGGACTGTAAGTTTAATAAACCATTTTACATGTCCCCAAGTACATTTTATGAGACAGAGCATAATGCTGCCTAAGCAAGAGAACAGTTATGCTCTATCAATTCAGTAATATGTGTTTTTAAAACTCCCTACATACACAAAGTATTTATGCTTGAAATTCTATTGGCCCCTTGAGATGTAAATATGCATTTTGAAAGAGACCTGTAAAGGGTCTTTTGCTCCTATATTTCTCATTCTAGATTTCTCAGTCTAAATTTTCAAAATTAAATACAATACACTTAACATTTTATTTGTATTTAAGTGCTGTATAGTATTGTCAAGAGCAAATCTTTTCTTTGAGGGAAAAAAAAGGAAAAAAACAATGAATTATGTAACTACATTCGCATCAGTTCTCACACAACAGCTGTCACATTCACTGACAATCGCTAAAAGCACTTATGTTTGAATGTTCATTGATACTATTTTTTGTCATATTCTTTCCTATCCTATGGTTTGGCCACTGCCCCCCATAAACCTAGTATGCTGATAAGCTTTCTACTTCTGGTGGGTGACAGTCTGGAACTCTTTGAAATTATTATGCAGATAAATTCATAGGAGCCTTATTTTTTATTTTGTTATTTTTAAGCTTGAGCTTATCTATTTGAAAAACCTAATGCTATTTGAAGACAGACGTTTATAGTGTGAAACTAATGACAGTGGATTTGAAATAATATCCAGTTTTAGTATGGACCTTTAGTATGGACCTTAATCCTGGAGCATACTGAGCTACAATTGAAACTACCAGCATTCCCTTAGTCCTTTAATCTAAGTCAGTAATGGATTCATCTCATTCTCTATTAACCACAGTCACTGGCATCAGAAAATTATTCTGTATGGTTTTTTGATTGTTTCTTTGTTTGTTTGTTTTAAAGTGGGGGTGGAGGAGGGAGGGGAAGATAAATAAAACAATAAAACAATTGCTTGTAAACAAGTAGATAGGCTAAGCCTTCAAGACAGATTCAAAACAAAACTTGACATCAGTCAAGTACAGTCTCTGGTTTTCCCTGGATTTTTCTGTACATATCTCCAAGCTGATTTTAAATCTGTCTCTAAAGATCTCCTTTTCCCAGAAGATCAAAGAAGATGGAGCAGTTACATTCAGAACTAACTCTCCAAAAACTGTGATTGTGGCAGCATTTCAAAGAGGGAACAAATCTATATGATATATCTACCAAGCATTACTACAGAACAGACTTCTATTCCCTGGTGGAGCAGGTGCAGGCAACTTCAGAAGAGCCAAAGCAGCTAACATTATGTTTCATTTATTTCAGCCAAATGGTGAACCACTTCCAGTCTCCCATATACTGAAAATAAAAGACATCTACCACTCCCATTTTCAGGACTACTTATAGGGGAGAATTACTCTGGATCTATCTGCTGGGTCCAATGCAGGGATCTAAATAAAGGTGTTGTGCTAGGAACAGTAGAGAAAACTAAGTGACCTAGGTTTGCCTTTCCAGTAAAGAAAACAGTAAATCACAGAAGGCAGCTCTTAGTATGCCTTCTCATCTATGATATTCTTTCCAAGTTTTGTACAGAAGTTCAGAGGAATCTTTTTATTGAGCTCTCAAATCCATTTGCATGCTACATTTGTCAATGTAAAGTATCAGCTGGTCACTTCAAATGCCATCTTCCTTTATGCAGCCTTTCAGCTGAAAGCATGATTTGGGAGTAGAGTAGCAGATAGTGAAATGAGATAAGATCATATGAAAAAAAGACCTGAGATAGGAATCACCAGTAATTTTGAACATTACTGATTATGAGTTACACTCACAGCAGTAACCATGCTATACAGTCACGCAGCGTAATGGGCTTAAATCACTCTCATCTTCAGTTTCACTACCCACTCAGTCCTACCACTACTAACTTTAACATATCAACGAGCATTTTACTTCCCTTTTCCGTTCTCTCATCACTGAGCAGTCATCTGTTTCTTTTCTTTTTTCTTTTTTTTTTTTTGAGAACTATTAGCAATAGCACATTAAAAATAGAAATAATTGTAGCTAACAAATTGAAGTCAATAAATTTTATGTTAGTGATTGTTCAATATCAACTGGTATTTTACCACCAACTAATAAATCTTGCAAAGAAGTAAAAGTGCTTGAAATAAAATTTGACTGTGGAAACATATTTCTATCTTGGTGATTTTTCTGAATTTTAAATATCTATCATTAATCATTAATGGCCTCATCTTTTCAAGATTTTTATTCCCTCTTCTGTACAGCAAGAGAGAGTTCTTTGTGAGTACAAAAAATTCACAGCAGTGAAATGAATCCTCGGGGCTTAGATATTGAACAGTTGCTGGATGAGAGCTGAGGTCACTACCTTTCAGCTATTAGTCACATTTGTAAATTGCCATCAGGCAGAGAATCATCTTAGCCTGCTTTTACTTCAGAAAAACGTGTCAGCCTGCAGTACAGTAATGCTAAACTCACTCAGGATAGACATTCAAGATTCAAAAGAGTTTGATGAGGCTTAATAACATCTTGCACTATACCAACAAGATTAAAAATGTTCTGTTTTCTTACTAACTGTAGGAGGATATAAAATGCATGCTTAAACTGCCCATTTTCCTCCATTGATATAAAGGAAGCCTAGGAGATTAATTCAACCATTATATATACAATTTAGAACAATACTGTATACAGCTACATGTCTTCCGCTGAATCTCACTACCCCACTCATTTTTGCTCCACATGATGATTAGCACAGCTAATTATCAATTTCCTTCTGTAATGTTTTCATCTCTTCATCTATGACAAAAAGAAATGAATGGGTCACCCATGCCATCACTAGAGACAGTTTCCTTCATTCTGAGAACAAACCAACACTAACAAATTCTTTGACACCTATTAATGCCTTCAGTGACATGAGATGCCCCTTTCAGTGCTCACAAGAGCACTTGCAAGCTTCACTGTCTACAAACCACTCTTGCTAGAGCTGACGTTGAGAAAAAGTTTCAGCATATGAAGTTTTCTGATTCAGCCTTTTTCCATGGATTTTACCATGAGGAGGAGCAATCTGTCACAAGTTATTTTCCCAGTAGATGTATATGTATATTAATTTATAGTTAAACTATGTATTTATAAACTATATTTATTTAGAAACATATACTTGATGTTCTCTCTTTATGTTAAGGACTGATACCATTTGAGAGACATCTGTTAATCACAGTATCCATCACATGTCCAGTAAGGTATCTTGTTCAGGAACTACGATAGTTTTACCCCAAAATATATGTTCTAATCTGCTAGAGCAAAAGCAACAAAAAATGCTTACGCTTTTCACCTAGATGGCTACAATTTAAAATACATTTAGACCAAAAAATAAAAAATAAAAAGAAAGAAGAGGGAGATAGAATTTAGTAGAATTTAAGAGCTTTGGAATGGGAAAGAACAAAAGTATAAACTGAAAGGTGCCATTAGCAGATTTCACTTAGAATGTAGAATTTTTTTAAAAAAACATTTAATTTACTCCAAGTCATTCTGTTTGCATTAAATATCACGGTGGTTCCTTTCAAGGGTGCTTTCAATTCACACACTCAAAGATGAGGAGCTAATGATAAGGCAGTTTCAATTATTTATTTATTTATTTTTTAATTTCTCTTTGTATAGTTTTGTGCAAAGATACGGTCTTTGTGATTAAATCCAACTAACTATTGCTGTTTTGTCCCCAGATATAGGGTAATAAGTGATCCATCACACCTAAGTGTTCCTGAGTTGAAATGGGTAAATTATTTTACTTTTTACTTCATATTACTCTTTCACTGGCTTTACTTTACTTCTGTTGCTACCAGTTACTTTCTGAGGACATATTCCTGAGCAGAATGTACCTTCAATGAACTGCAATGAGGTTTTATTGAGGAAAGAATATAGGTACAAATCAGTGCAGCATGGTTTGTGGTCAACAAAATTATTTCTGAAACCATCACATGTTGGCCTGGTATGTGAAACATTATGAAGGCAGATTTTTTCTGAGGTTACCTCTGGTGGTCAAACTGACCAGCAAATATGGTATTCCAAACAAACTGAATTACTATAGAGAATTTCTTCTAACTAAAACACATAATTGTATAGTATTGGGTTATGGGATGAGGAAATATTAAAGCTCCATAACACTCCATTTTATCCCCATCAAGCAGAATATATGTTTCATAAAGTCTAACCAGATGGCTTACAACAAGAGTGTTTTAGTTTGTGACCTCTGTGCTGCCCTCATAGAACAGGACACAACAAAGAAAGAATGTGTATAATATTAACTGTTCAAATTTGAGTAGTAGTTTGGTTCCAGTGTGTTGAAGTAGGTCAGGGACTCATTAGAAGTCATTACTTTTAATTACACACAAGGGATACTACAATAAATAAATAAATAAATAATAAAAATAAAAAATAAAAATAAAGTGATATTTCAAGCTCAAAGCCCATAATAGATGCAGCATCTACAAAACAAATTTACCACTCTAGAAAGTATGTGTTTTTGTGCTCTGTGATGCACTTTAGGGCAAAAACATTAAAAGGATATTTATGCATTACAAACGCTTTTATAGCTGAAGCACATCTTGTCGTGCTGTGCATTGCTGTGTAACTCCAGGAGGACAAGAATCCATCTAAGGACAGCTTGAACTGTCATCAATGTTCTGTGTAAGACAGTCTATTGATAAATGTTTAACAATGGCATTTTCTCAGTAAGGGAGCTCTATTCTGGTATTTCCACATCCTTTTAAATCCTGAGTTTTGCCTCTCTAAAAACCCAGCTACGATAAGCAGTTGCACATTAAAATTATCCACCATCTGTAGGCAGCCTCTTTCCAAATACTTTAAACCCAGCTGAGGTCCAAGCACTGAATAATACACTGAAGAAATAGTAGATCAAATGAGTAATATTCATACTGAGATCAAATCACAAGGTGGGGAGGGTGGGGACCTTAAGCTTGGGAATGGCTGTTAGCATTTCCTTTACAGTTTCTTATGTTCTCCAATCATCAGATCAAATGAGAAACCAAGGATGCTTAGATGGCTTTAGGGACTTCATAAACTATTAAAACTCCTTTTCTACTTGTTGGGGAAAACTGCACTTAATTATGTTTATCAATATGTTAAATTTGTGTCGATCTCTGCTGAGTACAATGTGAAGTCTGACATTTAAAAGCTTTTTTAACCCCACATTCCTCCTTTGGGTCTGTTATGTCAGTGCTGTCTGCAACTATGAATTCTTCTGATGAGTTTGAGAAAATATATAAAGATATATATTACTTTTAGTCTGAACTAATAAAGCCAATTTTTTTATTATTATTCAGTAGTAATAAAATTACCTTGTTGCCACAAGGTATTCCTCTGTCCAAATCCAGTTTTCCTTTACATTCATTTACTAATTAGAACGACAGAGAGCACAGCAGCCAGCTTCAGAGACTCACCCATGAGGACATGCAGTTATCCAGGGGAGCTTTTCCTGATTAGAGAAATCATCACTAAGGAAGAAGAAGGTGCTCTCAGCAGGGTGCAAGCTAGGTGTTCTGTTTAATGGACAACTCTGCTCTCTGCATTCACTTTTCAATGCTGTAAGCCCAGTTCCCCTTACACCACTGGCTGAGCAGTAGTGTTATCCTTCTGCTACCCATGCTGCCAGTGTAATGCCATGAGTACCTGAAAAACATCAGGAGGAGGGAAAGAAAGTTTCATATTGATCACAGCTCTCTCCACAATTGTGAAGAACGTAAAGGTACATAGACAGCAGTCAGCTGCTCAGACACATGTGCCCATTGCTTTAGTGAGTGCTTTCACGTATTTTAGTGTATGCTGCCTACACTTCAGCTATTGCACCAGAAAGCCCAGATTCCCTGTAATCTGTCTGGCCTGCACTAATGCCTTGGATACCTCATATCAGAGTACATTAAGGGAATCCCTATGATTCACCATAGCTTGGGATTCCTTCTGCAGAATAGCCTGTTCATATAGGATTATAAAACATCATTTGAAATCCATATATTATAGACTTGAAAGAAGAGAAATGAAAGGTGTCTTTTTTGTTGGCTTTCAAATGATTTTTCTTCTTTTCTTTAACTAATCAGCCTCAGAAGCTGAACTTTTTTCCATTCTGTTTTTAACCTCAAATTTACAAGAAGAAAACATCAGTCAGTCTCAAGCCATTTCCAAAGGATTAAATGTTTCCTGTATAGCCACGGTGAGTCAGTCACTAAGTCCAGTTGCTACTGGTAGAAAAGTTGGAAAGAAAAAAAAAAAAGAGGCAAAACATTACTAATCAAAAGTTTGGGAGTTACCTATGCACTAAGCTCTGAGGCCTGCAGGATCAATATCCAAGCCTTTCTTTCCCTTCAAGATATACTTCTAAAAATAATAGTGACCTAGGACAAAAAGCATCCTCCTTACCATGCTTTCTGAAAACCACATGACAGTATCTCTTCTGTTCCATCATTACTAGATTTCCATTCTAATTTCTGACTTAAACACTGAGGTTTATCACTACATTGATCCATGGATTATCTCATGAAAAGCATCAGGGCAAGCAAAGAATTCAAAATCCAGGCAACCTCAGTGAGTGCACAGTAGTGTATACACAACATAGGACAATGCTGCTACTGGTCTGAAGACTGTCTACAACAGATCCTACAGAATTTTGTAAAGTTGTGGAAGCCTAAATATTTAAACTATACCACCCTGGCACACTGGCAATGAAGAAATGAGGTGAAGTGAGCAGGTCTTCATACAGCAGCATGGTGCTTTGAAGAGTGCTCCACAGACAAAAAGTCGGAAAAGCACAAACTGTGCCCAGAGCCTTTCTAACTGGGTAGTAAGACCAAGAAATGCTGACAAATGAAGGCTAATCTTATATATATCTTAAAAATAAATAAATAAATACATACATATATAAAAAGGCACTTTAGATAGACTCCTTGAAATACCCATAATAATAGATGGTAAAAAACAGAAAGCAAAACAATTGGCTTTCAAAAATACCTGTATTTAATAAACATTGACATTCATGTAGGAAAGGTAAAACATTACAAATCATGCTGAGCACTCACAAACAAAGTGCACAACAAAAGGGTTTTTTTATGCCATGCTCTGGCATGTTAGAGGCACAAGTTCAAACTTGTTCATCATTTATTTTGACTCTGCCAGCAGTCAGTAGTAAAATCTCCAAAAGGATTGCACTGAGAGTCAGGAATTAAAACAGAATTTTTTATCTATCTATCCTTATGTATACATGTGTAGATATATAGAGAGAATTTTTCCTGACATTTTTTTTTCTCTGTATGAACTTCTCTTTCCAGACAGACCTTTGCCTTCGTTCCTGGTTTTCCCTACCTCTTCTCACTCCCTCCTCCCTTCTCAACCACAGCATGACTGAGATGAGAAGGAAAAGTAGACAGTGATTAGTTTCTAAAGAGCTAATTTGGGCTTTCTCAGCTGCACTTCTGCTTCTCCCTCTTGGCAGCTGATGGTTCAAAGATATTCAGTGTTTTCACTTGGACCAGCAGAAAGGGCAAAAGAGAATTCCTTTTCTCTGAAGCAATGCTGAACAGGGTTGCTCCTCAGTCTAGTCTACTGAGTGAGGCTTCATTCCTCATAATATGCAATTTTGCTCTCTGACTATGTTGGAAACACATCCACAAAGTCAGCAAAAGCAATACTTGGTGCAGGAAAATAACTTATATTGGATGAGCATTTCACATCATTTCTGCAAATTCTTTTTCCTATTTTTATTCATTCCAATTAAGTATAAATCAGTTTGCTGTTATCACCACCATACAGCCTTGTTTGAGTGCTAGCCTTAGCCTTCCTGGTTAGTGTGATGGGGATTTCCTTCCTAGCAGTGACTCGCCAATCTCTCTAAGTACAAATACAGATGATATATAAGCCCTTTTGAAGGTTCTTAAAAGTTCCCCAGTTAGCTTGACCCTATAAGTCTGGTCCCACCATGAACAACATACTTCAGCAGCTCGGCAGGATGCTGAATGAAGAGAGGTGAGGAGCTTACAATAAGCTGGAAAAGCTCCACCACTCATTTTTTCCCACCATTTCAGCAACCCTGGTGACACCCCATGCTTCTGTAAGGATGTCAGTAGTCAGAGGCAGAGCTCACTGACAGCTTCTTTCTGCTGCTCCAAGAAGTGGCAGACCCTCTGTCTGGATTTGTGCCTGTGGTTATCAGCATAGCCACGTAGAACTTCAGTGGACAGGGAAGGGAACCTTGGCCCCAGAGCTCCAGACAAATACTTGCTTTTGTCTGAAAGAGGGATGTGAAAGCACCACATCAATGCACAACAATTCAGTGTCTTCATCCAGGCAGAACAAGAAGCCAATTGGTCCTGTTCTGACCAAATATTGGGAACATTTATAGACTGAGACAGGTTAAGACTTTTCCTTTGACAGATACAAAACACTCATTTCTAAGAATCTACTTTTATTACAGATGCCTAGCAGAACCCCACATTTACCAGACTGTTTCAGTTTGCAGCCACTCTATGCTGTACTGATCAGTAGTCTTTGGAAATCTCCTTTTGTATACTGTGCACAAATGATTTGTATCAGGAACTAGAGTACCTTTTACTGCTTCTGAATACCATAGCAGCTTTTGATGAGTGAACATCTTTTATTTTGAAATTGTCCTCCCTCAGTCTGTTGCTGCATATGTTAAAAGACCCCATCAAAAGCAAAATTACACTAAACTAGATTTAAAAGTGTCAAGAGCATTGAATAAACATTGGAGACATCAAAAGCCTGAGTGGATGCTCCTGATGACAAGTGGTGTGGGAATGCCAGCCTGTGCTGAACCTGATACAATTCCATTTCCATCTACTTATTGAAATTGGTTCATAAATATATTTCTGCATATCAGTGTCACCTATCCATTTCCAGACACTGGAAGATTAGGTCTAAAACTGCAAACTGAAAGAAATCAACATATTTATCCATGAAATATCAATGTCATCTAGATTTCTTTAAAAATAAGAAATAAATAAAAAAAAAACAACCCACACAACTTTGAAGCATTTGGTTTTGATCTCTTGAGTCTGTCTTCTCTTTCACAGTTTGTACATCTTTTTAATCGTAAAGACAGCAAAGTGCCCAGGTTTATTGGAAGAGAATTTGCGGGCTCTGTCTGGCACATGGGCTGCCTATGCAGCATATGGTGGAGTTGAGCACCTTGGAATGGGATTCATATACTTCCTGAACTAGTCAGTAGGAAATACCAAGTGAGAGATGTGTCCAAAAACCTATTTCTTCGGGTGTAGGTATAACTGAGACTGCAGTTGATAGCCCACAGTCACCTCCACACCTAAGAGAGTTCCACATTTCTCTTTTAAAAAGATGCCTGGAGAAGAGGACAACATTATGATTTCCATCTGCTTTATTTATTTATTTATTTCAGAAAAATTAGTTGCTGTAGTGCCCACATTTATCCATTTGCACCTTCATTATCCACTAGGAGACTTTCTTCTGTGTAGGTCTTATGAACCCACTCAAGTCCCTTTACCCTAACTTAGAAACCAATGCAGAAAGGGTTATAGAAGAAGCCAAAAAATGAAACACAGCTCTTATGTCACCATCAGCTTGTACACAGCCTAAACCACCTCTCCCACAGAGCCTTAACACTGAGACCTTGTGAAGACTGAGATTGGGGGAGGATGCACTCCTCCTTCCATGGCAGCAGGATGCTGTGCAGCTGAGCTCAATAAAGGCAGAGAACAAAGACACACAGTAGGCATGTCTGCACCATTGTACAATGCATTTGAGCCGAGAGCATTTGACCAGGTCCCAGGATCTGCTCTTCACTTCTTGATGTACATGTTTGACGCTGAATGAAATATTATTTGCCAAACATTTAGGCAATAAGCTAACTCTTAATGTGGCAGCCCTTGTGGGTAAATGCAATTGCTGAACTGTAAGTGCTAAGAGAACTTTACTGGCCAAAATTAGACACCAGAAGTTTCACAGATCCAAGAACATCTTTACAGATCACAGACTGTGATGTCTGAGTACCACTTCAGGCACATAAGAGGGTTGTGTGAGGTCTTACTTATTTTATCTGGGCTAGGTAGTCCAAATATAACTCTCCAGATTTATGAGAACAATTAAGGGGTCCAAGAGTATTATGTAGAAGTTTCCAAAATGATCTGTAAATCTTTTCTGTGCCAGATTTCTAAAGAAATGCAATTTCACTCCCTATTAGGATAAGAGAAAATTCTGCCAGACAAAATTCCCCATGCAATTGAATGGTTATTTCCTATACATTTGTACATCAATCAGTCTTACCTGTTATTTCTGAGAATTTTTCCCTGTACGTTCTATAATATATATCCTCTCCACTCACTTAATTTGGCTGAGCAAGCAATTAAGAATATTTTACTCGAGAGAGATAAAAAAATAAAGCCTTTACATACACAGATGTCACAACAGCCAGACTCTGACAAAACTAATGGTTTCAAATACACCTCTTTACATACAGAGAGCGCTGTATAGAATACATAAAACAGAACTACAATCAGTGTCTGTGCTGCTAGCCAATAGCCTCTGAGTTCCTCTGTCATCTACAGTGTCAAAGCAAAGGGCACCTTCAGAGGCCAGCTCACTCGTCCTACTGACTGGTGGATACAAGCCTAAGGGCTGGAGTCTCCAGAGCCTGCAGTGCCCTGAAGCCAGCAGCAGAGCAGAACCTTAGTGTCAGATGGGCAATTAGCTGCTGAAACAAATGTCTTTGCATTCAGAGCTTTGACTCGTGAGACAGTACATGAGGCAATAAGGGCAGAAACGAGGTTCACAAGGCACAAAGTGCCTGGACATAAGTCATTGGGAAACACCAAGGTGGAAGATCAGCTTCTGCCCCTTCCCTCAGAAGCTCTGGTAGGTGAAGACACCTTCCTTGCTTCACCATCTTCATTGTAAACTGTGGAGAAGGAAAATCCCTTATATTTCTGTTTGCAGTCTTACAGGCTCAAGGCCACCTCTGCCGCAGGCAGGCAGGGAGGGAAGAGACAGAGGGCAGAGCATGGTTCCTCAGCCTCATGCAGCCCTGCAGGAGGCAGAGCATGGCTGTCATGCCATGGGGGGCAGCAATGGCTCACCCTTCTGTAGCAGGGGTAAAGGCTCTGCATGTTTCTTGATACTCCAAGAAATAAAAGCTTCTCTGTGCTTATGCAGTCCAGGTGGGGTGGTAGCTCTGCTGCCCTCTATTCAGTCCTTTAGGAGTCCGCACAAGGAACTGCATACAAAGAAAGCAAACCAGAGTACTGCCCTATGCTATGTCCGAAAGCACAGCGCATCCCATGACTGCATCAAAAAGCCAGCATTTCTGGGACACATCTGTTCTGTCAAGGGATGCACTGTGAGATCAAGACACTAAGTGCATAGGTTGTACCATTATATTAAGTCTTATAGATTCATCCACAGAGTGACAAAAAGTCTCAGCAAGTACCAATAGTTTGCTGGACAGGAAGTCATTTCAGTCTTTGCACAAGGGCTGTGCCAGCCACATTATAACAATGCCTTTTTCCTCATGGCAATTTTTATTTTCCACTTCCCATACTAGGAGTGGTCACTTCAAACTACAAGCTACTATTATTATGGATAAAAACAACAAAGTAAACAGAAAAACCCTGTTCAACAAAATCTCTTCTGGCATTTGTTTGAGTTTCAATGCATACCTGTTATACACCACAGATAGTGCTAGCAAGAAACCTCTCTGCATGGGGAATTACTAGATAGTCTCCATGCTATCATTTCACTGTAGACTGAAAGTCTCAGATCTACAGAAGAAGATTCTAGGAACACAATTAACAATCAGCATCAGAATCACAGAATCACACAGAATCACAGAATTTCTAGGTTGGAAGAGACCTCTAGATCATCGAGTCCAACCTCTAACCTAACACTAACAGTCCCCACTAAACCATATCCCTAAGCTCTACATCTAAACATCTTTTAAAGACCTCCAGGGATGGTGACTCAACCACCTCCCTGGGCAGCCTGTTCCAATGCCTAACAACCCTTTCAGTAAAAAAGTTCTTCCTAACATCTAACCTAAAACCCCCACTGGCGCAACTTTAGCCCATTCCCCCTCGTCCTGTCACCAGGCACGTGGGAGAACAGGCCAACCCCCACCTCGCTACAGCCTCCTTTAAGGTATCTGTAGAGAGTGATAAGGTCGCCCCTGAGCCTCCTCTTCTCCAGGCTGAACAAGCCCAGCTCCTTCAGCCGCTCCTTGTAGGACTTGTTCTCCAGGCCCCTCACCAGCTTCGTCGCCCTTCTCTGGACCCGCTCAAGCACCTCGATGTTCTTCTTGTAGCGAGGAGCCCAAAACTGAACACAGTACTCGAGGTGCGGCCTCACCAAAGCCGAGTACAGGGGGATGATCACCTCCCTAGCCCTGCTGGCCACACTGCTTCTGATACAAGCCAGGATGCCGTTGGCCTTCTTGGCCACCTGAGCACACTGCTGGCTCATATTCAGCCGACTGTCCACCATCACTCCCAGGTTCTTCTCTGCCTGGCAGCTCTCCAACCACTCATCTCCCAGCCTGTAGCTCTGCTTGGGGTTATTGCACCCCAGGTGCAGGACCCGGCACTTGGCCTTGTTAAACTTCATGCAGTTAACTTTAACTTCACCTTTCATAATTTTGAAGCTATAAAACAAAACTAATGCTCATTTCTTTTGTTTCCTAAGTTACCTCCTCAGAAAGTTCGAAGTTCAAGTCCCAGATTGAGTAACTTCACTGTCCAAGTGCTTATTAAGGTCAAAGAAGCTTTTCACAGACATGGGACTTTACCAAAAACAACAGTTGAAGAATCAAACGGATGATCAGAAATGTGATTTTTTCACACATATCTTTTTTAAAGCTTCTATATACACGCCTACATATTCTCAAGAAATAAGAAGCACTTGAGATTCTTCTCACACTGCATCAATTTCCACATCTTATCTCACTTCAGCTCATACCTGTCGCAGAAATGAAATCTAAAAAAAAAAATTAACATGCTCAGGCGTACCAGTTAATAATATATTCTTGATGTATATTCAAAATGAGTTAATTTACTCTGTTTAGAATGCAAGAAGCAGCCAGTTAAATACTGAAATCTCTCTCAGAGTGTGAAAAATATATTATCTTTTTTATTGACTGTAAACATTTAATCTAAAGAACAGTTGGAAGGTAAAGTCTGGAATACCTGCTTTGATTAGTCAACAGATGCTCTACAGAGTCAAAACTTACTTACACCCTGAGTTTTGACTTTTATTGTTAACTCAAACAATAAAGAAATACAAACCAAAGCTTTTTTTGCCTTTTTTTTTTTTTTTTCCCTAACTGATTACATCCCCAGTAGCTCTCTAAAAACTCTCTCTGCTCTAATACTTAATTATATCTGCTTCAGGAAACTTTCCTATATGCCAGATAATTTTCACCTGCTTGCATGAGTCACCTGTTAGTACAGCTGCTTCTTAATGGTGGTGCCTTGCAGCTGAGATAAGAATGAATTCAGCAACTAAAGATCAAGAGGTGATTTGATTGTCTAATACATTATTGTCTGCCACTGGCAGAAAACTTATTTCCTTATATAAACAAAAAAATGGCAGGATCCAGTAGCTAAAATGAGGAAAAGAAAAAAATTAGGGCTAGAAATAAGATAAAGATGTTTAATGTTGAATGTAACAAATAACTGGAAACTGTGCTGGGCTCTACTTCTTAATATCTACTGCAAGATAGCAGAGTGCAGAGCCAGAACTTCAGATCAGCAGACTTATTCAGGGAAAACGCTAGGTGTGATCTTAAAGGAGCTCTGAGAAGTAAAGGCACTGGGGGAAGCTGTCAGGTCTTTCAGAACATCATCTTAAAAGTGCAAGAGCAATACTTCAGCGGACATATCAGAAAATCTGCTTGACTAAGCAGGGAACTTACGGTGTAGAGACAACATTAAGAGGCAATGAGTACCCTCAGTACAAGACAGATATGGACAAACTGGACCAAGACCAGTGGAGATCTACCATGATAGTTGGGGACTGGAGCTTCTGCTCTGTGAGGAGAGGCTGAGGGAGCTAGATTTGTTCAGCCTAAAGAGATGGCTTCAGGGAAACTGAACAGCAGCCTTGCAGAATCAGAAGATGGGTCCAGGCTCTCCACAGCCATGCATGGTGACATGGTGAAAGACAACAGGCAAAACTTGAAACCAGGCAGATTCAGACTGATATGAAGAGAAACTTTTTCACCATGAAAACAGTCAGGCAGTGCAATAGGCTACCCAGAGAGTTTCTCTCCATCCTCATGGGTTTTCAAAACCCAGCTGGATAAAGATCTGAGCAAACTGGTCTGATCTTACAACTGGCCTTGCTTTGAGCAGGAGGCTTGTTCATCCCACCTTACTGGTGATGGGACTGAGCTTTGAGTGTATTTGCCCTAGGTATTCTCTGTTGTCAATGAAGAGAGACAAACACCTCCACTGGGCAATTCACATCTAAATGGACTGATAAACCTCTGTTGGAGACCTTTTTGTCTCCTGTGACTGTAAAAAGAACTCAGATTAATGTCACAGCCTCAATAATATTCAGACGTCTCTCAGTGTTCCAAAGAGCCAGCAAATATTTGCCTAAAATCTTGTTTAAATTTAGAATTTAAATGGAAGTAGACATTATCTGACCTAATTTTAGTCCTTCTCTATGTCCTGACAAAGGAAAGTAAATATAACACAGTCAATGCAAACATACAAGAACTTAAACCTATAGAGATTTGTTGCTACCTTAGGAATTGCAGCTGTACAGCCTGATGTTGGGGTTACTTTCTCTGTCTTGCCACGGGGAAAAATCTATATTAAATTTCATTCAGTAAATCATTAAAATGATAAAGGAGGATTAGAATATATTGCTGAGCCTTAAAAAGTGAGCAGACTTGAAAATTTTCATAGTAAATAAACTTCCAACTTTTTGTGCAAGCATTACATTCTGCAACAGCACAAAAAGAGGGATTTGCATTCACCCAAGTAATAAATTCATGATTTCTTAAAATATGGATATGTGCACATACTCAGAGTGTAAGAATAGACTACAGCAAGTGAGGTACTGTTCTTCAGTAAGGGACTGCACTCTGCAGCAGCCCTAGTGGCTAGAACTGTGTATCGCTAGCAAAATGACAGGGAATTTTTGTGTCCTTCATACACCCTGATTTTGATCTCATAATATGGACAGTAAGTAACATAAGGCAAGTGTACACCTCTCTCTGCTAATTGCCAGTTTCCAGAGAGTCATGGTATTCTCGCACAAGGAGCACCACTAGTCCTAAAGAACACTAGAAAAGCAGAACCTTGCTGAGATTGACAGTCTTCACCATCTAGAAAACTCGAGATATTTTAGCAATATGCTGCTTATGTATTTGTCCAAAAATAATTTCTGAAGCACACATCAGTTCCATCCACCAGCTAAAAAGGTCAACTTTACATCAGCAAAGAAAGATGAAAAACCTTTCTGCCCTTTCCACATCATTTTGAAGATGTTCTTTGTAAAAAAATGTCCTTCTCATCTAATCAATTTCTTTTTCGTAAATACCATTACACTAAACAGCTCTTGGAACATTTTATTAATTTTTATAAGGACCCACTCCTTCCTCCAGAATACGTTGTTTCAGATTTGTTTTGTTTTCCAGCCTCAGCCTTCACAACAGCACAAGTGCACTTCAGTTGTAGCCTCCCCAGCACAATGCACCTTTGCTTGTGCTGGTGCAGGTCTGCTCCCCAGACCACAGGAAAAGCTCCAGCTAAGTCACTGTGAGAACAAATAAGGGCACAGGCTGCTAAATCTTTCTGAAGGTAAGAAAGAGCATTCTCTTGCTATCATGCTTGCCATCTATAGAACAAGAATAATTTGTCATTAAGATATAATGCTCCCTTTGCCCATTATCCATCTTTTCAGAATGACAAAACTCTGCATTACCAAAATGGCCTTAATTTTGACCAGAATAAAAACAGTTTGAAATAGATGTTTTAAGAAATCCCTAATCTTTGTAATTACAAATCAAATTTCTCTATTTTTTTAAAGCAACATATTAAGTATGCTACAAATAAATCAAATAAATTACCAGTTTTAATTAGGCATAACAAACAATTAAACAGATGACATTTAAAATTATTTTTCACCACTGAGGGAAACATGATTTAAATCGGTGTTGATCCCAGTGCTCCTTATGGATATTCCTTCAAATTAAGTGACATTCAAAACTATCATAACACTTGCAGGGACAAGTCCATTTCCATTTTTCAGTATTTGAGGTTTCACTTTTAGGTCAGGTTTTTTTCAATTACCAAACTTCCCTGGAAATGGTTCATGTCTTAAAGTTTCTGCTCAGCTCCATAGTATGTAATTGCTGAACAGCTGCACAGTCATACCAACCACTGATAAAAAGGCATTACAAACTTCTAAGCAAATCATATTTATAATGCATAATATTCAAGGCCAAAGAAAATCAGTAGTACTTCAAGGCAAACTTCTGAAAATAGGGCAAGAGAATCTTGGGAAAGAGGATGGTAAATACTGTGCAGCGATGAAAAGATGCAGCTGTCTAAAACATAACTCCCGTACAGCACATTGAAAAAGAAAACTACCTTACTTTTGAAGGCACTCTGTCTCCCAAATTAGAGTATTATCTACAGCTAACTGCTTTGTGGAGTGGTGTAAAAACCCTTACAAGTTCAGTAAGGCAAAGACCTTTACTAGGTACCTAATTCTGAGCACAAGGGTTATCTCTCTGACTGTACACATTTAAATACCTCAAAGATTAGAACTTGGAGGATATTTCAGGTGATCCAGAAGCCTCAAAGGAGATGCTCTATTTCCTACTCTGAATGCTTTTATTTAATTCTTCATTTGCAGTGGTGTAAGTGAAGAGTGAGTTTGTTGAAATCAGCAGAGTAAGCCACTGTAAACCCAGCCAGAAAGGAAATCTAGCAGGTGCACATTACACTTGCAAGCTTTACTTAGTAATTGTCATCACATACATACACATTTTCTGCAAAGCGTCAAATGCTAAAAACAAAGCAAAGATGTTCCATATTCACTAAAAGGTGACAGACGAGTTTTAAAGGCTGCAAAGTACAATAGAGCATTTCACCCAGAAGATCATTTTCAAGAAAAACAGGAAGCCCAAAATGAGGACATGAATTCAGTTTTTGTTCTGTTGCCTAAGAGAACTAAATGTAGAATGGTGTCTTCCTGCTTGGACTGGAAGTGTGATTCCCATCAGCAGAAATAAGTGCTATGTGTGCGCATTGAGGGTAGAACAATTCTGAGGCTATATATGCAATCTGGAGTGCAAGAAGGTAAAAGCAGATTTGCTCCAAATGAAAGAAGTGAGAAGCTGAAGTGGCCATTTTTGTAGCTAGCACATTGCTGAAGATCTTAGATTGTAGAGAGAGTTGGAGAAACCTATTTGTAACATATGTTACATTAGTCAGTGTAAGACTATAGCTATTCTGTTTTATATACATATATATATATATAAAATAATAATAATAAAAAAAAAAAAAAAGAAATCACACACACACAAAAGAATATGTTTTTAAAACATTAGAATTATGACACAAATAAGTCATAGTGCTTGGGGAAAGGCCTCAGGGGAACAGTTCTACAGACAAACCCCTGCAAGGGAAAATGCTTCCAGGGAATGTCTCCCTAGACAAATCTCCTGTTAAGCAGAATGCCTCTGGCAAAATGCTTTTGGTAAAATGCTTCTCAGAGATGATGACTCTCTTGACAAAACCTGTGCTTTCTCTCTCTAAAAGTGTCCGAAGCCTGGCTTTCATTGCTGTCTATCAGTGGGCTGAGCCCTGCTCCTCACTGTCTCTAACCAATAGAAATAAAAACTGGAACCAACGGCTGTCTGCACCCCAATGATTATAAAGCCAGGGATTTCCATAATCACTGTTATTGCAAATAATAGAAAAGAAGTAAGGCAGTTTTGTAACATGGGATAGAATTGCTGAGAAATATTCATACCGTAGTCAGGCAAATCGGTCCCCATCAACCAACCTGACTGCAAGGATTTGCATATTTGATTACAAATATGCAGTAATACTTACATTGGGATCTGCCTGCCTGAGAGACTGCTTCTATGAGAAACTGTGGAATACTTAGTTACCTGAGAAATCCTAAAGTTACATTTTCAATTAAATTTGTCTCTTTTTTTCACATTCCTTGGATTATATGATAGAAATCTTAAATTATATACTCACAACAAACAGGACCAATTTAGTTTCTCCCTTCCTCACTAATCTATTTATTCTGTGGCTGTCCTCTTACAGTAACTGCATCCTCTGAGGGAATCTTTTTCAGTCCTTACAGACAATACATACCTAGAGAACAAACAGTAATCTTCAATCTACAGTATCAGTTTCCCCTATTGTGGATCGCTTACCTCTTCAATTCATTATGGTATAAAAAGTATTATAGTAACATTAATATTTTTGACACTGCAGAAAGAGTGGGCAGAGGGGAAGTGTACATTTTCAAAACTAAGCATTCTGAAGACTTTCCTACCTAAAGTGCTTCCATTTCAGTTTCCTGCTCAACCTGAATATATTGGATGCGATCTGCATGCAAGTTTGAAAATGTTGATACAGGCTCATATATGGAATATCTTGTTGCCTCACAGTTTAGACTGTAGGTGTGATCCTGCTCTCCTAAACCCTGTCTGCACCAGAATGCAAGCGTGTGAATTCCCCTTACACCTCTGACACCAATCCATTCCTCCAACACATGCACATAATCCTTTAAATACATTTCTGCTTGGCCTAAAAGTTCCTGAGGTGTCTGAAGTATGTCTCCCATAAGAACATATCTGTAATGAAATACATTGTTTGTATTTCTAATGAATTCTGTTTGGGTAAGCTGCATTTATTCTCATAATGCAAGGGGCATCGATGTGTATCATCAAACATTTGAGCTGTCATTTTTCCTAGCACTTGCTCTTACATGGGCCATTTAGATTAGAGAACCAATTCCTATTTATTTGCTTTTCTGTATGTATCTGTGCTCTTCTTTTCTGTTGTGAGTGAATAGATACAAGGAAAAAAATACAAATATAGAAATCTTTGCAATTAGAAATACAGATAATTATGCTTGAATATAATTTGTAAAGAAAACTCTTTATAATGCTAAAGCAATGAATACAACATTTTCAGACACATCTTTATTCAAGTAATTTAGAACTAGGGGCTTCCAGAGCTGGGTAGAAAAAGTGTTTTCTAACATCCTGATAATTTCAAGATTTCAAAATATTTTCTGTTCTGCATGAGAATAGAAACAGAAAGAAAAACAAAACAAAACAACAACAACAAAAAAAAAAAGAGACAGTAATTGACAGTAATTTAATTATATTTAGTGATGTGGAAAACCACAGTTTAAATGTCTAACTTGGAACTGAAAATTGATTTTCTGATATTTTCTGGGGGATTGGAGACTATCTGTAAGGTATATGAAACACCTTAATGGATCTGGGAAACTTTTCGTGATCAGAGTTTCAGTAAAACTATACACCGCCGTTAACAAGTTTGATTCAATAAGTCAGCATTTTCAACCAAAAGGAAAAAGAAAGAAAGAAAGAAAAAAGTCAGTGCTCATCAGAGTACCAGACCAGCAATAGCTGATTGTATCCAAATGTTGGTATAGTAGTCATTTTATTTTTGTTTTTGTTTTTTATTATCATTATTCTGTAGCAAGTGAATCATTTGTCAATCAAAATAAAATTACAGTCAATTTCAGTCTATGGTGCACGCTCATATCAGCTATCTAATTAGACATAGTCAACGTTATGACTCATAAGCTAATGAGATCTCCCCTTTTGATTCAAAAAAGGAACAGAGATTAACTCACTTGAGAAACCGCTTTCCCACTTTGAACATTAGACCATAGTAATCACAAGATCAAAAGCAACTTATTAAAAGGGTGTATTCCATACACACTGTATAAACTTATTGCATAATATCCTAGTAGTAAATTCTGTGTTCAAAAAAATTAGTCACAGAATTGCCCTTTCATTCATTTATTACATATAAAGGGAATAAAAACTGTAGTTGTAGAAACGGCAAAGGCCATCTTATAGGCACAGCAAAGCTCTTTCTCACAAGAGGAGGCTGAACAAGTTGCAATCAGTTAGCTTGTACACCAAAGGAATAGTGGGGATAATACCATCATGCATTGTTTTTCAGGCATCACCAGGTATCGCCAACAAAATTTAATTTATTATTCCTATAATTAAAAAGTGTCAATGCTTCTACGTTCTTTTTATTTTTAGAGAAAAGCTTTACATTTTTTAAATTAAGTATGCAGAATGTTGTTAATGCATAGTTAATATTCTGAATCTACTTCTTTACACAGATTTTTTTTAGTCTGCTCTTTTTTTGTTACAGAATGTAAGTCCACCTCCAGAAAGACTAATTTAAGCACTGGTATATACATATTTCTGGTGCCTGCTGAACTTTTTTGTAATCAGTGTGACTAGGTTTAAATGCACCTCGTACATTAAGGTGAGTGTCCTGGCCATCCAGCAGCAGGGTGGTTATCAGATTCCCTGTCTAGTAGGGTGCAGTCCAGAAAGGTAGCTCCTGCTTCTGGAAACCATTTCGCTTGATGCTACCACTGGGAAAAGACTACACAAAAACAAGGACTTTGGCATCTATCTTAATTACAACCAGGTCATCTCTGTTGTGGCTCCTTTCATCCCATGAAGCTGGCACTCCTCATCACACAGGCCTGAGGGTCATCACACAGACTTTATCACAACCACAGCCTGATGGTTCATCCCACAACAGGGCTTTGGCCATCCCCCAAAGGCAGAGGAGATGGGTAGCCAGATCCTGGCCAGGCTAAGGAAGACTCGCAGTATCCCTTTTCTCTTCCTCTGCCATCCCACTGGGTCCTATCACCAGGTAAGAGTTTCAGTCAGCTTGATATTATTTAGAGGTAGTAGTGGCTTCACCTGACACTGATTTTGCCAGCTTTTCTGGGTGTTAAAAAAAGAGCAGCCTGAAACCGGGCAGCCACCCAGCTGAGACATCACTCTCTAAAATGTAAGGCTTCTGAGTGCTAATGGGCCACGTACTTCAGGTGCCATACAAACCCTTAGATAAAGAGGGATATGAGCTTGTACCATCATTTTCAAACTTACATGCAGAAAATTACGCTTATCAATTATATTCTTTTGAGGAATATTTTGAGGAATGTAACAACAGCCTGATTATCACAGATCTCCAGTTCCCAAAGCTGCTGGGAATAACATAATCCTAACCCTCCTAACAGTTTCCATCATTAGAATTGTTATTCCACTGCCTACAAATCCTTTCTTAGTTTTAGTGTTGAATTAGAATGTTGAACTTTAAATTGACACACAAAGAGCAAACCAAGGCAAATTTTAAAGCACCAGGATCAGTATCTTTGTTTGAAGGCAAATGCTTCCCAAATTAATGAAAAATTTCAGAGGTTCCCACTTTTTAGCTGTCTCTTAATTTGTGACAGTCTCATAGACTCAGTTTTCCTGCCCACTCACTGTAATTTTTTGTGGGTTTTGTCACTCTTAACAAAGGTTGTACATTGTAATAAAGTGTTGCAATGGTCTTAGTCTGTAATGGCATTTTGTGGAGCCACTTAAGCCAAGTGTTTGCTACCTGGATCTTTGTGGTAAAGGGAGCACGAATCAATGCTGATTGAGTGACTGATCAATTGATCTTTCCAGTCTTCTCACTCTACACTGTCAAATACTCATAATCTACAAATAACTAGACTGATTATACCAGGTTAGAGGAGTTTTACAGTGGAGTGAGACAAACTGCAATATTTCACAGATTGATAGGCTATGGTCTCTGCAAGATACAATATAGAGGAGACAATCAATTGCTGCTTCAGGACCTCTCTGTTCTCTGTCTGCCTCCATCACACTGGGCTCTCACCAGGGCACCAGTACTGAGCACGTCTGCATTTCCTGGCTCAGTGAGCTTCATGAAAACAGAAAGATAACTATGTCCCTGAAAGGGTTTTCCCAGCATTTGGGGATTCCCTACCAGAACACTTGCAACCGGTGTTCATTCTTCCTTTTCTACCTTTCTGCTGCAGGTGCAGAGCTGGACCTAGTGTGGGAAATGTATGAATCCTATTACACAGACTTAAATCTTTGTGCACTGAGGCTGTGCACACAGCCTGGCTAGGGACAACACAATCAGTCTCAAACAGATTTGAGTCTTCTGATGTGAGAAAAAAGGCTAAATATTTTAAACCTGACATATCAACTACACAACTACTCTGCTTAGTAAGTCTCAAAATCATTACTATTCTAAATCCATGAATTTATTTATTTATTTATTTATTTTTTCCTAAAAATCTGTTAAGGTTCTCTACATCAACTACTCCTCCAAACTGTACCAGTGGTTGTTATAGGGGCAGAATCCATGAAGGATCTCACAGAGTACATTAGCTGTAATCAGTACGTCCTAAGTGAAAACTTTTATGGCTTTGAACACAGGAACAGAAGGCTCATGTGACAGCTCAGCTTGATTTGTAATTAATAAATCCACAGGTCTCTCAGCAAGTGTTCCTACTGCAAACGATTGTTCTTCCAAATATTAGGACAGAAGCTGACTCCAGCAAGGTTGAGGCTGATGGCCAGCTAATTTGGGTAGCACATGATGCTGAGCATCTGCTTTAGAGCAGATGCTAAAGTCTCCTTCTCTTGCAGACATACTGCTCCCTTCTGTCTGTAGAGGTTCTAGTAGATGGTGTAAATGGAAACAGCAGGGACATACTGGAGAAACCAAGATGGTCCTATTTATATCTGTTCCAAATAGCTCAAATCATAACTGCACCAAAATACTAAGAATCTTTCTCAAAGGACATCCGTATGTGTGCTCCACTTCAGACAAGTGGCCTGTTTTTTGGGAGCCTGGTCACCACAATGTGACAGCTGACCACTCAGAACCTCTACAAAGCAGGCCATGATGAATAAACGTTGTTCAGGATGAATCCATTAGTCATGCATGCTTTAAGAGTGCCTTCACTCAAAATGCTTCAAAACACTGAAAAGGCTGCAAATCTGCTGACCACGGTTATTCAGTGATATCTCTAGGAGCTCTGTGGCAAGAAAGCCAGCAGCTTTCTGGCAGCTTGTCTGCTAAATCTTCATGTTGGCATGAAATTTGTTTACAAGACTGAGATAATATCCTTCGATAGTTTTTCCCTGAGTGGCTACTAACTCTTCCTACTGAAATTTTAATTGAAAGCTATGATAATGACTCAAAATCCAGTTAGAAAAAAGTTACTCAATGGGCAATATATAAAAAGGATAAAATTTATAGAAATTAATTTGCATTCAGCTATTATGTATGAAAATAATTTTAATATTTAGCAAAAATGAAATCTATTCCGTCTAAATGTAGAGAGCTTAGATGCTTGTGTTAGATTGATGTAGATAGATGATGGATAAATAGATATATGTAAATATTAATGATAAAGGAAACCCAAGGAATAGACATTTATAACCCTTAACTATTGAGAGGATATTTTTAAAGTTATTTTTCACCTTCTTTTCCCATAAATACTTTCATTTGATCTTAACTGACCTGCC
This sequence comes from Anas platyrhynchos, assembly GCF_047663525.1. Taxonomy (NCBI): domain Eukaryota; kingdom Metazoa; phylum Chordata; class Aves; order Anseriformes; family Anatidae; genus Anas; species Anas platyrhynchos. The sequence continues at coordinate 21,927,512 of NC_092587.1, read as the reverse complement.
GGAACAGGGGCCAACTATCAATTCTGTGCTGCAGACATCTGTACCACCCCCAAAAAACAGAATGGAAAAGACCAAATTTGCTTCACATACATCAGTTAAGTATTTGGTGAGGAATTTTGAGTCATGACACACAGCAGCAAGTTAGAGGTGAAAGAATACATACTACGAAACTCACAGATGTGGGGATTGTATCAACATCTGACTCTGACTCAAAACATATTACATCTATTTTTGAGGAACAGAAGAAATCATTGCCCTCTGGTGGCCAATATGTCATTTCTTAAGTATTATGGATTCAAACTTTAAGCAGGGTATATAGGGATGATAATCCACTCTCGCATATGTAGAATTAAAATTCATAAAGGAGAGTACCTTTTATTGACATTGATGTAAATGTCCTGTCTTTCATAGTTTCAGGATACATGCTCTAAATAAATCCTTTCAAACTCCAGATGCACTTTGGCCCCCTACAAGAATTTTCTCCAGTTCAAATCCAGTTTATCCCATACGAACATGCATCCATGAAGCACAGGCGTGTATGCTCCCTTTGCTCACTGTCAGGAACAAAGTATGTTTTCAGCACCTGATCATCTCTACCAACAATAATTCACATTTAAACCTAGTAAGGCACAATTGTATTTCTCCCTGAGGATGCTGTTTATTTCTTGTCAGCCACCTCTGGATGAGTTTGAAGCGTAGCAGTGCAGCCAACCTAACAACTCATATGGGGAACAGCCAGAGGGACCTCTGCCTGCCTGCCCATACACAGGTCAGTGCCAAATCAGTCCCAGTACCTAGGATGCCACGGTGAGAAATTTGTTTTGTTGTGCCACTGCATTCAGCTAGGTTATATGCACACACTGCACATGTACCATACAAGCAGATTTAGAAAGGGTACTGCTTTCTGAAGCACAGTTTGTGCTCACATGCACACTCAGCAAGGCAAATAGTATACCGTAGCTCACTGCCAACCTTATTCTGATACACCATGAGGTTTAAAGAACTGCTAATAAGAGCTTCATGATCTTCATCATGCATGTTAAAATCCTGGTTGTTCATCATTTTACCTAAACAGGACAGACTCTTTAGTTAGGCTCCTTGCTTTAAAATCATAACTGCTCTGCTGATTGTACTGAAAATCCAGTTCAGGTTTGGGGATGATCTGAACTTCTTCCATTTCTTTTCTTACAGTCCATCGGAGCAGGTCCCACTGCACCTGGAGGGCTGCCTCTAGAGGTCAGTGCAGAAAGTGCAGCCATAAAGGCCCATCCTCTTTTTGTCTTTTACTCAAGCTTTGAATGAACACTACTGGATCTGGAAAACTCCCAGGGAATCTGTATCTAAGGGTTAGTTTATTGACATAAAATTCCATTCATTTTAACCACGGGGAACTTAAAGGAATTCTGCTTACAGGCTGGTTTAGCCCAGTAATTTTCCTGGGAATTAATACTATCATTTCATTACTTCTTCTCTTAACTTTATTCCATCAGTGTAATTACAGATTCTTATCGCTATTTAAAGCAAAGAATAGAAATGACAGCTGAGTTGAGCAAAAACACTCTGAAAGCAACAAAGGGGAAGAAAAAAAAAAAAAAAAGAAAAAAAAAAATCCAAGCCTCAACAGAGTAAAATCAGAAAAGCAGTCATCTAGAAAGTTGCCTATGTTAGAAAGGAGTCAAACAGTCAAATTAAGAAAGATAGAGTTAAAGGTTTTTTTGTTTGTTTGTTTGTTTTTGTTGTTGTTGTTGTGTTTTTGTTTTGTTTTTTTTTTCCACTCCTCTATCAGGTGGCTTTATCCAGTTCTTAAGAACGATAGAAACAGGATGGAGAAGTCGTTCCTGAAAGGAAGGATAAGATCTTTATCCTCCAACCTTAATGCTTATGCACGTAAGCACTCACTGATTTATGCCAGAACACACTTTTTATATTGCACAACTGACTGCTGTGTTCCCACCTACCATAAGCTTACACTGTTCTTATTTGCATATTTAATTATGGCTGCTTTCTTAACTAAAACATTCTTGTATCAAAACCTTGTCATCTTATTAAAGCCCATGTATTCCAACATTAATCTTCCTATAATGAACCAATTAGAGAGGTGAAGGGTTGGCCTGTGGAATGGTTTTGTTTGTTTGTTTGTTTTTGAATATGTGAAAAGCTTTGATTGGATCTTTATTTCTTTGCATGTAACTACCTTTTTAAAGAACAATGACAAAGGCTAACAATAAAAACAGAGTGATAGAATTGAATAAATTTTATGAACATTATGTTGACTATAACAAATGAATAATCTTTTATTCTGAGTATTGGCTGCAATATGACAATCGTCATTTTACAGTGCTATTCATTTCATTAGAGAAGGATAAGCTTATTTCACTTTGAAAAGCAGCTTTTAATATCTTACAGCTGTGCAGCTAAGATGTTTTTCTTCTGTCTTTCTCAGCCATCAGATATGCTTTATTCTGGGTACACCAACACAGTACTGAGTGCAGGCAATATTCTTATTGATTACAGTGCATAAAAATGGTAATCAAGCACTTCAGCATCATATCCAGTATTTGGGGCTTCTGGGGTATTGACGTTGGAATAGCTGCTATGTGGTGTTTCTGAAACCACCAGTATTTTTAGCAAAATTGGTGCAGATTTTAAAACTGGTCTTATTTCCCCTAAACATTATTAAATTCAAAAATGAATGAGCAAGTATTCCAAATTTAAGAGAATCATGCCTACATTTATCTTCCAAAACTGGACCAGTGCCTCTTTATTAAATATTACCTACAGCGTATATATTCAGAGAGCAATTTTGGAAGCACCATCTTTTTGATGTAGATTCACCCCCCAAAAAAGTTCTGAAGTATTTCCTATATGCTTCTATGTATTAATAAAAAAATAAAAAGATTCTTTTGATGATCTGATCACAGTGTGCTTCTTGAAGTGGTGCTACCAGGGCATAAAATACCCATAAAATTATGAGCAGTATCCCATCTGCCTCGTGGAATTTTTTCTCTGGGATTTTACTTGGAAACTGTTGTTAAATCTTTATGCTACAGTAAATAGTAGTGCATTCTTCTTTAAAAATGTTTGAGATGCTTGCACTACAGAAGACTCAGCAGAACAGAACTGCGCATATCAGCATGACCCTGAGCATTTCAGCAAGAAAATCTCCTAGGGAAATGAGAATTTCATCTGGCACAGCAAAGGCAAGATGGGGCTTCAGTAAGGGTGTGTGTGTTGGCATAGCTAAAACAGACTGCAGCTGGAGGGGTTGGGGATGGTAGGGCTGAAGTCCTTGAGGCCAAATTGATACCAGCTGGCTGAGTTTATCTCAGGTAACAGCATCTCTGAGCAACAACGGCAGGCTTTAGCAGGTTCCTAAGGCCAGATGGTTCACCTCTATGTTTAAATGGATTTTCTTAAATACTGTACATGGCAAACAGATGTGGTTACACCAAGAGATATTTTGTTTTGCTATAACCCATAAGGAATATGAAGAAGTTCCTATTAGATTTCTTTTGAACTTCAAATGAGCGAGTTTTAAAAGCAGTCTGGTACCTTTTACTGCAAATACTTCTCAGTAGTCCTGATGTTTAAAGTCCATTTCTCAACAGTATGTGGAGATACCCTGGGAACATCATATGCCACTGTGCAGTCTCACAGGTAGCTGTTATGTTATTTAGAGTAAAAGAGGTTAACTGAGGTTCCTGGTTTAGATTGTCTACTTGTGGATGGCACCTCTTTTCTCTAAATCTCCTAGTGTACTCACAGACACTTTGCAATGATCCACCTCATAGCTGTGGAGCCTCAGATGAAGGCAGTCCAGCTGCTTGAGCACAGTTTGCCCATGATGTCAATACCACAAAAAAAAAAACAAAGTACAATATTTGATTTGGAAAAGTTGAAAGGGCACACACCGAAGGGATGATATAATGAGATTTTAGCAACAAAGGCTCAAATGTTATCTCAATAATTCTTTGAGAAAATACTCCTGCTTATGAGCCAAAAGCTATGTAAATTGATGGATAAGATCCCTCGAACAACTGAGTTAGAATTTCTTCCTTCCCTAGAATTCACTGTGATCAAAAGAATGACTTCTATTCACATTCCTTCTTTTCCTCTAGCTTTTTCCATTATATTCAGGGTCTACATGCATTCTGATTAGGAAACTTAAAAAAGCTTAGACATTAGCTGCTTAAGAATTAACTTCTTAAGACTTAACTTCTTAAGACCATATAAATTTAGATCCTCTTTGCTGTGACATTAGCCCAACAATTCAAGCAAATGCATGATCTGATTTAAGTTAAAAATTAAAAGAGAGAAAGAGAGAGAGAGAGAGAGAGAGAGAGAGAGAGAGAGAGAGAGAAAGAAAGAAAGAAAGAAAGAAAGAAAGAAAGAAAGAAAGAAAGAAAGAAAGAAAGAAAGAAAGAAAGAAAGAAAGAAAGAGGGAGGTAATTATGCGTCTGCCAAATACTCAGAACTGTACTTTCTAGTCTCTTCCTTTAATCTTAAGTCTACCATATTCATTTGTTTCCAATAAAAGCTTGATTAGCAAGGTGAACAACCTCAGAGCAAAACTGATCAACTGTGAGGCTCTCAGACTTCATGTTTCATGCCCAGCTCTGTTCTCTGGATCATTAACCCAGCAGAAGTGCAGAGTCAACAGTCCCTTTTCCCCTACCATGACTCACCATTGTTTCCTCTGATCTACTGCTGACATGTATAGACCTGTAAGAAATGGATCTGTGTTCTGGGAGATTGAAAATGAGCAAAAGCCCAGTGAAGATTTAAAGGCTTCTAAATGACAAATAAATGAGCCTATGTCACGCTCTTTTCAGATGCAGAGGCCCTGCATCTGCAGAGGCACTTTTAAAAGAACTGCTTTGTTTTCATTGAAATGCTGATATTTTAGCTCATCTTCATTTCGTTTTGAATGCATTTTCATTACTGAAAACAGATTCATAAACCTTTTGCTCTTGCATCTAACCTTTCTGGACACTTTATGTTAGAGATGAGAAGGACTTGCCTGAGTATGATTGAATTTGAACACTCTCAGCACTGAAACAGTGTGCCCAAACTGAACAAGAGGAACTGGACAGAGTAACGGGGACTAATTTTGTCATCAGGACTGCCTGCACAATTACCCCTGACTTCAGTAGATGTATTATATTGAACTGTAGGACTGGATAAATTGAAAACAAAAAGAGCTATTAACTGCTATATGCAGATCATATATAAATAAAAAATATCATTATTACTAGCCACTCAATCAGTCAGGATAGGATTATCTTTTAAAAAAGCATTTTCTGGCACTTTGTTCAGTTGTGGTTTAGATGTTGCACAAGATATGACATATTTCCTCCTCAGGAGGCCAGTTTGTCTCTGGAAATATTGCAGCCATAAGAAAGATAGTTGAGAGCAATGATCATTTTCTTAACTTCATTTAATTACTTGCTACAGACTCTAAGACCACCCTAAGTCATTTGGAATTATTTATCTGCAAATGCACAGTGCATGAAATCTTCTCTTCCCTGCTGCCAAATCAAGGGGGGCACAATCTCACCCTGCCACATGGACTCTCCAACAGGCGTTCTCAGGACTAGCACTCCCCACTGGACTGTATGTATTGGCTTAAAAGTAGCTTGAAATGACGAACTTTCTTTGAAACCCAGGATTTGAGCCAATTAACTTCAAACCATCTTTTGATCAACCTTCTGTTTCTATTATTTCTCTTGTTTCTTAACTGGAGCTTCCCTATGTGTGAGTCTCTTGTGAGGCTAATGCATCTGGCACTGCAGGCAGCCTCACTACTGAAGCAGGACCCGAAAAGGAGCTGCTATACTCCACCACATTATATGATGTTGCTCAACCCCACATAGTGAGGGATACTTTTGCTCTTTTCCTATGCTGCAGTCACTCATCAGTTTTCTTTTCTCTTATATCCTTGTGTCTTCTAACTTATTAAAATCATTTTAGTTTGTTTTTTCTTTCATCTCAAAAAAAACTGGTACCTTTCCCTGAAATATGATAAACTACTCAGAGAGAGAGAGAGAGAGAGAGGGAGGGGGATACAAGGGAGAGAGAGAGAGATCCTAATTTTTCTCTTTTTCTGAGAAAAGTTGAATAACTATTTTATGTCTCTTTCTTGTTCCTTTGTTCTGTTTTATTTTTGAGTTTCATATTCCATCCTTGAAAACTCCTTCTACTTTTTAATTTTCTTTTATTCCCACTTAGCCCTTAAATGTGTCTTCCATTTCTTCTCTTCCGCTTACTATCATCTGTTAATGTCATCACTTTTTGTCAATCCTCTCTCACAGATCATTTTGTATAAGAAAGAGTTTAATTATAATCTCTCTGGCATCATGCTAGACAACTTCCCCTAATTTGTTACCTAGACATTTATTATTACCTTTCACTTTTGGTCCAGTTACTAAATTCTCATGTCAAAAGGCTATTTGAATTAGCAGAAGAATTAGGATTTCATGAGACATTGTAAAACAACTTTACTAAAACTTAGCTTTCTTGCTTTGGTCTTCAACTGTGCCAAGATCAACTATTGCCTTTATGAAGTGATCATCAAAAGACTTATTAAACTTTACAGACCATTAAATAGTCTCTTAATCGTTTAAGGTGGAAATTTCAGATCTGCTGCATAAATGAGCTACAGTGGGTTTCACTGGGAGATGCAAAAGGGATGGGATGGAATGATTGCCCCATTTGGGAGCAAGTGTGGATTTCCCAGCAGCTTCATGAAGGCTGAGAACAGGAACAGAGGATCTACAAGTGGATCCCTCTGACCTAGCCATACAGATCATTCATTTTTTTTCTTTCAGAAGCACTGGCAGTTTCCTTCCCCTCTTTTCCCAAGAGCCACACAGTTATGTGACACAATAGGTGGACAAACCCAGTCAAAAGCCTGGGCTGGTATTCTGCTGGTTCCTCTTACACACAAGTCCTTTTGCAGCCTTTGGAACATAACAAGGGTAAGGGTCAAACTCATCTTGTCTGTATGGTACAATAAGCAGTATGGTAGAAATGTCAGTATGTCTCATGGCTCAGTTTTGGCTTCAATCAACAGCTACTATCCCAGAATATGTCCAAACTTAACTTGTGGAATAACCTGAGCCAGGTACTGTCCATTCTGGGCAGGAATGAAATTTAGCTATACAGATGTGAGCTCCTGGCACAAAGGGAGATAAATACATAAATAGATAGGTGGATAGATAGATAGACAGATAGATAGATAGATAGATAGATAGATAGATAGATAGATAGATAGAAGATAGATAGATAGATAGATAGATAGATAGATAGATAGATAGATAGATAGAGATAAATGGAAAGGCTAAAAAAGAGAGACAAAATGACCCAAAACATTTTCATCAATATTTTACAAGGAATAAGGTCATACAGTCTTGTTCACTACCAGTGTTTCTGCTTTAATACCTGATCTCCATATGTCTATGACATGCTGGTTAAACTGAAAAATAAGTTGGAAAATCAGATGTACTGGAGGTAGGGATGGACAATATTTATGGAGTTTTCTCACCCATCACTCTGCCAGGGCAAAGACTCACAGTAACGTGCAGTGGTTTTACCCAGCTGGGCAGCTGAGCTCCACCAGTGCTTTCACACTCCCCCTCCGCAAAGGGAAAGGGGGAGAAAATACAATGAAAAAGGCTCAAGGGTTGCAGTAAGGACAAGAAGATCACTCAACAATTATCATCACAGGCAAAACAAATTCAGTATAGGGAGATTGATATAATTTATTACCTATTAACTCTCCTGTGACCTAATAGGCTCCTAGAAACAGACACGTCTCTGGTCTTTTTCCACCTCAGTGTTCAAATATTCCAAATAGTCATAATTTCTTGTTGTATTTCACTCTCCTAATCACTGTTTAACTACTGTACATATTTTGCTCTTTAAACCTTTTCTGACAATGATTTCCCCAGATCACAATAATTCCTGTTTTCACCTTTGAAATTTTGTTCTATTTTTTCAATATAGTGAGGGGAAAGAAGAGTGAATATTTACACAAACTTGACATAAACTGCTACCTTTTTCCTCTGTGATGTGATGTAATCCTTCCAAGAAGACATCCTGAAATTGCACTGTTGTTCTCTATAGTTTTATCACAATGCATGCATATACTTAATTTGCTGTTCTTCTTGGATAGAAATTGCTGTTATCACTCTTTCTTTTCTGTCTTTCATGGAGTTGAGTAACATCACATCTTCTCTTGAGTCTCTGGTGCCATCACAGTTGTTAGTGGTCTTTGTAAATGGTCAGACACTCAGAGAGTTTCAGAGATTAGATATCATCTGGAATGGTTGATTTTACTCTGTTTATATATAACAAATATTCCCAAATCTGTTTTTTATCAATAGCTCTATTTACAAGATCTCAATTAGCTTCTAATTTTGTAGCCTTTTTTTTCTTTCTGTTTCTTGTTAAAGACAGAATTAGAAAAATGACTTCAACATAGCTATTTTATGTCTTGTTCAATTTTGTCTGCTTATTTATTTTTTAGCTCCATTTCTGTCCAAACTACTTTTCAAGTTATCTTACTTTCTTCCTGAAAGCCTTGTATGACTCTGAGTCATTTCTGAGAGTCAAACTGCACAGCTAGCCCCTACGAGCTTTCTCTACTTTTTCCTGTCAATATCAAAAAAAAAAAAAAAAAAAAAAATCTCACTGATTTGAAAACTGAAAGCAATGATGCTATGCAGGAGAAATACTCTCCTTCCTCTGCCTTTCATGTGTGAAGGTCTACCTATTTATCTTTCAGTGTCATCTCCAGCTCAAAGGCTTTGTCAACCTCAGTAACCACTGCTCTAGCCAGTACTCTCTTTCTACTTCATTGGTTATTACCGTGTCCCAATTCCCTCTGTCTCTACTGTGGGCTTCTAGGCTTCTGCCATCACCAACAGGTTGGCAAGGGTAAAAGTAACAGTGAGGCTATTTTCATTTGATGGCAAAGTCCTTGAGCTTCTTTGCAAATACAAAGAGTAGATACAAAGAATCCTTGAGCTTCTTTGTAGGTACAAAATGGATGTAAGAGATTTATAGGAATCTAAGTGACAAATACTGTTCTTTCCTGTTGTATTTGTACAGTATCTTGACCCAAGCCAAAGAACTTATGCCTTCAGGGTATCTTTCAGTTGACTTTGGCTGTTCAGTGGTTTAGTATCTGTCATTAAACATTTGGCTGATTAAAAAAAAAAAAAATCTTTGAGAAAAACTTCATTTGTGAGATCAGTAGACTCAAGCCACATCAACAAAGAAAATGTAATAGCAAATCACATGCAGTAATACAGATGTAAAATGACCATTTCAGTAACATGCAATGTTTAAGGCAACCAAATGAGCTGTTATGGGAAAAGTCTGCTAGAAGAGGAGGACCTTTTTCACTTGGCTGGCAAGAGAAACATAGCTGGTTTATCTGAGACAGAGACAAACCAGGGAAAGGAGCAGCCAGTGCATAAAGTAGAGCTTGTGGAGTCCTGTCGTGCTGCTAGTTCAGAGACAAATTCCTTTGACAAGAAGCGGCTCAGACAGTTCAGTGAATAACATTTCTTGATGAAATGATACATGTTGCAGTAATAACCTCACAGTATCTCTGAATGCTGTGGGATATTGAATCTGCTTTTCTGCTTAGCAGAGATAAATCTATTTTCAGAAAGGTACTCTTTAAGGAAAAAATTTACTCATGTCAAAGCAGTCACTAGCTTTAATTTCTAAGCTATGCCATTTGACTAGCTGAAGGATCACAGTGTCATTCCTCCCGTTGATGCTGGAACCATAATATTATCATTTTTATTATTACTATCAGACTGAAATAAACCAAAAATAATCCTCTGGTTTCTAACATGTATTGATTTTAATTCATTCCCTCCCTTTACTGCTATATCCATCTCCCCCTTCTCTTTCTTTTCTGCTTATTTTGAATCTTGCCTAGAAAATATAGATCAAACCCTTTAGGGCTGGTCCTGTGACATTCACCCTTTTCTGCCAGCTGTTTCTCAGCAAGCAAGAGGTAACAGCTAGAATTTCAGTGCTGGACTCATCTGAAAGCTGAAATGCCCATGAAATCCCATACCTTTAAAAAAGGCAGCATCTTTGGCTTGTGCCCTTTCCTAAGCCATCATACAAACAGCAAGGCTGAAAGGAGATGAAAGCAAGTCCTTTCAAACTCCTTTCTTAAGTTCTGAATGCCTAAGACTCACACAGTATTTCCAAAACTGTCAGTCCCTAATAGCAAAACCCTCGACAATGACAAAGCACTCCCAGCCATGCTGAATGACCTTACTGAATCAACCCAAAAATGCAACTTCCCAGGGACATTACAGAGCAGTGATATCAGGAGGGATGTCAAAAGTATCTGAGAATACCAGGAGGGATGTCAAAAGTATCTGAGGATACTAGCAAGGAGTTGTTTGTTTGGTTTTTTTTTTCTGGCTGGCTCATGGCTACCCATGTGTTAGCTTATTAAAAGTGAGGGATTCCAAACCTTTGCCAGTGATATTCTCCATGAATTGCATCATTCTTCAAATGCCCTGCTTATAAATGCATCTCCAGAGCACAGAAACTATTTATTCAGCATCACTCTCAAGTAAAGGACCACCATTCTTTTTCAGTCTATACAGTGGGTCTCCAAGCGGTCTGTCTCATTCCCTGTCTATGGCAAATCTGATTTTATTGCTTCATCCTGCAGCAATTTTGGCACATTGTAGGTCAAATGCCCTAAAACTGTTGTTTTCTGAAATTTTCTAATGTTTTCTACTAAAGCCTACTGACAGCTCTGCTCAAGCAGTTGCTATCAGATAATAAAGTGCTTTGGACACAGAACACCTGAATGAATTTTTTTGCAGGTACTTACGAGGTCAAGTAGTCTATCAAATTGGGTAATTCAAAAGCTATTTTTGCCTTAATGGATTTGTTTTAAATGTCCACAGCCAAGGTCAGCACATTAAGATGAATTTCCAGTGTTCATGGAAGGAGAAAATATTTTTGGAACTTTCCTTTTCCCTTAACACAACAGAAGTTCCTTTTTTTTATTATTTTTTTTATTATTTTTTATTAACTACTATAGGAATATTTGAAAGAATATAAGAATATCCCATTTCCCATCTGACTAGGATGCCCAAAGAAAGGTTTCATATATTGTAAGAAAACACCACATATATAAGTTGACAAAGCACTACACTTTTTGCACTAGGAGTGTGATTCCAGCTTGGCCCAACACTTGGTTATATACACTTTTGTAAATTCCAGCTTCATTTCAAACATAAACACCCATCCCTTTACAGTTTCCCTTATAGCAGCACACAAGAAAACAACCACACGAGGTCAAACCAATGGGCCATCTTTGACAGTGACAAGTAACAAATGCCTCAGGAAACAGTACGACAAACAGCAAAGCTTCTGACCTTCCATCTTAAGGGATGGTCTCAGACTAAGCTATCATGGGGAAAAAAAACAGTATTTTGGCAAGACCAAGGGGATGTACGCTCTATTTTGTTTCATCTTCACTAATGAATTTAATACTTTAAACATCAGTTTTGAGGACAGGACCTAGCAGTCAAGCAAAGGAACAATGTGAACTTTGCCTTCTTGAGACCAAATCCTTAAGGAGAACAAATTCACATGCACACAGGAAACATCACTGCCTAAGCTCTACCTACCTACACAATTAAAATTTCCTTTCTTAAAGCTCTCACCTGTTCTTCTTAAATATGTATCTTAATCAATTATTTATTCAAAATACTGTAACTGTACTACCTTCATCACAGAGTGGACATTTACTTGTTTCAATACAATTACTGTAACCAGTACGTTAATGTAAGCTCATAACAGAGATGCCATCATTACATGGATTTATGAGAAGAGCACTAAACATAAAATTGAGGTAATTGCCTGTGTGCTGCCAGGCTATTTTGCCAGTTAATATAAATAATATCATTCTCAGCATGAGCCACCAGAAGGACATCATCCTTAAAACTAATTCCTCACCTGCCACTGTCAGAAATTTTCACTATAAACTTGATGAAGAATGTGTTGCTAAGTGTTACTGACAGTCATATATTACTAGGGAAAGGTGGTTACCTCGAGTACCCCAAACAATCTGTTGTTTTGGTATGTTACCACATAAAATTGATTTAATGCCACAGTTTTCCATTTCTCTCTCAAGCACAGGCTGCTAATTTATTAGTCACGTATACTGAAATTTCTCCTTTTTCCATTCATGTATAAATTTCCATAAGCAAACTGAGCAGATAGTATTTTGTTTGGTTTATTTTTAAATCTTAGAAAAATAAATCACATGTGAAGTTTTGCTGATAATGCTATTGAAATGGATCCTATGAAGTGAGCAAATGTTAAGAGCCATACAGAAGATCCGACACAGGGATTGTTGTTATGCAAAAAAAAGACACAAGATTACTTATTTTATGCCTGGACATAAAAAGTTAAACAGCAACACCAAGAAGGATGACAATGAGGTTGTGTGCTTTTTTTTTTTTTTTCTTAGTAAATAATACTTTATTTGTTTTGAATAGCTGACAGTATATATTTGAATTTTTATTCATATTTAATCCCTAACTTCTTTACTTTTTGACTTTTGTCAACAAAAAATAGCTGCATATCTGACATAGTGGGTTGGGAGATTTGGCCAAGAATTGAACAAGAATAAAAACAGGTTCCTCAGCACTCAGGAATTTCACTCTGTGACCGATTTTGTCTTCATCCACCAGGCTCACTGTATATCAAAGGTGTTTATGAGACTATCAAATCCTACCATGAAGTATAAGCATGGTTATAACTGAAAAAAATGGATTTAAAAGCTTATTATACACTAAAGCCACCGAGTTTTTTGAAATACAGGATGATGGCCTGACAGGACCACTGTCATGCTCTCATTCACAATATCAGCACATACAGATAAATCCAGGCATTTCCTCATGCACTTTTGTGGTAAGTAATATTGAGTAATGTGGTAAGTAATATTGAGGCATATTATTATTGAGGTATAAATGAGAAAGATCTCAAAGAACTAAAAAAAAGAAAAATAAAGATTATGATGACAAATTATGTTATGCTTGATTGCTTTTCAGCCAATTCTAGAATGGTACAAAGTACTTCAAAACCCAACAGCTTTTAGTTGAATATCTAAAGAATAATGAATAGGCTCTCTTAAGGCTAGGGATTCCCAAAGCAAATTTTGTTTGTACCAATAAAGTTCACGGTACTAGAAAAGGACTGATATTATTATCTTTCAGGGAATGGACTAAGACAGCAGCATTAATAATACTCCTTCTGTAAAAGAAAGTTGCAGAGGGACCATGATTTTTGCAAACAATCTTCTATCTTCCCATGACAGGTGAAATGAATAATAATCAAAAAAGTTGTTGATAGGCTTTTCAAGAATAACAATTACATTATTCCTGAATATTTCCAATAAGTGTAGAAAATTACAGGGCAACTAATTTTCTGAAAAGTAGTGCATCTGCCCAAGAAACTGGAGAAGATATGGTGAAGAAAACACTAAGGATGGGAGTTAATATTTCATGATCCATACCCTCTTTTATAATATTATGTTTGGTTATGAACAAGTGCAGTCTCTGTGTATTTGGGGAAATGGAGTTTTTCTAGCCTGAAAAGACATTTCAAGAGTGAAGGCACTGAGACTTTAGCTATCTGAAAGTTAAGCAGCAGAGATAGATTTCAGGTAAGGAGTGCTTTCCAGCCAATTAATCTTTTAAGCAGTCCTCTGGCTGAGGACCCTGCAGGCCACAATATTGCAGTAGTAAGTTAATATTGCTCACATGGTGGCTCCAGGCTGAAATAGATGTGTCTTCTCTCTTCAGCCTCCTGCTGAAATAGCAGTGGTACCAACATTACCATGCCCTGTCAATTTTGCCTTCTGTGCACCAGTTTTTTAAGATATTCTTCCTGACTATTATTCTCCATCTAGTATTTCCTACTGATCGTTAGGGTCAAAACACAAACTAAGCAGTAGCTGTTCTCCTAATCTCATGATAAACTATCAAGGTTTTGATCTGGTTCCCTACTGGACAATTGTTTTTTTAAGTTATGGAACCAGGATTTTATTTTCCACCACACAGAACAGAAATTATCTTGGCCCATAAATCTCATTTCTTTTGGTTCAGTGTATATATCTTGAAATGGCTTGGGTAACTGAGCTAATAAGAAATACAGCTGGTATCAGCTTGCTAAGCTGACAGCAAGAATGTAAGATAGCACAACTGAACACATAGCACAGAGCAAAGAGCACCTGTGCATGAGCATTGTGTTGAACAGAGGGCAAGGCAGCTCAGACAGTAGGGGCTGTAGCTTAGCCACAATGCCATTCCCTAAGGCAACTGCGAAGTGCTCACACAAGGGCCTGAGGAGCCTGCTGATGAGGCAAAACCTCCTGACATGGGAGTGTGCTGTTTCTGGAGTTTGTGAGTAAACAAAGGGAAGAAATAAAATGAGAAATGTAAAGAAAAAAAAAAAAAGGCAAAGCAAAACCAATTTCATTATCCTACTGTTAGAGGGATGAACCAAAACAATTGGTCAGGATTTTAGAATATGTTTTTAAGTTAAACTTTTCTGAAAAAATAAGGGCAGCATAATTTATAGAAAACCTGAACTTTTGGTGTCTAATTTCTTCATTAACACTTGAGAGGAAAGAGGCATTGATAAACGAGGCTACAAACTAATGTGCACTGGGAAGAATAAATTACACAGACAATATGTGACAACAACAAACACCTTCAATGGTTATTCTCATCCTGAAAAGAAATGCTTGATCTTAGAGCTTCAGTAGCTTGACAATAGGATTGACGGATTATACGACCACAAATATCTGAAAAAGATACGACAAATGTACCCTCCTCAGCTACCCTGTGGGAGAAGTGCAATGTTACACAACACTTCTAATGATTTTCAAAGCGGTTTTGTTCACTGCACTTGTGAACAGAAGCAAAGTAATTCTTTACAGAACTCCCCGACCCTGTTCTCCCAGTTGCTTAGCTAAAGAGACCACGCGAACTTCCTATAATTTGTCAGTGGGTTGCCTCCCCTGACACAGCCTTATTTCCTTGCCTTTCACAGGCAATTCCCTTGCCCACCCTCCGTGTTGTTATCCTCTTTCAGAGGCCATCAGAGGGCTCCTGGCAAATACAGAGATGTCAGCTCCCACCAGCGTACTTTGTTTATGCCTCTCGGATATGCCAAAAAACCCTTAGAAACAAGCTGGGTACTTAAATAGGTTCAAGGGAAACTGGCCACAACAACCCCCTGGCTTCTGGCTCATCATCAGAAAAGAGGACTCCAGAGGGGCTGTAGAGGAGCACTGCCAATCTGGGGAGGAAACATTTCCTTCATTGACATTAGCATAACAGCAATATCAGCAGTAGGTCGGTGGAGAACTTTTCCCCATTAATCTTCCCATCCCCAAGCAAAAGCTTATCCAGATAAGCCCTAAGCAATCACTGGTGTACACGTGAAGAACTGAAGTAAAAATATATATATTTATAACAGTCTTGTTATATAAGGTAAAGTTAGAACTGACTCAGTACCTCACTGAATAACTTGTGGCATTAAGTTTTACAAAAGTCAATGCCTTTAACTTTCCAACTCAAAAATCTTCCTAAAAATATAATCAGGTTTGTTTGCCAAGACCTACTTTCCATCCCTGCATGCAGGCTGGCATTCACGATACTTTCATTCTACATTAATGCTGTTTTATATCAGCTGTTGCACTATTTTGCCCCTGGCAGAGATGGGTTGCCAGAATTGTCTTTTTTTTTTTTTTTTTTTTTTCTTCCCTTTTGAAAATATTGGCTTATTCTAGTTCTCAGATTTCCCTGGCAGTGTTCAGAGAAGAAAGCAGTGCTTAGCAGGAGGGATAAGGCAGACAGAGAGTCGCAGGGTTAATGCTGACAACAGGAAATAGAAATCAGGTTTGCTATTTCCACAAAATAAGCAACCTCATCGTCTTCTCAGTAGTCCAGTAAAGCACAGAGTGTGGAAGGTCCCAGCCAGGAATTTACTGCACAGCCTGCTCCTGTGCCCATGTTTGCAGCTAGCCCCTGCAAGGGGAGAGACACAGAGCCTTTTTACCCAGGATTGAGCCATTTTACACAGTCTCCTCATTTAAATTACACTCAATGTTAAGATACACACAGTACAAACAGGTGAAAAGTGATGTTACTGTTTAGGTCCTCAATATTAATCTCTTCTGGCTAGTGAGGGAGCATGATATGACTCCTTCATAACTATGTGTGAAAAGCGTAGCTGAAAATTAAGTGTTAACTATGTGTATATACCTGATCTCTTGCTTTGCAAACAGGCAATAATTGGCAAGAATCTGCAGACATACTGATACTGCCACTCAGGTATGTTCTGGCTGTCTTAGTGAAAGAAAGGTTTTAATGAAATAAATGTCAAGATGATTTCTTGGATGACTGCTTACACTAGGATTTG
Organism: Anas platyrhynchos; assembly: GCF_047663525.1. Taxonomy (NCBI): domain Eukaryota; kingdom Metazoa; phylum Chordata; class Aves; order Anseriformes; family Anatidae; genus Anas; species Anas platyrhynchos. Next base: position 21,911,024 of record NC_092587.1, on the reverse strand, counting down.
ATCTCTTGTTTATACTTGCTTAATATCCATAAATTACAGCATATGTTTCAGAAGCATGTAATTACACTTGTCATTCTGGGTGTTAGATTTGTAAGTACTGCAGACAAACTGTGCAGTGATAGATGGCCAGTGCAGACATCATTTATGGCAAGTTAAATCATTTTCCGAAAAACATGTGGCACTGTAAAATGAACAGAGTTTGTGTTACTGGTGTTTCTTTTTGTTTTAGAAATTCTTAACAACAACAACAGAATTTTACTAGCTTTGCTTTCCTGCTGCATATCCTACTTGACGATCCTTTGCTTAAAAATGTATTAAATACTGTTTAACTTTTCTAGGACAAATCTGTAACTGCATTTTACAGTATGTAGTAATACTATCAAGGTTCATTTAGTTGCTTCCTAAAGATAATTTCCAAGTCACTGGTATAATCATCAGCCACACAAAAGTGCTACACTGGTCTGTATGATGAATCACAGAATTGCAGGGGTTGAACAGGACCTTGAAAGATCATCGGGTCCAACCCCCCTGCCAAAGCAGGTTCCTTAGAGCAGGCTGCCCAGGTAGGCGTCCAGAATAGCTTCAATATTTGTCTAAAGTAACAATAAACGTTTCTCAATTTACATCATTCTGGATTTCTTTCCAGCACCGACCAAAAGAAAAGGAAATTTTTGCTTACCATTTGGCACTAAATCTGCACGAGTCACTTCATTCCATTAAACCAGCTTCTGACATTCTCACTGATATCGGTGGAAACTGAGCCTGTGCCCATGAGGGAACACTTGGCCCACACTTCTGAGATCTCCCTCCTGCAAAGCCAATGTTCAGCTGCTGGAGGCTTTCCTGGCATGGAGGACAACCTGCCACTGCAGGCAGGGTGGATGGATTTTAACTTGCTGACTTAGGATAGGCTGCTCCAGCGTATCAAAAGCACATATGGCTGGGTTTTGTAAACCGAAGCAAAGTTCCTCCTTGATATAAATCCAAATAAAATCTGTCACTAATAGTAGCACATGCATAAGCTTGTTTGAGGTCTAAGCCAATTCCACATCTCCAAAAGTAGAGCCATTTGAGCTACAGGCATTGCTTTTCTCACACATGGTCCAAGAGTGGCAGCTGAGACTACGTAGCACTGCCTGGATACAGGTTTCAGGCTCCTGCCATCACTTTCTGTTCTCCTTGGCATGTGGTGCAGGGAATGCAGAATTCAGCTTTTTTTTTGAGTGGGAACAAATGATGTACCTTAACATCTTTTTTCCCCTTAATCTTTTAAGCAGAAACTTTTAGTTAAATCAGTGAGATTCATGTATATTGTCATCTAACTCCATAACATTTTTTTTCAGTCACTGGATCTGAAAAGTATCCCAATTAAAATCATAACTACTGAATTCCTTCATTATGACTTGCAGAAAATATTGGTTGTGTGCTGTCCTTGCCTTCTCCAGCCTTCTCTTCATCTTAAGCCTTCAGTTAAGAAATACAACAGATGTAAACAATTTAGAGAGACTTGTATGTTAGATTTGAAAATAAATAAATAAATAAAAGCTTCTGTCGCAGTCCAATTATTTTATTTTATTTGTCCATTTGGCATTATTTTTATGGTTCATTTACTGTATGTTTTAATATTTTAATGGTCTTTAGTGTGTTAGAGGGAAGCTCCTGAAGCACTGCTGCAAATAGGAGCTATAAAGTAAAATATAACATTATTTATTACTATGATATCAGCCTAAATAACTACAGGATCCATGATATTCACAGTAGCCTGGAGAAAGAAGGAATGACAAACATCACTGTCAGTAGCTGCTGTGGGAGTGTCCTCCAATTTTCCATAGATGAAATAAAAAGCTCTACAGCTTTTATATAGAGCCCTCTGTGTAAAACAAATCAAAAGTAATTACAAGCCACTATGTCAAGGACAGAAACAATCTATGTTTTATGAGGGTGTGAAAATGAGACAGTTCATGGCAAGGGTTTTGTTCTGCAAAGAGCTCAGCCCTAGAAATTGAAGGACCTCTGCACCTGCTCAACATCTGGAGAGTTCAGAAGTGAGATGCTCAGTACCTTGTAGCACGAGATAGTTAGAAATTCCTAGCCTTTGGAAGTCAATAGGTCTTCTTCTATGAACCATGAACACAGATACCCACTTGCAAAGGTCCATGCACACTTCAGACTCATGGGGGATGAGAATCAGACATTCACAGGAACGCAGCCATCTGTCCTTGAGGACTATGTTAAACTAGGCAGCCGAAGACAGAAGTAAGACAAATCTTGTGTTACCATTCCAGTCAAGACTTTCAGATTTCTTCTTAAGGATAAAAGCTTGAGAGTCCATGGCTAAAGCATCTAAATGAATGCTACAGTATTCAAACATGGCTTACTGATAGGTTTCCCTGTGGCATTCAGCTGGACTTCTTTACAGGTTTGCCATTGGTTCCGTTGTCTGTCATCACCACATACCTGTCATTTTTTTGTAAATTTATCCTCACAATGCACCAGTATGTTCCAAAAGGAAAAATGAGGCTGTAGTAGCTGCCTGCATTATACTTAATAGCCTGGTGGTTAGAGTACTCAGCTGGGAACAACTAACCATTGAGTTATGGGGTTTTTGCACATGAAAATCTCTCTTGCTGAAGCTGTTCATGTTTTCATAAACAATTAAGCTTCCGTTGGACCTGCCTGAGAGTAATTCACTCCATAGTCCACTATTCAGCAAGGAGCAGGGATAGGTAAGTTCAAATCATTGCTCCAATGAATATTTAATGAATTCTAGCATAGATGAAATAAAATGTTCCCATTGTGAAGGCTTATCAGCAGTGAATAGACGGCATCTGGCAACAGCAGCATTAACTCACATACAGCTGTTCAGAAAGGGAAGAGCGGGAAGTGGTTTTCAAACATGCCTACTCTGACAATGTTCTGAGATGAGACCTCCCCAGGGAAGCTCCTGCACACAGAAGACTGCTGGGACAAGACCCATTGTAGCAGAAAGAAAAGTCACAGGACTGAAAGCTTATCTGTACAGAGTGCCCTGGAGGCCCTGTGAGGGACCAGAAAGCTTAAATTCACCATAAAATAGTCATATCTGTTGCTGTGGGGCTGGAAGCTCCATCTCCTTTACTACCTTTAATGCCCCACTCTGAATTTCAAATAATTTGAGCTTGTGTGTCGTGAGTAACTGCTCCACACCGTGACAACAGCAGCAGTACCACTTAATGAATGGTACCCAAGACTGGCATTTCAAAGCTATCACTTTATTTTTGCAATTATAAATTATAAAATATACAAAATGTAAATATTTTATTCCATATGGAGCATAAGCTATCATTTAGCACAGAACAAAACATTTTGGGGAGCTTTCCTCAACAAAATAAATCAAAAAACAGCCAGAGAAGAAGCCTCCAAATCCCAATTCAACATCATCATTTTTGTTCAGATTAAAATGAATGTTTATTTTTCAGTTCAGCTGTCAAACTAAGTACTTGTACAGTCCTGCTCACAGTACTGCATTCATGTTTTAGGTATATTAAACACAACAGAAAAGGAGAAAAATTGAAAATATGAAGCACCTCTTCTGAAAGGTGTAGAAATCTCTCTTAGCTCCTAATCCACTCCTGGTAAATCAGTGAGGCAGTCATTTGCCACTCAGCTGCCTGACGCTGCACAGTTCATAGGGATTTTTAGTCAAGCTACATGTAATCAAATAAATAAGCATGAAAAATGAATCAACAACCAAAAAAAAAAAAAAATAGAGGTTCCTGATACACCAACAAAAAATTGGAATAATTGTTAGCTAGTTGTTTCAAAATTGATTTTTCTCAAGCATTTAAGAAACAAATATCCATTCACTTAAAATAGACTATACATTTGCACGCACCTGTCTTAATTTTCTTTCATCCTACTCTACTTAATTTCATGTTTTGTTTTAATAACGGCAGACATTAATTTTTCCCAATCACTCTAGAATACACTGCAGAGATAAGCTTTAAAAATCTTAGTTCTACTGGGCAATAATCCAAATATTTTTTTCCTAATTTTTAGGCTTTCTTTCTTTGACAATCATGGTTTCCTAAGGGGGATGTACAGCCTCTGATTGCAGGTCAGGCAGGTTTCACCACTTGCTCCAGAGACTGATGACTTGCATATTTAAATCATACAGTGAGGCAGATAATCCCCTTTCATAGCAAAACCCAGGGGAGGGAGCTGTGTAAGAGGATACAAGGAATCCCTCGTTAAGAGCTTGCTGTCTGAAGCATGCCCCCAGCCCTTACTCTTATATCTGATTATCGAGAAGCCTTTATATTCACAAATCCCTTCAGGCACTGTGGAAGCAGAGGCGTTCAGACCCTGAACATCAGTCCTCCAGGGACACCTGGGCACCCAGCTCCACGCAAGCAGCGGTTGAGCTGAGGATTTGGCTCTGCCTGACTTGCCCAAGGTCGCAGAGAAGGTCTGTGGTGCAGCAAGACAAAGAATGTAAGGCTTCAGCAGGCACTAACGCACAGCGAGGGCGGTCTGTCACACTCAGACAAAGCTTTGCGAAGCAGACAAAGCCATTGAGCCAAGCAATTATTTGACCCATCCCAAAAATATCCCGTGTTTTCCTCAGCTTTTGGCTTCTTTACTCGTATTTTCTCCTGTACGTCAGAAACAAATGTTATTTGATCCTTATGCAAAGAGGCAATAAAATAAGTATAACTTGAACTGTGAATCTTCATTCCTGAATCACAAGTCCTTTGCTATTCAGCCTAAAAATAGAAATAAGAAAAAAAAAGGGGGGAAAAAACAACCTTTGAAACTTGGCAGGAACGGCAGGAAATCATACCTTGAGTCACAGGGCATTCTTAGCATCTGTTCCAACAGTAAGTTTTTCACACTCCTGTATGCAGCACAGCTACACTTCCTTCATATGCCGGTCCCTGAGACTAGCCCTAGCAATATTATTCTTTCTCTACAGTGCATCTTGTCCCAAATATTGTATATATCCAGTTTCCAGACAGCTGTTCATTTGGTTCTGGAGATATCACTCAACTCACAGTTTTTGCAAGATGGTTTCCATTAGGCCAAAACAACAGCTCCGACTACATTTAGGTTTTACAAGTGAAGTTGTTTAACATGCCAAAAAAAAATGAAACACTGGTTAATAAGATAACTTTTTACACTTGAATTTTCAAAGGGCATCAACAAATCCTATCCAACAAAGAAGACATAAACAGATTATTTTTGTCTCTCCTGTTTCTTGATTTCTAGTAGCATTTATTTTCATTACAAATGCTTCAGTTCTGCCTGAACTGAGCACAAAGAGAATCAGCCATTTAATCCTCAGGACAATACATATTTTCTTCACACTTTAGCAAGTAAATATAGCAGCTGGTAACTTTTAAATCCTGAGCTTTGTTATGCAAAGTATGGTAAACAGAAACAGCAAAATTAAGAGTGGAAATCACGGGCTACTTTATCTCAACACTTTCCTGCTGCTACAAAAATATGCGTTCTCATACTTCTGCCCAATATAATTTTGAGAAATATAGGAAATTTCACTTTTCTCCTGTCCTGCACAACTGGATTTATCTTTAGACAATGTACAACAGGATGTTTCTTGGCAATATACTTTCTAATAGTCAATATATATTTTCCCTCTTGAATCAACATCCTAGTATACATGGGTACCCTATTAATTCTTGTTCATCAGTGGAATTTGAGGCATTATTTTTGTAGTTAATCCATATTATACAAGACATTCTGCAGAAGTATGCCTGTGGATATCAGATAGCCAGCTCACTCAAGATCACTGCCGTCACACAGCAGCAAACCATCTATCTTCCAAATGAAAGTACCGGTAGCTCCTTGCAGGCTGATACCAAAATGATCACCATGGTCATTTCTGAAAATATCATGAACAAATAACTGAGGAGCCACATCTGTTTTGCTATCTGATTTTGTACCTGACAAAATCCCTTAGTGAAACAAGAATCTTGCTGATAGTAAAACCAATGGGATGCTGTTTTGCATGGACACAGGACATTATTTCCCTCCATTTTTTTCCAGCTGTATTTTTACAGCTGTATTGTTTGCTGGCTTCCCTGGAACTCATTGCTTTCCCAAAAATTCTTCATCATTTAAACTAGTCTAAGTGATGAAAAAATCAGACTCTATTTTGCTTCTAAGTAAGCAGAATTAAACAAGCAAGCCCTATCCAGCTGGCTACAGAAGAATATAGTCACATCCTATTTGACTGCAGCTCCTGACCTCAGCAAAAGTCAAATACCTGAATCAGAAAACAAGAATATAATAATAATTTAAGCAATAAATACTGCAAGCATCTTCTATAAACATAAACCAAACCTCAAAACACAAATTATTCTGATGCAGATAAATCATTTTTGCTCCTGTTTCACATTCCCAAACTATAAAAGAAATATGATAGGAAGAGAGCTTCCACAATGCCATGCCATATCTCAGCATACCTATCAGCAATAACTTATTTCAGAGAAGAGTCAGAGACAGGTATCTATCTGAAGTCACAAACAAGAAATCCTGCAGTGAGGTTAAAAAAAAAAGAAGAATAATAATATTAAAAAAAAAAAAAAAAGGAATAGAGCAAACTATCCTCTTTTTGCTAAACATGCACTCACACTCATAGACCTGATTCAATCCCCCTCTGAAACCATTTTACACTCTCTATTGAGGACACAGGCAGTCAAGGGCAAACAGCATCCTCATTTAAGCTCTGACTTAAATGCTTAATTGTCCTGTCAGAACAATAGAGGACATAATATCTTGCTTTTCTGATCTGGGAGCATATGTAGATCCCAGCCCAGAGGAGCATTTTGCTCTTGGCTATTTAATTCATTCAAGTGGAATTAGTGTCCTTCAGTAAGACTTTTGTTTAGATGACTATTTTTCTCTGATAAATACTAGCAAAAACAAGGATATACATTTAAGCACCGTAAACCGGTTTAATCCTAAAAGCACAATGTGCTTTAGGGAAAATAATGAGGATGGAAATACACAAAACCACAAAATCTACCAGTTGGCTGTAACACACAATAGTGCCTGGTTTCTGATGACAGTCAGAAGGCAAGACTATATGGCACAGCTGTCACTGTACGGAAACAATTATCACCAGGGAAAAAAAAATATAAAGTCTTAATTTAGTTTTCATCGCGGCTAATAAAACTAACATCATTGTACTAAAACACTGAAACAGCTTTGATGATCCTTAACAGACTCGGCTCCCCTTCAGCATGACATGGGAGCAGAGGAGCTCCGTCCTGAGAAGCCAGCATAGAGGCTGGTAAATCACATCCTTCCAGAGCACATTCCTGAACATCAGAACTCAGCTACCAGAGCTTCTAGGACAGTCCATAGCTTGGCTGTGACCTATGCAAGCCAGCAGTCTCCCTGTGTGCTGACAGGCTTCAGAAGTTACCATAGGTCAGGGATTTTTCCCTCCCAGTTGCTTGCATGCCGACCTGCGATTTGGGGAAATATGAATTTATCATACAGATGTGGATTGTTTGTGTCAGCTGGCCTCAGTGCCAGAGAATGGTGCCAGGTGCGTTTTGTTTACTATGAAAGATGTAAAGAATGCCTCCTAGTAACATAAGATCTTTAAAAAAGACCACTGCCAGGCACTTCTCCTAGCTTTTTGATCTTCTCATTTGCAGAATTGGCTACCTATATCAATATAGACATTTTTTAACAAATAACTCGGGGGTCTCTCTCACATGCAAACAACTTTCTTACAGAGGTGAGAACTCAGCAAAATTTTAGCCATGAAAGGGTGAAATAATTCTCTCTGCATATGCAATTTCCTTCTTGTGTATATGTGAGAGAAATACACACACACACACACACATATATATCCCCAACTGCTCATAGGGAAAGTAGAAAGAAAACCAGAGCATTGGTCTCTAATAGCTACAATCTCTTTGTAAGGTGCTTGCTTACTATGGTTAGGGAATAACACAAAAACCTCAACGTTTGAGACAGCTCCAGCTTGCCCACAAAAAGAGGGGAGATATCTCAAACCACTTAACCAACATTAATCAAGCTTCTGATTGTTTCTGTGAAATGGCTGGATACAATCAAATTAAAATGACAAAAGAGAAGCACAAAAAGGTCAAGAAATGCTTCTAAAGCCTTGTAGCAAACCAATGACAAACACAGTAAATATACAGAAAAACAAATTGCCACTTTGCTCTAACCACTGATTATAACTCCATCTAGGAATGGGATAAGACTGAAAATAGTAGATTTTTAGATGAATATTTTATAAACTAATATATTGTAAAATACTAAATGAATGCATCAAGTTGCTTTTGTACTTCCTTGCCTCAAGCAGTTTAGCACAAATAAAATTTGATGCTAATCAGTTCTAGCAGTTTTCACAGAATCTGGAAATCTATTATATCCTCTGGCTGCAGCTAAAAAATTTCTCAACAATTTCATTATTGATACTTGCAAAATATCTATTGTACATATAATTTTATCTTGGTGTTGACCTGCCATTTTTCTCTCTTGACCGAAACACATTTAACCTGGCACTGACAGAAAAATCACAGTTGAATTAAGAGAGATTTTTGCATAATGCAAGTATCTACTACCATGGAAATATACAGAGATATGAATGTTCTTTCTGTCTAAGAGAAGCTGAATTATGGGGAAAAAAATGAATGATTATAATGATATTTTCCAGCCAATAACAAGGCAAGATGTTCAGGCACTAAACAGATATGTGCTTGTAATAAGCTACAAAAAACACTGTAAAATTAAATGGGATGTATTGGCAATGGGTTCCTTTTATAATTAAAAATGATTCAGAAAGTGAAAATATTATCTAGAACAAACATAAAACAAATCTGTTCATCTTAAGAAACGATTTCAAAATGTTTCAGTCTACTTCTCCCTACTAACAACATTTTTTCTTCACACTTCACACAAGATTTTCCACAAATGTTTTAACCACGAAAAAAAAATCATATCCCATTGCAAATCTCAAATGCTATACAGCAGAAAATGTTATTGACAAATGCAGTGTGACAGAGTGAACAGAAAATTGATAATATTTTAATCGGTGCAGAACATTTTTTTATTAAAGAATGCCAATATGTTCGGTAAAATTCTGGAGACTGTTCTTTATATCTTATAAAGGAAATGGTAAAATTCTTCTCATTATGGAAAAGCCCTGCAGTCACATATCTGTGACTGCATTCTCTGATTCTCACATCACTCTGGAGCCTCTGGAGTCAGTAGTGCTCAAGAGGTGCAAAAATTTCTGTAGATATAAAGACAAGATCAGGATCTGCATATGTTTCAGATTGCCTCGGAAAAGTATGTGTGTGCTCTCTGAAACCGTGTGGTAAAATGTTATTACATTTTACTCACGTCATATTCCCTCCGGTCATGAGGTGCACACTATTGCCACAATTAAATATATAGCTCCGTGTTTATGAAGTTCGGTGAGGTTAAGCTCAGTACAATTGCAATTCCCTCATTTCTGGGAGGCCTGTCTGGGTCTGGATCACAAGGCAGCAGGAGCACCTCATGGCAGCTGAATGTAAAAAAAAACTTGCAATTGAGCCTAAAAAAGCATCATCCAGGTTCAGCCCTGGTAGCTGCACAAGGCTGTCAGCCGAAGATATCCCCTAAGCCCAGGAGGAGACAAGTGAACAGTCAAAGCAAATAAAAAAATGCTTGGGGAACTGATACATTCACTTCTAGATTTATTGAAAGAAACTCTCTCTTGCATTTGGATGGTTGCACATAAAGTGGGAAGAGTAACTCCAGGATGGCATTTGTACTATGTACTTCTGAAGAAGTAAATGTGTATGAAATGTATAAGGCAAATGTGCATGAAGTAAATATTAGTCCCTCCAGACTGCAGCTATTAAAATGGATTGCAGTGGTGGAGCAAGAAGAGAATTTGACCAAGAAGAGGAAATAAGCATTTTATTCTTGGAAAAAGAGGAGAAAATGTAAGAGAAGGCAAAAGGGAAGACAAGGCAAAAGGAAAGATAAGGCAAGGTAAAAAAAAAAAAAAAAAAAAAGAAAGAAAAGTAAAGAAACAAAATTGTCAATGACCATTTGGGCTTTATATACACCTACATCAATATATACATGAAAGCTTCAGATCTCAATTCACCAAGCATACTTTTCACCCATTTCAATTCACATGATTCACATGCAAGCCATCGTCCCTAGGCTGCTCTCAGCGTGACATTGGCTGGAAGTGTGAAGGTGACAGATGGAGTGTACCAAGGAGTTCAGAAATAGCGTAAAGCTTTTAGATGATAGGAAAATAGCATAAACAAATGTCTCTCTTCTTTCCAGCAGATTCTAACCACTGATATGAGTTACTCAGACAGTAATACTGCATCCAGTTCAATGGTCCCCAACACAGAACAGATGTGGACCTGTTGCAGAAGGTCCAGAGGAGGGTCACAAAAATTATCAGAGGGCTGGAGCACCATTCCTATGAAGAAAAGATGAGTGAGTTGGGGTTGTTTAACCTGGGGAAGAGAAGGCTACAGGGACACCTTACTGTTTCAATACTTAAATACTTTCAATACTTAAAGGGGGCTTTTTAGAAAGATGGAGAGAAACTTTTTACCAGGGCTTGTAGTGATTGAACAAGGGGTAAAGTCAGGTTGGATTGGGTTTTGAGTAACCAGGTCTAGTGAAAGATGTCCGAACCCACAACAGAGGGTTTGGACTAGATGGTTTTTAAAGGTCTTTTTCAGCCCAGATCACTCTATAATAAGTACAAGCTTTGTATACAGGGAACATGAAGTGAGATGAGTTACAGACTTTGTCTCTCCAGGACAAGTTTTGAGGGACTGGGAACCGCCCAAACACTTATGAGCTTCAAACAAAGAAGCTAAAGGATAGCATTTAGTGCCTGAGCATCGTACAGGAAACTAAAATTCTAGTATGCCAAACCCAGGGAAGGGGGTAAGAGCAAGATGTTCCTCTTGAATGATCCAGTCAATAGAAAAGTGGCCTTTGCACAAATGAGAGTTAGCCAGCCAGGCCCTCAGTAGATCCTACCAGCCAAACACAAACCATTTTGGCAGCAGGACTTCCAGACTGGCAAAAACATCAACCAATGTCACCTTCCATTATCCAGAGGAAGGAGCAACTCCTCGTCCACCAGAAGAGAGGCTGGCCCACGTCTATCTGTTCTATTTCCACAGTTACTCCAATGGGAAATGCTAAAAACTGTCAAAGTGCTGAAGGCACCAAGAAGCTCTGCAACATCCTCCCTTCCCCAGCTCTGGATTTGGCTGCATGTATCCAATGTCAGCTCTGATAGGGTGCAAATATGGGGTGAATCAGCCTGGAAAAACAGCTAAGCTGTGAGAATGATCTGTGGGAAGTCTCATAGGTACCTCTGTCTCCCTCACTCAACAGCTACCTTTCAGTACAGGCACTTGCCCTTGGTCCCTGCCTGAGCTATCCTGTTGGCCTTCTACCTTGCTGACCATGACCTTGTGTTGCCCAACCTGACTTCCTGGCTGATTTTACACTTCATCACTATGGATTTGTCTGGACTGTTGGCTGAACCTCATCACATGGCCAGACCTGTTTTGTTCTCATTTGGGTGAGGCTGTGTTACCAGTACATATAACCACTGCCTTTCTCACCTTGCTGTCCCTTCAGCTTCTGTCTCAGCTTCCCCTGTGAAGCAGCCCATTCTTGATGCTCTCTGACAAAATCAACTCTCAAAATGATGAGCCAGCAACTTCAGCTGTGAACAATCTGTCCTGAGATCTACAGAGAATTATTTGAGTGGGTAGTTACTGGTAGCTAACATATTCCCTCTGTGCTTTCCTCTGAAGGTCTTCTCCAACTATGTTTTCAGCAAGACCACTTCCAAGTTCTGAAAGCTCAATAAACAATTCTTTTGCACAATCCTCATTGCATCAAGCACCAGAATAACATAAAGCAAAATGCAATCTCCTTAAAGAAATCAAGGAATAAGATTCACTTCCAAATAGTTAATTTCTTGAACAAGTGTTTCCAGTTTGCAAAGTATCTCTGACAGGTCTAAAACAAACAGAAGATGAAATTTAATCGGTCCAATTTTGGCCCTTAATGTTTCAGACCCATTAAGGGCAGGGAAAAAAAAAATGCTGCTAGGTGGTGATGTCTCATGGATATTCACAAAATGACAGAGAAGAAGAATTGAAGGTGATCCATTTGGCCAGCAGAAAGGCTATAGATCAAGGTCATTTTTTGTGGTGCCCTCCTTCCTTTCTTCTCATGAGAACACTTAGATAAAAGGATACTGTGACTATCAATCAGCTTATGCTATCCACCAGATCATCAGATGGGACTATTGACCTGTATGTTTTATGTTGTAAAATCAATAAAAGAAAAGAAAAGAAAAAAAAAAAAAAAAGAATAAGAAAGAAAAATAGCAGCATAAAAATCTAAACTGCTGAGCATAGTATTTCTCAAGTTATCTTTGTTTGTGTATTCCCATTGAGTGATATAATATACTTCTCACAATTTTACCAGAGATTAAAATTTCACTGGATAACAATGTTCTCAAGAAATATGTAGTCCTGACATTTAGGAACCTCAGAGTAGATATTAAAACAATACTGAGCTTCAAATTGCAGGTTCAACTTCCTGAATAGAACTACTAGACATAAAAATGGATGAATCACATTCATCCTGGATATAATGAAAATAGGCATTTTTGCAAAGGTCCTGATCCTCCACGGTGGAGTAGTTGGGTCTGCATCGGCTGAGAATCTCAGCTCATGTCTTTGGTCTGAGTACAACCCAAACTGGATTATACTTCTACATTTCTGGTGAAGGACCTTTCTATTGTCCATGGTTAGTGCCACTAAACCAGGGCCTTATCCAGAAGGCTTTACTCAGGCAAAGATAACAGAGCTACTTCTGAGAGGAAGGTGTAAAAACAGACATCAGATGCAGGTCCAATATGAGACACTAAAGGGTATCATTTGTCATTTTTTACATTATTAAGAATATTTGTGCAGGATCTATAATTAAAACTAAAAGAGATGTCTCCTCTTTTTGCCAGCAGCTGTGTTACATCAATTAAATGGGTAAATAAGATCTTTCCCCAGAGGGGATATCACATGACCCTCTATTGATTAAGACTGCAGTAGAACGTTATTTGCAATCTTATTGCATAATGGAAATCAGGAGGTAGCTGTCATGGTTTCAGAAGACAAATTGCTGGTATCTTAGACAATTCATAGGCCTCTTTCCTTCTTGCTGCTCTTAATTCACAGTTAAAGCATGTCGTACGAGCCTTAAATTCTTAAATCAGCCTACTACACTGTATTCAACTCAAATCTGGGTGTAAACATTCATCTGTGTGGCCCTGCATTATGATGGATATTTAAGTGACCGTTCCACCTATCATTACTTCAGAACCATGCATTATTTAACAGGGTAACAAAACTTAAATTAAAAAAAAAAAAAAAAAAAAAAGCAGATGTGAGCAGATGTGAAATTAAAAATATATACTTCCTGCAGCATGCATGATTATTCCTGGGAAGAGCAAGCCTTCCCCACCAGACACAGATCCAGAGGTGATCCCCATATAGGATATTTTTAAGACTTGGTTCAATTTTGTATACTTGATTTTCATAAGGACACCAAACCATACAGATAGAACAAGTCCACTAGTCCCAAACATGTGCAGTAACTGCAGCCAGGCATCAGTTTTGAGACTGTAATGAATACCTGACCACAACCCAGCAGACATTTTGCTCCTCCACTGAACTATAAATCCATCATTATGCCCTTTGTGGAAGAACTGGAGGGAAGGATAGAAATCTCCTTTTAAATGACTGAAATATTCCTTGCCAGTTTGAGAAACCTTCAAAACAAGACAATCTTTCCTTACTTCTATTCAAATTTTCACTCAAAGAGAAGAGAAGAGAGGCTTTTCAAAATCAGTAACAACATTATTTAACATTACCAGAAGTCTGACCTCCAGTGGAGTTTGACTCCACTGAAGTCAAAGAAATGGCTTTCAGTGGTTGTGAAGTTGTAGGACATTAGGCAAGATTTCTGAATAGAAGGAATCAGTCTGAACAACAGTGGGCAGTAGGACAAAATAGATTCAGTGAAAAGGTTAGTCATTCTGTGCACAGAAAAAAAGTGCTCAGTTTACCATAATCTATTTACCACTGCCCAAGATTAAAAATCAAATGTTCGCTGCCCGATCTGATGATTGATTAGAATGTGTTCATCTTCCCATCTAAGTTAACAAGTTTAAAAGTGACAGGTTTACTTTGCCATCATTTATAAGAGCAGAGTTTAATAAAGTACATGGAAGGAAATGAACAGTATACCAGTAGAACTGTTGTGCAAAAGTAATCTCTCACAAAGTTATATCAGAGTCTGGAAAAAATTACTACCTTGTGAAAAATATGGGGGAGTTTAAGATTTCAAGGGAATCAAAAGATATTTCTGTACACTGCATTTGGCTAGACATGCACATCATTAGCACTGGATTATTACTGGCATATCTTCCTATTTAGGGAAATTATCTGTTCTTTCTACAAATGGATTTGTGTTTAAACCTCATATTTCATTCTCCTAGAAATCTGCAAAATAAATCTCAACCTGATCTTGATGAGCATAAACAATCAATGTGGAGGAAATGTGAGTAGCAAATAAACAAAAACACAAGTCAATAAAGAACTAAAATCTGCTCTGGTTGCTCAGAACTTCAAAGAGGCATTTGGCACTTTAAATTAGGGCCTGAAATCATTGGTTTTTCTTTCCATTTTTTTTTCTTTCTTTTTTTTTTTTTTTCTTTTCTGCTTTGAAAGGGCAAACCACTCTTTTCAGATTTCAGTTCCTTTGTTTTCTGAAAGTAAGGCAACACAATCACCTCATTTATTTCCTTTTGCTTACAATTCAAAAGAAAAATAGAAAATGTTCCTTACCTTAAAAAGTCTTAAAATATTTGCAACCATAATGGACACAGAACTTGCTGCAGCACCTATCACACCTGATATCTTGTCTGGCTTAGTGAAAATAGGTGGATCGCCGTTAGCACACTTCACGTCTGAGCCATCTTTTTCTATCAACGCTTGCACAAATGTTAAGGATTGCTCCAATGCATAAGTGTCCCTGGAACAAGTATCAAGGATCCGGACACCTAAGGTGATATTGGCAAGAAGATCAGGGTCTTTATTAATCTGATCAATTGCATATAGCATTGCCTCTAGTCTGTGGATCCCTTTTTCCTTCTTGAGCTCCCCACAAGGCACCCCTCTATCCCCTTTTGCATGGACAGGGAACAGTCCTCCCAAGATGATGTCCCCATCCAGTCGGATGGAGTGAGCATATTCCTGGCCATGAGTTCTTTGCATCAGGGTGAGAATCCAGTAGAATTTGGCTGTTAACAGGAAGAAACAATGGCAGGAAACTAATCGTTTTCCTTCGTATACCATTTTCTCTGAAGACGTTGTTGCTAGCCAGTATCCAGATTTTCTTCTTGCTAAAGGATGAGGTTGACCATTTGAAACTGCAGTTTCTGGAGGCTACCATCAGTGCCCAGTAAGTAATATAGAACCATATGGAAGGTAGAAAAAGGATCTCAGAAGTACATAAAACGTGTTTTACAAAAGATGTCCACAGAAGTCACGGGTTGATCAGCTTTTCAGAGGTGGTTTCCAACTGCTTCTAACTGATGGTAAAGAATAGGGTAATATCTCTGGTTCTGATGCTATGAGGAGGTCAGTAACTCATGTCCTTCTGTTTTGCACTGCAGCTGAGGTACTTCTGGAAAAAAAAAAAAAAAAAAGAAAAAAAAAAAAACAGTAAGAATTATTTAGTTCAGCAGTTTTATACCTGTCACACAGTGTATTTATTTTTGAATATGAGTTACTTTGGCGAGGTTTTACTTTTGATGTTCTGTAAGGGAGTAATTCTTGGCCTTCTGTGAATTTGAACACCTGGCTGCACCGTACTACAAGCCGAGAAATTGATGATACCAGCAGAGCAAAAGCCAAGTCAGGGCAACTACGTTTAGCTTAATGTTCAGAGCCTGACGAGTAATTCCTATTTACCTTGCATTGCATGACATCCAAAAACATATTTGATCCGTAACATATTGTATTTTCTGTTTTGCTGTATCATTCTGTTCCAGCCCACAGAAGTGCAATAGCTCCTAACACTTGCACTCCCTGAGAGGCTCTGCTTGCGACAATGGAGTAATCAGGGTTCCTGAATTTAAGTACGCTCTTCAACCGCTGCAGTCCAAGCATGTTCATTTGGATATTAAACTGATTATTTCTCCAGTGGAATTCACTATTTTCCAGGTTCACTATATATATGAAATACCCTCCCAATCATTTCAAAAGCTAAATTATATTTATGAAAAGGTAGTTGGTTTCTTCAGATAAAAAAAAAAAAAAAAAAAAAAAGCACAATGTATTCTGCTAGGAAAAGAGCTGAACATCCAGTATTCCTTTTCTCACTTTTTACTTGATCTGAGGTCCAACATTAGCAGGGTATCTATTCTCTGCTTACATTTGGACCACAAAAAACAAGAATGATGTTCTGCCCCCACTGACATCTGGAAAAGTCCCACTGATTTTAATGAGACCAGGATTTCATCCTACATTTCTAAGTACGTGACTGACACTGTTATAAAAATCTGTTATAAAAATTGCCACCACTTTAATTCTCAAGTGAGTGGCATTTGTTTATTTCAATATTTAACAAAATTACTTTTGCCTGAATGATTTTTTTTTTTTTTTTTTTTTTTTTTTTGATCTCTGAGGAGCTGAAAGAGAGAGAATTAATTTCACCTAATATTAGATGGGCACACTTTGGGCAGCCACATCTGAGGCAGTCTCTCTAGACACCTGTTACAGGTTATAGAGAGCAGAGGACACTCTATGGTGAAATTCACCCGGCTTTTTTTAAAACAAAAAAAAAATGTATGAAGAAATTGATCACACTGAACAACAGTCTACTCTGTAGATATGTACTTTGTCCCAAGTGATCCAACTGTTTTCTACCAAAATATCATCAAATTAGAAGAGACTTGATCTACTTATACTGTATTTCAAAGACATTTTCAATTATTTTCCACAAGATGTTGAAATACTTTGAGCTATCAAATCTCAAAATGTGGTTTGATAAGGTTTGAAACTGATCATCTGCTTTAATTTATTTTATTATGTCTTTTTCCCAAATGATAATACTAAGCTCATAAAACTATAAAACAGTTTTAAAATAGTGTCTATTTGAAAAGCTGAGAAAAATATTCACAATGGAAAGTCTTCTATTTAATGAGAAGGTATCTCACAGTGATCTGGTAACAGAGCAATGACTTGAAAATGAAACGTTTAATTGGTGTGAATAAAATCATTGCAATTGGGAACAGAAAAAGACTTTCAGTACCTCTTATTATTTAATTTTGCTTGAATTTGGCTCAGGGTTGGATCTAAATGGAAAAAAAAAAAAAAAAAAAAAAAAAAAAAAAAAAAAGTCTGTGCTGTTTCATGTGATAATCCTGTTATTCTTCATCAGCTCCTTTTGGGCACATAGTTTACAAATCTGTCCAGGCTTCAGCCTCGGGAGCCAAACTCAACATCAGTAACAAATAGAGAAACTTGAGGAATATCACTCCTTCCCATGAGCTGATCTAGTCCCATGGGATGCTGCCTGAGGACAGAATATGGCCCACACCAGAGAGATCACAAGAAGTATTAACTAGCCACAAGTGGCTGTTGACTTCATTGCCACAGTAGATAGACACAGCTAGGGGTTTCAAAACAGCAGCAAGTGAAAGTTGCAGCTGCACCTAAATCAGACACAATTTCCTTTCTGGTTCCACAGTGAGCACCCAGCTCTTCAGAGTACGTGGGTCTGTGCAGTCCCACCAGGGAGCGATCCCTTGAGGCAATAGAAGATGACTGCTCTTATTTAACACTGTACGCTGAACAAGAACACACCACTCAGAAAGTGAAAATGTTCATGAAGGAAAAAATGTTGTTTTTTCTCTTGCTTAGTCTCAGGTCAATCTCTTACAGCCAAAGAATGCTCCAAAATTAAAGCAACTGTCAGTCTTCATGAAAACCAACAGTGATGAATTCAGCTATTGCAATCCCAATGCCAACAACACTGGAGAAGCAAAAGTGAGCACAGCACCTTGACTCCAATACCTTATCTGGAACTGAATGAAATTTAAATGAATTGATAATTAGCATTTTTTTCAACATCGCAGTCTGCATAAGCATTAATTGCTCAGCCTTAGCTCGCCTGTTTTCCTGAAATAAAAATGCATGTTTCTTTGCTGCAAGTGTCCACAGCTCGTCTGTCTATAAAACAGAAATAAAATTTTAAAATGTTCTATTTAAAAATTTAAGACCTTTTAGTCTTCTTTTTTTTATGTTACCTAAGAAATAAAAGCTTTTATTACACTGCCTAATTTATTCATGCCACACTGCTTTTCACATATTGATTAACGTCAACTTTTACAGAATGTTATAAGCCTGTGTAGCTAAGTAGAAAGCATGTCAGCTAAATGAATTCCATTTTTATCAATGAATTTTAGTGGAAAAGCAAGGGCTGCTAAGCTATAAAGTCTGAATGAGTTTGCCTCATGTTCAGAGATTTCATTTGAAGTAAAATTCTGTCCTTTTCAGATTGACCATAAAAGTTTGAATTAATGCAAATATATTCACAATTTACCAGGTTCCCCTCTGTAGTAGCTACTGTTCACTGGGAACATGAGTTCAGAGAAGAAATTCACACATTTCCTCAGCACAGTTCAAGAGTAAGTGCAGCACAAAGCCTCTCCCCAGTCACCTTGAAATATATGCTTCTCCTGGTTTTAATTCATTAAAAATATCTGGTACTATCAGAACATATTGCTATTTTTAAAGTCAGCATTTCAGCACAGACCTCCACTCCTTCTGCTAGAATGTATATTTATTTTTAAACCGAAGGAGGTGGGGTACTGCAAGACGGGAACGTGGAAACTTCTGCTTGTGGTGTCTGGTTCTGCAATTACTTCCTTCGTGAAAGCATGCAGCATTATGAGACATTTGGTACACAAGGTTGGGCACCCCAGTGCCGTGATGCCAGAGCCAGTGCACCAGCACGTGTAGGGAGCCATCACTCCTTCACCCACAGACTCACAGCCCTTGCTGTGAGGTGGGCTCCTTTCAGGTCTTCAAATTTAAAAACAGATCTAAAAAGTGAGCTGAAAGTGACGGATACGTAAAGAAATAAATATAGGCAGGGTCTTTATTTTGGTAACAATGCTCCTGAAAAGGTGACCTACAGTTAGCACTGGAGTTGTGGCTGAAATCACAGAAACATTTCGTATCACCTGGAAATGTTGTTTTTAAAAAAAATCTCTCAATTACAGACAGCCACAGGAGCAATGAGTATTCTCTGCATCTTAAGCAGGAAAACATGTTCACTGAACTTCATGGAACATTTTTAAATTGGCGTTGCCAGCCAGACACACATGAACCTTCACTGAGAGACCCAAAGCAAACATATAAACAAACAAAAAATCTATTCGGTGGTGGGAAAAATGTTTATGAAAAAAGTATTTGCAATTTTGTTTGAGGCCAAAAAAATATATATTTGTCATTACATTTGAGGCACAGCTGGCACGTTACTAAAATGAAATGAAATTGATTTTCTGTGAATTAGAAGAGGAGAAGCTTGAGGGAGAAGACACGTTTCTACACCCAAAAACCAGTCAGATGTCCAGTCAATGCAAAACTGATCTGGTTTTAGTGAATGAAAGCAAAAGGACGGCATCTTCCATTCTGAAGTTTAACAAGAAAAATAAATGCAAATATGTTATTATTCTGGCTCCCTACTACTGATACTACTTCTGAACTATCAGATAAAAATTGCCTGGCTAACATTCCTTTTAGTGTTCATAAAAGTTGCCTCTTTCTCCTGCAAGGCACTCGGCAATGAACAAATAGCTGAATTTCAGCACAGAGTGGGTAAAGAGTTGCCACCTGCATACAGTAACCTGACACATATAGAAGATTAATAGGGTTTGCTGACAACAGAAGGGATTTCGGAAAACCTTAGGCCTTGACACTGCAGCTCCTAACTTGCAGAAGAATTCTTCACTGATGTAAGTAGTCTTATCTACCTCAGCTCTTCTGCAATGATTTGCTGTGCCCCTGCCACAGAGGTAACCTTTACACAATAATCAGGACTTCAAGGCAAGTCACCCCCAGCATCTTGTTTACGGGAATGATTTCTTCCCAGAGCACCATGAGAGAAATGTCTCCACTCACTCTGATCAGCCTCTTTTCAAATACCCCAGAGCCCCCATCTTCTTCTGCCTGCAAATATCCATCCTTCAAACAAGCTCCCCTGCTAAAGCAGCACAGGTCCTTCTGCCAGGGCGAGACTAATAGGAGCTTCCAATTTTTTTGGAAAGGAAACAGCATCAAATATTTTCCTCTGCCCTTGCCTGGTCTCACAGCTGAATAAACCCCATCAATATTAACACCTTCAGAGTTCCTTTCACCTCCACTCTGCCAAGCAATCATCAAGGAGATTCTCCCAGGCACCCTGCGAGAGCTTCCTCTGCTGGTTTTCTTCCCATTTTCCCCTCTTCCCACCAGACCCCAGATCCCCAGAGCAGGCTCCGGGAGCTCTGCCCGGTGCCCCTGGAGGGGCTCTGCCCAGAGAAGCGGCAGCATCCCGGGACACCCCATAACACCCCCTTTACCCCCCCCCCCCCCGGGGCTCCCCTTGCTCGCTCCGCCGCCCTCCCTGGCGAGGTGGGGGCAGGCAGCAGCAGCCCCCCGGCCACGCACCCGCTTTCCGTGCGGCTCCTCCGTGCTCTCCCGGCTGCCCTTCGGCTCCCGGCACCCCGGGGACGAAGGGACCCGGGACCCGAGGCGGTCCCGCCGGGCTTGGGGCAGGAGGGGGGGCACCGGGAGCACCCCCGGGGCTGGCCGAGCCTCCTCTCCCTTAGCATCGCCCATCACCGCGGCGTTTCTCCCTTGAAGGGAGCCCCCTATTGTTCTCCACTTTACTTAGCCGAGCTATCTATTTATTTATTTAATTTTTTATTTTTTTTTATTCCCCCTCCCTACCCCAGCTGGCGTCTGTCTTTGAGGGATTCCGGCACAGCCTCGCCGCTGCTCCCCCCGGGGCCTCGCTGCCCGCAGGCTTGCAAATGGTAATAATAATAAAATTATAATAATAATAATAATAAAATCAAAACCAACCGTCGCCTTTTAGTCAGAGCCGCCGGTGGTTCCTTCCTCTCCTTGCATCAACCGGTCAGCTTCACAATGCGCCTTCAATGAAACCCTAAATCTCTTAATGAATCCCCGGTCCCGGAGGTCGGGAGCTTGCAAACTCCGACGTGCAACCTCCGGCTTTGCATGCACTTCAGATCACCGATCGATGAGTTGAGTTGTTGGGGGGGGGGGGGGGGGTTGGCTGTGGGTTTTGTTGTTGTTCGGGGCTTTACCCGTGCCGTGCATGCACCTGCTGGGTCCCCGCAACAAGCACATGCCGGCGCTGGGGATGCCGCTCCCCGCCGGGGGACACCACGGACCCCTCGCCGTGGGACCGGTGACGTTTCTCGCTCCCTTCCCCGGGCTGGGGGGGACCCCAAAGCCCGGCCGTGTTCCCCCTTCCCCTCCCCACCCCAAGGGAGCTCGGAGCCGAGCGAGAAGTTGGAGCCCCCCGGTGCCCCCGGCTGGAGAACCCCGACCAAGACTGGGGGGAGGGGGGATGGCGGGGAACCCCCAGCCCCCTCCCCGCGGGGGTGGGAGAGGACCCGCTTAAGGAGGCAGGGGGGAGATGCCGCTCTTGGGGGCACCCCCATCCTCCCTCTTTGCTCGCTGCTATGACGGCACCGTGCCCGGGATCTCTTTCGGTAGAGCTGATAGGGGGAGGCTATCGACAATAAAAATGATAAATAATTAAAACACACACAAATAGTAATAATAATAATGCAACACAAAAGCCCCCGGCGCCAGAAAGCAGGCGGAGTGGATTGCCTTGCCCCAAAACCTTAAGTGAGGCAAAACTTGCATTATTCGTGGAGTCCGCTCGCCTTAAAATAAGACCTGCAGGAGACACACACCCCGCACACACACACAAATACCTTGCTGGAAAAGAGTTGCATATCCGTGTTACTGTAGAGGTCACTGGAATTAATACTGGGCGCCGATCGGGAATAGCATGAGGTAATTTCGGTACAACCCTCGTCTCAAATCGCTTCTGCCGGTAGCGTCAGCTTCATGTGCAGCTCAGCCTGGGACAGGTAGCCAGGAGAGCGGTTTCAGTGGTGCTGCATAACACTCGCGATCAGCCAAGCCGAACCCTCTCCACTGTCTCCTTCCTTATTCCTCCTCCCATTCCTTTAAAAAAAAAAAAAAAAAAAAAAAAAAAAACTTTTTGGGACCGGTGGCTCAGCCCCCGTGACGATCTCCACCCTCCGCCGCCGCTCAATTGCAGCGCCAGACCCACGCCGTGCCGAGCCGGGGAAAAGAGAACGCCCCCCGACCCCCGCCCCGCAGTGGCACGGCTCGGCACGGCTCGGCACGGCTCGGCACGGCTTGGCACGGCTTGGCACGGCTTGGCACGGTTTAGCACGGCTTGGCACTGCTCGGCTCGGCACGCCGCTGCCTTCTCTCACCGCAGCTCCTGCGGGGCAGTGCAGGGCGCGGTGGGGTGGGCTCGGCGCCGCACTTGTAGCTGTTCTCGGTGCTGAAGGCAGCGGCTCTCCCCGGGCCGGCTCGGAGCATCTTCCACCCCAACCCCGGCCCGACGAGGGCTGGGGCTCCTCCAGTCGCCCCCACATCCCCACCCCCGGTACCCTCAGACAGGCTTTGCCCGAGGGGTTCTCGAGCAATTTTCGGAAGGGGGCTGTCAACACGGAGGTGGGGCTTCCCAATACGCCCCCCTCCCCGTCCCCCCGCCCCGGGATGCGGTGTCCCCGCACCTTTCTCCCCATCCCCGGCTTCTCACGGGGGTGCCCCTCTCCCCCATGGGCACCGGGCAGGATTCAGTACCGCGGGGCCGGGGCCACCCCGCGGGGCGTGGGAGCGTTTTGCCGGGCCTCTCTGGAAGTTTGCATCACCCACCCCCAAAAAAATAACAAATCCCGCAGGCTCCGTGGGCGCGGGGTCGCTCCGCCCGGGGCCGCTCCCGGCCCGCAGCGCCCGGCGCAGCCTCGGTGCGAAGGTTCCACCTCGAGGGCAGCGCCCGCAACTGCAGCCGCACGGCTCGGCTCGGCTCGGCTCGGCACCGGGCTGCTGCAACGGGAAAACGCTCCGCACCCGGCTGTCTGCCTGAGCAGGGTGGCTTAGCAAGCTCCTGACAGCGAGCCGGTCGTTTCCAGCTTCCCGTTCCACGCTAGTCCAAAGATATTGTTTCCTTAATAAGTGATGTTTTGCTTTGCTTTGCCCCAAGTTGTCTTGCTTACTTGGAACATCAGTGATGGGAGGAGGAAGAATCCCAAGTGTGCTCTGCTATATCCATCCAGCGCTGCCATGATCGCCTTTGTTATATAGTTCTGCCTGAATTTATGCAGTAAAAGTCTTGCCCCAGGCAAGCCACGGGACTCTGACAATATCCGATGAGTCTTTCGAGCCTGTAACTTCTCTTTTGGAGAAGATCTTTTAGTATTGGTCAATGACACTGGGAAACTGGCCAGGTCTCAGACAGAATTTATTAACTCATGTTTGCATTTTTTTTTTTCTTTAGATCTTCCATGAAAGTAGACTGACAAGCTGTGATTTCGGTTAATCTATTACAGAAATATGAAATATAGTCACATGGGTTAAACCTCGATGTTCAGCCATAAGCAAAAGTCTTAGAGATCCTCCTTAACACCCATCAGGAAAAGAAGCCACACATGAATTATCTGTACTGTAGGGCAGACTCCAGCAGCTTCAAAGAAAGTTCATCAAATCTAATGGATGTTCTTCTTGAGCCTTTGTGTAAATCTTGCAGCTGGAGATGCAGGTTCAGGTCAAAAGACTAGGATAAGACAACCTCTGCTATGTTTCTGGCCTCATCACTGGCCTGGATGTGATCTATTGCATCTCCCTATCTTTCCCAGCCACATCTTTTCCAGAGCACAATTTTGGGTGCACAGGGACTATATCTTATTCTGTATGTTTACAGCAAGTAGCATAAAGACTGTTAGGCAGGAGTATGATAAATAAAACCATAACCAAAGAGATGAATGCTGTGTTTTGACTAAATACAAGCAGAGTAGATAAATATTTTGGGGGCGGACAGGAAGGAGGGAAGGAAAGTATGAGAAGCTTTGCAAGAAAACGGTCACATTTCCTGAGGATGTATGGCAGAAAAGACAGGCAATATACATCCATTATTCCTTGAGTAAGATCCCTTTGATTCAAGCCCAATGGCAGCTAATGGCAGCTTGTACAGAGCACTTATGTGAGGACTGGTGCCATCTACTACCTGCACAACTAACTCAGGCTGGAAGAAAACCAGTTCTGGACACCAAGCTATCACAAAGGAGCTCTTAAATGACCTTTATTTGAGTGAGAAGGCCTGATTCTCGGAGGAAGCATCTTACATGTTAGGTCACGGGCATGGATTAAAGGCAATACTAAAATGTCAGGACCACTGAGACATGGCCTGAGAGACTTCAGTTTGAATTACTGTGTAGAATAAATGCTTGCTGTAAATATCTCTTCAAAGCTAAGCAAGAACAAATGCACCAGTCCTTCTCTGTGCCTCCCTTTCTCCAACAGAAAAGACATCGTACTGACCTGTATCCAAGCAGTGATTTTGGCTGAGCAATTTGTGTTGGAACAGCATCACTCCACAACTGCACTCACAGATTTTAATGACATTCAAATGGGGCTGATTTTTGTAGCTTTGAAATAGTGTGAAGTAAGGCACTCTGAGTTCTAGGGCTGGGTTTTTGTGTGTTGTATTTTTTTTCCTATCCAAGTGACAGAAATGCAGCTTTTGGAGTTATTCAAACACAGGAATGAAACCTACTGAGGCAATAAAACCACTTGAATAATCACTTTTAGGCAAAGGTATGCTGATTAATAGCCATTAGGGAATACAGAGCCATAAAGCCAGTGACTTCCACTTAAGTGATGGTGGATGCTGGGTTCTGAGATGTAAGATGTTTTGGAGTATGGGTATTGGAATTTTTCAAGAAAACATAATCACTAAAAAAAGAATTTGACATACATGTCTTCTGTGCATTTCTCTAAGGCTAATATTTCTTCACAAAATGTATTACATGGTGAAAAAATAAAAGTGAGAGAAAAGGCATTTCATGGTAGTAACTATGACAAAAAAGTGTTATCTGGAGGCCAAAGAAAGTGTGCAATCATCTGTAAAATAGAACATACCTTTGGAAGACCCAAATTGTGACTTATTTCAAATAAACTTTTCAGCAGCGAGCAAGGGATGTCAAAGCTTAAACTATAAAAAAAGAAGATAGCCATCACATAGGAAAGCTAGCACTCTTTCCAGGGAAGATATTTTCAGAATCTGAATATTTTTAGTATCTAATTTCCAAATGTGTCTAACGAACTCCAATGTGCTGGAAGATGTAGCAGTTGGAAACCATCGCTCTGCCAGCAGGAGCGGCACCAGCACACCATGCTGTAGATGGGGGGGGATGAATCGCTTACATGGAGGGGGCAGCAGGAGCCGGCGGCTCTGCAGGGAGGGCATGCCAGGGGGACCATGGCAGGCAGGGGTAGAAATCCTGGAAGAGAAATGTACTCCTACAGCAGCCAAATGACTGAGCAGAGCAGGTCTGGTGGCAGAAATCAGGGCCAGCACAGCCCAGTGATTGCCAGAGCAGGCCGCAGTGGTGAGGCAGGCCTGAGGTCAAGCTGGGAAGTCAAGCTGCAGGATCAGGATCTTTATCAGAGGTTTATGGTAAAACACATGGCCACAGCAGCTCAGGAAAGGGCAAAGAAGGGGGGGCAGAGCTTAATAAAGCCCCCAGGTGATGCTGGGGAGCCCCTTACAGCCTTCTCATAAAGCCCTCTCCTCAGCAGCCTGAGCCAAGGGCAGGTCCTAACAGTCCTTGAGCACAGGCAGCCAAACCCACAGGAGAGGACAGGGATCTTGGCCCTGACGTATATCCTTGTCGAAGTCTGTGTCATCTGCTCTTTTATCGCCCTTTTCTGCATTGAGCTAGAGGATCACAGTGACACATCTGTCCTAAAGACTGGCATAAAACTTGATAAATTTTCTTAATGCACAACAATGTGATTGAAATCTGAAGGAGACGCATCCAGAAGCTAGAGGTGGTGGACCCATACTAAATTTAAGTGAAGGATATAGTATATTTATGAATCAACTGCCGTGTTTCCAAAATACGAGTGGATGATGAGCCTGCAAAATCTTCTCCCACGCAAGTCAGAACACTGAAGTCAGCAGAGACAGTTGTGAAGCAATGTAATATTTGCTAAAGAGAAGAGAGACTCAGTCCTAATTAACTAAAAATTACAACGCCCACAGAGGGAGTTATGCATTGTTATACCTTTGTAATGGGGACAGTCTCCACTAGCATGTCCTCTAAGATAATGACTGTGTGGTTTTATGTCTATACTTAATAAAGCGTCTACATAGGTACTAAGTTCTCAGCTTCTAAAAACTTAGTCTTTCATTTTGTCCTTCACTAATGGAAAAATAAAACCATGTTCATTCTAGACCACTTTACTAAAAATGATAAAAAGCTATAGATAGTGATTACTTTACCAGCCTTTGAAACCCTGACATCTTTGAGGTGAGGTACAAAAAGGTTTATAAATCAGGATGTAAAGCCACATTACCTTTTCAACATGTGAGCCATAACTTTCCCTCTTAAACGACAACAGATGGACATAGCTATTTTACATGAAAAAAATCTTTGCATTTCTGTACCCTTCCAAAGAAGTTATTTGCATAAATGTCATTTGCCAAATGACAAGTGGAGCTGATCATGCTCTGCCTTGTTCCAGCCACTTTGTAGGCTGTTGGCAAAATCATCTGAGGTTAGCAGCGCATGGAAATAGCTAATCTTCAGGTCCGGTGTTGCCATCATTTTTGTGGACAGCAGAATTCTTCAGAAGACCGTTTTCTAAACTAAGTGCATGAAATGACCTGCATACTCCCTAGATGAAAAAAAGTACTCAAGGTTTGATATAAGGATAACTCGTTTCTACTTTTAATACTGCCCATTAGACAGGAAGAAAACAAACCATTAATCCATCGTCTGGAGTTCAAGGCATTGCATTGCAAAGCCAAACATTTCTTTTCAAGGCTTGTTGCGGAAGCAATAGAATTGCAGAACTAGGAGTCATCAAAATTGTGAACAAAGACTCACCTGAAGTAACAAAATACTTTGCTTAAATGTGATTTCAAGTTTAAATGCTATGAAACTTACTGTCAGACAGTGTTGCCTAGGGGGAACATTTTGAAAAGGCTCTGAGAATTCACCTAAAACCATATTGCCCATATAGCGTCCATGTTCAGCCTCACATTTGGCCTGTAGTTATTCTTTAAATGGATATGTAAACTCACACAAATGATGTTAAGTAGATTATGGTGTCACATCACATGCCCAGACCTATAACCTCCAAGTAAACAGGTGAACATGCCATACTAACTGAAACTATTCTTTATAATGATGTTAATATATTGTTGGTTCTTATTTAGAAGACATTAAAAATGGAGGTGAATTTTCTTTCTTAGAGGGACAAAATATGCAGGTCTTTAGGGCAGATTCTCAAACATTTAAAATGTAAACTCCTCTACTTTAAATATTCCTTAGGCTCTCTGTGTAAATGCAAAATATGGAAATGGAAAGAAGTATCTACTTTCCAGGCAGTGAGTCATCTGATATTACCATAGATGTCTAAATAGAACATCTAAATCATGACTGAGAAGTGTGTTTTTCTCTCCACAGACTATAAAAAGAGTCTAGACAACTGGTTCAGATGTAAATGTCTGCATTGTAGATGATCAGAGTGAGGAGAGGTATATCCACCACTGGAGCATGGGAAGTTTCAGAGAGTAAAGACAACAACAAAGACAACAGGTCAGGCTCAAGTTCTGAGAACACATACCACCAGGCTGTGACTAGCTTACTGTTCATTATGTCTGTTCTGCTCGTAGGTAATACTCCAGTAGTAATAATTATTTTCCTCTCCCCTTTCTTTTCTCACAGTAGATTGCTGACAAATATTTTAAATGGTTTTAAAAAGCGGATCAACTGTGCGCCAAGTGTTCAAAAGTGAAAAGACCTCAGAAAAAAAAAAAAAATGTATTTATTAAGGCTACATATTTAGATGGAGTCATCCTGCAACTTATTCCTAAATAAATAAATTGCAAATAATCAGTATGAAATTAAGCAAACCTTTTAATTCGTTGCCTGTAAGAACAGAAATGGTCATGGTTGGGTTTTTTCCTGCTCAACTTTCATATGAACAAAATGTAATTGAGCTGCAGCTCAAGATATGCATATGATGACTTTTTACATCCATATGGCACTATGTGGGGGAGTTCACATTAACATTTCAGCTTGGATCATGAGCACACTTTTGAAGCAAACCTCCCAGTTGTCCCCACTTCCTATATGCTTTGGTTAATGTAGCAGAGCAGTCTTGGACTCATGGGCTGGATTACTCTCAGGGGAAGCTAACCTAGAATTCGCACTCCAGGAATGCACCTAAAGCACTACAACTGCTAAGAGACCAAACCAGAGCTAGTCTGAAGTGATCCTCCAAATCACAAATCGTGTGGACATCAGTTCATCAGCAACAGCTATTTTGCTCTATAGACCTGTGCTGCCCCACACTGCTTATAAAGACAGATATAGCCCATGTTGGATTGTGATTACAGTCTTGAACGTTGTCCCCTGAGCACCAGAGCTGTAGGACTGGACTGGAGTTCTAAGATAGGTAGATCATGTAACTAATTAAAGACTGCCATGATCCATGGCATGTTTCACAAAGAAGTTTCACACCTTCTTCAACAGTTAATAAAACTCACCAGCTGTAAATAATGTACATGGTTCTCTTATATGTGTAAAGTGAAGACTGAACTCTTTTAATACAGTGGAGAATCAGAAAACATAATCTGGTGTGGGTTTTGTGCTACTGAAGTAATAGAAACTCCCTATCAGTGCTATTGGGAAGATTAACTGTACAGCGATGCAACATTCATCCAGCGTTCTGCTTTGCATTTGCAGCTTGGGAATTACCTTCATTTATCAATAGGAAGGTGATCTTAATAAATCTCTTCATTATTTAAACTCTCCTTAAAGTACAAAACAATCAATGACACTATTTTAATCAAGAAAGACCAATTGCAATGTATTCTTATGATAGTGGCATTTTCTTGTCTAAAAAAAAAAAATCACCTCAGATATCTAAAAGCCACTTTGTCTTGTCATTGGTATTAAGGTTAATGATTCTTGCCTTCTTGTGCTTCATTGCTTAACTCTGACCTAAAGACTGGTAATCACTAATGGTAGAATTAACTTAGTGCTGTACCAGACAGTTACTGAGTAGGAATACTTCTGCGGCAGAAACATTTACAGTTTCTAACTGCCACCTCATCAGTCTTCTTGTAGGGCAGCTTTGGGACCGGCAATAGGTATAGAGTTATTTGATGTGAAATACAAATACTATGTTAGATGCTAAAAGACTTCTCTACATTTTCACTGTACAACTTACAATCAGCCAGAAGACTAAGACGTGCATAGGTGGGATTTTCATTAGCATAGTTACAAAACCATTTCAAGGAGGACATATGCTCGTACACAGAAAATGAAATGGGGGAAGGTTCAGCAATTTGTCCCTGCCTTAAGCATGTCATTGCCTGAATGGGTTCAAGAAGAGTTTAGAGGTTTTAATGGGTAAATGAAATGTGCTGAAGTAAATAACATACACATTCCCATGGATTTATAGAAAGTGCATTACTTTGTAAACGCAACATAAAATTTATGTGTTCCCTAATGCCTGTAACTGCTTTTTCCCAGATTACCTTGTATTTCTCCTCAGTATTAGCTCTTCAATAATAGCCACAATTCTGGAGCAAATAAAAGACCTGTATTCAAGATTCTGCTTGACCAGGACCATGTAAAATGGAACAAAAAGCTTTTGAATTCATCCCAAAGCCTTTTCCTCAGTAGAAGAATTAATGCAAGTATTCAGTCACAAGCTTTCATGAAATAAAATATTCCATTGGGACTGTAGTACCAACGTACTGTACTGCACAATGGACTGTAGATTTCTGTCACTGGGGACAATGAAGCTGAACAAGTCTATAGAATAAAGCTTATTTGGGGAATAACTGACAAATATACGAACAGTGAGACAGGGCAATGAAGCAAACAATGTATCTGAATGAAATCAAATTAAAATAAGCAATTTAGGGTCAAACAAAAATATTTCTGTCTTTTTTTCTTTCTTTCTTTTTTTTTTTGTACTTCCTACATGCTATTTGGGGGAGGTGTTGGTTGGTTGGTTGGTTTAGGGCGGCGGGGGGGGGGACAGAGTTTGTTTTAGATATTTTTATTCAACATTAAAAAAAATAAAATAAAAGGAAATGACCTGAAAATCAATCATAATCATAGAATTTCTTGGTTTGGAAGACACCTTAAAGATCATCCAGTTCCAACCCCCCTGCCATGGGCAGAGACTCAAAAGGTTTCTCAAAACCCCATCCAGCCTGGCTTTTAACATTTCCAGGAATGGGGCTACAGATGAATGGCAGTGGGTATGCCAGAGGAGAACCCATTGGATTAGACCCCTACTGGAATATAATAGCCCTGTTATTCATTTGCCATGACAGAAACTAATTCAGATGTTCTCTTTCTGACTCATTGCAACCTGTGATTGAAACCAACACTTCCCAACATCAAGAGACTTCCCTAATTACAATCATACTCCAGGATGGGTTTCACTGTGTGTCTCCACACAAGCATTTTTCTTGGATTAGAAGTGCTATTCTGAGGCAAACCTCTTTTCCATCCCTATTTACAGCGCTTCAGATTGTGCCCCACAGCCATTTTGGAGAAAACCAACAGGATCACCCACTTGGATGAAGCCAAGCTGCA
Organism: Anas platyrhynchos; assembly: GCF_047663525.1. Lineage (NCBI taxonomy): Eukaryota > Metazoa > Chordata > Aves > Anseriformes > Anatidae > Anas > Anas platyrhynchos. Next base: position 21,879,946 of record NC_092587.1, on the reverse strand, counting down.
AGCTGTGCTCCTGCTCCTCTGGGCACCCAGACCTCAGAACCAGACTAGCCCCAGTCCCAGGGGACACCCCTGGGCCAGGTACAGGGTAGACATAGTGCCCTCAGAGCCCACCCTATGTATCTGTGCCTGTTGTGCTACATGACCTGCTCTGCATATCTTCTCTGCCTTTCTCTTTTCCAGTGTCTTCTGCTTTAGATCAAAAAATACGCATTATGTTTGAGCCCAGATCAATGCTGACAGGAGCGATATTTAGTCCTTTTCTCAGCTCAGGGTCATGCAGTAAAATTGCCCCAAATCCCTGCTGCTTGGGATATTATCCCTTCAGCATGCTAGATGCAGAAACACTCTATAGGCACTGGAAAAAAAAAATCAGTTTTGGGACAGGATACATATTTTACCTGGAAAAGACTGTGTGGTGAGGTGTCTCAAACATCTCTTTTTAATATTTTTGGTTCACAGAAAAAAAAATTAAAAGCTTATAATCTTTGTCAAACAGAAATAAAAAAAAAAAAAAAGAAAGAAAGAAAAAAAAAAAAAAAAGAAAAGAAAAAAGAAAGAAAGAAAGAAAGAAAGAAAGAAAGAAATGAAAAGAAAAAAAAAAAAAAAAGGCTTAAAATATCAGCATTTTTTCCACACCAAAAAAAAAAAAAATCAAGTTACTGCCAGCTCTGTCAGGAACCAGTTTTGTGTAGATAGATCCCAATATGCACTGTTGCTAACTGCTGGATGAGAGCCCACAGAAGCAATGGCTGCAAGTCAATAGTCCCATTCCCTTCTGCCACTTCTGTTTCCTAACAACAGGAAATAATCACAGCAAACACCAAATAATGGTTTACAAAAACCATTATAGGTCTTGCTAGTTATATGCTAGTTAATTAAACCAGTAGTTTTCAGGCTTGATTTTGTAGGTGAGAGGTGAGGAGTATGCTAAGTGCATTTACCACTAAGCTGAAGGTTTCATAGTGCATCATGGCCTGTGACAAATTTTGAGGACTGACAGTGGTCATCCAGAAGGTCTGGAGACCAAGATTCACTTGCCTTTTTGGTATAGGCATTTCGCAGCTCACTTAGACATATAGTAATAATGCTAAACTTTATGTATGTATATATGTATGTATGTATGTATGTATGTATGTATTTATTTATTTAGGCAAGGAAGATAAATAATCTTCTCCAGGGCAATCATTTAATCCTCAAACTGGTTTATTAGAAAAGTTTGGTAAATTTACTCCTAGCTATGGTTTTGTCTCTCCATTGACCACAGAGAGTCTCAGGGATTAACACAGAGGGATGCTAGCATTAGATGTCTACAGCCATGCTATCTAGGCATAAGCAGCCAGATCATTACTGACAAAAAAGATGACAAAATCAAAGATCTTTGATCCTGTTTCAGACACAGATTTCCTGGTGGGAGTCTGGAGGGGTTTGCCTTTTCCTAGCAGTCCTCAATGTCCCTCTCCACAGCCTCTGTGCAGACAGCTCACATGGTCCTGCTCTGAGCCATGGTTCCTCCACCACTTCTTATGAAACATTGGCCTCTCCTCACCCAGGGCCTTTGGAGAGAGATAGGAGGACAGCCTGCCCACAGCTCTCCACTGTCACCCAGGACTACGCATGGGACATGCTTGTCCTCCCTGTGCAGGAGCAAGGTCCCCCAACATGGGGTGGGCTATGGTGCTCCTTGTCATCTACTGGGGTGGGCTATGGTGCTCCTTGTCACTGCGCAGCAAGAAGCACCTGTGTCAGTACAAGTACCGTAGGTAGATTTCCACCTAAATCCAGCCTCTCTGCATAATCTAGACCAATGTCATCACAGGTGTTTTTGTAGTCACATCTCTGAACTGGAGGAGCTCTGCAGCCCCAACACATCCTTGGAAAAAGTACAAGCACGTGACTTAATTGGGAACAAGGTTTTACCATACATTAGCACAGGAATTTTCTTCCTTTCTGTGGTCCCATTGGAGGCCATGAAAATCTCTCTTTTCATACAACACCTTCCAAAGAGGAATTTGAAATTGAAGCAAACCGGTACTTGTGCTCAACTCATCTCTATTTTATTAAAATATCCCAGCATTTGTCTGCATGTGCAAAATTTCAGAAGGGGGTAATTTGGATGCAGGTTTCTCAATGCAGTGCAGATATATCCTGTGAATTAGCTGTTGTATAAACAGGATTTTAACGATTAATGCTCATAATTGTAGCCTTGCAGAGGACTGCTCAGTGAGCACACTTTGTCAGGATTCTTAAATGCTTCTGTTTCCAAGCTGTGATATTTAAAGTTGTCACATCAACCATGAAAAGTGTTTAATTGAATAAAAGGAAATTAAGATTAAAACATATACACATTTACTAAAATAAAATGTAATTTGCTCTGGTATCTGTCAGTTAAAAGTACACTTTTACAATTAAATTTTAAAGCTCTAGAGAAGCTAATTGGGTTAATCTGGAAAATTTTTAAAGCTTTTTCTCAGTGGAGTCAATTTCAATTTGGGGATTAAATGAACAGCTAATAGAGACATTCTGATTTATTTTTTCCTTATATATGATGCTTTTTTTTTTTTTCCTCCTTGATGTCTGTTTAAGGACTTTTTCTTACCAACTGCCCCTTCAAAATCACACTACCTTCAATGAGTATTTAGAACACGTGATATTACAAACTTAAAATAAGCCCTAAGTTATTAAATTTGCATCCATTAATACCCTTGCATTGAGAAATTACTTTTCTGTAAGAGCCAGTTTTAATCTGCTGGTACTACTTGTTTGTGTAATGACTACGGGCTTTTACCAATATTTTTAGAATTTAAAAATTGTGCAGTCCTCAGCAGCTATTGATGACATACTTGGCACTAACAACACTACTACAACCTCATGCATGTACTCCATATCATGGTGCCTGTGTATACTCCACGTACCACATTTCCTCTTCAGTAGAAAGAAGCATGAAGTCAAAATAATGTAAACTGTGTGCAGAAAAGAGAAGGAAAAAAAATGTTCGTCTGTGGACAGTGACTCCTTGTGAAATAACCTTTGAATATTCCCTCAGATCAGGAACAGTCCTGTTAAGCTTGTTAAAGCCTTATTTAAAAGTTTTCCAGACAGTAGTTTACCTAGGATTAACTGATCTACAATATCATGTGAATGAAAAATTGATCCATTTTGGAATGGATTTCTTGAGAGATTTCTTGTTTTCCAGCCTGATCCTTCTGACATCCTCGCCATCTATTTACCACTTCCAGTGTTCAGTATACTTCTCTATAACTCAGCCAGTTTCAGTTCTGCAGCTACAATTCAATCAAAAGTCACGTCGGGGCTCAGAGTTATATTATCTGAAATTAGGAAGGCTGGCCATTTGTTACTTTTGGTGTCATATTTGTCTTCTGGGTCTCAGCTTTCCACTGAAGACAAATTCTCGAGGTTTTTATAACAACTGAAGAATTTCATTTAATTATTTATTTATTTATTTTACAGAAACTTAGTGCCCTCTGGTATTTACCCACTGTCCAGGTTTTTACAAATGGTCACATATTTCATAAGACATATGACCAAAATCACAAGAGCTGGCAGCACTGACATTTACCCACCAAAATTACGGGGTGAACAATTACAAAGACCATGTATGAGATCATTAGATATACAGAAGAACTGTTAAAAATATTTTTTTCTTATTCATTTTGGTTTGGATCCAGTAAAGAATTTAAGGGCTGCAACCCCTGACTTTTAGGCTGACTTCCAGAATGAAACCCAGATGTAAATACCTGAGCTCCTTCCCAAACTTGAGCTGCTTGGCAAGAAGAACTAAAAACCCTGCACATAGATGAGAACCCAGGTCTCATCTTTGCACGTTGTCTGCCCTCTCCACAGTTAAATCCTCAGGAGGCCTTGCTCCCCCCTGAGCCTCACCAGGGGGCCTCACCCTGCCCCAAGGTTACAGTGCTTTACTGCACAAGCAGGAGCCTGAAGTGTCTCAGGATGAGGATGTCCCACTCGTTTCTACCTCCTGGATGAATGTTCCAGCCACAAGATTATTAGGTATGAGAAGTTCATTAGAAACAGTTTATGTGTAGTTATCACTTGGGAGGAACCCTGTTTTAGCAGTGCATGAGGCAGGCAGGATTTTGCACGTTTTTCCCTCTAGTTTCGGGATCCACTGAAGCCAAGGGCAGGCTGGCAGCATTGCGAGCTGAGGAAATAGGTTCCAAAAGTAATTAGAAACCATCAGGGTTAAGCAGTCACTGGACAGGGGTGCTTGGATTAAAAAGCACAAAGAGCTCTTCCCAGTTGTCTAGACAGAGAAGATGCCTGGTATTTTTTGTCACGTCCTAGCAAGGAGCAGCTGGGAGACATGACAGAGGCCACACAAGAGACCTCTGGAGTGGCAGCAGGAGGTAAGTAGATGCCCTGTAGTCCCCATAAAGGGAACTAGATTTTAACAACTGGAATAAGCCTATAAAATGACCAAATCCCATATTAGGCATGGAAATCTTGGGCCTTGCTTCTAGCCTTTGGTGTACTGGGAGGATGCTGCCAGGAGCAGTAAACACCAACCAATTAGCGAGAGGTGAAAAGCAGCTGAAAACGTGAGCTCTCCTATACATTTTATTACATTAATAAAATGTTACAGGAAACAGTCCGTGCCAAAGCACAGACTTAGATCTGCAGCTGCATGTTGTAAAAACTAGTGGGAATTGAGAATTACAAAAAGGTGAGATTCAGCTGCCTCCAATTTCCACTCTCTTAAGTCGAACAGAACTTCCAATAGTTTGCAGTCTTCTGGACAGAGAAATCTATCCATGAGTCTGGTCTAGTCTAACTAGTTGTAGAGTGAAAGCCCAATGATGGGAGAGGAAAAAAAAAAAAAAAAAAAAAAAAGGCAGCTACATAGCTTTGGGATCAAATGCTTATCCCAGCAGGCTGCTTGTTTTGGACACATGATGGAGAAGGTTTTTGCCAATTTCTGTTTAGCTTGGCAAACCCCATGGCAAGTGTAGCCAGAGTGAGCATACTCTTAAATCAGATGCTACATGTGGTTCCAGAGCTGATACGAAATGGACAGATGAGGCCTAGAGTGTAATGCAACCAGTTTAAGCACTGTTTGACAGCAGTAGCTTTGCATACTGTTGCATTCAGCATATCCAGCCAAAACCAGTGCCATAAGGATCTTAGTTGTGTGGTTTTTTTTTTTTTTTTTCCCTCAGACAAATAGCAGTGGGAGTGAAGTAAAAAATGAAATTATATCCAATTGTGTATCCAGACAATATTTTTCCCAGACACAAAGGCTGATCTTGGACACAGTCACTAGACAAGACTCACAGCAAAGTCAAACTCAATTATAAAACAGATAGCAAGACATTAATTTTTAGCAATTGGGAAATGTGAGCAGGAGGAAAGAGACAATATCAACATGCTGGTGTGAAATCAATAGGAACTGGGGCAGCCAAGCAGCCTAAGGCTTTTTTTTTCCTCATTTGTCTTCAAGGGGATCTTTTTATTATTATTAATAATAATAATTTATTCATAATCATTTAATCCCATGTGCTCCAGGAGTACTGGATTTTTGAAAATGTGACCATTTGAATCCTGGACATTGTGAAGCTAACACTTTAGGAACTTCCAGAAGCTCACATGGCATTTCTCTTTATTTGATTTGCCATAATTTTTGCTATGTGCAGCAAATAGCACCATGACAGGATAAAAAGGGTCCAACTCAGAAATTTATGACTGTAAATGGATTTGTTATACTTAACAGATTTTCTTGTTTGGATTATTAATAAATCATGAGTTCCTTATGCCAGTGGAGATGAAAAAGCCAGTACATGGTACATAAAGCCAGTATGGAACAGAAAAACTGCAAGAAAGTTTGAAAATTCTGTCACTTGCTGACCTACTGCAGTAACTGAGTGGTTTTTCCATATTCACCCATCTACTCTGATACAACTCAGTTGAGCCCTAGATGTCGAGCTTCTAAGTGTCAATCTGTTCTGATCTTCTAAGTGTCAATCTGTTCTCAAATCGCAGATAACTGATAATACCTTAGCTAACCACAAAGTCCTTGCTACAGAAGGTCAAACCAAACCATACAAATGCGGGGCTGCAAAGCATCAAGAAAGTTGTTATAATTCAAAGTAAATCACAATCATCTTCCCCACTGCCTGCACACCTTTATGATGATGGACAATCCTTGCTTAGGTTCTCCAAGCACTCATAAACATGATGTGGCTGCACATTTTCCCCATTTTCCCATGAGAGCAGATGGGGAGAGTCATGGGCTGTGACTCACATGCATGAACAGATCAAAGAGGTATATGCACAATTTGTAAATAATATTTTCAGCTGATGTATGTAACAACTTCAAGACAAACATAGATGTCCTCTTCTGATTTTCAGATACAGAAAGTTTGTTACCAGAAAGAATGGTACACAAAACACCATGGAAAGAGTGCGGCATAAGCCAGCTGGGACACAGGACAGCCCTTGTCTCCCAGATTGGGGCCATGCTCAGGGACCTACAACACCCTGCCTTTCCCACGTTGCTTTACCTTTCTATCTGGCTAATGAAGCACCATCACTAACATGAGGTGACTGTGTAAGGTCTTGCCAAGATCACTTTAAGTAGTTCAAGGTGTTATAGCCTAATATGTTTCTCCAAACTACAGTTAATTAAGTATACAGTTTTCACATCCCTGGGAAAATTTCACCAGAAACACATTTTCCTGCTGCATACAACTTAGTGTAATATAACTAGTTTTTGAATGGCTCATCAGCATCTGGCAATGGGACCTGTGTGTATAGTTCATAAAACCTCAGCATTCCCTATGAATTAAAAGGGCTTTGTCCTTGAGCTTCTTCAAGAAACAAGAAAGTCTGGAAGAAGATGGACATTGATTTTTAAGAAATATTGGTATAATGCTCAGAGAAGAAAGAGCTACAGAAAATCTAATTAGATATTAAGAAGGTTAAAAAGGATGACCTAAAGGGATAGACTGGTATTGATCGCACACAAAGTGATGGAAGGCTGATAGGGATGCCATTTGCCATGAATAAGAGTATGGTAGCATAATTAATGCCATTCAGTAAGATTACAGGGAACAGATTTTGTCACACAAATACCATTACTGGAGGAGATTAGAATTTTAGGTGATAAAGGTAATTATACTGACATAACCAGCTTTGACAAGGTATTTTACATCATGCTGCAGGACTTCCTGTTTAAAAATAAGTTTTGTATAAAAAGAAGTGTAGCATTATAAGAAAAACAGGATTGAAAAGCTTCATAAGATTATCTAGTTCATCATCCAGTTGCAGATACTTGATTATTCAAAATAGATTTCAAATGGAAATTGGATTTATAGATAGCCAAAGAGGAGTACTTTAAATGGTGTTGCACAAAGTTTCTATTCTTGAATGAAAACTATAAAATATCTTTGTTATTGAATACAAAAGAATCACTGCTGCTAAAGTACAAACTCTGGCAGCCAGCTAAATGATCAGAATGGGTCAGCTCAACACAGTGACTGTGGCACTAGAAGTGCTAGTTTCATCTGAAAAATTGAATGTAGGTTAAACATTCAGATATGGAAAAGCAGTATCTTGTAATTCAATGACTTTAAGAAGAACTCTAGTTTAAGGGAAAGAGCAAATGAAAAATAAGCTCATAACATGACTGCGTGATTACCATGGCTAGTGTGATGCCCAGATGTGTAAATAAGAACAAATCTGCTATAAGTAGGAAAAGTACATACCACCCAAGATCTATTTAGATTTTTTTTTCTGACATATTTTTCATCAGAAGACTCCGCATGTTCCACAGGGAGGTAGAATTTCAATAAAACTCTTTTTTTAGAGGAAACAAAACAAAAAAAAAGTGGGAGAAGGTTTTGATTTCCACAATATTTCTCTTGTATTTTAAAATATATGTTTTATTTTTAAATTTGGCATGACTTCTTAAACCTTAGGTAACACCATGTGATATTAAAAATAATAATAAAAATTACTTTTGAACCTACAGTTAAAATCTCTTTTTGTTCTAATTTGGGAAAGGGAATCTGATTTCCCACATTTTCTTCCAGCTGAGATTGTAATTCAAATGTTGGAACCTGAATCCAATGTCAATATCTGACAAATACAGGAGGCCAAGAAATGTTATAAACAAGCGTCAAGAAGAATCTGAAGTACGACTTCTTCAAACTGTTTGAAAACAGGGGCGTGAATATTTCCTTAGCTTGCTAGACCAAGAAAAGCAATACAAGACCTAATGCAAGAACCAAAAGAATTTAAATTAGAAACTAACTGAACATAAAGCAATAATGCTTTTGTCTTGTGGCTTTAGATTAAGAAATACATTTTCACACTTTGCTAATCTTTGTATAATGCTTGCTTCAGAAAAACAGGCCTATTAATAATGAAATTATTATAAAAACGGAAGTAATTGTGAAGCTGTATGAATATAAGAAATGTTTCTTAATTCAGGTCCAAAAAAAATAAAAGGACAATTCTTACTAATGGAGACATTTGCATATGACTGATCAGATAAATAGTCATCTTCCAGATCTATTCAAAATTCAATAAATACAATTCAATAAACTCCATCTACTTGCCTTTATCTATCTTTAGACTGCAAGTTCTCAAACCAGAGACTGTCTTTTCCTGAATTTTTGGAAAGTGTTCAGCAAATTGTAGGAGCTGTCATAAATAAATAATAACACTCTAATCACTGGGGACATTTAAGTAAATTACACTCTGCTTTAACTGTTACACTCCTCTTCCAAAATCCCAGGTGAGCAACAATGTTCAGAATCCTGATTTTCATTTATCTTCTTTCATTAGGAGTTTCCTTTCATCAAAATACTGAAGAAACTGTACATGGCTAGTTCATATAGTCTTTCACCATGCACCTGCTATGCTCAAGACAATCATCTTTCTTAAATGTCGTGTGACTGATTCTGTTTTATTTATTTATTTTTGCAATACAGAGTCAGCCAGAACTGAAGAGGGAAGAACATGAATCTTCTTTTGCCAGTTGTTTATTGCACCTAAGGGATGCTTATGTTAACAGATGATGTAAGGGAATCATCGCATGGAAAAAGAAGACACCAAGGAGCCATCTAGCCCTTGGGGAGGACAGTGAGAACTTCCTAGGAAAGAGCAGACTGGAAAGAGTTTGCTGCAACTCAGCAAACCACTGAGGTCGCTAAAATAAGGACTCACATGGAGGAACAATAATTAATATATTTTTTTCATTCCCTTTTTATTTCTTTTAAGATCTTTAAGTTCTCTCCCTTTGAAAACTTAATTTCTTATTTTTTATTCAAATAAAGTTTGAAGTTCCAATAATAAATAATAATAATAATAATAATGTTAGTCTTTTAAGAGCATTAATATAAGAAGAGGTCTTCAGAAATCCACTTGAAAACTGTTTGATGCAGGGTCACATCACACACAACAGGGACAGGAAGAGGCCTGCCTTCAGCACTGTCCCCACAGCAGGAGCAAGGATGGAGTCTTTCACACCCGGAGGCTTCACTGCCATCAGAAGTGGAGCAGTAAGTGTAAAAGAAGGAATGAAGTGGAGAAATGGGAAGTATTTTGAATGATAACAGGCCTCCTCACCTCCCCACACACCAAATGTCCTCCTGCAGAAAGGACAAGTCCAAATGAGAACAACCAAAAGAGAATGAAAATAGAAAGCAAAGGAATATTCAAGGAGAACAGTGAAAAGTTAAACAAAGGATGAAGGAAAGCTGGAAATCACATGATCACTGGCAGCAAAAGCAGAACACCACAAGTAGATCTTTCCCTCAACTTATCCAGAAAACTCTTGGTTATCCTAAAAAGAGAAAGTTATCTCCTTGAGATACTGAGTTCAAGAGTGAAAAGACAGCTACGGCTCAGATGAGATGATGTGAGATCACCTTAGACAGGTGGCAAAGGCTGGAGACAAATGTTTCTGACCCATAAGAGGTGGTGTAAAATACAGATCATGCACCAAAACAAGGAGTTGCAAAATTGTGTCTTCAGAAGAGGAAGAGGGTGTAAATACTCAAGTCCTTCTTAACACATAGCACCTGGAAAAGATATGTGGATTTTAGGTTGCAGTTTTCTAACACCCTTTGAAAAATATAGTTAGAATGAGGTGGTGCTACAAGACAAACATGGATTTTGTTGGTACAACCTAAAGTTTTAACTATATCAATTAAAGATGGGAATTTAAAACAAAATAAAAAACCCACAACCCCCCCTCTTTTTAACCACAAAGTTCACCTTCATTTAAGTTTGCAGGACCTGCTGCCAACTGAGATGCAGTTTATCTCATTATATTTGTGGAAGGGTTCAAACACCAGTCTTTCTTCCCCTTTTTTTCTGGTGTATCAGTTTGTCCTTTGCCAGTTGACCTGAACATGTGCAACAGCAAACCTTCCTTTCCTCAAATGGGAAGAATAAAGGCCGAAATCTGTGCCTGAACATAGTGGTTCTACCTGGCACTAATACTTTTTCAACTTTTGCATCCTTCTAAAAAATACGATTGTTTTTTCTTCCCCCAAATCAAACTAGATAGAACTAATCAAAGTAGATACATAAAGCAACGAGAAAGTCAAAATGATAATCCTGTGGCCAGAAAATTCTCAGACTGGGATTAGAGGTTTGCATCTATGCCAGAGCATTGCCATATATATGAGTAACCATTAGAATAAAAGGAGAAGTGTCACACGGGGTTCTCCAGGGGTCTGTCCTGGCTGCAGTACAGCTCAGGATTTACTCCATGATTCAGAGAATGCATATTAAGTTTTCAGATAGCATGAACCCAAGAGGAAATAAAAGGACTGCAGAAGTCAAAATATTCTCAACAAAAAAGGAAATAAATTTTGTGGGGAAGGGTGTGTGTGTGTGTGGAACACCAACAAGAATGCACCCCATCATGGACAAAATGAAGATACTATAAATATAAAAGCTATTGAAGCACATAAGCATTGGTGCCTCTGTTCAGTACTGGTGAGGCCATACCTGGAGCAGTGTGTCCAGTTCTGAGTTTCCCAGTATGAGAGAGACTGGGACATATTGGAGGGAGTCTGACTAAGAGCCACCAAGATGACCAAGGGACTGGAGCACATCTCTTAAGAGGAGATTATGAGAGAGCTGGGGCTGTTCAGCCTGGAGGAGAGAAGTCTCAGGGGGCATCTCATCAATGTGTATACACACATTGATGTGTACAAATGTGAAGGGAGAGTGCAAAGAGGACAGAGCCAGGCTATTTTCAGTGGCACCCAGGGACAGGACAAGTGACAGTGGGCACAAAGTAGAACACAGTTTGTTCCCTCTGAACATCAGAAAGCATTTCTGTGCTGTGTGGGTGACTGAGCCCTGGCACAGGTTTCCCAGAGAGGCTGTGAGGTCCCCTCCTTGGAGATCTTCAAAAGCTGCCTGGACGTGGTCCTGGGCAGCCTGCTGTGGGTGGCCCTGAGGGTTGGACCAGGAGGCCTCCAAAGGTCCCTGCCAACCTCAGCCATTCTGTGATGCTGAGATAAGAGAACATAAGAGGGAACAACTGGTTAGAAATCAGTTCTGTATAAAAGGACCTGGAACTACATGACACAGGAGCCAAACAGAAATCAGCATCAAGCTACCACAGAACAGGTCAGTTCCTTTAGGTACCAAGAGGATTCTGCATGCACCCAAGAGCCAGAATAGCACGCAGAGCACAAGACATAACTCTTGTACTTTTTGCTACAGGGTGCAGCTGTGACACTGCCTTGTTCTCAAAATATAAAAATAAATTAGTAAATAAATAAAAACTCAGCTGGGGCAACTGGAAGGAATGCAGAGGACAGCTGGAAAAACAACACTGGGAAACATTACCTTGGAAGAAAGATGGAGCTGCGAGGTTTTGAATCCAAGGAACACAAGACCAAGTCATGGCATAACAACAGCCCTCAAGCACATAAAACACTGCTGCAAGGAGGGATTGAATTAGTTCTCCATGTCCATCCAGGAGAGGGTGAAAGTAACAGCCTTTAATTTTAACAGCAAGGATGTTATTGAAGACAAGGAAATATTCTGCTGGCAAGAATAATGAAACGTGGAAATAGATTGCCTGAGGAAGAGGTCAGATAAACCTTCCTTGAGAAAGATAAAAGGTATAACCGACCCTGTGTTGGAGTAAAGATAAACTCCAAAAGTCCCTTTCAGCCCCATCATTCTCAGCTTGCCTGTACATATATTTTATTATTTTTTTTAAGTGAAGATCTCACACCTTTTAGAAGTAGCCAGCCTCCCTCACTGATTAGATAACTATGTCTTGCTGTGTTCTTGCTTATCTGCCCTCCCCAGATCAGCACATAGTCTTTACTTGCTCTGGAGCTACTACCTATTTCCTGTGCATACACCGGGGCTATTTCTGCTTCCTCTGAGCAACACTCTGTAGAGGATACAAAAACTTTTATGGATGATTAATAGCTAGCTTTCAAGGCTTAATGATTTGGCTTAGAAATGACATCTTATAGATCAGTCAGCTAATCTAGATCTTGGCCAGCTTCTCTTTTACTCTTTCCAACAGACAAAGTGACTATTCAGCTCAACATCTTTCATTCTTCCAGTCATTATTCTCCATTATTAACCACCTATTCAGATGCCTATTCCCAAGTCACACCACTTTGCTCAACAGCCCATCACTACCGTATTCCCAAAGGGTAAGCAGAGAGACATTAAACACCGATCAAAAGAAACTGTTGCTACAGACACAGGAGTAGTTCAGGAATTAGTCCAGTTCTCCAGTTTTGTGCATTTAGTTTTCCATTTTTCAGCTCCGCAATGATGAGACTGCATTATGTCTAAAGAAGAAAACACCGTTTTACTACACATTGGGCAACGTATACAATTTCTAACAGCAGAAGCTCTTTCCTTCTGTTACTGGAATAAAGATGAATAATAATGTTAAAATTAGTTACAGCCAGTATGTGGTAGATGGACTGTTGCCATATGGTGGTTATGTAAATTAAATGACAAAATAAGGAGCTAGCATTTATAAGCAACTTTTGTACACTACAGAAACCCAGTCTGCATGTGCAATACCTACTAGTCTCTACTTTGGGGAAAAGATGACATCAAAATCCACTTTTTTCCAAGCCACTTTAACAATTATTTCAATGAAAATTCAATCCTCTTACTTGCCTAATGCACAAAGAAGATTAAATCCAATCTCCACTCTTGTTTGATATGCAAAGTAGTCTTCTCCAGTTAATTTAAATGTCTATTTTCACCTGGCAAAACAATCTCCTGATAATGCACGGCTGTGTTGCCTGTCTAGAAAGGTGTCTGACCACACTTTGCAGATGGCTTAAATGACCAAACTTAGGGCAAACAGAGTCTCTGTCTGGAGGCCATCAAAGCTACCAACCTGTTTTCCTTGACTAGATCAGAATTTAGGACCAGCTTTAGTAGTCCTGATACTCCATGTATGTGTCATTTAAACACAAAATGGGGACTTCAAATAGGCAGGCAAGATTGTCCCATACCACTACTCAGTAAACTTTAAACATGCTGGAAGCAGCATTTCAAAGTCCATACGAAGCAGCAAATTGTAGTTGTACTTACTATACATAATTTAAACTATTTCAATTTTTTATTATTGAGCAGGCAAGGGCAAAAGGTACCAAGAGAAAGAGATAACTGTATCAGAAATCAAAAAAACAGTTTATTACAAAAGCTGGGCCACTGTATTAAGAGACCAACCCTCAATTCTCAGGTTATAATGAAAGCATAGCACCTGCTATGGAAAATAAAAATTGAAATTAATTATGTTGTATAACAGCTTCATGAATCCTTGACATACAACACAGATTAGATTCAGGACTCCTACTGTCCCACCACACAAAACCACAAATATTTTTTCTCTAAACATATGCACAGAGGCTAATTAACACAAAATCCTTTTTCCTTACTGAAAAAAAAAAATAGTCTTCAGGCTTTATTAGAAGAACAGGAAAGCAATTAACTAAAGATTAAAGGGGCTCCATCTGCAAGAAGCATGATAGGAATTGCCAAAAGGAGCAGGAGACAGGTAACAGAGGATATTATAAAAGAGAGAGTGAGGGAGAGAGAGCAAGAACAAACAATAGGAGGTTAATATTAAAGTCAAGACTGGAGATCTTTCTCAGTAACCTGTTGCAAGTCAGCCAGAGAGGTGACAGGTCTAATGTAGGCACAAGCCTAGGCAGGATATTCAGGTCGGATTATGTGATTGCAATGGTCCTTTCTAGACTCATAAACCTAGAGGACATGTGTATGAAGGCAGAAGGAAATATTAATCATAAAACCAAGGTGTAAACTGATGTTGAACTAAAAAAAAAACTTACACGGTCAAGATAGCAGAGACAATACGTAAAAAGCTTAACTGTTCCTTGACATCTCTATCCAAATATATACTCCTCTACCAGTTTTTACAGGCAGTTATATAATTTATAGGGAGTAGTCCCTTGGCATCTTTCTGAAGAGTACAGGACTATGCCAAAATTATCATCGGCTTTGACCCTTCTATCATAGAGTAGCACATGGTTAACTTACAGTCTCCTGTACAAATTGCTAGCATTGGAACAATGTGTAAAATCCATAAAAGTTGAACAGATCACAGTCTCTGTGGATCAAATGTAGCTATTTTATGGCACGGCTCAAAGGAGGTCGAAGTTTCTACATAGGTGTCTCTTCTAATACATCCCAGCCTTTTGCCCTATGGAAAACTGCAATCCATATTAACTGGCTTACTTCTGTCAACATCAAAGCTGACATATATCTGAAGCATCCCCTGTGATGAAGATGGCTCGGGAACAGGAAGAAAAGGGGAAGGAAGATCTCATTAAGAATTTCAGTAAGTCTCAAGGGGTCCCAAGGTACTCTGACACACAGCACATGGTGGTCAGAGGTCTTCCCACGAGCACCCGCATCCCCTCTACGCTTCCAGATATTAGATCAACTTCGCAGTCCATTTTGACAGAACAATGCAGGTGCGATCCATACCAATGAGTATGTCAAACCTGGCAGACAGCTCCCGCAACACCATGGACAGACTTGGTGTCATGAGCAGAATTATGCACTAGCATAAGAGAGAAGCAGTAATATATTTATTGACAAAAATAGTGATTTAGCAAACCTTAACCTTGAATAAAACAGTGATTTAACTAAGTTCTAATGGTAAACGTAAAATTAACAAGATTCACGATAGCAAGTTCACTTGATTATTTACTGCATAGAGGACAGCTTCAGATTAAAAGCATCAGGGAGATTCTCATGTCAAGTCAAGGTTCACAAGGGAGTCCCTTTTGCCATCCAAACTCCAAGGAGTCTAGATACAACCAGATCCTATCCCAATCCCAGACTTTATTGTTTATTCTTAAAGGATATTATGCACAATCAATCCTTTATATCACTTAGATAGGTTACAAAGTTTCAGCAATGTTTAGCAAATTACTTGCAAATTTTCAACAAGCTAGCTATTAGTCATTTACCGAGTGTTTGTTGCAGGTAAGGAATCTCTTGACCTCGAGGAATCCCTGCTCAAGGGGAAGATCCTGGCATGCAGCCTCCTGCAGCATGGGCTCCGGGCTACCCACTATTTGTGGTGAAAGATTGAGTCAAATATGATTAGTCATACTAGTCATACTTGAACACCAGCCATATGGTTGGTGCATGCCCCGCCAGCCCTTGGATCCATTTCCCCCAGATGGAGCTTGAGGCCAATTCAGCTATCAGGACCAGACATCATGGCCACCAGTGATAGCTATGGCTTGAGCAGAGCTACAGGTGTAGGGCCAGGGGGAGTACATCACCACACTTAGCTCCCTGGGGCTCTCCATGAGACCCCTTCCACAGCCAGGCACTGCAGCACACAGCACCATGGCTTACGCTGTCAGCAAATGGGAGGAAAGCTGACACATCAGGGCCTTCTCGCGGCTTATCAAAAGCTGAGAGGTCCTTGAGGAGAGTGACTAGTCCTGTAGATCAGCTGGCAATGAAACCACGACTGTGAATTTGGCAGATGGAGCATCCTGGTAACTCATTTCCTCTGCAGATAAAAATATTCTGCATATTGGATGAACAGCTTCTCCCTAATGACTGTAACTGGTCATCACCGATACAATCAGAAAGACAATGATAGCCCTCAGAGAACAGCTCATTCCCTTAAAGAGATGAATTCTCATTTTTTCTTGAGACAAGGCTGAAGAATTTAATGGAACAGAGCACCTTCACTATAGATAAATAATGCCCTGTGATTTTTAAACAGTTGAACTTCAGCTGTTTTCAGCCAGAACAGAAAGATCTGCAAATCCCAAGGGAATGGCAAAGACTGAAAGGCAGGAACATTCTGCTGGTGCTCGTAGTATTTCACTCACCTAAAAGCAATACAAAGACCTTGGTAGGAAAATAATAATCTCTTCTAGTACAGATACGAGTCAGAAACACGTTCCTACACTGTCAAACATCTGTTAATATCATCTGGTTGTGAAGTATATGATACAACTGCAACAGGTATACAAGGGCCATGGTGGGGTGGGTGTAAGGATGGGACAATCTTCTGGGTGAAGCTCTCCAGAGCCCAGAGTACTCTTCACTCTGCAGAGCTGAAGCTTGAGTTACCTGTACATCTCCAAGTTTAGGAGGACCAAGAGGTCTGACCTGGGCTAAAGTGTGGCTGTGATTAAGAGAGAAGCAGAAAGAAGAGCACGAAGAAGGCAGCACTAAGTTTTCGTGTGCGATTTAGGCATTTAGTACCTTGATTCAAGATTTCTAGATGTTCAGAACTGCAGACATTACCATTGCAGAGCACTCAATTGCAGCAATCCCGTCATTTCACATAAGCACTAAATTTAAGCTGCACACTTTGTGCATCCAACAAATGCGACACAAAGTGCTGGAGAGTGCTCACACATGCAAATGGGCTTGCAGACAACTGAGCAGCATCCGTGCATTAAATCCAGCATGTCCTGAGGAGGTCTGATTTGACTGTGTACAAAGAGAATAACAGCTCACTGCATACATTTTAAACAGCATGCACAAACATTTCTTCTCACGCAGAATTACAAGCTGTGAGAGCAAGGGACTGACGTGGCACTACTGATTTTAGCCATCACCAAGACACAGAGCAGTCACTATACCATACACTGACCTGTGTATGCCTCATCATAGCTACCAAAATATTATTGCATTCCCTGCAGTTACTCCTCAGAATATGAGGCACTGAGTTATTTCCTCTCGTCTGGTGCCTGAGGGAAGAAAAAAAAATCTGGCGTACTTATTTGAAAAATATGTTAAATGCATATTTTTTTATGTGTGTGGTTTTATTTTGGCAGAGACTTTGCTAACTTGAAATTTGGTAGTCACCTTTACCAAAAGCTCAAGAAGATGATATCTATCTGTAGACATGACCCGTGTTTCTCCTTTCTGAACGATAAGTCTGAGAATATAATGGTATTCAAGATCTGAAAACAGCGTGTTTACAGACACTAAATAACATAACAATGCAGCAATTTCTATTTACGATATCTCTTCCATCATCCCCCAGATAAAGCTTCAGCATTTTAAAAGGTAGAGCTAATTTTGCTGTCAGTAGTTTGCTTTTTAAAAGCAGAGGGATGTTAAATGAAGCTTGGAGGAGGTAACGCATTAATAAAGTACAATTCCTCTATTGATATTCAGCAAAGGATTAAATAACAGCACTAAGCCTGAATGCTGTTGAACTGCACAGGCTCTTGGTGTGCCGATTTTGAGCGTGTCTGAGCAGATGACACCTTACAGAGTGACAACGCAACATCCCCAGCCCTGTCCCAGCACTCACAGCCGGGATTCAGAAATGAATGCAATCAAGCAGACTTAAAGCCCTTGTCCTTACAAACATATTCAGGAATTTCAAACACCACAACCTAGAAAGTGTTTAGGGAAATCACAATAATGACTCATTCCTTCAACACAGGCTTGACCAAATCTGGCCTTTCCACAGTCATTTCTCTTCACTTTTAGAATATTCACCTTTTTTTTTTTTTTTGTTAATCTTTTTCTTCTCACGGATGTGCCTCCAGAAATCAGCGATATTTTAAAAAAAAAAAAAAAAAAAAAAAAAGCACAACTTGTGGATTTGCCATCTCCAAAATCCTTCTTCTCGGGCTCTCTCCCACGGCAGCAGACGGCGTGCTGCCATCTCGCGGTTACAGAGGCAGGGCTCAAGCCACAACTTTCTGTCACTCAGCCCTGCAGGAGCACCGAGACGCTTGGTGACAGGGAACACTGCAAATGCCTCTTTTTTTTTTTTTTTTTTTTTTTGGAAAACAGCTACAACGCCAGCTAGGATAAGTGATTTTCATTCAATCCTCTGAAAGTCAGACCAGTGGGAGCTCAGGCTGTGTGCTTCCCTCACCATCCTAGGAAAGGGCTGAAGGTGCAGACGGGCTCCCAGCAGGGCTCCCAGCAGGGCCCCCAGGCATCCTCTGCACCAGCTCCCCAGCCACATCTGACCCCATCCTCAAAAGCCGCTGCAGATCCCATTGCCACACCAGAAAGAGCCTCCTTCTCCATGGTCTCAGCGCTTCCCTGCCCAGTTTGCTCCAAGCAACCCCTCAACACACCCCACACTTGGATTTTGTGCCGTTCCTTTTGCAGTAACCACCTCAACAGCCAGGCTCCTTCCTGGCTCAGGGTCCTCACGTTTTCCTGACATCTCGCTGGTGGAGAGAGGAGGTCCTGCCAGTGTAACAGCAGATAGGCACAGCTGAAATGTAATCATAGCCCTGGTTTCCTTCCTGCCCACACACAAAACACTTGTCCAAAGCCCTGCACTCTTCATACCTAAGTAAAGTGAAGACAAAATAACCACTGTGTAAGACTGTGAGCTCCTCAGGGCACCAACTATCCCATTCCTCTCACATGCACTTGTTATAAAGCAATTCAAACACATACACCAACCTCAAATGCTTTCATGAGACCTACTATAGTTACATAGCTGTTCTGCTGAACATTTTTTTTTTTTTTTTTTAATATTTTGTTGTGCAATGAAGACAAAAATAAGGTGCACATCCATAGGCAGTAAACCTGCTCCTAGCAGGAGACAACAGGATCCCTTAATGATTTGAACTGAGGTTTGTGCTACCTTTCACTGGCTCAGAATGACAATTTAATGACTAGGGAGAAAATAATTCAAGTGCACCAAACCTCACCTGCAGAGGGAAAAAAATAGAAAAATTAGCACTTCATTTCTGATTCAGACACAGAAAAAGTGAGAAAAGTAGTGTTGGACAGGGCCTGAAGATTTCAAACCATTTGCTATGTGCCTAGTGCAGGGAGGGAAATGTTATTGCTGGCAACTGCTCCTCTAATCTATTTTTAAAGGCATAAATATAAAAGGATCCACATTATTCCTGTCTCAATCTCTCCCTGTCTTGCCTTTTCCAAAATCATTTAAGAGACTCCATAAACTAATTTTGATGTCCCAAATTGTGAGGTTTGCATCACCTTGCTCTCCAGAAAAAAAGTCACTGACCCAACACTATCAAATGCCAGTTTCAGAACAGATACATTAACAAAATCTTAACTCGCACAACGTTACATACTACATAATCATACTCTTACCTCTGACAATCAAAGTAGGTCAAAAAAACTCCAACTTGCAGTAAGTGGAGTTGATAAGTGTTTAAAAAAGCTAAAATAAGCAGCAGCTAAATAGTTCAGCATAATTCAACTACAGCCAAACACTGAAATGTTGAAAAAATAGTCTGAGGACTAAACAGCTACATAAGCAGATGACCATCTCACTGATGAAAACAGAAAAACAATGCAAGTTTTTTAATTAAAGAATGAGAGATTTAGCTACAGTAGTACAGCAGCAGGATGTCATAGCTACGTATTTCTACCTTTCTCTCATTTACGAGATTCTTACTCACTTACTAAGTCTTGTCCCCAAAACCTGTTCAAAAAAATGATCTTGATGATCCTGCTGTTTTTAGATTATAATGCCCTGTGCTACACTATTGTGAACACTGGAAAACAGACTACAAAGATGAGATTAGCTCCAAGATAAAGAATTATAATGTTCTATACTTCAAGATACAGCAGTATCCTAGTCTGTTAGTCTGTTTTTGAAGCCAAGAATGTGAATATATTGCTTGCTATTTCCTACCACAGTGAGTCAGTCCATGGCTGTGCATGCATTCTCAGAGAGTTTAAAAGCCACTCTCCATGCTCCTCAGTACGTGCTTTTCCATGAGGAAATTTCTTTTTAAAAGGCAATCTCACTCAAAACATAAGGGAGCGCCTGGCTCTGCATTGCTGCAATCAGTTAGTTGCCTTAACATTCACAGAAAGATGACAAGGAAAACAAACATTGTATTATTGCATCTTGATAAGCTGACTGTAAACTATCAAGCATCTTACTGAAAACAAAGCCCTGAAAACAAATCTTCAAATCAGCGTAGAATATCTCCAGGATCACCTCAAGTAGAATAAAATCAAGTTATGAAGTTAGGAACATGAAATACTGATAATTTAACTGTAACTCAGCATAGCAATGGACAGATTAAGTACTATTTATGAGATGTTTGCCTGCTGTTACACTGCAGAAATGATGGCATGCACAAATGGAACTAATCCAGCCTGAGCTTCCAGACATTATTGAAATTTAAGAAAATAGTCCATTAAATCTTTTAAGCATGCAAAACTATTTTCATGTTGCCTAATTTGCTAATAGTTTCAAGCCCGTTTCCTACATGCTTTCAGTACCAGCTGCAAGCTTTTCCACTTGCAAGAATCCATAATACTAAACAGTTGGCTTCAGCTTCTTAGGAATAGCACTGCAGCCAAAACTCTTTAAAGTGAGATGTCAGTACTGCTAGCTGAGGTATTCAGCGTTCCAAAATCATTAATGCATTATACATAAAATGGATCAATCACCTTAGTAGGACCCAGACAGATGCTTAGGCAAGGATAATTAGAATTAACCTTTTAATTAAGAAAATGCACATTGTCTAGAAATCTACATAAATAAATAACACTCTTACAATGTTTTCCAGAAGTCCCCAGACACAGCCTGTAGAGTATGTTAAATTCCCAGAGACTTGAATCAAACCAGTCCACCTTGGCACTATTCTCCTGTAAATGATGGGACCAAAGAGAGTGCATGCCTACTGTCCTGTGATAACACCCTGCCAGGGAGAGGCAGTTTAGGAGGGTTACAGGTTTACCAGTGGTAATTCCAGCTTTGGACACCAAGAGAAGAGGGTTAGCCAGTGTAGGTCACCAACGGTGCCCTCACAGGCAGGTTTGCTACCAGTCTCCAAATGTTTCTACACTATAGCTCTACCTCCATACAGAGGACACAGTGAGACAACTGCTGGCGCTGCCCTAGCTAAGCAGAAGCAAAAAGGGAGCTGGTCCTTGCCCAGTGGTAGCTGGAACATGGTCAGCTGGGAAATGGCTCCAGGCTGCTGGACAGAGACAGGAGGGAGGGAGCCTGCTGTAACGCTAGTGGACTTTAAGAGAAGCAGGAGAATTGCAACGAAATGAAAACCTACAGTCATGGTGGGAGCGTCTTTGAGGAACCTCAGGAGAGACAGCAAGCAGTTGGTGCAACCAGGAGCCACTGTAAGTTAGCTAATATTAGAAACAAACAAAAGAAGAAAAAAAGAAAAGAAAAAAAAAAAAAAAGAAAGAAAAAAAGCATGCAGAATGTGCTTCATTTTCAACCTTCTGTTTTTCTGTTGTTGTTTCCTACATCTGAACTATCATATTCTGCTCCAATATAAGGCTTTATTCTTCCATTTTAATACTTTGTGTTCTAACAGCTTACACGTATCAGTAGTCCTCCACACTGTGAAATAACCACTTAAAAGAGAATGTGGGACACTTTTGACCCATGGCTCTGGTCATCTCAACCCCACCAGTTAAAGATAAATGTATGTACCTCAGTCTTGCTATCTAAATTCTCCCAAGTAGTCCATCAACATTCCCTCAGCCTTCTCGTTTTTATACTTAGGAGCCATCTTAAATGAACAATTACATTTCAGCATGCCAAAGAGATTTTCCTGTGCATCCTTCCTTACACGTTAGTATTTACATCCTTATCCATCCCCAAGTCACTTGTACACAGGAAAAAAAAATAGTACAGGGGTATCTACCATATGCAAGTGTTGCATATCAAGTGTCCACATTCACCTACTGAGCTCTAATAAAAAAGTTGCCCATAGCCTGTTCAGTTCTAAGCAAGGTCAGAAATGTGCACTTTGTTTTCTTCATTTATACTGACGGGAACAAGTACCCTAAAAGAGTATAGACTCCTGAACTTAAATGGTATGAACCCAGATAACACCTAATCTACTACTGGTTTGACATTGTGCAGGGAAATCAGGGAAACCTCAATGAATTTAGAAACATCTTCTGACTTTCATAACTGAGATAAATAATTGATCTTCTGTGACCTGCCTGTATCAGGAATGCATTTTTGCTAGAAAATGTGGCTTTAAACGGTTAAATGATGAAATGTGCCCATTTTAGGCTTGCTCATTCTTAGGTAGTTATGTGCCTTCAAAGAGAGAGTGACAGATCAGATTTAGATATGTAATGAAGGAAGATGATTACTGTGTTTTGCACATCCATGTCTATTTTAAAACTAAACTGTAACTGACCTGCCTTGCTACAAGAGTGACTTCAAACCAGCGTTTTCATAGTCTTACTCATCCCTTTGTTTGCCACAGAAAAGCCGGGGAGAATTGTAAGACCACGACATCCTGGAGAACAAAAACAGATTGTGTTTATCTGTCTACATTCTGCATCAGAGCCCACTGAACTCTTCGAGGTAGCATTAACGACTGCAGGAAAATCAGCAAAGCAGATTGTTTTGCTTCTAATAAAGGAACTGACTCCCAGGATCAAAGAACATTAGTTATGTGGAAAAGTAAATCCTGTTCAGCTGACAGAGTTAAAGTTGCTATTACTTGGAAAAGGCTTGGCACTTAGAGGTCAGACCAGGTAAATCTGAGCTCTCTTAGATTGACGTGGCAGGAAGGCCACCACCATAAAAACCCACCAGTATTACCAGATGCCAATACATTTAGTGCAACTGACGCAAAGAACCTCAATCCCATCCCTAACAGAAGTAAAAACACTATGAAATCTACTTCTGGAGAATAACCTTATAGCAAGATACAACAGCGTACCCTCATCAATCATCCAGACTTCACAGCCCTGTCAACATTGCTCCTGGCAACACAGTGAAACACTTCATAGTTTAATCTGCTTTGAAGAAAAATGTACTTGGCCTTACGTGCTATCTAAGTCTCAGGTTATCTTCATTTCCCACTAAGTCCTCCGAAGTCAATGATATTGTTTCCTCATTGCAGATATTGTTCACAACATTTTTATTAAGATTACCAATACCTTGCCAATCCCCAAAGGGATCGATGAACTCAAGCAATCATAACTTCTCAAACTGCATTCCATTTTGTGTCTACAAAATTACCAGTTTAAGACAGTGACTGAGGGATACAGGAAAGCATGCTCTGCAAGCTCCAAACAAAGAGAACTAAAAAATACTCCATATAATTCACTTCCCCTCCACTCCCTTTTTGAAGATGGTTACTGAACTTCTATATCTAGCCAGCAGTCCCTCATGGAAGTCTCCTTACTTGCACAAATGCCAGGGGTTCTCCATTAACAAAATGACTGCAGTCCCATTATCTATCATCTAGCCAACCCATACGAGACCAGTATAAATTACCCCTTCTCCACTGTCCACACAGCTGACTTCACTGTCAGCACCCTCTTTCTCCAAAGACCTTCACCGTCACACTGCTTCCAATACCAACTTTACTCTGCTGGCATATTAAAGCAGAAGCTGACCATCTGTACAGCTATGACCACCTAAGAAAACAGAGACAATTTACTCACTTTGCTGACTTCTAGCATCAAAACCAAAATCTTCATTTGTAACACTAGTTCTATATTTAAATCCTGCAGCATCAATAATTCATAATAAAAGGAAATGAAGGCTGTACAAACTAATCTCTAGCTATCTAATGAAATGGGTGTAGCCAATAATATTTATTAATTCCTGAATTATACAAGCATAACATACTGGTATTTCAAAACTATGGAAATTAGTCAAAGTAGCATGAAAAGGTTAAAGAATAGATGCGTATATAAGAAAGGGAAACAGTGTCACATTATTTATTGTAGCTCTTCGATGTAAAGGAGTAATTTACTGCTCAAATGAGAAGCTTCTTCTGTTAAGTTTATCAGTAACTGAATTAAAGCTTTGCACTAATAGAAAAGAACATTTTAAGCCAATAAAAGATAAAATTAGAAATCAAATCAAAATCTCATTAAGAACACTTATTTTTAATACGATTAAGTTCCTTTTACTTCCAAAACACAACTTTTATTAGAGTCCTCCTTAGAACAAACTTTCATACCAAGGATAGTTTGTATCTGCTGAAGACAGCCTTACTGCTGAAGCTACCACTGAAGCTGCCCAGCTGTTACAGACTGCGTTGCCCATTTAAAAATCTAGTTACAAATTCAAGGGGGGCAACCTGAACTAAGCCACATGAGCTCTTTTAGGTGGCAAAATCTGTTTACTTTTTGGATTCACAACTTCCAAGGTCAGCAAGGCCCTGTATCAGCCACTTAGGAAGAAGATAATTTCTCTCTTTTTTAATAAAGGGATTCTTTTTTTCCCTCCATAAAAGAGATTGGGACAACCAAATGATTTATCAGTGTCTCAGCAGACTTGTTTCTACCGTAAATATCCAGCTTCTTGGATATCCAAATAAGCGATGTTATTTACTTTCTACTTCTCATCCCCCAACCAATATACGTCTACGTTTGTGGTTAACCAATGGTTGTACTTCCCTATTCAGCAAAAGGGAAACATGTAATTATCTACCCACAGGTTCTTACAACCATCAGTCAAAACTCATCTCCCATTTCCAAAGTACTTCAAGCATTTGACAAGTCACACGAATTCTTCACACAGTAGCTTCAAGTTCACCTCGCTGGAGTCCAGCAAAAAACAAACGGTGATAATGACCAGAAACCATCTCAACTACAAATTTCTTTAACTCTTTTATAAAAGAGAGTGAAACAAACATTACAAGGATTTCAGGCCCTGGAACCTAAGATTTCATAGAGAAAAGACAAGTAAAACATTAAAAAAAAAAAAAAAAAAGTTAAACATAGCAAATAAATAAATAAAGCCACAAAGAAAAGACACTCTCAGCTAAGAGACGATTGACTAATGAAAAGGTGGTTTTGAGACAGCAGCCAGCACTTTATTACACTGGGAACTTCAGCAAGTCTCAAGTTATTTTCACTTCTCTTTTATGCAACGTTTCACATCAATTTGACATTAAAGCTAGCTCTCATAGCCTTGGCATTAGAAAAGATACGTATCGCTTCTTTTCCGCACTAGTCAGTCTTCCATACAAACCATTTAGAACACCCTCAAAGTTTTCCATAAGGTATGTCACATGCACTCTGAACCAAAACCTCTTTCACAAGGCTCAGCTTCATTTCTGAAGTCACACTAGACAGTTCACATTTCTCTTTGGCCATTCCAAGCAAAACAAGCCAAACCAACATGTCTTATCAATGATAAGACCTATGCAAGATTGAATCTTAGTTAACAACTTATATCATGCCACATTAACATGGAATCCTATTTATAAAGTGCCCACATGGATCTTGATTATATTCAAAGCTCTATTACAAATTTCCAGGATTTGCCAAATATATATATACATATACATATATATGTATGTATATTGTGTTAATTAAAAGCAATTAGCAATCCTTCTCATTTTTCTTTTGTTCACGAGAGTTCCATGAAAAGATTTTAAAAAGTTGCATATGTTGGGCTTGTTCAAATCAGTTATTTATTTTCTTGTGCATCAAAAGAGCTACCCAGTAGATTTACCAAAAAAATAAAAATAACAATTACTAATTATTAAGCCACATCGTTAAAAGAAAATATACTACCCAAAAAACATCTTTTTCCCCTTGAAGTTAACTATGTGAATGCAGAACTGGAGGTCCCTTAGCAGAAAGCTTACCTTCGAATACCAGGAATACCTTCACCTTCAAATAAGTAAAGATGCAGCCTGCACACCCACCCAAAACAGACCAGAAACCACAGAAAGGCTCAGCTGAGAAATGAACAGTTATCCTATCACTATTTCTTCATTTTAACTTCCTAATCTTAACCCACAGGCATTCAGGGCCATGACTTAAATTGCACTTACATAAATAGCTTGCCATCGTCCTTTGGAGAAGAATAAATGACGACTATAGTAGTTCTTATATTCCAACCATATAAAGAATTAACATTAGCTGGCCACCAACATGATCTTCAACACAAGCTAGGTACAGCAATTTTTGTATTAAAAATGAAATGCATAGCCTATCTCCTTCAATATCAATATTCAATTTTGTTGGAAAAGGATCATAAAAACAAGCTTTGCTCATCTAAAGAAGAGACACCTTTACAAATGCCAAAATCCAGTATCAAAGGGTTTTCTAAAAATACAGCAAGGGTCAACCATCAATGTGGAGAAATGTTCACTCCACAAGTGCCAAACTTTTCATAACAAAACAAAAGCAAAGGAATTTATTACAACAGAATAGTACAAACAACTAGTTTCCATGATCAGAGGGTAAAATTTTACAAAAAAAAAAAAAAATGCAAACAACGTAATTCTGCTTGAGGAGTGACAGACAGATACACCAGGTTTACAAAAACAACATCTTCTTGTTTATGCACATCTAAGTGATTTCCAGTCTGCTTTATTTTAAACCAAATACAGTACATTTATCAAAAAAAAAAAAAAAGAAAACAGCATGTACATTCAATATAAAACATTTCCAGCAACAGCTACAGTCCAGTTCCCATTCACAGTATTTTTAGTGCAATGCACTAACAGGGCCAAATATTTCTCTATCCATAAAAAGTATTTTTACTTCTGATCTTGTGATCAACATTTTTAGATATATTTTATACAAAAAGTATATATGAACACGAGGCACCTCCCTAAGTAAGGGAGTGAACCTATATAAAAAACATGGTATTTCTTCTGATGTACAGTACCTTCCAAATTGTAGCAATTTGACACAAATCACTAACAAAATATTTTCTAAAAAGTAAAAAATAAAATAAAATAGAAAAATAACAAAACAAAACCACTGATGCACAAAACTTGCCAAGAATCCCATAATGGCAGGCATGCAACAGTTTTACTAAAATTCTGATTAAAAGGTTTAAAAAAAAAAAAAAAAGGATCTAAAACATTTTCCAAATTATACAAAGTCAAGTGCTATCTATAGTGGTCATTCATCATATCGAGAGAAAAATTACTTTGAATTTCTCCCATACTATCCTCCCTTTTTATTAATATTTAAAGAAATAAACTAACATTATAAGTGGTTGTGCACAGATTGTCTGTCTATAATACATCAGCAAATATTCACTACCTTCATATTAACATTAGTGTGTTGATCTTTCAAAAAATAAACTGAAAATATAAACTGCAACTATCATTAAAGTGCTTGTGTATAAATTTTTTTTAAAAAATTCAAGAACAGAGGAATGTGGATATTCTTGTAAACATTCTAGATGTTTACCAAGTTGTCCTATGAACCACATATGGAAAAAATACGGAGATCTTTGAAGCAACTGTAGTACAGTGAAATTCAGAACGTCCCACAACTGGGAAATTAGTCAGTATGAACAAACTGATGTTATGGCAAATACTAAAAATTAGTACAATTCAGCCAATATACACTACATTGTTTGCTCTTATACATTCATTTGTAATAAATTTAAACAGTATATAACACAACAATTGCCAAAGTAGATTTCACAAAAAAGTTAAGAGCTGTTCATCAGTTAGCGCTATTAGGGAGGAACAGTATGTACGATGAGCTCTCTGAAGATGGTTTCCTAAATGAGGTCTTCTTCCAAAGCTGTTGTTTGAGTTGCCTCTGTATTATTTTTTTTTGAAGTTCATGTATCAAACCTCAACTGCATAGACATAAGCATAGTTAACTGCTAATTTAGAAGTACATGTGTATTTCAACTACTGCAGTGTTTTGGGAGGAAGCACTGTCTAACAAGCAGTCAGAATGGTCGTAATTTAGTAAGAAAACAACAGCTTATGAAAATATTTCCTCCTCACAGTACCATTATCAAGATATTAGCGGTTCCAACACCACATTAAAAGTCTTTTTCATGCAAATGAACTCCAAACTTTCCGAACATCACTTGAACCTATCTGAGGAGAAATGGGAATAAATTAATGCTTTGCGTTTACCAATATAATTCTGTTTGAAATTACAGAAGATAAATAATTTACAAGGTTAAATTTTTAATTCATCATCAAAATACAAGTCACTCTTCCTCTTAAAATTACAATAATTCAGGGTCCAGTTCCATTCCATTCAGCCAGGATTTGTTACGAAGCCATGAACAGGTCAGAATACATTTTAGCCTAGCTAACACTACAAAAACTGAACTGAAATCAAATTACCTCCCACTTCAGAGTAAAAATATAGAGCAAGGCACATATACTTGTATTTTTTTTTCCACCAGATATGTTATAAGGCTATTTCTAAATAAGAATATTAAAACCTCTTATAGGTATTGCTAATGTCTCTCCATTATAATATTTTTTATACAATCCCCACACCTTTAGGCATGAGTCAATCACTCTGAAATACACAATATTTCCTTTTTCTGAAAGGTCCTCTTAAAAAACAGGTCATATTTAATACAAAAGGCACTGGAAAACTAAGAAAATACAAATACAACTCTCAAGTATAAAACAATTCCCAGTGTACCATATAAGCAGAAGTTTAGAAAATTCTTGGCCAGACCTCTACATATATTTAGACTTAAAACAAAAAGTCTTTATGAGACTCAAACTTTGAAAAATAAATGACCAGAAGTCTCTGAACTTGTGCTTGTATAAATAAGCACTAAAAGAATCAAATCCTAAATTTGGTGATTTTAAGTGTTCACAGGGACCTAACTCAAAACTGATTTTAAATCAAAACAATTAAGTGCCCAAATTACATTCAAAGTGTTCTATGTCCTACTGCAGGTAGAACATGTGTTATAGCCTAATATGCATGAAACATTAAAAAAAAAGATAATTACTGTACATCATAGACATTTTCAGTCAACAACTTTTACCGTGGTATTTTTAGCACTTCTTCAACTAGGTTACAGAGCTGTTCGTTAACAGGATAAGTTATTCAAACCAGACAAAAGCACTGATAATTTAAAAGCATACTATTTTAGACATGTATTTATGTTAGCTTGACTATAACAATTTAATTTAAAAACAATTTAAATAGTCAACTTTGTACACTTTAATCTATTTTCTACTCCAGTTTGCTGCAATGAAAAATTTAGAAATTAATTCTTTTCCTAAAAACTAAAAAAGAAAAAATAATTAAGAAACCGCTTTGACATATATCGTAGTATTTCAGCCTCTAAACCATAAAATCTATGGAAAAATATGGTGGTTTTGTTTTGTTTGGAGAAAAAAAAAAAAAAAGACAAAACACTATATTTTCCTCACCAGACAACAGCTTTAGATCTTGTACTTCTGCCTTTGGTTTTATTTTCTTCAGGTGAATGAGATACATTCGCCTTATGGGTTTTCTTATGATGTTCTAGGAAAGCTTTTCTGGCAAACGCTTTCCCACATTTATTGCATCGATGAAGAGAAAAGTTTTTTGTTACTTTTACTTCAATGCCAACATCAGCTCCTTCATACTTTTTATTGGGCGAATTAGAAGTGACATCCTGTTTGGAACCAATCTGTTTTGTTTCATCCCTCTGAGGGCCTCTTTTTGTCACCTTATTTAGAACAAGATCAATTGGCTTTTTTATTGCTCTAATTTCTAAACTTGCAGTTATTTTCCCAAGGTAGCGCGGTGACTTTTTATGAACTACAGTTATATGCCTTATCACATCGCGTTTGCGACGTGTTTCGTACGAGCAGAGCGGACACCTGTAGTATTTAACATAAATGTTATTCCCATCTGTGTGTAATTCGATGTGTTTTGTCAAGTTCTGTTTTGAAGTAAATTGGCGTTTACAGAGTTTACAGTAAAGTTGCTTGAAGTCAAAGCCAGCTGAAAGTTTTGGCTTCCTGGTTTTTTGCTGGCCACCTGCAGCAGATGCATTGGTTGATTTAGAGGTTGGTTTAGAGGTTGACTTAGTGGTTGATTTAGAGGTTGATTTAGGGTTTTCTGGGTCCTGTTTAACTTTATTTTTCTGTGCTGACGGAGTGCTTTTTTTCTCGTTTGAATGATTTGTTCCCTTTAATTCATTCTGTGGAGAAAGAGCAATGGAAGGGGGTGAAGGTTCTACAGAATCTGCTGGTTCAACTTTTAGTTTTATTTCTGTTCCATTGGCAGTATTGTTGGGTCCTTTCTCTCTTTTAGAGTTCTTTCCAGAAAGAGTTATCTTGTGAACAATTTGCATGTGCCTTTTCAGCATTATTTGTGAACTATATTTTCTCTTGCACAGAAGGCATTTGCACGCAGTTAAATTGTATTCAGCCTTTGAAGACGACTTTTGTTTTCGGGTCTTAAAAGATTTTTTAGCAGAAGCTGTATCCAGGAACAAAGGTTGCCCAGGTTTTGTAGCTATATCAGGAGTAATGGAATCCCTTCTTAATCCTCTATGAACTTCATCAAAATGCCTCCTTACGTTGGCTTTTGTGGCAAATGATTTATAACACACAGGACAACTTCTACCTAATGTTACAAGAACGTTCTTATTTCGTCCCTTTGTGGAGCACTGATTTGGTTTCTTTTTTGTTTCTATGTACTTCTTTAGCTCTTCCATCTTTTTTTTGTGTACTTTTCTAATGTGCCGGCGTACACTGCGTCTGGAATGAAATTCTTTTCTACAAAGGCAACAAATCAGCTGGTGGCCAAAATCAGAATTATCCAAAGAGTCCAACTCAGGAGTTACTGCTGGAGGCTGTTCTTCAGGAGTAGGTATCACCTTGTTTGTAACAGGATCAGCAGGAGGTAATTCTACAGTCTCCCCCACTGGAGCTGGAGCTGAAACAGTCTTGGGTTGCTCAGTGCTAGGTTCCTGTGTCTGTACTGGAGTTTGATCAGGAGGACTACTACTTTCTGTGTTCTCTTCTGGGCTATCAGTCCTTGATACATATTGAAATACAGCATTCTGATTAGTTTCTATAGGTTGTAATTTAATTATATATTCTTGTTTGTCTACCCTTGGATAGATTGCTTCCAGGAGGTCATTTATGGCTTGACTCTGTTTATCATTTATATCTGGGAGGTCTGCAAAAAAAAAAAAAAAAAAAAAAAAAAGGCAAAAGTATTATTTTAAAATCAGTTAGTAACTTAAATTATTTAAGTTTTACAAATTTCAAAGTGCCTTTTTACCACTGTGTCTATTCAGACACCAAGTTTGCATAAGCCACGTATTTTTACTATTTTACCGACCTTTTATACTTACAGGCTTTGAGTAATCATTTTTACCATATCAGCACAGGTGACATTTTTAGTAGAAGCCAAGACTGAAAGAACATCCTTCTAGTGTGCTAACATGAAAACCACCTAGGCTAAAAATTAGTTTGTCAGGAATTAAACTGTTATCTAAAAAGCTGTATCAATTGCAAAAGTAAGGACACAGGACTAAGCTATGTCCTTAGGACTAAGCTTCCAGTGTGCAGCTAAGCCTGAAGCATCATTAGAAGCTGATTTTCCTACTGCTGGAAACAGGCGTTCTCAACAGAGAAATATATTTCCAGAAATAAGCTCTTTTTCGTGAACTCTGAATAGTCCTTAAGAAAGAATGAAACATCTGTGTAACCTGAGCACTGCATGAGGACAGAAGTAGATGAGACGGAATTTCTGGGGCAAGGAAAGATGTTAGCACTACCAAAACAGTTAGTAGGCTTAGTGATACAGTATGATAAGCGTAAGGACAGACAAACTCTGAATTTAGGAAAAAATAATTTCTCAAAAGAATAAAAATTCAGTGAAATAATATTTCATGAAATAACTCCACTCAGCTTACCCAAAGGTTCACCCTCTGTTCTGCCTTGATAAGGAGTTGAAATGAACTTAAAAAGCAAGAAAGGATGATATGGGGATCCTCCTCTCCTTGTTTGCCTGATACCAGTAACCTAAACTTTGCAAGCTTGTAAGTTTGTAAAGTTTGTAAAGTACTTTTTTAATATACCTACTTTCAAAAAAGTTTATTCAAATGTTTTTCAAAACATTTATATCCCTGGCTACCACAATGATGCTATGTGTATTTTACCTAGAAGAAAAAGAAGTATTAGTAAATTTATTTCCTGAGTAAAGTAAACCCACACTGAGTCAGAGTCATTCTTTCTACACTCTGAAGCAGAGGAAACAGTGTCAGAACAAGAAATATGCTGTTTTGTTGCTCAGAACCATGTTTTAACACTGAATTATTATCACCTTTTGCAGTTGGCTTCAAATGGGGATTGTCTGTATAATTTTTATCAAGGGTAAAAAGTCATTCCTATTTTGTACCATCTCTTCATACTATCCAATGACTACGCAAAGTACCTCAAAAGAGTCCTCAGGGAATGGTATTAGGAATTTTTTGCTATGAGGACTACTGAATTTTTATTCCTATAATAATGTCACTAGCTTTTAATTTTATGTATTGAAAAAAATTCCCACTTCATTCAATAATCTTCATTCTCAATTTTATATAAAACATAAGGATTTATATAGCTTTATTCAGAGCATTTATTATTATTCTCTTCATCTGGAGCACATAGCATTGTTCTTGTCATTTGAACCCTTCTTAGTGGACAGTAAAAAACATCAGTTAAGCAGACAATTAAATGAAGGTTAGAATGTCAGGAGCAGGACTGGAAGTCTACTCAGGGTAATCTTATTTTGCTTAGAAACTTTCACATTTAGGTCAGATGCACTTAAATTCTGCTTTGCAAATACAACTCATCCATTTCACAGAGAAGCTCTAGGGCTCTGCATCTGGCCAAACACACTAATTTAAGGAGGGAGACAGTATTAGTCTTTTCACCTTCTCCTTCACAACACCTGCTGACACAGTGTGGGAAAACAGTCACCTAAGCAAATCACTAGTTTCTTAATTTTTTTTTAATTATTGAGGCATGAGGATACTAACAAAGGAAGAAAAAAAAATCATTGCAATGTTGACCTAGTCAACAGAGACCGAGATAATTAAAAAAAATATGCTGATCTAAAACTGAAATGCCTTGTTAGATCCAAGCTTTTCTATCAAATTCAGTTTCCCAATCCTTTGGCATACTCTTCAGTATCTTCCACCATAAAGAGAAGAAATGAGAAAGGAAAAGGACAAGAAGGAATAAAAAGTGTTAATAGTGACATTAAAAAGGTTGGGCCTAAAATCTAGCTATCAAACTATGACATGAACACAAATATTACAATTAGTAAAACTTACTATCATCCATCTGGAGACTTGGAGGACAATAAAACTTTTTATGAGTAATTAAATTTGGTAATCCTCTGAAGAGACTCCGGCACAATTTACACTCAAAAATGGTGTCCACATCTTTTAACAAGATATGTTTAAGTTGTTTAGTTCCTGTAATAAAAGGAAATATTACACTTAAAGGAAGGTTTTCTGTTCATCTAACTCAAAGCAGCTCATGCAAGCAGAAACATTTTAAAACATGACAATTTCAATAGCATTTTATCTTGCATTTATGCTTTCATTGCACTGTTTATGATACACACAAAAAGTTTCACTATGAAAACAAGACTAGTCTGAAAAAAGTGTTTACACACATTACAGCTTATAGTGAAAGAGCAATGAGTTATTAACAGAACAGCACAGGTTGGAAGGAAACTTCTTTTGTTTGTTTTTTTATAAGCTCCCTTTAAATATTGAAGGGCTGCAATGAGGTCTCCCCAGAGCCTTCTCTTCTCCAGGCGGAACAGCCCCAGCTCTCTCAGCCTTTCTTTCTAGGAGAGGTGCTCCAGCCCTCTGATCATTTTAACAGCCCTCCTCTGGGCTCGCTCTAACAGCTCCACATCTGTCTTGTGCTGGGGGCCCCAGACTTGGATGCAGCACTCCAAGTGGGGACTCACAAAGGCAGAGCAGAGGGGGCAATCACCTCCCTCCACCTGCCAGATATTCCTCCATTGATGCAGCCCAGGACACAGTTGGCCTTCTGGACAGCAAGTGCACACTGCTGGCTCATGTTGAGCTTTTCATCCACCAGAACCCCCAAGTCCTTCTCTGCAGGGTTGCTCTTAATGAGTTCTTCTCCCAGTCTGTGCTCATGTCTGGGATTGCCCCGACCCAGGTGCCGCACCTTGCACTTAAGATTTGTTGAACCTCACCAGGTTCACATGGGCCCACTTCTCAAGCTTGTCCAGGTCCGTCTGGATGGCATCCCTTCCTTCTGGTGTATGACTGCACCACTCAGCTTGGTGTCATCTGCAAACTTACTGAGGATGCACTCAATCCCATTTGTCTAAGTCATTGATGAAGATATTAAACAGCACCAGTCCCAAGACAGACACCTGAGGGACACCACTTATCACTGTCCTCTACCTGAGCACTGAGCCATTGACCACCACTCTCTGGGTGTGACCTTCAAGCCAATTCCTTATCCGCTGAATGGTCTACCCATCAAATCCATCTGTCTTCAATTTAGAGACTAGGATGTCACGTGGGACCATGTCAAAGGCCTTACAGAAGTCCAGGTAGATGACATCGGTTGGTCCTCTCTTGTCAATTGATGCAGTCTCTCCATCATAGAAGGCCAGCAGATTGGTCAAGCACGATTTGCCCTTGGTGAAGCCATGCTGCCTGTCTCGGATCACCTCCTGTTCTGTGTGCCTTGACACTGCTTCCAGGACAAACTTTTTTTCATGATCTTGCCAGACACAGAGGGGAGGCTCACCAGTCTGTAGTACCCTGGGTCCTCCTTTCTACCCTTTTTAAAAATGGGAGTGATGTTTCCCTTTTTCCAGTCACTGGGGGCTTCACTCGACTGCCAGGGCTTTGCAAATAGGATGGAGAGAGGCTTGGCTACTACACCAGCCTGTTCCCTCAGGACCCTGGGATGCGTATCACCAGGCGCCATACACTTGTAGCTGTTCAGTTTCATCAGGTGGTCTCAAACCTGCTCTTCATTTACAGTTGGAGGGACTTTGCTCCCCCAGCCCTCATCTACAGGTTTAAGGAAACAAGAGACATGGGAAGCCTGACTGGCGGTGAAGACTGAAGAAAAAAAGTTGTTGAGTACCTCAGCCTTCTCCATGCCTGTTGTTACCGTTTTTTAAGACCCAAACCAAAGCTAACATTAAAAAGGATTCCATACCAAGGTACCTGGTTGCTGCAATACATTTGCCTAACAGCAAAGGACAAGCAACTGAAGCATTTAAACAGGTCTGCAGTGTTTTTTCTTTAAGCTTGTCCAACAATGTTAAGAAAGCAAGATACCTACAGCTATTTCACTTTTTTTTTTTTAAAAGCACTAAGGCAAAAAATGACAGAGCATACAATTAGACTCAGAGAGCAACTAACAGGTCAACATCAATGTTACTACATCTGTGCACCTGACCCAAGTTCAAAGTGATTGAGCTTATGCAAGAAAATAGAACTGGAGACATATTTTCAGCCTGCTGAAAGGAAAATACAAGTAATTTAAGTCAGAAACTTTTCTGTTAAAACACAACTAATTTGACAGAATGTGCAGTTTTCTCACACTTGTATATTCCAAAAAGAACCTGCAAGAGTAAGAAGGGCTGGAATTTGAGAACGCCAACAATGCTAGACCAATCTTTAAACTCCAAACTTTTTAATTGTTTAAGTTACACTTCAAGACCAGATTTCACATCTTGCTAAAATTATGTACGTAATGCCTACAATTAGCAAAGGATTGATAAATGATGAATACTTGCCCGTGCCGAACCAGAAGGAAACACTAGCTAAACAAATTCAGCTAATTTCTCCAATTTGATATTTTTCTTATAAAGGAATAAATCAAAATTAATCTAAATTAGTCAAACAAGCAAAACCATAATGAAACTGGGCAAAGAATGAATATCTCAGACAACTACGAAACAGCAAAAATGACATCAAGATATTCTTCCAGCCCAAACAGAAGTTCAAATTTTCACTCATCAGAGGCACTGAAGAATTCCATTTAAAGATCAAACTTAGAATCACACTGCAGAATTATTTCTTAAACCAAACTTTTTGAGTAAACCTTACATAGACAGCTTTTTATTTCTAAGTCTAAAATAAAGTAAAAAAAATAAAATATTTTTTTTTTTTATAACTGAGTTTTGGCAAAGCACAATGACTTCTCTTCTTCAGCTACTTAAAACTAGGATCCAGACTTGACTATCTGAGGCTACCATCCAGTTTCTTGCCTTGGCTATGCCTTTCCCAGGCCACTGCCTAAGACTGTTTTTTCCTCCCACGGGCTCTTTCCTGAAGTGTTACTAACATAATCTTCATCTGACCTGTATTTCTACAGACAACAGACTATTTATTGAAATACACCAAAGTTATGAATTGTAGAGTTCCCCAAACAGCACATTGGGTACTGAAATTTCACCCTCAAACAGCTAAATTTTGGCATTTTTAAGACAAACACTAATGAAAACCCAGCTGAACAAAACCAAATATACTCCACATAGATAAAATTCCAATGAATCACTAACTATAATTCAAATAAAAAGGCCTCCAACTTGGTGATAGCACACAAACTAATATTTGGCTTTTGCTGTTGATGTGTGCCCTAGCCAAAAACATCCCTCTCAAGTGAAGAAAAAAAACCACCATCTAATTCACCACTATTTCCCACTTAAGGGGACACACAAGTCCCTCATTCTCTCTTCCCCTGCACTCTCTCATGTTATACTGACAGTTCAGTCTCTTCCATTCAGGACTGATTTTTTTTTTTTGTCTAATTCAAACCATTGGTTTTATGAATTACTGGATGAGATTTAAGGACTTATACTGGAGGTGTGAATGGATGACACGGTGGTGTCTCTGGTTTCAAACCTTCCTTATTTAACTGTGAAACTTTTCATAAGTAGCAGTAAAAATATTAATTGCTCTTTATGAATTAAACAGTAGACCATTACTGACTTTTCGAAACAGAAAATAAATTAAAACATCCACTGGTTTCATTGATGCACCAGGCAGAGAAAAAGCAAGCATATCCTCATTCTTCACTAACTGCAGGTTGCAGCAACAAGCAGTCAATTTTCTGCCAGCATATGCTGCCTCCAGCTTTTTTAAGCCTTCTCCACTTTGTAGCTGCAGCTAATTGGGCTAAGTGATACTTTGTCAAATCCTGTTAATATTTGTAAATGTAGATGCTAGAAATAACACCATTGTCAAAAGAAACTGTTACAGCACAGTCATAACAAATACTTCTCTGGCAGAAATACCCAAGCTTACGCCTTTAGCAAGCAATTTAACTTTTCAGAAAAATCTCACCAGTCCACTTCCTTCTACAAGAACATTCAATTCTATTACAGAGTTACAGAATTCTGTATTAGAATGTTGTTTGTTATGTTTTATTGTGTTTGAATCATTATTAGAAAATAGCTACTAATTCATTTGTTATTCTTAATGTTCTGAATGACAGAAGAAGCCTTCTGCTAAAACTGGATTAAATGGAGAACACTCCAGCTTTCATACCTATTTCTTTAAGTTTACAACAGGTATCAAAAGCGTTTCTTAACATAATGAAATGTTGCTTGTTCAAAACTAACTAGAAAAATCTGCTCCAGGTCCTTTTGCCTTCTGTCCAACTTCCCCTGGTGCAGATGACTGAAGAGAGCAAGGTAAGCCGTCAATTTAACACATGTCAGTGAGGACAACCTAGAAGCAGCCCACGGACAGATTACTTGTGATTAGCTTGTGCTATCTCCAATAAAGAGTCCATTAATCTGCCTCAAGTGAAAGAAGCCTGCCACA
Source organism: Anas platyrhynchos (assembly GCF_047663525.1). Classification (NCBI taxonomy): domain Eukaryota; kingdom Metazoa; phylum Chordata; class Aves; order Anseriformes; family Anatidae; genus Anas; species Anas platyrhynchos. The sequence goes on along the minus strand of NC_092587.1, from coordinate 21,841,947 downwards.
CATATTTGAGGCTTTAGGTGAATCTCATTTAAACACACATAAAAATGGTTACTAATGATGACTCACATCCAGTTTTCCTTCTTCTATTAAGTTTCTAAATGCAAGTGGAGAACAAACTGAATATTGTGCCATTCTACAGGACTCAGCTCATATGCAACCCATTACATATCATCAATGACTTACATATGAAACATTTACTTATACATATATATAATGATCTGTTGCTTTATACTTATATATATTAATAACTGCTATGTTCTTGTACTAAGGGTTGTAAAAATAAAATGTGTGTTTTGCCACATCAGAAGCGTAGAACCAGCCGGGAAATATTGCAGGTTTCAATCACCTTTGGCATGCTCATCCAAACACTTGTTATTCTTAGGTTCACTGCTATGATTTGCAACTCCAGAAAAGAGTCAATGAACACCTTAAAAGTATGATGATACAGCAGTATTAAAAAGTTCAAGGCAAACACCAAATTTTCTCAGCCTCTCAAGAGTTTCACTATAAACAAATCAATAATAGCAGTTGGAGGGATGACACCAAACAAGTCATTTTTTAAAAAATATTTTTGAAAGGTAAATATACTGCAGGAGCTGTATCGTGACTACTTTATATGAGAACCCTTATGAAACAGAACAGCACCTAATGCCAAAAACTTACAAATATTTTGCAACCATGCAGAAACACAGGTGTTGGTGGCTCTTTTGTTTTAATACATATTAAATACACATAACCCTCACAACAAGGTAATAAATGTTTTCAGAGTCAAGAACGGTTTCATACCTGATCGAAAACATTCGATGATTTGTTGAATACCGGATTTTGACGTTTGCAGAGGCTGCTGTAACAATGGAGGATCACCAGGTTCCAACATATGCACTGAAATACATAAAGGATAAGCTGTTAGAGAAAACTGAGATGATTTTTTATTAGGTTACATATTTTCTGTGCATACAGTAAACTTGATAAAAAGAAGGCCAAAACTACAGTACAAGTTGTCTTGCTCAAAAATTCTCATCAACACTGAATCAAAAAATATCGCAGCGTGAATTTTCCAGCCATGGTACCTTTTGACAACACACTGTCATTTTGATTATTTAAAGAAAATGTGCATTCAAAGCTATGTGAATCAAACAAAAACAACTATACAAAACCATAATGACTCATAAGAAATTTCGATCAACTAAGGCAATTCCCCAGAACAGCCTACTTGACTCCCATCATTTAAACCAAAACAACAAAACAAATGTACAAAAAAGCTTTACCAAATACCATATTTCTTCAGAATGCCCTATGTGATTCCTGTGTTGTCAATACGTACCTAAGTACTGAATTCACATCCGTTCAGCAATGACCAGAACAAGGCATAAGCATATCTAAGTAGCAGCTATTATAATTACAGCTGTTATAATACTTTTAACAACAACAACAAAAAAGTTCAAGAAATACTTCTGGTTCAAGCAAACTGCTGAACTAACATCTTACTTCTGAAGTTTCATTCCATCCTGCAGTCTTCATAAAATCTATTACAACTAAAACTGATCTAAAACTCTTTACTGATCAGGATGATGATTATTATTCTGATACACAGTGTTTATGCATGTGGAAATTAACAGCATTCCATTGGTGCATATGCATAAGACAACTAAGCTTTGCTCAGAGAGAAAACCAAATCTACATGAACAAGAGCACCTACTTAAGCGTATGTGTGCAAAATCACTAGTTAGGTCTTTGTCATTTCATAAATCGGTTGCCCACTTGGTAGGACATTTAGCTCCATTATAAGGTCTCAATTTTCTAAATAAGGTACTGAGCATGTCTAAGAAATTTGTTTTTAATGAAGAGCAATAGAGACACAGTTTAAAACTATTTAGGTTTATTAATTGCAAATAGATTAAACATTTTAACAGAAAAGTTATGCCTTTCAATGTGAAGTTATAAATAAATTCAAGCTGGAAAGAGCATCAGAAAGAAAAGAATGATAAAATGAACACTCCATGCAACTCTCATGACCCCATTATATACTATAATATACAAACATGTAACAACCATTACAAATCAGCTCATCGTTTAGGAATCTCTAACACAATAACATTCTACTAGCTTATTCCATATTCTTCAAACTAGTGTACTTTGGGTTGTATACTGCCTCTAGTATGCACGTGCAACACCCACTGACATCAAGAGGAGTGACATATATGAAGCATACGTAACACATCACTATTATTTGTAAGGCAAGAATAGTATTTTACCCTTTATAAAGCATTAAAGCAACTCAAAACCTCAAAATCTTAAACACAAAGAAGTGTTTCTACAAGCTGAATAATACCTGCTTTTAAATCAAAGTTGCCATGCTCAGGCTTTCAACAATTAATTCCAAAACCTGATGCCTTTCTTTTTGAAACACAAATGAAAGCATCCAAATTATAAGCTCTACAATAAGTCAACAAGGAAGGAACCACATTTCCTTCTGTGCTTCCAATTATAACAGCAGGCATAACAATTAGAAAAAGAAGCCTACCAAATTAACTGAAACTTCAGAGCACTCAAAGTACTTTCCACTGACAGCATCCTCTGTGTCATAGAGCAGTGGATGCGTACAGTTGTTTTAGGACTTTTAGGGTTTGTGTTTTGTTGTGTTTTTTTTGTTTGTTTGTTTGTTTTGGTAGACACTTAAGAAGCAGACCCCAAGTTCATCAGAGCTCACCCGGGGAGACTCAAAGTAAAGATACACTCAATGAATTCAAGAGACTGTCAAAAATGTCTTTTATAATAATAGCTTGAAATGGCATGCTTTTTGGAAACACAAATGTTGTATTTCTTGCCTTCCTGTGCTCACTGTACGCAGTGCCCATTTGAGGGCTTGAGCACTTTGACAAGCCCTGCAGGAACTGAGAAGTGATCTTTGTTCGATACGTCAACGTGACAGCGGGAGAACACATAAACATTCCCAAACAGAACCCAAAGCTTTTGATACCCCAGAACTTCCCCTAACGGTGCGCACCCGTCGCATCCCCTCAGTTTCTCGGGCTTTCTCGCCCTACCTGGCTCACAGCACCCATGGTGATGGTGGTCAGTCTGGCAGCACTTGTCCCTCAGAGGCATTTTCCGCGGGCACCACCTACTTCCCTTCTACATCCAGCAGCGCGGTCCTGCTAAAACAAGCAAACCGAGAGTCACCTCGGGAGAAAGAGAGGGCGAGAAAGCGGCTCCGCGGCGGGCCAGGAGCACCCTCGGCGGGGAGAGAAGGAGGGAGGGAGAGAGGGAGCGAAGCCGCCGCCTCGCAGCGCACCTCACGGCGCCCACGCTCCCGCTCCCCGGCCCGACCACGCGCGCCCGGCCGCGGCAGGTGACAGCGGGAGGCGGGCAGGGAGCGGCGGGCGGCAGCGCCTACCTCCGAGCCGCGCCGACGGCCGGGCCCCCCCGCCCCAAGCTCGGCTCCCCTCAGCCCCGTCCCGCCGCGGCGGCGGCCGCTGACCCCGGAGCCGGATGGGCACGGCGGAGGAAGTGACTGCGGCCGGGCGCCGCGGGGCCGCGCACTGCGCACGCGCCCGGGCCGCCGCTCCCCCGCGGCGAGCCGCACAGGTGCCGCCGGGCGGCCGTTGGGCGGCCGTTGGGCGGCCCCGGCGCTGCCCGCCGGTGGGGTGCTGAGGGGCGGCCCCGGGTGGCGTGTCTGCGCTCAGCCTGCTTTGTTACAGCTGTTGGTGTTCTGTTTGGTTGTTGGTTGGTTGGTTGGTTGAAGTTCTTCTGGTAAATTTTGCCGTGATGGGTATTCCCGTGAGGTGCGTTCCCAAATCCAGTCAGGGGACGTTGGTGTGGTGCACCGAGCGGGCAGGCACCCGCTGCCTCCACACGGCTCACAGAATCACAGAGTCATCCAGGTTGGAAGAGACCTCCACCATCACCTAGTCCAACCTCTGACCAAACACTAAAAGTCCTCCACTAAACCATATCACTGAGCTCCACATCTAAACATCAAGGTGTCTGCCACTGCTCTGCTGGCAGCAGCTCGGCGGGGTGGGAGGGTAACACTTGTTTGTTTTTTTCAAAGGAAAGGACATGAGTAAGTCTTCTTCCACTGCAGGACAAGTGTCCATCATTTAAGGAAAAGCTTTTGTAGGGAATACAAGAAGTAAACACATGTATGGGGAAAATGCTGAGTGATGGTACCAATCTGTTGTCAAGTTTCGGCTTGTGATTGAATCACTTCTTGATGGAGACAGGATTCAGGGTTTCAGACAAAGTTCAAAGTCAAACCTACTGTCCGTGTTACATCTTGCTCACCCTTTTTCAAATCAGATACGGGGAGTTTTTACCATCTGACCACCAATTCATAAACAATACAATCTCTTTAAAATACGGATATTTATTTCACCAGTAAGTCCTCTGTTTCCAAAGCAGCAGGAGGCAGAACTGAAACCCATAAAGTCCATTTGGGTTTTGATTAATGAACTTGATGCATCTTAAGTATCAGAGAACTGTTCAGTCCAGAATCATGTGGCACAGCAGCAGAAATCAATTGAAACCGTTAAGTTAGGCATCCAAACACCGGTCTCTGCATCTATCCAGAAGTGCTCTTATCTTGATGAGCGTAGCTACATCCTGAGCTCGGCTGCGTTTCAGACACAGACAGGAAAAGGCTTAGCTCCACCCAGACATGTAGCTGGCTGCGCTCAGTGCCTACATGTGGTTACAACCACATGCAGAGCTCGTGGGAAACAAAGTGCCAGGAACACAGCTGCCAACTCCTTTTTGAGCAACAGCCCACTGACTGTAGCACTTTCCCAAGTAGTGAACTTGGAGAATTAATGTTCCCTGCCTCCCAGATTTCAGGTTCAGATATAAGTTTCAAAGGCAGATATCAGGTTCAAAGTAAGATCATATTCCAATCCTGCTGATGCCGCTGTGTTGTTACAAATGTTGACATAGGAGGAACAGCAGCTTGACTTTGTATCTTGGTCGTTCACCATGAATGGATTCAAAGCACTAGCACAACTACCAATATCATTTTTACTGAGTGATCCAAAAAATTATGAGAGACAAAAGCAAACTGCAAAGCATAAGCTCAGCAATAGATGTTCAGAAAACTTTGTTTGCATTGGCAGTGACTGAAGAAGTTACAATGCCTTTTGTGAATGAGTGCCACCAGCTAGCACAAAGAGAAGTAAACACAGTCATTGTTCATCTATTGGTAAACTCACAGTGAAAAGAACTGGAATAAAGGTCTGCTAACCTTTACTGATTTCTTATAATCCTAGCCATTATTTGTCACAGGGAGATGTTTTACACTATACCAAAACAGTCATTAAAAATTCTCCTGCTTCATTAAAGTCTTAGCTAGGCATGGTGTCCTCAAAGGTGAGCTATCCAGTAGTGGTTCCTCCACTCATTCCTTGAACTTCACTGATTAAATCTGATAAAATTGCCCCGGTGCCAGCTCCTTTATGGGGGCAATGCTGAAAGATTTAAAGAGTGAGATGAATCCAATGCTGGTGAACCACTTCATGGAATCAAGTGCTGGAGAGAAGAATGCCTGCCCAAATCAGTGGTAATGGCATTCCTCAATTCAGTACCCTAGTGAGGCATTTTTTAGCATGTCATCATCCTTGATGTTGATAGTGAGCTAAGGTCCAGCTCACTATTTGACGTTTTACTGTAACAGTCGTCTCTCAAATATTGAGTTATGTTGATATCAGCTTATAAACATCATCTTCTAAGTACAGGGATTAAAGACAATGGACAAAGCAAAAGCACATAAGTGCTACTTCTACTAATTCTTTAACTACAATTCATTCCTCTTTAGTTTCAAAACATCCTTTCTCCCACATCACAGGCACAATTTTAGATATTGTGCTAGAGAACCCGAATTTCTTCAGCGTCTCTTTATGTAGTATGCTCCAGACCCTAGAACCATCTTGACTGCCTTCCTCTGGCTACTCTTCAGCTTGCAAGAATCTCTCCCACAGTTAGGAGCCCAAACTGGACACGACATTCCAGATGTGGTCTCACAAATGCTAAGTAGAGGAGAATAACCCTTCCCCTTCACCTTGATGACAACCCTGTCCTCCAGCACACCAGCAACTCCCCAAGTTTCACGTTATCCACACGCTTGCTAAAATGCATTCCAACTCATCACCCAGATCACCAAGTACGTTACACAGAATAAGCCCCAATATTGCGCCTTGAGGAACACCACCCGGACAGTTTTTCCATTCCAACTGGGTAGTCCTGGGTGTGGTTGTAGGGATGCTATGAGAGTCCATGTGGAAACCCTAACTAAAATCAAGGTAAATGACAGTCTCTGCTTTTCCATCATCATAAAAGACAATGAGATTGGTAAGGTAAAATACGCTCTTCTGTCTTCCCCTGGCCCAGTTTTAGTAATTCCAGTTAAATAAAGGTTAGCTACTCTACTATACACGTATAGTAGGTTCAGGAGGAGGAGGTTGTGTATTTTTGGAGGGTGACTAACTAACAGCTGAAATCTCATTCTATCTTAAATGCATATTCATAACTTTTGCATTCCAATCTTAAGGAAGATCAGAAAAATGGGCAGTGTTGAAAGCATGTATGAATCGCTGTATCTAAGCTGACCTTATAATTTGTTTCTGGGTGGAAGACCCTCATTTATATCTTCTTGTGTGTAATCCATCATATATTTCATAATATAACCAATTAGTGATGTTGGCAAGCAAATGCACCCAAACTTTGACCAGTCATGTGCAAAGTGCCTGTTACAGATAACCAGCACAGATCAGGAAGATGCTTGCAGAGAGGAGCCCCTTCAGCCAGTGGCCGGACATTGTGTGTGAGAATTTCTGATCCAGGTGTAAAGCTCATTTAACAACACTCTGCTGCAGTTGTTCATGCAGCAGGATAAGCTGGGAATCAGATTTGAGTTTCTCTGTTTAAGTGAAGAACAAGCAGATGATGTTTCCTAACTTTGAAAAATGCAACATTCAGCCATTAAATTTGAGAGAATATTGAAACCTATAAATAAGTTATAAAAAAGCTTATTGAATAAAAATAAGTCAGGGGGTTCTTTGCAAAAACTGGTAAATTTTCTTTTTGACTTACACAATTAAGGAAAGGTTCAATGAAATTAAAAGAAGGGCGTTTTTAAAGCAATAAGAATTATTCACACAGCTTGTAGAACTGGCTACCAAAAGAAATCACCGTGACAAGAATTCAGGAAGGTTCGAAGGTGGGCATCTATGTGAATTACAGTAATATTTAGTTTTAATATTAAATCAATAATAAGGTTTGTCCAGCTGAAAAGTATTTTGGCACTAAATTATTACAAACCCTTTCCTTTTTAAAACTGGAACAAATACCTATGCATACAAAAAATCTCTGAGACTTAAGAGTTTCACTATTATTTGTGACGCTGAACAAAAAGATCATGCTAATTGCTAACTAATTACTGCTAATTATTAATAACTGCCTATATATAGGCTAAGAATCCACTGCAGTCAGAGGTGGGGCTTGACACACCTGCTTTTCACCTAGCTAACATGGATGCTGCTATGAGATAAACGTCCACGATACAGCAGCACTGTAGGTTTTAGTAGATCTGTGTAAATCTGCCCAGGACACTGTACACTTAGACAGCTAAGCCACAGTGCAGTCCAGTTTGCTATTTGCAATTTTGCTCTGATGTTTTTATGCTCTCAGACAAAAAAAAAACACCTTTAAAAAAAAAAAAAATTAATATGGCAAGCATACTAAAAGAAAGAATTACATCCTGCATAGGCTGTGTTACTGCCTTCCCCTTTCACAGCACTCCAGGTGGCTGCTGCTATATTGTGCTCTCTAGGTTTGCCCACTTTTGCTTTTCAAAAAGAAAAAAAAGGGGAGCGAGGGAAGGGTCCATTCCCTAAGGACAGGGTCTCAGGTAATGAAGGCCTTAACATTCCATTATGAGTGCTATCATTTCTATTGAATATTCCTCTCTCCCTCTTAACATTTCTACTAACCAAATATGAAATTCAGATCACTCTTCTGACTTGCCAGGTGCATTCATAAGTCCTGAAAATTCCTACCAGTTATTCTCAAGTAATTCTGTATGTGTTTCTTGCCTGTGAACCAGCAGTTTCATTTGGACCACTGTAGTCTCAAAGGAAGCACCTGTCTTTCATGAATTCATCTGCTTATTCCTGAAAGTACTGATAAACATTTAGCATCTGAAACAGCCAGTGGCAATAATTTCCACTATATCAAGCACTTGCAGAATTCTTTGTGTGTTCAATATGCTTCCTGATAAATTGATTCCCTACTACTTCCTGTAGGAATTCCTGCAGAAATTAATGAATTATTATTAATTTTAAAAAGGATCAGTTTAGAAACAGATATTCAACATACCAACATATTCAACATTTCTCCGTAGCACTTAAGATGTTGTTCTATCCCAGCTCAGTTGCCTGTTATGCAGACTGGGAGTCCTCGTTAACTTAACCTTCCTGTGCACTAAAGCTGTTTCACCATGTTTTGGCTACCATTGTCTGTGGTTTTAGTGGTTCTGTTATATCATTCATAAGGGGGAATCATTACAAATGTGTGTGGTATCCAATGAACATTAATAGTTCACAGCCAAACCACATACAGTGTTAAAAAGTGCAGGGTGCTCTTCGATGTAACGAAGAGAAGGATGAAAATCCTCCTGATTCGTTTCATGCAAATTCTAGGCATAAAATACATTATAGGTGAGTTTTTGAGTTTAGCTTTTGTCTTCTGGGTAATGATCTCAACATAACCAGCAGACTTAAACAGCATCTGTTTGTTCATTGCACTTTAGATTATATGGAACTGGTGACGTGTTTAGAAACGAGTTCTGTTACAGCTTGATGATCAAATTCTTTTTAAATTGTTTCGCTGTTGTGCTTAATGGCTTTGAGAAATCCAAAATTCAGAGAAATTTCTCTCAGCAAGAGAAAAGAGTTTCACACTGGATTGTGTTTCCAAGGTGTATAATGACATTCTAGCAAGGGAGGTATTTTTTGGTAGAGAATATTGAAGTGTTATGTCGAATAGTTTTAATGGTAGGGTTAGTGTCCACTGAGAGGTTTTGTTCTGCCAAAGGGCTGGTAGTAACACCTGCTGAGATGCCTTGCCATCTATTTATACGTCCAAGAGCTGTTAAGATTTGATTAGCAAAACTTTTGCTCATACCCTCTGACCAATGGCTCTTTCTCTGAATTTGGGTGCATTTTGGATGAAGCTCCTAACTTCACAATAGCTCTCCCTAGAAAAAGTAGTTCTAAGCTGGAGCGAACTAATGCTGTGACACTGCTCTGAGCAGAGTTCAGTTTGGCAATGATGAAGGTAGAGTTCATAAATGCCAAAGGATCTCCCATGTCATGTGAGCTAATCAAACGGTGTCACAAATCACAGTCATACTATATTTTACTGCATATACAGATATTCCAGCATTCCTTAATACACTGCTCTTAGGTTATATTTCTGATTTGATGTGGCCACATGTAGTGTTCGCACTGATAGCATCCTGTGATGAACAATGCATTCATAAACTCCAGATTAAACAAAATTTAGATATACAAGTCTGAGAGCAATTCAGACTGTTTCAGGCACATTAAGGCTCCTTTGTTAGTGTCTGCATCCAAGATGGCCAGATGGGTAGAACATTCACCAAGGCAGCAGAAGACCTTGATTTCTAAATCCTAAACTACAAATTGAGACCCCTTTTGTTAAGCACAAGGCACAGTTCAATCAGGAATGCAAGAGCTGGGGGACTAAAAAGAGATTAACAAAGACAGCCTGATTCTATTGAGAATGCGATTAACTTGGGGAAGGGGAAAACAATGCTGAGTCCTGCTTGCTGTTCCCAGAGCTGTTTGTTTATTTATATCCAATGATGCTTAAATGGGAAATGCATAAACAAGTCTTTAGAGCACAGACATGTTGACTTTCAGATAAAGGTGGGATCACTTAGACAACTCTTTTTTTGTTGGGTCAGTCAGTATGAAAAAGTACATTAAGAGTTTTCTATACACTACAAATGAAGCAAGATGTGAACTAATTCTCCCCATGCTATTTGCTAGCCCAATACAACTTGCTTACAATATTCACAGTTTTAGAATGCTTATATTTATATGCCTCACATTTCTGGTGAAAACTTAAAATTAAATTCATTTATATTTGCATCAAATCTACAGTTGCATAACTAAAGTTTACATGATCCTTATACCTTAGACTTGATAGTATCTTATGGAAAATCCCTGGTCCAGAATAATTCCGAATCTTCTGAATCTAATAATCCAGAATAATTCCGAATCTTCCGTATCTAATTCTGAGTCAATATGTGCTCCAGTCCAACAAGTAGCTACATCTTCATGCTCTGTTCCCCAATTAGCACAACACTTCATTACCCTTTGGGGATGAAAATAAACTTCTATATCTATTATCTTACCCCTAATTCATTTATTTACAAAGTTACTACAACTCATAATTAACTAGACCTGTCGTGGGATCTAATTTCCTTTTATTCTTTCCAGTGCACTGATATAAAATTTAGCAAATGGAACGATTTGCAATGCATCTGTCCCCTAGGAGAGCCTCATTGTCATCTGATCACAGATTTCACCTCTTCTGTGTTTTCCCTTTGCACCCTACAACTTAGATTCTTGGTTGCAGAGTGATCCAACTTCACATGGAGGCATGAAAAAAAAAATCCACTCTAGAAATATTTAGCTTCTGATTACATCTCTTTCCTGGAAAGCATGCACAGGTGATTCAGTCTCCAGCAAGGATGCATGGGGATTGGAATCCAGATTTCCAATTTCATTGCTGCACCTTTTTCTAATAACAGTTTCTGGTAGAAGAGTTAGGTAACATACAGAGTAAATACTTCAAAAAAAAAAAAAAATCTGTACAGCTGGAAATAACAGAAGAGAAAAGCTTTGGTAAATTTCAGGTAACAAGAAGAAGCCCTTGAAGACATTCTGAATCATCAGATCAGTGTGGCCAGTAACCCTCTGACATGAGGAATAAGGAAAAGATGCCTAACTACTTTGAAGATGTAGCTTAGGTAGTTTATGAATGGGACTTGGGCACATGTTCCATAGGGAACTTAACTCAGCTCTCCAAGACGTTCCAGTGTTCTCATTTCCTTCTCATGGATCGCTAGCAGGTGCAGCATGATTTTCAAATTAAAGATAATTTGTTTTACATATTTTTCTTTATGAAAGGCATCATTCTGTGTAAATAGTCTTCTTAATTTTTTGTTCCCTTTTAGTTTACTGTTACTTAGCTAGGGAAAAAAAAATGCGCTTCTCACAGTAGTGATATACTATCTAACCAAAAAAAAAAAATCTCATCAAATATACTAGGAAACATGAAAAACTTGCTTACAGTACTATGAAATGAATTTGCATCTTCTTACCACATTCAGTTTTCATCCAGTCCAGTGATTTTTTTCCCTGCACAGTCTTCCTATAGAATGAACATAAAGTTAGTTTAATTCATGTTCTCATCCTTGATTAATCTGATTAATACAAAATACAAACAGATATGCAACACTTTGAGATGCATAATTCCAGAAATCATTTAATTGAGAATTATATTTTAAGGGTTTAATTATACTTATGATATGCATTAAGAAATGGAGGAAAAGTAATCTGAATAAGCAATTTGATGCAGAATGCAGACCTTGTCTAGCGTGCTGACTCACAAGTTGATTATGTCCTGTACCACATAGTGTATATAAAACTATCCATACCCATGAACCTTGTGAGGTTTGCAATCAGTATAAAGCAGTAACAGCTGTTTCTTTCTTCTGCAGGCAATGGCAAAAGATACAGACAACTGAAGACAGAAGAAGGAGGAGGGAAGACAAGACAGAAGAATTCCTAATCCTTTCACAGAAAAGATAAAAAAGTATACTCCTTATCTCCAAACATGCTGGGGGGGAAGGTATTGGACAAAACTGGATGTGGGAGTATTGTATCTCTGTGTGTGCACAGACATTAGGTGTGTATATACATGTGCAGACCTATGGATACAATGTGGGAAGGGGAGGGAAGCAAGGGGAGGTAATTTAGAGAAACAGGAAAGTACAAGAGACATATTTGGGAAGCATTTTGAAGAAGTAAGAATGAGAGAGATTCATGAGAAGAGAAGAGAAAGAAATTGGAAAATTACAGAAAAAAATCAAATGAAAGAAGGTAATTGGGTGCAGTAACTTAAAATTATGCAAGCAAGACACAGCAAGAAGCATAACTGAAAAGGGTAAGAAGAGGTAATCAGAGCAAATCCAGAAATAATAAGATTATTTCTACTCAAAAGGAAAAACCTACTTTCATGAGCTTATTTATGAAGTGTCTGTGTCTATAAGTAAATTAAGTCACATATTGCAAGACAATAGCAAGCTTTTAAATTTCATTAGGGAAATTCTGATTTCATTAGCAAATTGGCAAGATATTACTCAACATCAAGGAACAAATACAAGTACTTCAAGATGTTTGAGGGCAAATCATGAAACCATGGAATTAAGAAGAAAAAAAAAAAAAAAAAAAGCTGAATTTCAGAAGCAATAATGTCAAAAATCCTAAGAACAAGAAGTTGTAGAAATCCAGTTTATAAAGTAGCTAATACAACTTAAATAATCAGCATAAAAATAGTTTCATAGAAAGACAGACTACAAGTGATAAATTACATGATGGCATGAGAGGAAAATGAAACAGTACATTGTCTAATGAATACCAGTAAGTAACAGGTAGCAGATGAGATACTCTACATGTGTCTACACGAGAGCAAGCTTTAATAGAGTCCTCTCTTTTGGATGCAAGTTTAACAGTATCCTTAATGCATATACTACATATCCACCTAAATGAACTGCTCTGCCCTCAGTAGGAGACTCTGCCTGGTTCCATTCAGCTTGCAGGAATGTTGTAACACTGAGACCTTGAGTACTCTCAAAATTGGCTGCAATGTTCCAAAAGGTCCCAAAGCAATTGCAAGCTTCACAATGACAGAATGTACAACTGAGTGAATCTTTCTTCCAGAAGAAGTGAAGCTAGAACTACAGAAGGAAAAAAAAAAAAAAAAAAAAAAAGAGAGAGATGAAATTCATTCAAATAGACAGTTGATTGCCACTACATTAAAGTTAAATACATTTTGCATTTGCACTGCAATTTAGATATGCCTCTTGGATAGTAGTACATGGCATGTCTAATTTGTACTGGAAGTCTAAAATAAAGGACACTTCAGTTAAAATAAAGTCAATGTCAATAAACAAAAGGTGCAAAATGAGAGATATAAAGCACAACACAAATCTGAACAAAAGAGACCATACAGTAAATGTAACAGAAAAGACTGACACAAGGCTGTTTCTAGTTCAGTGTCCAAAATCCCTAAATGCTTAAGAGAGACATACACTAAAAACTCAGGCACCAGAAGGTTTAGAAGTGGTGACAAAAGTAGTATTCAGCAATAAGAGAAGCAGGCAGTTAAGTCAAGCAACATCATTTCAGCAACCTCCATTCAGGTTGGAAATAAATACAGAGCAGTGACAAATAGCTTCAAGGAATCAAACCTCAATCAGAAAATGAATCCTTATAATGAGCAGGGCTCACATACTCAGATGCTCTGGGTCTCTTAAGCATTTTGTCAGTACCTGTGTGGCTTGCCAGGCTAATGGAATTTAACTGAAATGTGACTGGCAGAGGATATTTTGGCAGAGGATATTTTTGTCCATGACTCTTGTCAACTCATTATCCCACAACTTTTCCTAATTTTATAATGTGTTAAAGAAAAGGGTTGTGTGAAAATCAACATATTATTCATTCATCAGTTGAGCACATTCTTTGGATACTTTCTCAGAAATAATTTAGGATGTGACATTTAATTGGCCACTGAAAATATATCATCCAAGCACCATGCCAGCCACCTCCCAGGTGATTTAATCCTGTCATTTGCTTCATTTATAATACATCCTCTCAACCTCGTTGCACAGTTAATAGATCATTTTGTATTAAGCAGTATAGATACTAGAAAATAGTTCTGCAAAAAATATTAATTTGGTCTTGTCACTAGTCAGGTAAATTTATTGTATCTCCCCATTTTTATGGTAAGGAGTATAGGCTGGCTCCCAGGCAGCTACTGTATTCAGTTAGTTAGGTGCAAAGGAACAAGTGATAGCCCACAGAGGATTGCAGTAGCTGTGGGCTATTAAATAGCAAAAGAGTAGTTAGATTGCATTAATTCAGCATTGATGTTATCTCATCCTGTATTCACAAACACTGGAACAAGGTAAACACATTATTTGTACTTAAAAAAGAAAAAACAGAAGCCAAGGCTTTAAAAAAGCTGTCAGCTTGCCTTCAGTCCCCCCAAATACTGAAGCAAGTAATGGAAGACAGTATTATTAAACATTTAGAAGATAAGGGGGATACATAAAGCCAATATATACTTGTCAAATACAAGTTGGGACAAGTCATGTAATTTCCTTCTTAATGATTAATAGGACTTGAGAAAAGAGAAGTGGAACCTAACAGGATTTCAGGAAGGCTTTTGATGTTTTCTTATGCGGTACCTTCATTCAAATGCAAGCTACAGTGACTGGAAAACTAGATGGAAAGAATTTTTCTGTGCTTTACAGTCAAAATAGAGAATTATTTGAAGACTTTATCCTGGTCCAATACCATAAAATATGTTCTCTCATAACTTGCTATATTACTTAAATTTGTAGATGATTTCAATTTGAAGGATCTGAAAGCACATGGAGGGCCAAAATGAGAGTTTTAAATGAGTTTGATGAATTGAAAGAATAGTCTACAAAAATAGGACATAGTTCAGTTTGGAAATGTGAAATTCTGCTCTGGTAAGAATAGACATTCTGTAGGTGGTAAGCATGCATTTATAGTTAAAAAACCATACAGGGTAATAAGTATAGATGGTACCAGAGTCTACGCATACATGAATCTCTGTGAGTTATATTATAAATAGGAGAGTTCTAATATTGGAGCTATATTCTAACAGACTACCAGAATGGTGATACTTACCACAAAAAGCCAAATCAATTAGTGATGAAGAAAATGATAATAATGAAAGAATTCAGTTACTTGCTGTCATAAGATTAAGCTCCCCAACAATATAGAAGCAGGTGTTAATAGTCCATCTTGTGATTGCAAAGGTTATAGGCAAAAGGAGATTAGACTTCTTCAACAGTAACATTAAACTTTTGAAAAGAAAAGGAAAATTTAGAAGAAACAGTTTAAAAAAAAAATAATAAAAGAAAAAGGTTTACATTGGGAGGGAGGTTTTATACAATAGGTCATTGAATACCCTCAATTAAGAAGATATCAAAAGCATTTAAAAGCAAAACAACACAAGTGTTTTTAAACTATAAACAAAGAAAGTAAACTACAGAAATAACCTAAGAAACACACACACACACACAAAGTAATCATGTCCGAAAGATGAAAAAAACACAAGGAGAAGTTATATGATCTTAAATGTAAAATCACAGATAAGTCAAAAACCTCTATTTTGAAGAAGTCCTAGTTAAATGTTCAAAGCCTTTTTAACCACATCAGAAAGAAGCTGCTCACCAGACCATCAGTGGAACTGATCATTGATCACAAGCAGCTCTCAAGAAAGATAAACAATATGAGAAAAGGCTAAATTACTTCTTTGCATCTGTTTTCATTGAAGAGAAGGTCAGAATGGTTCTTAAAGCAATTATTCACAAGTGATGAGTCTGAGGAACTGTCTCAGTTTAAAGTATTAATAAAATAGACTTTATAACAAACCAATAAAAATTACTGTACTAAATTACAAGGACATGATATTAATCATCCCAGAACTGTGAAGCAATGCAAACATGAAATTACTGAGCAGTAATACTGTGGTATGTAACCTATGGTTTAAATCAGTCTCTAAGGCCAGAGGTCTGGACACTGACAAATGTGAGATCAAGCTTAAAACAGGCTCTAGGAGAAATACTGGGTATTACTGGCCCATCAACCTGATTTATACTTTCAATCAGTTTTCTTTCTGCATAATTAAATATTGTATTAGTGGACACATGGGTAAATATAATGTGCTGGCAAAGAGTCAGCAGAAGTTCTGTTTGAGAAGTCCAGCCTCACAAATCCATTAGATATCTCTGACAGACTTAATAAGACAAATGTCTTCTGATTGGTATGGTGTTTTTTCTTCATAGAGATTCATAACAAAGGCTCTTGAATAAGTTACTCTGACATACATAAGACACAAAACTAAGAATAAGGTTAAATAATCAGGTTTTACAATGAGAAGAAATTAGCAGTGGACACCTCCTTAGAATCTGAGGCAGAATTTTTGGTGTTTGATGCAGTGATAACCATATGGAAAAGGGGTGAATTGTGAAAGGACATGATTTTGAGGTGATAAAGTATTATGCAAGCTAGACAAATATAAAGCTGACTGAGAAGAAATCCAGAGAGATCTCAAAGTACTGAAAGACTTTTCAATAAAAACAACCAAATTAAATTTGACAAGTATAATACCATGCATGTAAGGTAAAAATACCCTAATTAGAGATACATAACAGGTGGTTCATACTGTGATATCCATTATCTTTCAGGAAGAAGTCTGGAACTACTAATGGTGAAAAAGCAAGAGATAAAAAGATTTGAAATTACAAGGAAAATGAAGAGAAAAATAATTCTCATTATGTTACTATATCAGCTTCTCTCAATCCTCCTTTTGAATGCTTGATACAGTTCTAGTTAGATATTTTCAAAAGAAATGATATAGAATAATAATATTAAAAAACTACAAAGAAGAGTCAGTTTTTCAGATGAACAACAGCTTCAGTACAATGGAGATGAAAACAGACCAAGACTTTCCAAGCTTAGAGAAGAGATGGTGGAGAAGGATGTGTGATAGGTATATAAAATTGTAAATGGTTTCAATAAGATGGTTCAATAGGGTCCCCTTATTAATTATTTCTAACCTCACAAAAGATATGTCAGACCCTTTATGAAATTATCAGGCAGCAAGTGAAACACAATAAATCTAACTATAATATGTAACTAAATTATAGACCTCGTTGCCACAGGGAAATAAATAAATAAATAAATAAATAAATAAGAGTACAAAAGAGTTCCAAAAGTGATGTATAAATAGTTGCACAGATGTCCATTTGTGGCTGTAAATCGTGATGTCCTTCAGTCTGTGGAGTTCCTGAGCTGAGAAGATAAAGCAAAGGAAGGGTCACTGTCATGCTCTTTCTGGAATTGTCATGTACTGACTTCTGTCGTGAGCCTGGTTGCCTGGTTCTTTCCATCCAGCAAGAAAGGCCAGAGGTTCCTACAAAATGCACAAATGCAGCATTGTAAACGGTTTGCTAGGAGGGAGTTCTGCAGAAGAGTTTTTTGGGTATATAGTGGATGACAAGCAGAAAAAGAGTCAGTAATGACATCCTGCTTCAGGAAATTAGAAGTATTAAGCACAGAAGTATGAACATGAATGAGAAGGAATATTCTACCCAGGTTAAGTCTGGTAAATCCTTAGCTAGAAATCTGGCCATGTTTTGTTACTGCTTTTCAAGATGGTACAGAACGAATCTGGAAGTATGAAGAATGTCAAAAATATGACCTATAGGAAACATCAAAGGAATTATAAAACTTTAATTCAGACTGGAAACTTGCAATATGTAAAAGGTAGCATCAAAGAAGGAAGAAAATTTGCTCACTAGGTCATCTACTGAAAGAATCAAATGTGGAAAGCTTAAACTGTTAGACGACTTAGGCTACACCTCAGGGAGGAATTTTTAACAAGATCTCTAGCATTTGTGTAGATTGCCAATCTTTATCATCCTAGGAAAGTGTAGAAACCTATCATCCTAGGTTTTTAAGACAACTGCTAGATCTAGATCTGCACAGTTTAAGTACAGATCATCCTGACTTCCAGAGGTCAATGGGCTACATAAGTGTTTAACATCCACTGGAGCCCTATTTTTTCAGACGTTTGAGGAATGGCTTGTCTAAAATGTATACGGTAAATTGATACTATTTTGCCTGCATGCTGGCACTCAGCTATGCATGCTGTCTTTGTTTATATTTATTTTCTTCCTCACTCCCTCTCTAATCATCTATAATTTTATTTACATGCTCAGCAACTGTTCCTCACTGTTATAATCCTCTCCATTGGCTTGCCACTCGCTGCTTAGTCTTATTTCCTGTAGTTTATCATATTCCCCTGGCTCATTTTTCAAACAGCCAGGGGTGATTTGTTCCTATTTTTATGAGGACAATTTCAAATTTTCTTTTACTTATTTATTTTTAAAATCACAATATATAACAATCGAGCATGTTATATTAATATAGTTGCAATGCCCTTAGTACATTCTCTTAGGAAATACTTACTACCTTGGTGAAAAGCTCAGGTCAGGTCACCCAAATATTTTGTTTAACCATCCTCAGAGGAAAAGCAGTTTGTGCTTTAAATTTAGTGCAAGCTGTTGGCAGCAAGGTTACACTAAATAATTGTACACTAAGGTTAGGCTTACAGGATGAGGCTAGGAGCAGAGTGTTTCTGAGGAGGAAATGGGTCTCCCATGTTCCTTCATGGCAGAAAACCTGAGATAACTTTTTCAGAATCTTCATTGTCAACTACTAGCTTTGTGTGCAAGGTTCTTAAAGGGGATCAGATTTTCAAGGGTGTTTATCCCTGCTTTCTGTGAATCTGGCCCTGAGGGGGCATTCAAAGAGGTGGCATTCAAAATCATCCTTGTCTTTGACAATCTTGATTGTTATTCAGAGGAACAGGTATCCATTCACTCAGAGCTACATGCAGAACCAAGGTGTGAATGCACCTTATTACAAATGGTAACTTAAACCACCAAGGTTATGTTTTTGTGCAGAGCTACATGGTAGATAACAGGTTTGTAGCTGTTCTACTCCAAACTGATTATTTTTAAAACCACACACATATATATATATGTATATTATGTCTTAACTGGACAAAAGCCTTTAAACAGCTTGGGGACAAACTCATCCCCTAGAAGCAAAGGCAAGGAGAGACATAACCTGCAAGCCCTTTAACTTAAAATAGGATTGGGCAAGGAAGCGTGCTGCTCAATCCCTCCCTTTACAGGAAGCCGAGATCTAGCAAATGATGGCAGAAAAACTGTGAGGGAGACTGCTTCATGCTTGATGGAATAGACCAGGAAAAATCTGGCCAAATTTCATCAGTATCATAAATGAGCCATCAAAGTTTGAAACTTTTTATCATTCCACCTAAAAATCCACTAGAGAATCAGGAGGACTTGTTTTTATAGTTGTCCCCCTCAACGTACATAATCCTTCGACATTCTTAATGTCCCTTGATTACATGTACTGTTTCTCCCTTGTTGCTGATTGATCAAGGTCTTTGATTCTTCCCTTTGATTCTTGGAAGTTTGGTTCGTTTAACTCTATTGTTTTCACCTCTTTCTTTTCTTTTCTTTTTTTTTTTTTTTTTTTAAGGTTTTCACTTAGATTTCCTGTAGATGTCTCATATGGTTTTATGGCACCTTTTCCTGTCTGGCTGCACTAGCCAATCCAGTGAAAGTGTTCTTGAAGAACTGCCCCAAATAGCTGTCTGATTCCTTTCACGTAGTACGTCAAGAGAAAGTAGAAGTGTATACATCTACCTCAAGCCAACACTTCATGTTAACTCTCAAACTTGAAGTTCTCGAACAATATTTTTGTGTTTGTTTGTTGGTTTTTTTTGTTGTTTGTTTGTTTTCCTTTAGTTCTGAAAACATTTTAACCTCATTTGTCATTGTTTAATTTTGCATGATTTTACCAGACAAATATATATAAGTCAGTCCCGTTATTCCCTGATTCTGCTGAATAATACTTATAGAATATGCAAAAAGGCACCAAACCTTTCCCTAAAGCATCTGTTCATTACTGGAACGGTGCTAGTATGGGTTTGTAACAACAGTAAAAGAGTAACAGAAACAGAGAATCAAAAATGCTCCTTTGCTCTGTGGTTCCCTAGCTTTTTCTTACTTACTGTGGTATTGTAACTCTACTTATTCACTGGTCTCTGTAGTTAAAACTAAGAAAATTATCAGAGTTATTTTTAAGAGTGAGATACCTTTGGTTTTCTGCATAAATCACAAAATGGTACAGTATGTGTAGAAATAAGAGGAATTTCAGAAGCTGATTTTACTGATTTTACAGTAAAAGCAGCATTGTCTACACAGTAAAACAAGATATGAAATTATCTCCCATAATTTCTATTAATTAAAATTATTCTACCATTTAAAAATTAGATTCTAAACATCAACTTCTAGAGCTCAAAACTTAATCCTGCTTGAAGTGCTGCAGGCTATTGCTGCAGATATTAAACATACAAGCAACATAAAAAGAGCACTGAGATTGTGAAGCTTGTATTCAGCCAGAGCCTGAAATGAACTGAGCTACTTTAAAGACTGATTTTCCAATACACTTTTCTCCTAATTGTGCAGTGTAGCCTATGCCCTATTTATTGTACACAATGCACCTCCTGCTCTGAATTATTAACTTACTAAGATGTTCTTCCATAATACACATCTATATAAGAATCAAGTATTTCCCACACGTTTATTTTCATAAAATCACCATGAGATTAGAAATATTATTCTCTCTCTGTTACTGACTATGAAATGTACAGAGACACTAAGGTCAAAAGTACTTATTAATTTAGAGTACTCAATTTGAGACACTTATGATTTTTCAATGTATGCAGAATAATTCTGACTACATTATATTCAAAATGCACCTGTTAACTTCTGAGGTTCCTATGAGCATTCTCTCAAAAGAAACTGCAGTGCTTCAAGTCCAGTATCCAGAAAGCAAGTACAACATGAATGACAATATAATATAAGAGAAGCGTATTTTATAGTACTTGCATTGATATACTTGTGTGTATGTAGCAACATTTCTGAGACAGTAAGTAAATATCTCAAATTCTCTAATGTTGCCCCATCAGACCAATGCATTTTTTTCCTTTGTCTCTTTCCCTTACAGACCTGACTCCCTCATAGGATTGCTTATTTTCTACTATTTATTGCAAGAATAGACACCCATCAGTCCTCACAGAAAGGTGACTGACCTCCAGTAACAAAACATTCCTACCACTTTTAATGTAAAACATACAAAAATACAACATAGCATTAGAGACCACTGATTGCTGGAAACCCTGTATATCATTTAAGAACTGTTCACCCAACAGAGTCCCCTTAGCTTAGAGAGTCCCCTTAGCTTAGCTTGTCTGCTTAGAGAACCAGTCCAGACCTCCCAGGTATGCTGGCGCATTCTGTGCTGCTACATCACTCAATGCAGTCTGTTTCCCCTCTTCTTTCACCTCACAAGATCAACTGGCCTGGTTCTTCCCTTGCATGCCCTTTGTCTGTTCTCTTCCCATACCCCTTTCCAATTTCCACTCTTGACTTATCAACATTTAATATAGTGGATACCCTCCTCCATGTAGTCCAAGCATAAATGTTGAGAGTATAAGGATGAGAGCACATGATAGCTGACAACAGCAAACCTTGCTCAGAACCAGTTCATTCCCAGTGGAAGTGAACTATCCCTCCAGAAAAGTCCTTTTAAGCCCGAGATGCCCACACACCATCTTTGGGAACTTTGGCTACAAATCTTATGTGCATTTCTGGTAATATTGGTGGAGTGGCAGTTTTTCAAAAGTCTGCAGGTTGACCAGCTGTCAGCAGACATAGAGATCAACAGCATACTAAATTTCAAGAACTCTGTACCAAAGTATTAAGTCAGTAGAACTTTTCAAACCATTGCCAGGCTTTTTAGAAAAGACAAAAATACAGTTATCCTTGGATTTGTTACTGAAATTGAGGTTTCTGCTAGTCAGTCTTAGGCAGAAACTATGAGCCCAAGCAGTTAGTATCTGCAGTATGATATAGAGAAATAAAACCTGGCTGTTATAAATGGGGGAGATGTCTGACTTAATAATACTGTAGCAATGGGAAGTGCTGCCTATACCACATAATTATAGAGCCGGGAGCTTCCCTAATCCCATTAGCCTCTGTCTCCTTCTCTGTTTCCACTGAGCTGGAAAGTTGTGTTTTTCTATTGCAGTGCATTAGACAAGCTCCAGTACCACACAAGAACAACCAAGTGACCTGATGACAAACAGAGGAGGAAGGGAGCGTGCGAGGGGAAAGGACTAGCTCTCTTTCTCTCATAATAAAAGTGTTTCCCTGGGGTATGAACTCACATGGACAGAGTATGCCATTATGGCAGGACCTGGAAGAAAGATGACGTTCAGCTCCCCCAGTCACATGGAAACTGTCCCAAATGGAGTCAGTATTGTCATTCTTCTCATGATTATTTCTATCTCCAGTCAGGGAGCTTGGACTCAGTCTGTTTTACAAGAGTCCCAGCTCCCTGACTTGAGAAAGAAACAAAGAAGAAATCTGAGAAAAAGGATGAGCTCTTTCAAACTATGTTCATCATCACAGAACAACTGAGCTCATGGATCCCATTGTCTGGTGATTCCAGGGGACAACTTCTTGAATTTTGGGTCAGCCCGAGAGATTCTCTGTAATGCAAGCCTCCATATTTCTTTAGTTGCTTAAGAGACATACAATTACATGCCTTATTCCTTCATCTTTCCTTGCATAAATAGGGTAGTAAATAATGTAAAAAGAACACATCTTTTAGCTTTTCTTTGAAACAAATCCCAAACTCCTGTCACTTTTTAAAAGTAGCCCAAGTACATCACTCCAGAGTCAGCCAGGAAACATTTTCATGCAACCCTGACTTAGGTGCATACTTTCTGGAAAGGAGAAGGCCTCAGATTCCTTCAGTTTAGCTCTTTTGCTCAGCATCCCAGCGCAGTGGGGTGACTGCACCTGTCTGAGGTGCTCACTCTCCTTTGCACTGTTAAGCAGATAACTTATTATTTTGGAGAAAAGGAAGGCATATAAATGTTAGCCATACCTAGACCAGCTTTAAACAAGATTTCTGTGAAACAGATCCACAAATTTACAAAGGAGCACAAATTGCTCACAGTTTAATTCAAATGCATCTCTAGTGTAAGTACTTCTGGAAATCCAATTGAATTTTCAAGAAGTTCCAGCAAGTCCTGAGCAATATAATAGACGTAGTTGTGTTGCCAACACTTTTAAAAATGTTGTTTACCTTAAGTCTAGGTCATGGTGTTGATTCTTAATATCTTATTCTAATCTTTATTTTGATTTGCTAAATTCATACAAATTTTTATGAATTCATAATTTACTTTGTATATCTAATCAACTGAGTTTAAGAACTTCAACTTTGTTGTTTTGTTTTGTTTTCTAAATTCCTTTAGAAATAATTTCTCCTCCTCAGAAGCAATTTCTCTTCTGTAGCTGAGTTCTGTTGTTAGCTCTGATGAAGACACCTTTGCTATATTGCAGGCAAGTCTGTACACTCAGCCTTCATTCTTCAAGAAGCTATAGCCTGTCAAATATCACAAGATCCTTCTCTCTCCATCCCATACAGAAAATTGTCTTTTTCTTCCAGCAGTAGAAGGTGACTGAACACAATCTCCACAGCTTTCACAGGCCAAATGCTACCATGGGGTGGAGAAAAGAGCACTGCAAAGGTTATTGCTGTCACCAAGATAAGAGGCAGAGCAGCAGATGCTAGGTCTGCTTTGGACTGCAAATGCAGGAAAGAGCATTTAAGTGTTTGGAAAGTGTTTGCTGCTCAGCCTTTCTCAGCCTCTCTGAGGGAGAAGAGCAGACATATGGAAACATACTGGGTGATGGATTCAGTTCATGGCCTATCTGCTGAACTGCATTGACCAGAAACAATGAAACACTTTTGTATGCTTGATTTGCTAATGTTTGCAAAATGCTTTGACATCCTGACACACAGGACTTCCTTGATAATATCCAGTAAATAATGATAATAAATGAATAGGTAGGAATAATAGAGTTCTACTCCAATAGCAGGCAAAGTGAAATCACTAGCTGGTGTCTGTGACAGTCATCACTGTTGTCAAACCAGGTGGTAAAATCTGTGTGCAGTGCAGTACCTCATTTTGGCAATATGGTCAGAATCAGAATTTTCTATTTAAAGGAATTTGTTTGCAATTTATTTTGAAAGTGAATCAATGTGCAATCGTTACTTACTGTCTTTACAGTTTGCTTGATTTTTTTTTTGAAATCAAAAGTTATATTTCTGGGAAGTATTTCAAAAGACAGATGGTGAATGTTTTTAATTTCTTTTTTGCACTCTTCACAGTCTAGTTCTTTGGCCTTCATTGTGTTACCAGAACAAAAATTTTGTGAGCAGAAAAACAGCACCAGAAGTTCTAGCTACATGATTCCAAGATAAATAGAACCTTTGCAATATTTAATATAATTAGGCACTATTATTATTTATTCATGTTTTTGTATCTGGAGACATTGGTTTGTTGCAGCCTAAAGAATATCATTCCCTTCCCAAAAAGGAGATATAAGACAAAAGAACCACAGAAGAGTTGTGATCAGATGTGATGTGACAGTGATCACAGCACACTAATCTGACAGTGTCCAGTCTTATAGCAAGTAGTTAGTTGCTTAAAAAAAAAAAAAAAAAAAAAAAAAAAAAGTCCCTTCAGTAGGTTTTGAAGTGGTTCTAGATACAGATATGCACAGACCTCATCCCCAGTATGCAGGGCAGCTGAAGTCTAACCAGTGAGTTTCTTCTCTGAAATCTCCACATGAGGTGCAGTAAGGTTCTTCTCTGAAATCTCCACATGAAGAGAAAACTGGTATCGTTCACAAGCAGATGTGAATGATAATTTTATAAGAAATCCATAATTTTATAAGAAATAAGAGAAAGCTGGCTGAAAAAGTAGTGCTA
Organism: Anas platyrhynchos; assembly: GCF_047663525.1. NCBI lineage: Eukaryota > Metazoa > Chordata > Aves > Anseriformes > Anatidae > Anas > Anas platyrhynchos. The sequence goes on along the minus strand of NC_092587.1, from coordinate 21,817,102 downwards.
GTAGCTACAAATAGGTTTTGATGGAGAAGAAATCCATAGAGAATGGTCACATAGTCAATTTCACAAATATGATCTTCTACAGGACTGTGATCAAGGAAAGGCAAAATTGCTGTAGATTAGGAAAAAAATGAGTAACAGGAAAATGCACACTACAGGTGTGCATGCTCTGTAGAAGACAATAGACATCAGAGAGAGTTGTAAAGAAAAAAAATGCAACTCATGCATAATAGTTATGTATATAGAATGAAGAAATCTGCTAACAGGTTGTATCTTGTGAGATTAGAAAATATTGGTGATAGTTGTAGCATAAATGATAGAAGGGAAAGAGCTAGAGGGAAAGGCTAAGAGTCTTGTCCAACTTGAAAAGCCCAGGAAAGTCTGGAGGCAATATTCAGTATGTCTTAAACTGTAGAACATTGAAATAATGATGAATGAGCACCATGCTGAAGCTTCCCGTGCTGCAAATAATTATTTAAAACTAGTTAAAGAGAGGCATTTCCCAAACACCTAAGATACTGAGGAGAACTATTACTGTCAAACTGTCATCTCCCAAGAGCTCTGAAAGTATTAAAAATAATTGCTAGTCATCAAACAAATGCTGAGGGCCTAATTTTACATGCCTCTTTCAAGGCAAAATTTTCACAGACGTCAGGTTGATCAAGTCAGTGGAAAAATGCCCAGTAACATTTTAGTATAACTGCTCTTGTTACAAAAAGGCAAAATGTGTATCTTTAATCATCTGTTTTAGTAATTTTTTAATAAGATGTTTTAATTAAAATTAATGTGTTACATATTGTTACATTAATCTAAATTAATCAGCATCTTTGCTTAATAGTTGTGCTGGAAGAGGAATCCTGAGTATGCATTCAGTGTCTGTGCTGTAATTTAGACCAGTCCTGGAATGGAACCAGAATAGGATGGGTACATGGGATGCGAATATGGGATGGGCCCGACACTGAACGTGGCCTGCACAACCCTGGGATTCTGCACCAAGAAACTCATCTACAGAATCGGGACTTAAAACCAGCTCATCTTAGAGGCCAACTTTGTTACAGACTGAATGACACCACCTCCTGTATATGCTGCTTTTGTGATTTTAAACATCCACAGTAGAGCACGTTTCTGCTCTTAGGAATGTTTTTGTAACTCTTTGACTAATGATAGCTGGAAATGTTCTTAGAATTACATAGGAACAACTTGCCAGACAATTAGTAAACGTCAGCTTCACAATTAATGGATGCTATTTCCAGAACATCTGAAATCTAATGTTTGTCATCTATGCTCACTCCAAAGAGAAAGGTAATTCATGTCAACAAAAGAAAAAGAAGAAAAAAAAAAAGTAAGGAGAAAGAAAAAGGAAAACAAATTGCACAGGAAAGAAAGGACAAAAGCTAGCCTACGAGTAACTCTAGTTGCTTATTTGGAATTCCACCCTACTGTATGTATTGGGACACTACAGTTTACCATCATACTGAAGCAAAAAGAAGCACACTAGGAGTGTGCTACTTCCAGGCATAAATAAAGGCAGTAGCTATGATGAGAACAAAAATACAGTTATCCAAGAGGCACCTCTTCTCATTCACAGCACTGCTGAAATTCTCCAAAGAGATTTTACAAGCACATTGCAGAAAGGGGACAAATAGCCACCCCATCCCAAAACTTCGAAGATGTTACAGTAAACTGTAAAAAATAGCCTATCTTTATTTAAGCTCACCACTGGTTAGTTTTTTACTGCTCTGTTTCTACATGCAATGTCCAGACACAGTTGTGGGCCTTAGGCTTCCCCAAGCCACTGAACAGACTACTTGTTGGAGGTCAGTAACAGTGATGCTCAGAACTCCCAAGGGATGGAGATTCAGCAAGACAGAAATCCTGCCTCCTGCCTGCACCAGTGAGTATAACCAGCTGGCACAAGGAAGCATGCATGTGACCTAGTAAAGGAACAAATTCTGCTTAGAGCACAAGTAGTGCAGATATATCTGAGTTAGACTTAGTACCTGTACCAGCAGAATTGGATTTCAGAGGGTGGATTTTAAAGGAAAAAAAATCTTTCCTCTCCTCCATCCCCAGCTATGTGACACAGCTGAGACTATGTAACCCCTGCCCATATTGCATCTGCATCTGTGCTGTGCTAAAAGTCACAGAGCAGGAACAGCAAAAAGCTTAAGGAGCCCTGGGAGTCATTGTAACGAAGTAAATATGGTGATAAATATGGCAATGACCATTCACATCGTGGGTCAATGTGTATGGGCTGTAGCACATTACATGTTCACAAATAAAAGACAGCTGATTGTGTATTTGCAAACTACAGAATTTTCTTTCTGCATAAATGCATTAAATCACATTTATGCCAAATATATTACATACTCGTGTCAAGAGAATAGACCCCATCTGTACTGCAGAGATGTAATTAGCATTAATTAATATGTTCACATTGTCTGGTGTTCATATATTTTGCCCCGAAGTCATAAATGTGGCATGGCATTTAGTAAGGCAGAATTCATGAGGCTTCATTTGAATTCCAAACATTTTGATTTTGTGATCTTTTACTGCCCCTTATTATTAACTGTTTCTTAGCATTTATTGAAAGGGAGCTTTGTTCATTGCAGCATTACAGAAATCGCTGTTCTTTGTAAAATATTGTTATATGCAAACAGGTTTGTTCAGCAATTGGTACTCTAGTATAAAAGCAGACAGCTACATTCATCTTTGTGGCACAGACACAGTAACAGAGAAATTTGTACTTCACAACCGTGAAACAATTAACAGCAAGTGTTTCAGTAGGTTATTAGCAAACTAGGATAAAATCTGTTCATTCAAGCCATTTGGTAAATAACATCTACATATTACTTAAAATGACACCGCAAGTGATACAGCTGCACATCAGCTGCAACAACACATTTTTTACCACTTATGGTTCAGCAGAAATCCTCAAACACGAACCTGCTTGCATGCCTTACTCATGACCAACGCCCATTAGTGGACAAGATGCCCCTGTTCATACCAAAAAAACACTTTATAAGCCTGCGAGAGACCCTTTATTACTATTTTCTTTCTATGACTGCTAGCCCCATTGGTTGTGGTCATTCTGACAGTATTTCAGAGCAGAAAAAATAACATCCAAAGTACTGAGAACTGAATTTCTTTGGTGCAAGTCCTAGATCTGAGTATTAATACTCTGTAACAAGCCATGATGTGTGGAGCTGCATGTATTTTCTGCAGTATTCTATAACATTTCCTGCTATCCCTCTGTTTCTGAGAGCTTCTTTTTGCTACAAATATTAACAATAGCTGAAATTGCTGGATATGTGTTTGAGTGGCTGATTACCCAGAAAACTGGAAGTACCTGGGCTAGCTACCTTGACAATAGCTTATTATTTAGTGAATGCAGTATCCATAGATGCAGTAGAGACCATGGATACACAAATGGGTTAACTAGCTGTCCAAGTTTTTAAAAGCCACAAACATGGTTCAACCCATAAAAACAATATGGCCCTGCTCTAGCAGTGACAAATATACCCATGGATGAATCAGAGGCAATTTTGTCACATTTTAATTGTATGCCTTTCAATACACAGCCTATTCATTTCTAATGCTTTCAGAGGCACAGCTCGTTTTTTTGTAAGCAGCTGCCACAAGTATGATTTGCTCCAGTTTTATATACCAAGCCATTGTGCAGGTGTCCATTACTGCCATAACCTCGATGGGCTTTGGATGAATTTCTTAAACGTTCCTAATGCTCATTTAGCTTTATGCTCATTTGACCCTATGCACCTTTTTCTTGGCAGCAATGAGGCTTTAAGGAGTCATCTTCACAAGCATTAGCCATTTATTCACTGCAGTCTTACTTGTGCTGACCCAAAGGTTCATAAGGCTCCATGGAAAAATAGATCAGTTCACTGATGCAACTGAAATATAATTTTGCAAGAACAAATCTTCAATTCACTAATCTGTTTTACTGTATGAACCCACAAACAGGTGTCACAGGATGAGTGAAGAAGTGACAGAGGATGGGAACTTGTTACGTGGATATTGTATAGGAATAGCTGACTAGCAAGTCTCTGCACATACAGGTTGTACCAGCTTAATTGAATTGCTCAGATTTTGAGCTGCTCAATCAAATCACTCTTTGGAGCTGTATCATCATGCAGAGTGGGGACTCTCACTTTGGCAAGGCTACGGCAGGTCACCACTCTTTAGTCAGAGTAAGTAAGCAGCCTGAAAGAAAATTAACTCAGAGGTATTTGAACTGTTTCGCTAACAATAAATCTTAAAACAAACCTTCTGAAATAGGTGATAGGAAATGCATCACCTGATTTTTTAACTCTTTTCCTTTGTGGTGCAATATCATACATGGAGAGTAATGTGATTTGTTATAAATCTTAAAAACTGGAGGGAGAAGAGACAGAGACAAGTTGCACCCTCAGCACAGCCAACAAGAGCTACAGCGGATTTTATATTATCAGGATATTTGTCAGAATCCTTGGGGTTTAAACGGGGTGAAAGTCCTTCTTAACAGAGAATAACACCACTTTTTTATTCCACCTTGAACAGAGTTCACATGGGTAACACATAGACAGAGGTAGTTCAAGCCATTGGACTGGGGAAACTTCTGTGATATAATTTTATAGTTATTATATGGCTAAGAGAAGAATAATACCTTTTTAATGAACTTCATTAGCCTACCTGCTCAGGCACGGTAAAAAACTTATCACTTCCTCTTTGTGCACAGGTATGACCCTGTCTGGCATTGATATGCTGGTACCAGTGCCTGCACAATCAAAACTTGAAGCCATTGCAGGAAGCTACAAACTGAATAGGTGGCGTGTGCTATACACGGGCTTTGTATATGCAGAGTTTGAGTTTTTTTACCATTTCAATTTAAACTTAGTAAACTTCATATTTCAGCTTAGCAATTTTGTTCATGCTAAGTTTGAAGCATTACATTCAATCCATTTCTGAGTTACCCAAGAACAAATAACATCTGAGCAATTTTCTAGAAGTATGGAAACTACAGGGTTCTCACAATATTCAGATCATTAAAAACGAGCAGTATGAATTTCCTTTTAACTTTGGAGAAATGTTCACATGTGAGTAAACAAACAAGAATTTTCAGCTGATATAGTTACTTTCTGGGAAAATTAAATTGCTGAAAATGAAGGCATAAAAATCCAGAACCCCCTTATTGAAAGGTCTGTAACTGCAACAAAAAATATGGCAATTAATCACATGCAGAAAATGAAACTTTGCATATAAGCTATTTTAAGTGTTTCAGGAAAAAATGCATAAGCATGTACATTATTTGAAGCTTATGATAAGGTCCCACTCAAGTTAAACTACTGATACTTATGTATGCAAGTGTACATAAGCCACAGCTTATGGAGTCATAATTAGGTGAAATTATCATTACAAATGATATAAAATAATCACCTCGGTTGCATGTACACTATTGCAAACAGCAATTTCTATAGTACAACAAAGAACTCACAATGTAAATGACAGGAAACAGATAATAAAAATTAAAATTGAAGTGCATCCATTTGCAAGCTAGTCACCAAAATACCTTCAAGTTTCTATCCTGAAAGTCAACAAACAGGGAGAGATGTTCAAATATGTGACTTTTGTTTCTCTTGCATTGTAGGATGCTCATGCTAGAACTGACATTTAATCTTTACTTCTTATCAGTAGCAAAAAAAATCTGTTATACAGGAAATTACTTGTTCAAGGAGTTTTCGGAGCTTTTGTTTGATACCTTCAGTGCAGAAACAACAAAAGCCAGCAATTTCTCTGCCATTGAGGATGAGTAATTTTTGTGGGTTCTTTTAGCAACCAACTATCTCTGAAAATCAAAAGCTATAGAGGTAATATAATAGCACTAGACTTCAATATTTGGCACCAGAGTACCTTGAAAAAGACAGCTGGAAAAAATTACTAATAATTCCAAAAAAAAATTATTTTTTTTTTGCTTGTAAACATGCTTTTTTTTCCCCCGTTTTTCTTTTTTTTTTTTTTAACAATATTTTCAGAAGGGAAGTGGGGATTGTGAGGAATTGTGCTTCTCAATGGAAAAGCCTAGCTTGGCAATTGTCCATGGTTGTTTTTGTTTTGTTTTGTTTTTAATTAAAGAGAAAACAGATCTGGTGAGGTAAGCACACAAGCATTGTGTCAGTTTAGTGTAAATGTCTGCTGCCCCTATGTGGCTGGTTTTAGAGTCTCTTGACATTTTAAAAAAAAAGTAGTTAATATCCAGTTAAATTTACCCAATATAAAGAATTAGCACAACATATATACACCATTTGAATCCTACTTAATCTCTCAAAATTAAGTCTAGATTATATATAGGTCATGTCAGAAATATTTCAAATTTAAAACACATTGTAGCAGCAAGCAGAATTAGTGTAGTTGTGACATCCTAAAGATAAAAATGAGTTTAAAGCATAGAGAAAAGAAATATCTTTCTTTGGCTTAGAAAGAGTGCCTACCATTTTCCAGCCAGCCTGTATTTCACATTTAAAAGAGAATTTAAAAATCCAAAAGCTCTTTTTTTTTTTTTTCCCTCAGCTTTATCAATTCATCTAATAACAGCTGTTATCTTTTCCTATTATCTAGTCTCATTAACGTACCACCACAGTCTGAAGGATTTGTTTAGACACTAGCATTTGCAGGGTTAGAGTAGGAAGACTACTACTGACTAGCCTGACTTGTACAAGTACAGTGGAGGACCCAAACTGTCAGCAAGGTGTGCAAGGGAGTATAGGTACAGGTCTGGTTAGATCCTACCAATTGCTTCAATAGAGAGAAGAACCTGGAATTCAAACAACCCCTGACACAAGCAGAAAGATAAAAGATTAGTCCCGGGAGGTACCTCAGAAGTATTGTGTATGCTCACTTGTAAAAAATGCTTCTACATTAACTTCTCCTATATTACTTATGCCTATTAAAAAAATCTCACCGTTACTTGTAGCCCACACTATGAGGTGCTGAGTTCCTTGAATGCTCTCTGAATGTAATGAGAATCAAAAATGTTTTCCATTCTGCAAGAAAAGGCCTGGAGTTCGAGACAATCCACTGATTGTTTCTGCCTAGAAGCTGCCTCTTTTCTCCTACTACAATGTGCAATGTGCACGGCTCAGACAACACTAGACACAACATGACTCCAGGCCAGCTGGCCACATTTTTGTGCATATCCACTGCAGGAGTCAAACTCGTTCTGTGGCAGAAGCCAAAAAGATATTTTCAGTTAGAGTCCATGAATCAGGACTACGAAGTGAAGCATAATTTGAAATTTATGGGGCATAAACTCCTACACTTGGCATTGCCTGGAACCAGCACTTGATGGATTCCATGGCTTCTGCTGTCATCTTGGAAAATGCTTTTACCATGTTTTAAATTTTATTCTTTAAAGGGTCTTCCTAATGCCATTTTGCTGAAAAGATATTTTACTTTAATGATTTTACTTGTGAAAAATCCAAATAGGCTATCTTTACCAACACAGTCTTGTGAGTTACTACTGCTACATACCCCTGGATTACCTGTAGACATATATGGCTAATTTTTAAGACTGAAATAATATAGAAATGTTATTCTCAAGAAGCCGTGTGTGAAAAAAAAAGAAATGTATAGAAATATTTGAAAACTTTTTATTCTGTGCAAATTGAAAAGATATTTTGGAAGATATTATACCTCCCTTTAGGAGCTTTAAAATTATACAATGTGTTCTTATGCTGAATCCTGGTGGAGTTCATTTTCATTTCTCACATTTAGCCTTCTGCTGAATTTGACTTAGCCATACATATAAAATCATGTATTCTTACAAGATTTATACAGAAGTCTTCTAAGATCATTTGCTGATTAGCTGCTATATATGCAGCTCCTAAAGATGTTTATCATGTGGTGCTTTGCAGACAATATAGATTCCACAGTTGTGTTTCTAGTCTAGGATGGTCCTGAATGTTGATACAGGTGTGAGAAAGGTTTCATAAAGTGTTATGTCTTCCTGTCTTGAATTGTATTATTTTTAGTTTGTCAAAAATGTCAACATCCTTTTAAGAGACACTGCTGCAAAAGATTTACAGATGTGATTCCCATGCTGCAAACTGCTGTCATATATCCTGAGTATGAAGATAAATTCCTTTAATTTGTTTAAAGCATATGAGACATTCTCATCATTAAGTTCCATTTGCTCCTGTATTAAGGAACATTTTTTAAAAATAACAATACCAAACAGGAGGAGCTGATAGTTTTAGAGAGTATGTCTGTAATTTAAGTCACCATAGCTATGACATGCTATATATATGTGGGCTATTGCAACATAGGGCTGTATGATGCATTCCTGAATTAAAAGAGAAAACATGGCCAATAGGGAAATAGCAGGGACTATTGAATGACAATGAACATCTGTATTCATTATGAATACTTTTCAGACAAGTGAACAGATAACATTTGTAGTATAAACAGCAGTAAGCATATAAATTGTCATCCTGGTTATTTATACGAAGAACACAACAAAAGGTATACCTACAACATCACTTGACTGTTTTGGCACAAGCTATCACTCTTTTACCTCACTGGTGTATATGATAAGCATTACAAATCTAGGGAGTGTGATACCTCTCAAGAATCCAGACTATTTTCCAAACATAGGCGAACAGAGATTCTGTGCTACTACCCTGTTCCAGGAAAAGTGGGGTGGGAGTCCTCAAGAACAGTATTTTTAAGACATCTTTGTTCAATTAAAAATGTGTATTAATAATAATTTCAGAATATGCTCTTTTCCAAAGGGCAATTATTTTATTTTTTTTTTTGGTAATATTTGTTGGCTTATGTTTTTGAAACAACTGTTTATGGAACTTTAAAACCACTTACAGGGGTATATCACAAACTAAACATCTTAGGAGGTTACAGACTAAGACCTTGCTACACAGGGTGTGCAGTTCAGCCCAGTTTCATTAGCTTCAGTAGGATGAAGTGTTTACAGCAGTTCCCCAGAATTAAGAATTCTTCCTTAAGATATAAATGGATTCAATATAATATGAACTAAGCCAATACTAGTGACACAGTAAGGAGCTGTCAGACTGAGCGAAGAAGCAGAACATATTATCTGCATGCTTTTAATTAAGATCCTGCATGCCACTTTCTCAACTAGCAAGTTTTCTACCAAACCTTAGCATTTTTCAAAATCCAAAGGGAAAGAAATGTTCAGTAATATTTTGCATTTCAGGCAGTAAGTTTTGCCTTGACTTGCTACTCACAATGCAATCTATAGTAAAGTTCATATTTCCAGATACAAAGCATTGTTCTTTTATTAAGCAAGTCTTTTGTCAAATAACCTACAGCCCTTTAATTAATAAACCACAGTGAGAACATAGCATGATTTTGAATTCTACCAGTATGAAAGTCCTTGGCACAAAATTAAAGAAGTTAGGTAGGTTTTTTTGGTTTTGTTTCTTTGTCTGTTTGTGAAAGATTATATATCCAAAAGGACAACAGAGCTTTGAAATAAAAGTTTCAAGCCCAATAATTGCATTATTTTTACCTGAAATTAAACCACTTATACCATCAGAATAACAGGTGTGTACAACTGTCATTAAAATCTGTCTTTCAGAGGAGTGTATAGAGTTATGTAGGTCTAACAAAGGCAGTCCAACCTTTCTTTTAAAAGGCTATGATGTTTCAGAGAGGTTGGTTTGTCCAGATCATCAAGCTTTTTTGTCTTTAACACCATGTAAGGAGAATATTTTTTTTAATTAGATGGCATATTCCATATGATGTTGATGTGTAAATAAACATTCATCTTACATATATTTATGTCTCCAGAAGGCTCAAGACTTCTCTTCCTCCCTTTCCAAATGTGTCTGTCACAGGGCAGTCCTGCATCTCCTTGCTTTCCTGTTCCTTCCTTCTTTATTATAAAAGGTATCTTAAAAGAGGAACAGAAATAAAAATTGAGAATTATAAACACTAAAAAATCCCATACATACAAGATCAAAAACAGACCACCTACTTCACCAATCAACCCTATAGCAGTTGTTCTTAAAATAGCCTAGAGTGAGTATTCAGAGTTAAAGGATTTGCTCTCTTATTCCTGCTTTCTTCTGTACACAAGTAAATCTTCACAATTCTTGCTTTTGTTGACACTCAACATGCAAACTTTCTTGTCAGTGGAATACAACAAATCCCAGGTTGTAACATCTTAATGGGGAAAAATCATAGATTTTATAACAGAAAAGCATTTCCTTGCTTGCCTTGTGATTTCTGCTTTGAAGGCCAGTCTTCAAATAGTCACTTGACAAAAAACAAGTAAAGTAATCTAGTAATCTAGTAATTATTTTTTTTTCAAATTTCCTGATCTCTTGCAATTCTTGCAAGTAGTATTATAACCTTGGAAAAGTCTGATAACTCAAAAGGCAGAATGTGGTGGAGAGCATGTATCCACCTTCTGGGAAACATGGAAGATCCATCCAATACATACTCGATCCTAGATTTATGTAGACTTATTATATTTCAAACACAACACTCAGAAACATACTTTCAATGTGGCTTAAAGAGAAATACATGGTAAATGAAAGCATTTTCATGAGTTTACATGTGCAGTGTGTTGACCTGGTCTGGCTTCCAGACACCCACCCAGCTCCTCATTCACTGCCCCTCCTCAAAAGGACAGAGGGAAAAAATAAGATGTTAGAAGAGCTCATGGGTCAAGATAAGGACAGAAAGATCCTTTACCAATTACCCTCAAGGATAATAAAGACTCAACTTGAGCATAATTACTTTATTGACAGTTAAAATATATGAATAGTGAAAAACACAAATTAAAACACTTTCTCTCTACCCACCCCTTTTATTCCAGGCTCCACCTCACTCCCTTCATTCTTGACTTCACCACCCATCCCACCACCCTAATCAGCACAGGGAGACGAGGAATGGGGGTTGTGGTCCTTTCTGCCAGTCCTTCATCCTCACAGTTTTCTCCTGCCCCAGGGTGAGTCCTCTCCATGGGCTGCAGTTTCTTCAGGAAATATCCACCTGCACTGGCATGGGATCCTCCATGGGCTGCAGTGTGGATAAGTCCTCCACTGTGTTCCCCTCCATGGGCCGCAGGGAAATACCTTCTCCACCATGGCCTCCTCCATGGGCTGCAGGACAATCTCTGTTCCTACATCTGTAGCATCTCATGCCATTCTATCTGCTCTGACCTCAGTATTTGCAGGGCTGTTTCTCACACTATTTTTCCTCACTCCTCACTGCCGTGCAGCATTTTGAACCTTTCTCAAATATGTTTCTCTGAGGAGCTGCCATTTTGGCTGCTGGGCCCAGCCATGCCCTGCAGTGGGGCCATTGGAGCCGGCTGTGTCCGACATGGGGCAGCCCCAGCCTCTCCTCACAGAGGAGCCCAACAGCACCTGGGCATGGACATCCAACACAACACGTTACATTCAAAACTCACAGTTTTGAGAATTAGTAATCTCCTCTGCTGCCAACATGAATAGCTTCCTTTTCTCTTCTAGAGAACACAACATTATTTATTTATTTTTTTCAGATGGCAATATGATGAAAATAATTAGAGACTTAAAGAACAGAAATAACGAAAGATGATACCATGCTTCAGATCATGATGACAGACAGGATAATAAAGGAAATTAATGAGAAAAATATTAATGAGAAAAGCTGATGTATATTATCTCGAAATTATAAGAAAATGAAGTGGTTATATGTTCTAAACATTCATCAACCAGAGTCAACACCATTAGAGTGAAATATGAAAGAGCAAAGTGTATTTCTGGCATAATGGAAACCAGCAGAAAGCAGATAGGGCCTAACACCAAACTCTGTCATATGGAGTTTAAGTAGATCTTCTCCTATTAACACATGTACTAGCAGAGCCAGAACAACACATAGGAGTCATAAATGAAACATCCTACAGGTGGGCCCATACAAGCATAACTACACTGACCTCTGGACTTGAGGTTCTTAAAGATCAGATATGTTTTCTCTAATACATCACCTATGAAAAGCATGAGAACTTCCTATATTTCCATGCTAAATATATACCATAATAAATAAATAAATAAAGTTGGGATTTATTGCAAGGAAAAGAACATTTGTAATGCCCATGAAAGCAGGGCACAAGTGGTAGAAAGAACTGATAATCTGCCACTGAACACAAAACTGCATTTAGTGTTCCATGGATTTTAACACAAAAAGCTGTGCAGTAATGGACATTGCAAACTCACTTCTGTAGCTCTCCATCACAGTCACAACAGCCTAATCCTCAGCCTTTTCTTCAGCACTCTGTAGACATTAGTAGACATTAATAGGAACTTTGTATGAATAAACTCAACAGGCGTGGGACCATATTAATAGTGATATAAATTGCCAGAGGAAACCTCTGCAAATATCATTGCTGTTACAGTTGAACAAATGCATCGTGAATAATAGGACAGATAAAGCATCTTTCTGTTCAAGAAATGTTGAAGAGCAGCTTACAGTTTGCTCGACTGTGTTTGTTATTCAGGGGCACCCAGTGGATAATTAGATCAACAAGTTTTGCTCTGAAGGTTGTTCACAAGCAAGCAGTTCATACCAACATCTGCAATTTGAACAGTTTCAATTAGATTTCATTGCTTATGTGGGTCACATATTATTGGATCTGACTCCTGCCAGTATGAGTATTGCTCTTAGAATCCAGCATATGACATGAAGATTTACTTATAAATTCAAAACATATATTGATCAAATATTCTCCAGCATTTTGCACTTCAAAGCTAACATTTTTGTGAACATTCCTGCCTTCACAAAATACTAGAAGGAATAATCCCAAAGCACCAGTAACACAAATCTCTTTTTTTTTTTTTTCCCACTTCGAAATTTCAACATGTATTTATGGACTAAATGTGAGCTATTTGTTCAGATCAAATTCTCTCTCTCTTTTTTTTTTTTTTTCCAATAAAACAAAGCATAAAAATAATTTGAAGATACCTGAGCAACAATGTATTTTCACTGCATTCATTATCTGCTTACTGTAGACACAGTTAAACCCTGAAGCACTCTCATGTAATGCTTTGACAATTAAAATGATATATTTTTACCTCCTACACATTTTTTTGAAGCTGTCAGATGCCGTTTTCTTCAAGACTATATGTTGTAGTATACCTTCTGCTTAGCATTATCTGGAAAATTCCTGAAAGCAGGGAAATGTGTATTTTCTAAGGTCACATAATTTTCAAATATATTTCAATATTTGAAGTTAAAGTCTGCAGACCTTGATGTTAGTCAAATCGTATGTTTGCGCTGGAGCAAATCAGAAATACAGCTGAAGCCCAAGAAAGGAACCAGACCTAATAGTATTACTGGTAAAAGATAAGGAAAAATCCCTAACCTATTAGGTAATGTCAAATATAGGTGCAATTCTTCCCACTCTTCTTTTTCCACAATTGTAGTAGTAGTAGAGGTAGTATTTAGGTTAAGAGCCATTAAGAAAGAAAAATAATAAATTCATCATTCTCCTAGCTACCAATGAATGAAATGTTAGCCTCTCCATAAAACAAAAGAGAAAAAATACACAAAAAGTAGATTTTACCACACTGCCAGATTATTTTCCAGAAAATTTATGGAAATGTGTTTCAACTAATCACACACCAGTGGCAAGATCCTCACTGAAATAAGAACAGTTGGCAACATCAAAGAGAAGATGAAAATGGTGTTAACACAACTGTGGTATAATTTCTGCTGTTGCATACACTCACACCATCTGCCCAAGAAGAATAAACACACAAACAGCAAATCTAAACCTGAAAAACAGGAAGTTACTTTAGTCAATGAATGTATAAACTGCTGTAACTTTTATCTTCCTTAACTCAAAAAAATATCCTCAGAGGGACTAGGAACAAGAATCCCTGAACTTTCTGTTCCTCCGCATCAGCATACAAAAAAAAAAAAAAAGACTTAGCTCTCTAATATATCCCCAAGATCTCAAATTAATTTCTCCTTAAAAGAGCAGCAGGAAAAAAAAATAATAAAAAAAAGAGTCAAGTAAAGTTATGATACTGAAAAGGTCTACTTTATTGTTGAACCTATTTCTCAATAAACCCAAACTTGTGCAAGTTTTTTGTGCAGAATGAAAGGTGGATAAGGTGGGTGACAGAGACCATTTTCTTTTCCATAAAGTAACTTGAGATCTCAGAATCAAAGAAATAATACATTTTAAATTAAACATTTCTTTTTAACTCTAGCAGAGACCCTTTGAATGCTTCCTATTCTGGATTTCATTTTGCTTGCATCTACTAGGTCAAAGACATAGAACAAAGCCATTCACATTTTGTTTTCCAAGCCTGGAGTGAAGGAGCCTCTCATTAAGTCTTACCCTGGGAGGGGGTAGCAATAGGGCAGAGCAGGTCTGTCTGGAATTTTTTTCAACAACTAATATGACACCCATATAGGCCACCTAACCAACCTAGTTCTTTCAGAAGAATCATCTATACCTAAATAATTTCTCACATCTGTTTAGCCTCTCCTTTAAAATCTTGTCTAACTTCTAAACCCCTTATCTAAGCCATACTTAAAAATCACTAATTCCAAAACTGCCTTTGGCAAACTTTCTCAGAGCTTATCTATTCTGACTGCTAAAATATATATATATATCCTCAATGTTTAATCTAAGTTTTCTCATGCTGGAACTTACCCAGTCACCAGTGGTCACAGAGGACACTTTAGTCCTCTCCACTTTACCTATCTTTTATTTTACCTTCTCCGTTCTGCAAGATGGATCTCCTTTCAGACTCTGTTATTTGTGCTAAAATACATCTCCAACAAAGTCAAAGGGAGAATTTTGGCTTCCAGTCCCATCAGGAAAAGAAATACAAGCCTCAAGAAGAGCTGTTTTGACATCTTTTAAGTTTTAGCACTTTTCACCTGGTAAATTGTTAGTCTTGCATCCTAGCTGGCTGCTTCCCTCATTTTGAAAGGCATTTGACAATTTTAGAAAATAATTTGTTTTATTTCTTCATAAATGAAGGACTTTTTATTATTATTATTCTCTGGTGAATTCATTTTGTACTAACTGCATTTTAATTAGCAACTCTCTGCTTCAAAACATATGTTCCTTCAGATTGTTGACATTAAGAGACCACAATATCGAGTTTGTCATATCACAATCTGTAGCCATGAGAAAAAAAGGAAAAAAAAATTAAAAAAAAAGAAATAAAAAAGCTATTGTATCATTGTATCACTTGTGGAGGATAATACACTCTAAAAATAGCCAAGATGAAAAGACTTGTCAAGAAAATTATATTAACTATGATACACAGGAAAGAGTATCTCAATCATAAATAGAATTTGAAACAGTATTACCATTACCTTCTTCCAACAAGAAGGTTAATCTTTAAAATATCTCTTATCTCATCAAAAGGTTCCTAAGGCTGTGACCTATCCAGGTGACAGTTTAATCTAGAATGACTGCATTTAAGTTTAAGTAAAACATTTTACTTGCCAATACAACGGTCTAAGTCAGTGAATTATGAAGGGGAGCAACTTCCCGGAGAATGAACAGCAATTCCCTGAATTGCATTAACCGCTTGTATTTGTGCGAGTACAATTCTCATTACAGAATTCAGGGCTAAATTCAGAACATAGCTCATTTTCTAGCACAAAGGGCCCAGACTTCAAGTTCCACATCACTCTTCTTCATATGGCATTCTCTCAGCCAGAAGGTGGGCAGTGTTTTTAGAGCTTGTGCAGCATTGTCACAGGAGGACACTGCGTTTTTGCTGCCGCACTGTTAATGACATTCAGATTAAAGCCAGCAGATAGGAGCAGGAAACAGCTGTTGCTGTTACTGGAGGCTTTGGGGATTGGAAGTAGGGTAGACTTGGCAACAAGTTATGTTTTATGGACCCAATGTTGCAGTTAGTATTAAACCCCACACAGTTGCCTTTTGGCCCTTACTAGCAACTGTTCTGAATTAATTAAGCTGTTATCTTGAAAAATTTTCAAAGCTGAATTTCAGAGAACGACTCCTGGCATTTTAAGTTAATTTCTTTCTTTTTCTCTTGTATTTCTCTACAGCTGGTTCATGTTATCTCTGATCCATCTTTCTCACCTACATGCTTCATTTAATTTTTGGCTGGTGAAGGAAGATGACTGCAGCCCTTTTAACACAACATAATAAAAATAGTAATCAAATTAGTCCACATTAACAGATTGTTGACCAGAAACAATGCTGTGACTTGGTACTACCTGGGAGCTTTTTGGATAATCCTGAATGGATATGACAGATCCAGCTTTCTACTTGATAGGACCTGAGGCCAGCACACGAATAAAGCCAAACAAGAGTCAGCAGAGCATTGCACTGATCCAAAGGCAAATATACACAGAACCAGCCTGGTTCTGGGAGTTAGGAGCTACAGCACCTTGAAGGAGGTGTCTGTCAGAGCCCAAAGCTCCTGGCTACCACTTTGCAAAGAGTTCTGGCCTCAGGATACACTGCCTTACACAGTGTGGTTGTTTTAAACCGATGGCTAGCTAAGCTTCACTACACTGTTCTCTCACTGGCTCTGGTCTGACATGGGGCAGCTTCTGGGCTTTGTTCAAAAAGGACACCCCTGCAGCCCCCGTGGCACATAGACCCATTACAAGAATGGAAGGGACTTTTGTATGTCACCTGGTCCTTCAGGACCACCCTGCAGGGCCACTCAGAACACGTTGCCCGGGACCATGTCCACACAGCTTTTGAAGAAACCAAGGAGGGGACTCCACCACATCCCTGGGCAACCTGTGCCAAGTGCTCAGCCACCTGCACGCAGCACAGAAATGCTTCCTGATGTTTAGAGGGAACCTCCTGTGTTCCAGTTTGTGCCCATTGCTTCTTGTCCTGTCCCTGGGCACCACTGAAAAGAGCTGGGATCTGTCCTTTCTGCACTCTCCTTTTGGGTATTTATACACATTGATGAGACCCCCCTGAGCCTTCCCTCCTCCAGGCTGAACATCCACAGCTCTCAGCCTTTCCTCATAGGAAGGTGCTCCAGTCCTTTGCCATTTTTTGCAGATCTTAATTGGACTCTCTCCAGTATGTCCATGTCTCTCTTGTACTGGGGGGCCCAGAACCAGACACAGCACTCCAGGTGAGACCTCACCAGTAGGTGAATAGGGGGGGAGAAAGCACCTCCCTCAACCTGCTGGCAACATTTTGCCTAATGCAACCAACAATAGCATTATCTTTCTCAGTGGCAAGGGCACTCAACAGCCCAGAAAATATATTTCCCTTAGAAATGAGTAGTAATAAATCTCCTAAGACTGGTTCAGAAAATATCCTGGTCATGTGATGACCAAACAGCATTTTGGACCAGCTGTTATGGTCAATCAGGGTTAAAGGCAAGAGACAGTCTCCTTTTCCACCTAACTTCAGGGGAAACTGCTGATATAAAGCCAGTCTCTGACATATAATCGGGTTCAGCCACCACTCCTTGAAGAGCAACATATTTCCATTTCCAAAGCAGTGCCTGTCCAAATTTGCAAATACATAGCTGCACATCTGAGGCTTCTTATTGTTTACTTCAGTGGCAGGACTCTTTAGGGAGAGGCTAAGAGAATGCTATCCTGTCGTGTCTGCATATACTATTTCTATGACTTTACCTTAGAAAGCCATCATTTGTAACATTTCCCATGGCCATTTTACTGTCATGTTAGTTTACAAACTCCCTATCTTGCATACAAGGTAATGTTATGAATAATTTATATTTAATAAGTAATGGTAGAGTACATTTGACCTTTTCTAGGGAAATTAAAAAGTTATAGAGCTTTTATTAAAACTTCTGAAACTTTTATTTTTTCTACATTAATATAAGTTTTCAAAAAATCTAGAGAATAACAGGACTCTAAAAGAAAAGCATCCATTAATTTGGCAGGAAAAAAAAAATTATTCTAGTTAGTGTAAATAAACAGCTACTAGAATACAACAAAATATATAATTTGTCTCAAGATAGTGATTGCACTCCATATAATTTTCTGCAGCAGACATTCGTTATGTGAAAATGTTTTGTTAATATTTCATTTTGGCTTGCAGGGTAATTTTTCCTCACTTTTTCATTTCGCAATTTAACGTTTTAATTTAATCTCGACTTTAACATTAGAAAAAATATGAAACAAATTTGCATTAATAGAGCAAAAACAGTAGAAATAATCATGTTTTGTACAAAGTAATTGAAGAAGCATATGACTTAAGGAAAATGAACCAGTTAAAAATTCTGTTTGACAAGTAATGAGCTAGATTTCTCATACTGCATTTACATTTTAGGGTATGCAATCAAAAGTAAATAAAAACTTGCTAGAGAAATTAATGATCCTTGCACAAGGACAATATATTTGAAAGATATTGCACAGAAAATAACATTAAATTGGTCTTTCCTCTTTAGTAGAAAATTGTTGCCTTGCTTTGGTTATTAAGAAAACAAGAAAAAAATCCCAGTTCCCCCTATTTTGAGGAATAATGCTACTCTACTCTTCATGTACTATGCTAGTTGTCATAGAAATGTAGCAAATGTGAAATGTAGCTAATAAAATGAGGACAAAAGTGGATGGCCCATTGTTTCAGAAATGCTTCAAATTGTAAACTGTGTTACAGGCTTTACAAGTCTTCAGAGGACTATTTCTTAGGTGTACCATCTGAAGGACCCAAGTATAGAGGACAGAAGTAGCTGTTCAGGCAGGCTGAAGAGAACAGGTTCAGGTAAGCAAGAAAGAAAGGGAGAATGAACCAGCCTTACTGAGAACAAAACTAATGAACCATGGTTTCCTGCAGATGTTTTGAGTATCCCTTTACCTTTCTTGCAGTAACAAACCCGAATCTTAAATCTACATAATCTTTGCAACATCACTTCCACTGCAGTACCAGAAGCCTTTTTGTTTCTCCTGTTTACCAGCTCACTCCAGTGCCTTGTACTGCCGTCTGGGTAGGAAGGACTCACCTAAATCACGTGGCTCCAGACCATTAACATGGCAATCAGACAGCTCAATCTGAGGGTCAGCAATGACTGGCCAGCTAACAGGCAAAGCAAAGAAGGTCACTTACTGCAACTGCTCTTTCAATGCTCGATTAACTATAGCTCTCTCCTGTCCAGCTGGTGATTTTTGTAAGATGTAAAACTTAATTAAGAGACCCCCACACCCTTGTAACTAAAGTTGGCCAATTGACAAAATTATTTGCACAGTACTGGTAGTCAGGAATGTTCCAAGCTAAAACAGCTTGAAGTTTCATTTCAATTTGCAGATGCATTTCAAAATCTTAGGGGAGCATATACTTGGAAGTCCCAATGATAATGCTAGGAACTAACTAGGCAAGGCTGTAGTGACTGCTGTGCCACCAAGGAAGCTGTGGCTGAGACAGCCAGCTCTAAGAAGGAAAATTCAGTCCCTCACCTTACATTTTTACTAACACACTATTTCATTCCACAGCAGAGTTATCTACAACTACTCCTATGCGAAGCACTCATTATACCGACACTATTTCTGTAGTTACACTCAGCTCTGCCACTATAGACATGAAGTGCGTATTCCCTGGTACACTGTGCAAGTGTTTAGTATTTAGAAACCTAAAATAAATAAAAACAAAACAACAGGAAAAAAAATGCCACTGTGAAACCAGAAAACTTATGCTTTACCATCTTTAATATTAACAGTAATCATTTATACTACACTAATCGTTTTTATAGTAATATAATAACTCTGGTACATTTTGCTTTTACGGAGGGTTCTGTATATGTATCTTCTACTGACATAAATAAGACTGAAGTCATATATTGCAGTTGGTGTTGTTTAATACATCAGATAAAGGCGTGACATATTGCAAGTGCTGTTACTGTCTTTTTTTTTATTAAAGTTGAACCTCCACTCCTGCTCAATTTGCTTCAGCATGTCCTGTGGAATTACCATTCTTCAGAAGAAGAGATGTGACATCTGATATTGCAGAAAGGATTCGGATGACTGCAGACAGGATGTCTTGCCTCAACAAACCAGCACACAACCTTCACTCATTTTCTGTCAGAGAAGAGTACCAAATATTGATGTGTGTGTCTTGGCTTATCAAAAGCACTACTTTTTTAAGCAGCAGACAGAAAGGGGAGGGGGAGGTACAAATCTCTGTTGAATCCTTCACGCCCTACCCCTTCTGTCCTGGTGGGCTGTACTAGGTCTGGCTGGGGTGGAGTTCATTTTCTTCATAGCAGCCTGTATAATGATGTATTTTGGTTGTGAGACTAAAATGATGTTGGTAACACACCAGTATTTTGGCCATGGCTGAGCAGTGCTTGTACAGTGCCAAGGCTTTCTCTTTTTCCCACTTTGCCCCCCATCATCAAGTAGACTCAGGGTAGACAAGAAACTGGGAGGGGACAGAGCCAGGACCGCTGACCTGGACCAGCCAAAGGGATGTCCCATACCATATGATGCTGTGCCCAGCAGCAGTAGCTCCAGGAAAGGAGAGGGAGCCATTCATGACTGTGGCAGTTGTGTTCCCAAGTAACTGTTAGGCATGCTGAGGCCCTGCTTTCCAGGAAGCAGGAATTAGTAAATATATGTCTTATTTTGTTTTGCTTGCGTGTGCAGCTTTTGCTTGTTAGTCTTTTTTATTAAACAGTCTTTATCTTGGTCCACAAGTCTTCTCACCTTCCTGCTGTTTTCTCCCCAGACTGTGGGAGAAGGGTGTGAGAAGGCAGCAGCTGGGTAGGTGCTTGGTTGCTGGCCAGGGTCTACCTAACCCGTAAGCCTTCTGATTTTCACCTAAGCCACAGCAACTCCGACACTGGGCTTCAGTTCAAATCTGGGTTTATTTCTATCGGTAACATAATGCAGCAATAACTGCTGGTATATACGCTCAGCAAGACACTTGCAGGTGTGTCACAGAGCCAACATTTATATGACTAATTTCTTACTAATCCTAGCAAGAGTGAGTGTAATACCCTCATGAGTTAACTTCTGTTGAATCGTTTCTTTAATGCATACAATGCAAATATGCTCTGCAGCAGCGGCAGCAATATAAACCTGCTTATTTCACATATTTCTTCACAAACACCCACACTAAACAATGCAATAAAAAACCTTCTTTGCCATTAACTTTTGTTGTCAAGTTCAGCTTTTTCACAGTGTTCTGTAGCACTGGAGAATATTTATTCATTTATTTTACATACACATGCAACAGGTTGTCTACATCTCACTTTCAGTGTGCCAATGTAGTAGAGCAGGATGCAGTGCATTGCCATTTTACTGCATTTAAGGTTTTTTTGTTTTTGTTTTTGTTTTTGTTTTTTTACTTCCTCATAACAATGGCGTATGGCATCAAGTCAGCACATTGCAGTAGGTAACTGATAAGCAGTAGCAACTGTTTAGTTTCAGGATATAACTGTTTTACTGAAGACAATTTTAAGTGGATGACTAACACCTTAGTGCTTTGTGGTTTATATACTTCTGGAGGGAAGTGAAACATCTTATCTCCTTTATACTTGTTGTTCTAAGCATGATTTTCAAAATGACAAAGAAAAGCTTCAATAAGTCAGCAAATATGACCTATTATCTTTTAAACAATTATTTTAAGGAAAAACTTTGGGAGTTATCTTCTAGCTTTTCAACAACTGAGATTGTTGGTATATTCCTGAATCACACAACTGCATAAATAAGGAACATTTAGTGGCATATGCATCATTTCACAGATTACAATCTAAACTTTTTTTCTTTTTTTTTTTTTTCTTTTTTTTTTCTTTTGAGCCAGATGCTTTCTTAGTAATAAAAGAATTCATATCACCCAGGTTAACAAAAGCATAGTGGCATCAAAACTTTGCCTTTCTGCAGAATGCCTAGTTAAACTTTCAATTTTATCCCCACCTAAGATTTTCTAAAATTAGTCAGACTACCTTAAAGGGACCTGGCCTCATGTTTTTCCAAGAACGGTACCCAGAAAAAGTGACAGAACTTGAACAATGAATGTTATTCTGACTCACACAGACAGAATGTAAACTACCTGTTAGATCATAGCAGATGGGATTAAAAATAGGAAAATGTTTCTCAACACAATGTCAAAGTAAGGAAGAAACTCTTCTGTCCCTTAAAAGGAAATAAAATAAAATTGGAATGTGTTTGTTGCTGCACATATTAAATATGAGAAATGCAGATTTCTTTGTATTTTGTTTTGTGTTTTAACTGAATTCAATGATGTCACTGTGGGTTAGATATGCTCAGGTCACCCCTGTCAGATGGGGCTGATTGAGGATTTAGACATAAAGACAACTAAATTGTGAATTTTTAAAGTCTGTGGACAGATACAGATGCCAAGCTGCTCTGCTCAGCTAAGATGAGAGTTCCCCTTATCCATGATCAGCAAACAGGTTTAAGCTACAAGTCATAGTTTGTATAAGGCATATGAATAGTCAAGAAGGATAATATTTGTGAAGATATGAAGATGCTTTGTAAATCTGTTATTTATGGGCCCAACTATGAATGTAGATCTTATCTTTAGACACTACGGTTGAAATATTTTGGCTTTGATGTTTCCAAGCAATTCAGAAACTCCACTCCCATTATACATATCATATTAATTTGACTTAAAAGTCACTATGAACAGTTACTTATTGTCACTATCTGGAAAAGATATCTTTTCTACTTACTTATTGTTGTATGGAAAATAGAGATAAAGTGTGTCGTTTTCTCTCTCTCTCTTTTTTTTTCCCCCCATAAACATCTAAAAAGTAACACAGCCATATTTCTTTGAAGAATCAAGCCAGTAAACTAGAGAAAAAGAGTTCAGCCCTTATTTAGGAAGAAGGTAACTGCCAGTACTGCAAGTTTCCTTGCTGTCAGATAGACTTACAGTGATTTATATTTTTCCTTTCACTTCCCAGGCACTGTCATTTTCTAATATTGTATCACTACACCAACATTGTTTAATTTAATAGTTTGCAAGATGAAAGATTCTCCCAATAGCCTTTGTTACCATGACCAGGAAAAGAAGTACTTCTCTACTTCATGGCTGTTCTTTGGGATGGGATGTGTTAAAGCTACGTGTGCATCTGTGCATGTGTTGTGCTATTTCAGTCATCTCAAGCGAAGAGGTTTAGCAAAGCTGAACAGGAGCAGACCCTAAAAAAATAAAAATACACTGCGACACTGACACCTGTTGGCAAGAAGTATACCGAACTATAAAAGCATTTTAACAACTACATTTCCAGGAGACCTGAGAGCTCAGCCTAAATTAACACATCTCCATCTCCATGTGTAAGTCACCTGGATATGAAGAACCAAGCATGAGACAAAATCTGAAGGCTTGATCTTTAATCTATGTGGGATGGGAGATCCGTATCTGCCAAGATCTATATGCAGCTGTGAGGTCTAAGAACAGTTAAAAAACATCAATACAAAACCAATGCAAATTTTATGTCTAGAGGCTGTTTCTGAGTTCCCAACATCAGCACATTAACTATAGTAAAGGATATATCCAGCAAAGCACTGAAAGAAGTATTGTAATTTTGTCACAAAGGTTTTTCCATTTACATCACTCTACGTGTAAGTAAGATGGATCCTGGAGAGGAAATACAGATCTTCAAATCAACAGCAAATTAAACAAAAGCTGTTTCAGAATAAACTAGCAATGTGATAACTTTCATTGCTCCCTTCCTACAGCAAAAGAGAGATGAGTTTGACTAGAATAATAAAATACTGTCACTGCACTATGGCATTTCCCCTATTGGAGAAGTGATCTCAGCTTTCTTTTATATGAGGAATTACTAAATGAGGAGGTAAGACTCCAAAGAAATATGAACAAAGAAGCAACTGGATCTGCTTGCCTTTCCGCAAGCTTCCCTACAACAAGCTTCCCTATTTCCTTACTGGCTATCCTCGCAAGAACCAACTACTGCTATCCACTATAATTACCCTCCAGAGCAAAAATCCATGATTTGAGAACTGAAACTTTCCAAGTTCAGAACCCAATGACAATGCCAAGCAGTGCATTTAGCAAAGTGAAGTGCTGTATTAGTAACAGCCACCTAAACTCTTGCTGACCTAAGAAGCAATGTTACACTTATGTGCCCTGTTTTCTACTGTGACTCCACTTCTGAAAAGAAGCAAGATCAGCAACAAATTGAACACTAAATTGAACTGGCAGCAAATCCTGTAGTCATTCAAAGTCACAGAATAGTCTTGTCTTCACTTGTCTGGTGATTGGTAGCCTCCTTTTCAACAGTTCAATAATTAATTCAGCCTTCAGCACATTTAAAAGCAATTCCTTTTCCAAGGTAAATGAGAGTTCAAAAAACCCTCCAGTTCTTATGAGCTGTAGTGCTCTCCCTGAGACCTGTTCACCCTCCTTCCCTTGCAGGCATGCTTTCTTGACCACAGAGCCTCATCATGTCTCATCAAAGGAACACTGAATCTTGTATGTGCAGTATGCACTATTATAATACCAGCTTTTACAGAAATAGAAACTGGGGATAGGATCAGCCTAGATAAATGACTGTGCGGAAAGCAAGTTGGATTGGGATGACATGATCAGTCAAACAAAGCTGTGTCCAGAATAAGTCCCAACCTGATAACCCTAAAAGACCATCTACCTCTGCTACGTGATGATTTACACGAGACATTGTCTGTGCCAGTCATTTGTACCTGAAATGCAAAGTACAAAATGGATAACATTCACTTGAATACAAGACAATCAAGACTTCAAATAGGATTTTCTTTGTTGTGATTCAATCTATTACACAGTTTCACATCTGTGAATGATACCAGAAAATGAAAACAGTTAACTTTGTTAGAGAAATTGTGAGAGATGACATAACTATTTTTACTTTCTTTATAGCAAATACATTCTATTTAATAAGAATCCAGTCTGGTCTGCATCACAAAGGAATGTGGCCTTCCTATACCCAGTCACACGGATGTTAAACCAGTTACCCTCACCTTGCCCAGTAAAGAAAAAACAGCATATACTGGGTTTACTCCATGTCACATCATATGGAAAAGAGCAGCATAAAATGTCAGGAGGTAAAGAGGACTCCACAGCCCTGTCACACCCTCCAGATTTTAAACTGCTGCAAGGATTGCATCAGGCCCGGCACTGCCAGCGTCAGAGGAAGGGTTTGTCCCGCTCAGCTCTGTGCTGGTGCAGCCTCACTTCGAGTCCCATGTGCAGTTTTGAGCACCACTGTATAAGAAGGACAGAGAAAAGAATGTCCCACGGAAGGCTACCAAGTTGGTGAAGGGCCTAGAGGGCAAGATGTATGAGGAGCAGCTGAGGTCCCTGGGTTTGCTCAGCCCAGAGCAGAGCAGGCTGAGGGGAGGCCTCATGGCGGCCTGCAGCTCCCTCACGAGGGGAGCGGAGGGGCAGGCGCTGAGCTCTGCTCTCTGGGGACAGCGACAGGACCCGAGGGAACGGCATGGAGCTGGGACAGGGGAGGGTCAGGCTGGGTGTTAGGGAAAGGTTCTGCACCCAGAGGGTGGTCGGGCACTGGGACAGGCTCCCCAGGGCAGTGCGCACAGCACCGAACCTCACAGAGTACAATAAGCATTTGGACAGTGCTGTCAGGTCTGTTTTTTGGGTGGTCCTGTGTGGAGCCAGGAGCTGGACTCCATGATCTTTGTTGGTCCCTTCCAACTCAGGATATTCTGTGATAAAGCAACTGTAATGACAAGTCAGAGAAGTTTCCAAGAGTATACTTTGCTGCCCAGAACCTCCACGGTGTCACACACACACAGTCCCAACCTGTTTACACCAAGATCCTATTTATGCCATTAGTCCATGCAAGATTATGAGAGCAGGGCCCTTTACATCAGTTTCAACCACATGTATGACAACAGAATTGTCCCCTGGGTCTTAGGTAGCACTTAATGCTACAAAGGGCTGCAGCAGGAGCCAGGAAAAGTCTCATTGCATTTGTTTCAAATTTGCCCCTTTCTGGGAGGTTAACTTTCTTTCTGACACTGAACAACAAAAGGTTAACAGCAACCTACACTCCCTCCAAATTGGTCTGTAGCAACTCTTTACAGAGACCTTAGAATCTGTACTAGATGCTTCTGCCTTCATCCATTTTATTCACAGCATAATAAATGTTTCAAATGCAACTGGAAAAAGAGAGAAGGAGAAAAAAAAAAAAAAAAAAAAAAAAAAAAACAAGAAAGAAAGAAACACCCAATTTGTAATACCTCCTATGAAGATTACCCATGGAGTGTTAGCTTGCTGAGAAAACACACTCAAATACCCTAGCAATGTTAGCAGATATTTAAGCCCATCAGTGCAGGGACCATATATTACTACATGTTTGTGAAACATCTACAATTTCAATTTGACTACAAATCTAATCAGTGAATCTGGAGATTAAAGCTGTGAACATATTAAGTACCAACAAAACTTCTGCAATTCATTCACAGCCTGCCAACTCCCTCCAGTATAATACAATGTTAGTCTTTTTCATAACAGTTCTTACCACAGTTTTTGGCTGCAGCATTTTGTGGGCTTTTTGTTTTGTTTTGTGTTTTTTTTGTTTTGTTTTGTTCTGTTTTTTTTTTTTTTTTTTTTTAATAAAGGAATGACGCAAGTACTGTATTAAGGGCATAATGCATAGTTCATGCTGAACTGAAGTAATTGATTTGAGAGTGACAAAATAATTATATATATATCCTGGGTATTTAGCTATTTTTATGTATTATAAATACTAGCTTTGCTGCATGAGGAAGAATACAATGTTCTCAAAGATTAATAATATTGCATGAGTCTATACACAAGAATGCAACATTCTTAAAAATTTATCCTTCAGAAAATTTAAGTTGCCTGCCAACAATCACTAAAATTGTGTTGTTGAACATTTGTTGGAGTTTTTAAACTAAGTTTAAACTTTTTCATTTATTTATATATATATATATATATATATATTGATCTTTGAGGTCCCTTCCAACCCAAGCCATTTTATGATTCTTTTGGTCAGATGACCACTGTTCTTCACAGACTCTGTGCTACTGATTACTCCAGCCTTTAATTTGGAGTCATTATTTCAAAATATAATGTTAAACAATACCTATTGTTGTTTTTGTTGTTGCTATAGAGCTGCTTATAGCTGATTTAGTGATGAAACAAGTTGAAAGTATGTAGGTGTTGCTCAGGAATAAGACACATCCATTTTGCACTTACACTTTCTGTATCATGCAGTATTAAAAATTAATTTGATGCAAGCACCACTTCCTTCACACTCGTGGATACTGTAGAAATTGGTACAATGGATTTCGAGCAAAAGCAGGAAAAAACACATTGAAAAGTGATACCTTGAGATTTATGAGATCAGGTTTACAATCTGAAGAGAAAGATAGAACATACACCATTAAACCCACTAAGGTCTTGGCAGCAGATACATTGTAAAAGCTATTTAAAGATTTGACTGGTTTCTCATTTTATGAAATAAGGCCTGGTATGAGCATAATAGTATCCTATAAGCATTTCTTCTTTTTCAGAAAATCAAATGAAGCACAAAAATATTTTGTATATGCTTTTAGCTAAGTAATCTTTCCAGAGCACTGAATATAGCTGTCAGTGCTATTACCTCAATTACCTCACTTAAAATAGATCAGTATTATTTTGGCATGATCACCCTAAAACACTGGAGTGAAGTTTCAGGGATGTCCCCAGAATAGATAACACAAAAAGTATATGAATATAATATATACTATCTATGTACAAATCTAAGCTTCACTTACTATTATATTCATTTTAAAGAATGGAAAGGACTAAATACAAATAAAAACAGGCAGAGCACAGCCTCTTCTTTATGGCATAAATAATACAATAAACCAACTCCAACAGTCTGTAGCCAGCTTTTGATCTTTTATATGAGACATACTATTCATAGGAGGACCAATCCTTTGCATTAGACTTTAAATAATGTATCATGAGACTTGGGAGAGAATCAGGAGGACTGAGGTGAGGGTAAGATTCCCTGAGTCCAGGTTCACTGGTGGATGATGGCTCATGGATCAATTTGTTTACGAACATACCTATTGTTCAGTGGGAGCAGTAGAAATTTCAGCAGCTTCTTTGATGCCCTTACAGTTACCCTTGTCTTCCCTGCTGCACAGTAGCCAGAAAGCTGGATGAAGGTAAGATTCCCCTTGATAGTGCGTGTTTCTTTTTCTCTCTATTGTAATTGTCATTCCCTTGACATGACATACACTGCTGCTGTTAAAAACCCTCTTCTAGTTTTAAGCTAAATACATGCTAAATTAAGTAACAGCAGTATATAAATCTTTATGGCACAGACTAAATACCCTGTGAATTCATTTCTTAGGCACATCTTGAGAAGTTCGTCCTTCACTTTGAGTTTCTGAATCTGTATGCATAGTTTGGCACAGTTTAAAGTCAGGTGATATAGCACGGACTGCCCTAAAATAGCCTTTGTCCTATTAAAAAAGCATAGCAATACCTCCTGTTGTGGGACAAAACACCCTCATCCAGAACATTTTCAAGAACCTGATGTGAGATGCTGCTATCCCTGAGCTCCCACAAGCTGCAGCAGGTATGTTGGCCAAGAGCCACAACTTTTCAGTGAAGCACTACACCACCAAGCTGCTAATTAGTGGGATCTTGCATCTGTAACGGACACTGCCTACTGGCACTCCTTTCAAGGTGGATTGAGCTCAGAAGCTGAAGCTGAGCAGAGGCTGAAAAATACAGTTTCCCATATAGAAATATCCATGCCTCCATGATTCGCAGCATGTTCTGTTTTCGTTTGGTCTGTTTTACTTCATTATGCTTTATTAGCCCCATTAAGGCTAGATTTACCAGAAGGAAGAAACCTTTTCCCTCCACTTCCAGTCATCACATTCCCTATCCCCTCCTGCTATTCTTATACAGCACTCTGCAGTGCCACCCCATGGCTGCTCTGCATCTCCTCCACAGGACCACTGTACTATCATTAAATATTCAGAATACTTGTGGCAACGAGATTTATCCACCAAAACAAGAACAATTTGGATTACCTGATTTGGGATTTTGACCAGGCATGTCACTAGTCATTGGCACCTTATCTTCTCTGGCAAGACTGCAGTCATTTCCCTTGGCTGCAGACCTTGCTGCTGTTAGCTGGGTCAACGTTGTTGCCAAATAGGATTACTACAACACATTATATATGTGGCTAGTTTTGAAGACCACCTGGAAGCTACTACTAGAGCAGTATGTGGCTGCCCGTGAGATGAACAGCATCAGCTGTGAGGTACACAGTACATCAACACCACACGTTTCAGCTATTGGCACGTGGCTGCAGCAGGACTGACAGTGCTCAGTGAAGTCCTGCATGAGATGGCTGGCCTTAGCCAGCCTCTCTCTGCCTTACTGGTAATGTTTTAGAGCAACTGAACTGTTCGAGCTAAGGATCTCAGAAACGAGGTTCACTGCATTTCTCAACATGACAAGTTTTTCACTTGTCTAGGAGAGCCCACAGCTGTTGATCAAGTGATCAGCACAGTGGACTACACATCGATTTTTCTCAGACCTCTGCTGTAACAAATGAATTTGAAGCATTTTATACAGAGTGACTGTGATCCATTTATACAGCTTCACACAGGCTGCTGGAGCAGTGTATATGCCCCTAGCAGCAGCAGCAGTAATAACTTCATTGTTATGTATTTTAAAAACACACAACATTTATAGATCAGAGCACAATCCATTATCATAAAGAATGACAAAAAAAAAACAAAAACAAAAAACAAAAACAAAAACAAAACAAAACAAAAAAACTAAGTAGCAAGCAAGAAAATACAGCTTGCTCTGCTTTTCCTTCTACCAGAAATCAAATAGTTGGGCTTCTTTGCCTGCTCCTCATATGTCCCCACCATAGCTCACACACTATTTTTCTGACAACCCCATCCTTCATCTCACTGATGGATTTATATTCTGCGTCACTCAATTGAGTACTTAGACAGTCAGAATCTGATCTCATTACATGTGTGTCAGCAGAACTAACTCCAGAAAAGTCAATGGAACCAAGCTACATTTACAGACTTGGAGCCAAAATTTTAATTCACCACTCAACATCTGTCATAACTTCAAATTTAAACTCTCCGTGGACATGACCTACATTCCTAAACCTTACAGATGGTATTTTAATATTTCTATAATAAGAAAAATCTCATGTGCCAGAGAAGTGTACTCAGTTCTTCTCATCTAAGCTATCTGACTTTACAGGCACCCTAATTCCTCAAGGAGTGTTTATAAGGGCAGCCACTTGGAACTCAGACAAAGGGAAAGGGAAAAGGAAAGAAGGCAGCTATGTCAACAGAAATGTCAAGGTGCTGGCTAGCCTAAAGCTCTGTTCCAAAGCTAATTGGACAGGGGAACTCTGATATATATTTTTCCACATTTCCACTGATTCCTGTGTATTAAACCTTTCAGTGACCTCATCCAAACTGTGCTTGTCCTGAAAAGTCTGGAATCATCAATCCTGGCTCAGAACAGCTTTGAAATGATTTTTGATGCAGCTTTTGAAGATGGATTCTAAAATATCTGCTGTTTCACTGCTAAACACAGAAAGAGTCCTGATGTTTGGATATACTTTCTCCAGTTACGTTTTTTCTCTCTGCATTTTACACTGCAAGGAGCATTGATTAATGTGAATGTTTTAGCCGTAGTTGTTGTTTGTGTATAAACTTTTGTTAAAACAAGTACTGCAGAATAAATGACCTTTATACAGACACCTATTAAGGCACTAAAAGGCTTGGCTACATTCATCTGAGACGCGTATACATAACGTTTGGAACAATAAAGGGATCAGCAGCTGCAAGGGGGTTGAATTGAATTCTTTAACAATAGAAAAGTTTTTCAGGCCCAAATACCAGCAAAGAGAATTTTTTGCAGATAATCCAGGAGAAAGAAAATAATAAAAAAAATGCTAGCCAACTTTGCAGCAGTTAGCATAAGGGTGCCATCTGAAACATGTCAGCTTAAGAGTGCCCCATAGTACCATTCTTTTACACAACCATAGTATTCAGAACTGTTTCCCCAAATAATCCCAGATGGCATGCCACAAAATTTCAATTCATTTTAAAAGCTTTCTTTGCTGTTATTATGTGATTGAAAGTGCAAAAGCAAGTTGCCATTCTCATGGCACTATTTGCATTGGCTATTATCCCCTAAAATCCCCTTTAAACAGCTACATTGTCAGCCCATAGGCCTCATTTAGAACTACAAAAAAGCCCAGATTAATTCGATCAAAGGGAGAGCCAAGTACAAAATGCACTTTTCAAACTGTATCAGAGTAGGTTCCCTTTACAGATTGCTGCATGGCTAGAGCAATGCAAAAAAAAAAAAAAAAAAAAAAAAAAAAAAAAAATGCCTGCCTGAAATAAAGCCAGAGCACTGACAGAAATAACTCTGCATGTTTCACATGAAGTTTTTGGGGCTCTACCAGGGTAAATCTCTCACTACAAATGATTAGAATAAAATATATTTAAATATAAGTCTGTAAATTAAGTAGCAAGTATTGCTTTTTGCTTGTTTGGCTTTCTGCCACCACTTTCAGGAGGCACTGATGACTTAGCCAGCTATGGACGTTTCTGAAATCTGTGTATTGGAATTTTTAATTAATTAACAATTAGCTATGAAACTTCCCAAAGGTACAGACAACTCCCCCCAGAATTATTTTCTTGCTATTACAAAAAAAAAAAAAAAATCATCATCAGTGGTGAGGCAAAGGAAAAAAAAAAGCTGCGGGTACCATTTCTCCAAAAATAGTCTATTTCATCGTCAAAGGTGAACCCTTTCAAATTAAGCATTACACAGGTTCACAGAGCTACAGCCAAAAAGTCTCTAGTGGCTTTTTAATCTCACCTGGGGTTCTGATGTCAGGCAATACTGCTGATATTTTTGTTTCTCACAGAAGCTCCTTCGGTGTCTCTGCACCGTCTTGCTCCCTCAGTCTGTACTGGAGTTTGCTTATTGGTGCTGCCATCAGTTCTCTCACCCTCAGTCTGAAGCGGTTTCTTCAGCAGCTGCTTTTGTGCACCGAGAACATTTTGCAGAGTGAAGGACTGCAGCACAAAGGTAGAGCAACTGAACACGTGCAGCAATATGTGCCATTGCCTCTTAAAGGACACATCAGGCCGAGAGAGACACGCTGAAAAGCTGAGCAGCTGCAACTAATATTGAAGTCATTTGCTGTAGGATGAAACTGGATGAATGCTTTTGTTAGCCACTTCCAATGGGTTTTAGATTTTTGAGCGGGACCATTTTAATATAACAGATGTATTTGTTTATTTACTATTTGTGCCTTATAGAAGTATTTACGTGTTACGTAGCAAGAAAGTGTTCCTGTGGAGATAGAAATAGCTCACACAGAGAAAAAAAGGCCTTGAAAATCTGTGTGATAAACATATTATTTGCAAAAAAAAACTAATACACTGGCATACAAACCTTGTTTTACTGCTTGCAATTATGAACACCGTTATTTTCATTTGTGCTGTTGGGAACAAGAATAGCGAAAAAGTAAGTTAAAGAGTGAAAAATGTAAAAGTGGTTATGTATTAAAAGGGTCCAAATTTTTTAAAAGCAGTTTAAATATGATAGATTTCATGCTCAATTACAAGCACTGTTTGAGTTTTTAAAAATCTGCAGGATTCAAGCATTTAGATGTCATTCTACATATTCATGGAAAACAATGCCAGAATTTATTAAAGTTAATAAGAATTTATACCTTAATTTATAAGAAGGTACTCATGGCTTTGTATGGAGTAGTATACAGGAAAAAAAAATGCTTCAAATAAGCCTCTTTTTTTTCCCAAGAAAATAAAGTAGCTTCAATGAGTACTTGTCCCAGCCATCTCTTTAACATAAGACGTATAACTTATTCTACTACTGAAACATTTTTAGTACTTAGAAGTAGTTTCAAGCCATAGAAAATTATAAAAATATGATACTTTATGGAATAAGGCTCTATCATGTAAACATGCTTGATAAATTTAATGAAAACCCATTAGGTTATACAAGGGTTTGTAGAACCAGGTACTCAGAGCTAGATCCAAAGACTCCTTTAGATGTCTAACTATCAGTAAAAATACTTAATTTAAACATAAAGACCTTCAAAAACATGCTTAGCCTTTTTTTTTTTTTTTTTAATAAATAAAAAAATAAAACTAATCCTGGAATTGCCTAACCACTTAGAGATACTTAATTCCCAGTAGTGTAGAACCATAAATTGAATCATCTTGTAAGCATTCCCAGATTCAGGTCATAACATGGAAACCAATAATAGGGCAAATCCCTCGGGACCCACAAGCTCAGGATCCCTGCCATTTTCCAGCAAAGTCTGATCAAGCAGGCATTCTCCAGCCACACATATCAGATTACACTGCACAAAGTACAGCCAGATGAGGCAGCGCTTCTGCCGTGCTCCCCTACTAAATCATTCAATCAGTTGCTAGAGCACTCTTGCTGGATGGCAAAGGGATTTGAACCTGCATCACCATCCCCAGGCAAAGGCAAATTGCAGCACGGATTATTCTACAGGGGGCACTCTGAGCCTCTTGTGCAGGCAGGATTACACCTCACATGGCGTAATTAATATAGGGAAGGAAAAGACCCGAAAGAAATACCAAGTATTTCTCAGTAGCCAAACGACTCTTCTGTCCAATAGTAAATCTTCTCCAAAGAACCTGCAATATAAAACACACGTTTGTTGATCCTTTCAAGAGTCAGTTTCAGCAGTGATGGATTCATTTTATTTTCGTAGCCAATGTAATATGGTATTCAAAGTGGGATACTTTTCATCTAAGGGATAGTGAGCATGTTTCTATTTGTCCCATCTCGCCTATTTTACTTCAATAGCCTGCTATTTTGAATATATATGCCTGATAATTTCTTTAAATCAGGTTCAGATCTCAGAAAGAAGGAACTGAATCTGAAACGCATACAGAGTTGACATCAGTGTCCCTGTCAGATTCAGCATTCAACTGTAAATAAACATAACTATAAATAATAAAAGACACCAGTATCACTAGCACTGTCTCCAACCATATTCCTAAAATGTAAAAAAAAAATAAATCTTTATCAAACACATGTTCAGAGCCAAGTGCTTTCTCCAGCTCAGAGAAAACTAAACTAAAAACTGGAAATTGAAAAATAAAAACTGGAGCTGGAAATTAAATCCTGTAAGAGGCAAGGCTTAGACCTGCTCCTTTTTTAGCAGCTCCTGCATGGGGTTGTTTCACACTGTCTACTGAATTTTATGAGTTCCCTCATTAACTATCTAATGCTACTATGCATTATAAAGGTAATGACATTCATCTAACAGCTCTCGGTTAAAATCCAGCAGATGAGATGTTTCTATCTAGCCTACTGCTGTTTCTCTAATGAAGAGAAGGAACCGCTCAAGCAGTGAATACTGCCCAAGCAGCCATTCCTTTCCTCCTGCTTTGCTAATGGCCTGCTACCAGATTTCCCTGCTGCTGTGGATGGAAGACGAGAAGATTCGAAGCCTAGGTACTCCTGTGAAACAAGGAACCTTATCCACGTTCATTGCACCTTCCTCTCCAGAGCAGAAATACAACTGTGTGTGACAGAACAAGGAGAGAGGGAGTGGGGAAGTCAGAAAGAAAAGTCTGCAGCTGCCAAAGTATTGCAGAAAGAGAGGAGACTGCATTATGGCAAAACCTGGCTCTGAGGTCGACTACCTGAAGAGATCATTACCTTGTACAGTTGCTAACACTGTAACATCCAGCATGTCGATCCTGAAATCCAATTTTGGCTGGCCTTTAGTAGCAAACTCATGCATCTCATAATGAAGTGTTTTTTTGTTGTTGATGATTTTTTTTTCTTGTATATTGAAGTTATTTCTACTGTATGCACTCAGAACAGAATGAAGTTGACCAACACTTTACTGATGTCAACCTCTTCTATTTTCTTCTTCTCTCATTTATAATGAGATACAGATATTCCTAATCAGTTCTCTCCAGGCTAGATCACTGTACTTTCAGATCATGTAATAGAGTGCTGAAGGGGAAAAAAAAAAAAAAAAAAAAAAAAAAAAAAGAGAGAGAGAGAGAGAGAGAGAAAGTGATTGCAAGTAAGGTTTTATAAGACTGCATTTTTTCCAGACAGCTGTAGGCTAATAAGTGATAAAGCCATGTTCTAACCTTACATTAGCATAAATCTACAATAAGTTCATCAAAATCAATTGAATTAAATTGTCACAGAGGAAAAGATGTTCAGACCAATCTGTTTTCACAGTCATTTTATATTCTTTCAATATCCAAAGCCTTTGGAGCATTAAACTCAATCTGATCTTGAGACACTTGATCATCTGTCTCAGAGATGCCTATTTCTTTCATTTGCTGTTGTAAGTGTGAGAACATTAGATTTTAAGGTTTCTAAGTGCTGTTACTGCCTTAGACTACCTCTTCATAAGTCTGTCATCAGTGAAATCCCCATGTCTGTGAAATAGCCAATTACACTGCTTTCTCTGACTGTTCCCATTGTAGATTTGTAAGTTTTATATAGTTTTCCTTCAATACTAACAAGCAGAAATGAAGTCATAAGAAGGCTTTTGTCAGCCAGTCATACTGGAGAGAAATTAGGGTTAGCAGTGTCTTTCAATTTCACAAAGAAATGCTTTGATATGTATGAAATGCATAATTGCTGGTAACCTTATAAACCAGCACAACATTTTTATCACTGAATGTTCACAGGTACACTGTTCACTTTACAATTTCATTTTGATTTTGCCGTTTATACGTTGATCGTATTACACAGAACATTTCAGGGAGATGCCTCAGACTCAAAGTTGTGGGAAGCAGCTGGGAAGACAACTGCTATGTTAAAATGGCCTGAGTAAAATGGTGCATTCAGTCAAACTGGGAGTTGAAAGACTCTCCTGGAGATGTATGGGATTCTCCTGGAAATGTATTCTGGAATACACAAGGTGAGTTGATACAGAAACAGGAGGATGAGCAGCAAATGGACAGTGCTTAGCAGAATGGAAAAATCACTGCACCAGCTGAGCAGACAAAATAGTATGAGGAAATTCAACAGAGCTATGATAAGGTGAGAAACAACAGCTGCACTCTGGTATTATAACAGAGTGGAGATAAAGATTGTGTTTTCCCTCTCTTGGTCTCATTCTCCATCCCACTATTACCCCATTACTTAACCCTCCCAGGAAGAACAGTACAAACTTGGAAGCAGTCTAGCACAAAATCCACAGCCTGATAGTACAGCCAACCTAGCACAGCAAGGCATGATAGTCTGGCAGCTAAGCTGTAAGCAGGTGTCACTTTACAGGTGAACCATTAAAGTCAGTTAGTTACTTGCAGCCTCAGTACCCCAGGTGGAATAATTGTACTTTCTTTGCAGCACTGATCACTTAAAGATTTCAAGTACTTGAACAAATATAATTGTTGAGAGTGGTGGAATTCATTTCTGCAGCTGCAAACAGGTTTCCTTTAGCAGTCTCTTAGTGGAAACTTATTATAAATTTATGCCAAGTTACATCCTTATTCTCTGACTCAATCTTTCTCTACCAAGGTAGGGATGGCCTTTCACTCTGCTAGCCAAAAGAAGTGATTGTATTTATCAAGTTCGTACAGAGTATCTGATTTCAGGCACACTTACATGCATTCAAAAGCCGGTTCTTGTCTAGGGTCTTATAGGTCAGCCCAAAAGTTTAAAGTAGCCTCACATATAAGTGGATGGAAGAGTAGCTGAAAAGTTCCCATTAGAAAGAAGAAACACACTATACATTTTCATGTCACTGATAGAAACAACAGTACTAGCTAGTTGCCAGAACTGGTATTGAATTAAGCATCTGAGGTAATATATGTAGTTACTCCTAAAAAATACTCCTCCCAATCATCTCAAGAAGTAAGAAACAAAGGGAGACTTGCACCCACCCTGGTCATATGACAGCATTTCATTTTGCTTCACCAGTCTGGGGCAGTAACAGACCACAGTGAGTTTACCTAGCTCATTTTTACCTTTTCATTTTACATGACTTGTGGAAAGTTTGTATATCCTTGCTGTTGGATGAATAGAAAATAAGACAGTACTTAGACAGCATTATTTCTATTCCTTTTGTGTAGGGGGACTGGGGGTGTTCCTGTTTGGTTTGGGCTTTTTGTAGGTGACACTAGAGACGAGGGCAGTTTTATTTACTTCTGATTTAACTAGGTGAGAAAATCCAGCCAAAAAATATTCATTGCTTTTACTTTTGATGACCTATTCTTTGAACTTTATATACAACAATCTCAGGACTTGTTTACACAGGGATGTTGGCAGAATTCAAGGTTTCATATGAATTTCAATATATTTACTACCCTGCAGTAGCATCTTCTTTGAACACCCTCAGAACAATGTGAAGTCATATTATATGAGCCTGTCTTTGGCCAACCACCCACCTTGTGTTTCCAGAGGATCCTGTGGGGCAGTGTAGGATCTTATTGGACTCCATAGTACAATAGGTACAACAACTGAAACAGTAGAAAGTTGTTTTTTTGTTGTTTTTGGTTTTGTTTGTTTGTTTTTTCTGGGTTCATAGAATCATAGAACCACAAAATATCTTGAGTTGGAAGGGACCCATAAGGATAACTGAGTACAACTCCTGGCACCAAACAGGTCTACCCAAAAATTCAGACCATATGACTAAGAGCACAGTCCAAACGCTTCTTGAACTCCAACAGGCTTGGTGTCATGACTATGTCCCTGGGGAGCCTGTTCCAGTGTGCAACAACTCTCTCAGTAAAGAACCTCTCCCTGATATCCAGATTCAATATCAGGGTTCAGTATCTTATTATTTATACTGCAGCCATCACCACTGGAGTTAGCCTCTTATTACAACTGGTTTTCTGTGTAAAGTGAAAGGAAGTCAAATGTCCAAATATCGCCTGAACGGCTTGTTTTTTCTTACCCAGAAAGCTCCTGTAGACCACGGAATGTTACTGAAAAGGCAAGAGGGGGACACAGGACAGTTCAACTGTTGATGGCCACAAGTAACACTCAGCTTCAGACACCAGAAGCATTCATACTTCACTGGGCTAAATAAATCTAAGAGCATATGCTCAGGCACATATGCATAAGCACTGCAAGACAGGCACACTGTAACACAAAGCCTTGTAACATTTTTTCTTCTTCCTTTTTTTTTTTTTCCCCCAGTCTTTATCTGGGCTTGTCTGTGCTGTATGTTAAAGTTATTTGTGCTCCCACAATAAAATAAACGAATTCCTCCATACCGCCATATCTCTCCCCTCACCGAGCAACTCTAATAAAACAATGAATAGTGTTTTGGTTTCCAGATCTCTGCCACCAGTAAATCTCCAGCTTATGAAAGCCTTGCAGAGGAAGCCATTTACACAAGGAGGATGAAATATAGAGCTGCAAATAATCATCCATAACCCATCGCTTGTTTGTGCCTACCCGTAAGGTCTGGAGAGCCCATTCAGTTTCCTTATAGCTAAAAGAAATCTAATCTGCATCACTTGAGAAATGGATACAGACTCTTGCTCATCACTGCAAAGCATGGAAAAGGCAAACTCACATCTAGCAATGCTGTATTTACAGGGTTGTATATTTTGGGGAAGTCTCAGTACATCTCTAATTAGTAGCTCCTAATGCCTCAGACAGCAATGCCGTGCCTGTGCAGCAGGACTCATGCAAGTCAACAAAGAACTATTCCAGTCAGACATGCTCTGTTCATGAAGGTGAGGCATAGGCAGAAGCCAAGTTCATTCCCAGGATGTCTGTTATGTCTGTCCTGGATGCATGTGTTACTTACCTATTCATGTACACTCAGTACCTTTTTCTACATGTTAAGATAATTTAGGGAAAAAAAAAAAAAAAAAATCAAGCTTTTGCAAATAAAGCAAATCCTGCCTCTCCAGGCTTTCCAGGAGAAATTTCCTGATCAGATTTCATCGCATATGACTGAATGTCAGATTTGCCCCGAGGCCCAATTCTGGATGACAAATTTCAAGCATGTGGAAATGATACACCATGGCTTACCACAGCACCAGTAGAGTTCAAGTGCTCCCATTATTTCTGCCTTTGGTACAGAGGTAGCACCCGTATGTGACCATCACCTGAACAGCACAGCACAGGAACAAACAGCAGGTATCAAAATATTTATTACAGGCTTTTAGAAGCACCTGCTTCTGACCTTATTCTGCTTTCTCTTGAAATCTGTGGTTAAAGTTCCTTGCAGGAACATAAAATATATATATATATTCACTTGGTAATAAAATGAATCCACATCTAAGCACTTTTTTAAAGCCTTTTTGAGTTTCAGAAGTAGGTCTAAAGCATCACTTTCAGAAGTGGAGATATAGCCCATCCTATCACAGAGCACATACTCTGAGCTGAATTGCCTCTTTAACAATCAGGTAACAGCATATACGTTGATTTTTCAGGCTGTTTAAAGAATAGCTTCACCTCAGGTGCATTTCAATAAAACAATGCATTGTGACAAAGATAAGACTACTGTGAGAAGCTTCTCATTAAAGAAATTACAACTTCCTGGGTAGAGGTCTGCAATCTTCTCTTACCTCTACACTATTTACTTCTTATGTAGCCAACCACCTGGAAAAGCTTTTATGGGGCAACAACAACCTATACTTCTCAGAGAGGCTGATACCACAAGCGGATGCGTTGCAGCTACAAGAACCTGGTTGCTCTTCTTATCTAGCTGAAAAACAGCCATTTTGCATACTCTTTTACACTAAACAGCAGTAATCTGCCTGTACTATCAGAAGGAGCCAGCGTCAAAAGATGTTTGCCCTTTCCTTTCCACATGACTTTCATACTCTGGTCTTGAGGCTGCCCTGAGTAAATCAGGCCTCTGCTGCTTCATTTTTCCAGGGACAGCAAAGCCATGTCCAGCAACAAGACGGCTGCTAGTCTGTGGTGGAGCTGGGGTGGGTGGATGGTGCTGCTGTACCACAGAGCGGCAGCCATCTTGGTGGTGGGCACGGCATTGCTCTCCCTGCAAGGCCCACAGTACAGGTGCTGCAAGGAGCTGCCTGCAACCCAGGGAAACAGGGAATATGGGTGGCAGACATGAAGTAACAATGGAAATGGTTGCCACAAAGTGATTTGAAAGTTACGTGAAAATGGGGAGTGGAGAAGCTGCAGTTCACACTACTGCGAAGCCCGCCCCCTAAAAGCAGGTGGCCAGGTGCTGATTGAAGAAAAGGTGACAAGCACGTTATGATTTGCTTAGCTCACTGTAGCTGCCAACACTTATCGAGTAGTTTTATTTAATCAGCAAAACCTTGTAGGTAGTATAAATAGCTGTTTCTTGGCCAAACTTAAAACCATCAGCAAAGTCAGAGGAATAGTAAATGCATTACATGCTCCTCCCTGCCCCAGTAGGTGCGCAGCAAGGGAAATCTCCTGACAGTAGCTGGTGAGAACAGCCACCAGCAAGTTATGCATCTGGGGGACATAAAATAGCAGTGCCGATAATGGCTCAGGTTTCCTAGCACCAGTATTTGCAAGGATGTCTGTTTGTGCAGGCAAGAGCTGCAGCTCTAACCTAGGGCAAAATATTCCATTTTCCTGAGACTGCTTTTCAGCCTAAAACTGGGGCAAGGGAGAAAAATCCAATACAGCAGAAAGCAAAGGCAAGCTGGAGAAATCTGCTGAGGACCTTAGATAGAGGCAAAGCCAAGGGCAGTGGTAGGGAAAGGCATAAAATATGAAAGAAATCTCTTACTATAAAATTTTGATGGTTGTGGTTTGTGCATTTGATTACTATTATATTAAACTACATTTATTGTGGCTATTAGATAACATACACTTGTAAGTTTGTTTTCATGACAATTGCATTTTTATAGCACTAGAGCTAGCTTATAATTTGAGAATGCTTTTTTTACTTTATTTATTTATTTTTAATCCAAACTTATTTTGGAGTATACAATAAATAAATACTCTGTATACAATGACTATGCTAAATCAAAGAAAAACTGTGCTTTAGTTGTGGGTTTTTGATGTTTTTGTTTGTTTGTTAGTTTCAGAATCTCTTTGTGGTTGATGTATTTCTTTACAAATATAAATATTTGTAGGATATATAACCCTTTCCTCACAGGTACCTGTAAAACTGAGCATTTATAAAACAGATACATGTTTTTTTGAGTATTAATTGTGTATTTTCTATCTTCAAAGCCCCATAAGATGGATAAGTAGATAGGGGGTCAAGTGGGAACAAGTCAAGTCTTTAAAAAAAAAAAAAAAAAAGAGAGAGAGTTTAGTGATGTGAATGGAAAGTAAATAGGGGGAAATGAGCATTTTATCCCCATCAGCTTTAGACTAGCAATTTTTATCACAAACACATAGCGAAATAATACAGAGAAACTAAAAATCCTTGTGGCTTAAAAAAAAAAAAAAAAAAAAAAAAAGGTGGGGAGTGGATCTTCAAAATTAGAAAGAAACTTCCTCTCTGGACAGGATGGTGAATAACAGTATTCAATTAGTAGAGGGTTAATAGGCTCCAGCAGATGTGCCCTACCAGTTCAGGGTAGATTATAAAAGAAAGGTGAAGCAGGGTTAGAAAGAGTGTGTTCCCTTTCTGTCTGGCCTGGTTGCTCTGTGTTTTTTTGTTTGATTGTGTGGCTCCATGACTGTCTTGTGGACAATAAAGCATTCTCTGAGGGAAAGTCTCTAAAAGAATTTGGTCTGGAAGTTTACTTTCTTTCTCTGCAGTAATTCGCACAGACTGAGGGATTCTTAGTGCCTTGAAATATCTCCTGATGGCTACTGCTAGAATCAGATTCTGGACTCCAGTAAATTAAAGGATCTACTATGGACATTTATTTGTATCTATAGCTGCAAAGGCCTAGGCAACTATGTATGGTGTTGCTGGGAATTTATTTCCATTGTGGTAGCTTCTTTTGACAATGTGTGAAAATTTAACTGGCTGCAGTTTAAGATTGAAAGTGTAAACCATACCATTCGCAAGAGTTGTGTTTTACAATACAGGCCTACCATACAACACACGCGACTGTAGGAATTGTAGATTAAAACTGATGGGGCGTATAAACTCTGTGTTTGGCTGGGGCAGAAAGAGGTCTGACCTGCAAGTAATCTGTTGCTAGCTGTACATCCCAACTGCAGCTTTTAATATGGGAAAATGTTTAAGGCAATTTAAATATTCCCTCAAGCAAAGGATCCAGTTTAGTAAACCACAGACTTTCTGACCAAACAGCCTACAGTATTTCTTAGCTTTACTTTAAGTATAGCATGTTATGGAACATAATTTGCTCCAAAAGTACAAATGAAGTTTGAAAGGGACCTTCAGAAGTATTGTTTCCATAAGGCCACTTAACGGCCAAGCATCTAATGCTATTCACAGAATTCAAATCCTAACAATATATTGCAGTCCCATATTATAAAAAATATATATATATTCTTTATTCTTTTTTTTTTTTTTTTTTCCAGTGTCTTGACACAATCTCACATTATCTCAACCTTAGTCTAGGCCTCATTATTAGTTAGATATTAAATGTAGAAGAAGATAGTGAGACCAGTTCAGGTCTGCAGCTCTGGTTGGGAGGAATATGCTGGTAACTGAACAATCAGGCAATCAGGGAAGTGATATATATATATATTTTTTTTTTTTTTTAATTATTTTTTTTTTTCCTCCTTGTCATTTATATAGTAATGACTTTGGAAATTGCTAAAGCAAAATCTGACTATTCCATTCTTTTCATTGACAATGAAGAATAATTTATTAATTAATCTGGAAAAAATATTTGTATTTTGGGACATTATAGTTTGAATGATATTAGAACATTTGGGAAATATGGAGGCTTATAACAGATCAACCTCCTGATCTAATTTTCATAATGACCAATTTGACTAGCATAAATGAATGCAACAACTAGTTCAGATTTCATTAATCAAAGGCTCTATTGCACCATTCTTGTCATAAAAATAAGTTTTGTTGTTATATTATAGTCCATTCATCTTCCCGTCTGAATGTCAAGGAACATACTTTGTCATAAATATATGAATATATTGAAAAGAGTGGATGAACACAGGTACTTGCTAAGCATTCATAGTGGTTTCATTTCACTTCTTGCTTAGAAATCCTTAAAGATGTTGGATATAATTATTTTTTTTTTTTTATCAAACATCGTTTGGTGCCTGAGTTAACAGCAAAAGTCCACGATTTATGCCAGCTATGAGTAACTTTTCAGACAGTGGAACTCAATTCTAGTTTCACAGTCAGATCCAATTAAGGTTGGGTGGGGTTGTAAATAAATTCAATATCCTAGATAACTGCTTTCCTGTTTGTTTACTAATTGTGGTTACAGGTCAAGGTATACTACCCAGAGATAAATCTGCCACTGGAGAGCACTGGCAAATGAACTAATCTAGTGTCTGTGTAAACTCAACACTCCGTGCCTTTGCACGCAATTTCTGTCCGTTGTCATAGCAGTGTGTGTTGCTCCTTCTTGCTACAGCTGCAAAGCCAGCACACTGGTATTAGGCGGAGTTCTATGTACAACACCTTGGTAATATGTTCTGCTTCAAAACAGTATATTTTGAAATGCATTATAATATGGAATGCATATTATAATGCATTTTGAATACATTATAATAATAATACTTTTTATTCCCAGTCTCTACAAATAAGATTTCACCTCTCCTGTAAAGCTTGAGACTTAGATCCTGTCATATATAACTGTTGCATCTTACTTCTTCAACATAAGAAATTGAGAGCGATAGCATGCATAAGATACTTTGATGAACTGATGAGCACATCAGGTGCAGTTAATACCTTTTGGCCCACTTTGGTGCTCACAGACTGGCAATTAACATTGAGCACAGGACCCAAGTTAGATATCTGCCTATGAAAATATTCTTCCAAATATCAGCACCTGTCCCTGCCTAATGGCAAAATGCCATTCTCTGGACACATTCTTGTAGCAGGATATGTAGATGGATATCCCCTGTAACACTTCCATGCTCCCAAAACACTGTACCTTGGGATTCACCCTGATTTCTCAAGCCATTTTGTCTGAAGAAGACATGACTAGAAAAGTTCTCAGTGAGAATATGAAAAAGGCTTCTGCATTCACCAGGCAAGACTGTTAAATAGTCTTTTTTATCAAACTACAGAGCTGCGCTTCACCTAGACAATGTAGTTAATAAGCCCCCTTTTGCTTGTCAGCTTGCACTCGAATGCGTAGAAGAGTAGAATTGCTGATTTCAGCAGCAATCTGCAGTTAGCTTGGCTTAAACCAGTAGTGAAGTTACCCTCTGTGTGAAGATGGCAGAAGCACACAAGGTCTAGCATTAGACCTGCTAGGAGGAAATGGAGAACCATTCAGTGGAAAACAAGTCATAGACACCTATATGGCACTGTGCATGTGCAGATTGGGTTTACAAACTGAGCACACTTAATGTTATGCAAAGCATCCGA
This sequence comes from Anas platyrhynchos, assembly GCF_047663525.1. Lineage (NCBI taxonomy): Eukaryota > Metazoa > Chordata > Aves > Anseriformes > Anatidae > Anas > Anas platyrhynchos. Next base: position 21,772,688 of record NC_092587.1, on the reverse strand, counting down.
GATGGCTGGTTGGGCACCTGTATGTTCTTCCCTTTTTCATTGACCAGTGTAAAAAAATAAAAAAAAAATAAATAAATAAATAAAAAAAAAGAGGATGTGATGGATCTTATCAGATGGCACAGAAAATACAGAGAGGAGATACTGAGATATTGCAGGACCTGCAGCTCTCAGGAACTGCATATTTTTGAATGCCAGCTACCAGAGCACTGTAATATCTGAAGAATGAAGAAGGCCTGAGACAGTTGTCATAATTTGAAGCCACATCCAACTGCCTGGAATTGTACTTCCCCCTCTGCTGATCGTCTGTGCAAAGCAATGGCCAAGGTCTCCAGGCTTCTTGAATCAAGCTGCCAGCATTAGAGCTATCTTCATGCTGAAAAACAGAAGTGATTTTGTTGCAGTGAGCACAACATACTGAGGGTCATCAGTGCCCAGTACAAAGGAAAAGTAGCCAAGCTCATTTTAAACTAGGTAGCTCATGTTATTTTATATGTCATAGTTGCAGTGGCATGTTCAGGCTAGGTTAATTTACTGCACCATGGGATAAATAGTGCTAAGACTGCAATGACTTCTTGTTCTGCCAGGTTGCTCTCATTATCCCAGCAACCTATTCTACACCATATTAACCAGAGTAGGAGTGAAGTTAGGCTAAGGGAAGAAGATCACATAAACCTTTGTCACTATGAAAATAGATCAGTAACAGGAAGATCCGTAGCAGCTGTTTAGTTTGAAATATCTTGTGGCGAGTCTGAAACGGTTAATACCAAAAGATATTATTTTGGTATTACCGTAACAGGTAATACCAAAATGCTTTTCTTGCCAGTATATTAGTTAGTGGGCAACTGTGAGCTGCAGAGGACTGAGGCTGGTTGCATTCACACACTGTCCTGGTGGCAAAGAACGAGAGCCGGTGCCCCTTCTCCGAGGCTGCGCTTCCAAGGGTGTTGCACAACACCACCACCAAGTGGTCTTTGCAGCACAGTACAGTACCGTGCCAAGCGCTGCATCTGTTTTGAAATGGGAATGGTGATGCTGAGTTTTCCAGTGTTATAAAAATGAAATGTCTCTTCGACATCAGCTGAGTCTTCACCCTTAGAGAGTGTTTGTGTTTAGCTCTTTCCTCTCGTATTTCATATTTCACAATCATTGCTCTTACTTCAGACATGCCAGTGAGCTTATTTCTCAAAAGTAGGAAACTTGTAATTTAACTACCGTCACTGAAAATTTTATATTACCTTTATACAGATGCTGTCTTTAATAATTGATGTAGATAACAGAAGAACAAACAAACAAACAAAAAAGAACAAATTTCCTTGCTTAAAGTTATGAATATATAAATAAGGTGCAGAAAATGCGGTCTCAAAGGATTGCAGCCTGTATTTTCACTACTGACCATTCCACAACTTCCTGCAGAGAACTGTGCTTTGAACATTTATCAAAGTTTATTCTGTAGGGGCCTATCCACTAGTGGCCTATAGAGTATTCTGCTCTTACTCTTTGCATTTGGAGGGGATTTAGATGCATTTTTGCTGCTTAATGTTGGAATTTTTAGTAGCTCCATTTTTATTTTTTTACTTTGTCTCCCATGATACCATTTTTTTGCCTTTTGAAATGTACAGTACTGAGCAATGTAATTTAGAACATTTCAGATCAGGGTTTTAAATAAATTCCCAATAGTTATTAATGTGACTCCCCTTTCCAAAACTTCCTATCATCTGTCTTTCCACGGGGGGCAGGGTAATATAAAAGCATCTATGTAGCAATGTTTTCTTGGGCCACTTCAGAGTCTGTATGTGTCCAGAGGGATCTAGGACTTGAGGTGATCCTACATAGCCCAGATGTTTTCTTGGAAGCTAGCTCAAATCTATTATTTAACAGCACTCAGGAGATGGGAAAGTAGCCACCATTTTCAGTGTAGATTACTTTGTCCTCCTGATGGTTTGCTGATTTGACATGTTTTGAATCTGCAGCACATGGTAAAAACTGATATATATATCAGTTAAATACGCATTGTTAAGCTTTTTCTTAGATTGCATCTCCTCCCTACCCTTTAAGGAGCTTCACTTCCTTATATATGAACAACATATCCTTTTATGCAAACTAAAAGTGCTGAATTTAGCAGATGCATGTGATAGTGCAGAATAAAGTAGATCAAATAGCCTTATAGTAACACCTAAGAGTAAGCAGGTAGAAGGCATTGTTTTGGTCAGATGCTGAACTGAGGGGGTGAAATATATGCCAGCTGCTTGCATAGTTTGCCTGAATCACTCCAATGGAAATTTTGTGGCTTTTGTAGGCTCCGGTGTTTTATCATCCTAGTTAGACAGTTGTGCCAACTTCAGTCCAACAAAAATGAATTTTGCATTGTTCTTGTCATCTTCTCTGCTAAAAGCTGTTTTCCATACTGGAAGATTATCATGCACACTCCATTAGATTTCTCTTTCTTATATTTAACTGTACCAGTTCTTTCAAGTTATAAGTATCTTGTTCTTTTTTAGATGCTTTCCAATGTTCCTTTTTTTTTTTTTGTCAGTGTGGGAGACTGTCTATAAATATATTTACATTATATATACACACATATATATAGTGTTTGAGTCTGCCCTTTTTAACATATAGCTGTTAGAGTTGCAACATAAAGTCTGTGAGATTATAAGTATAGTTCCCTAATGTAATTCTTGATGTGATTCTTCTAATATTTCAAGTTCTTTTTCTTTATTTTTGCCTTACGTAAACAGTGAATGATTTTTTTTCCTTAGTTGGGCAAGAGCAGTGACTTATTTAAGTATATAGCAGAAGTATGTATGCCCAAATATATAGCAGAAGCATGTATGCCCTGCCTTGGCACTGTGTGAAGACAGAACAAAGATATATCATTCCTTCACCCAGAACTTACAATCTAAATATGAAGAAGATAAATTCCAGTAAAGCAATGACAGTAATTATCAGTAGCAGCCAGAAATTGCAGTAAAAAAAAGACAGAAAAGGAGGGAATGAGGGTTATAATCTCTGCAAATAGGGACTACTTTTGAAAAGTTCTGACTGCTTAATGATTCACACTACCTAAACCTAAGCAAAGGTGACCAGATTATTTTAGTTGTTAAGCATGCAGCCGGAGCAGTGCAAGTTTAGTGCTTGCAAACACATCCACTTGATCAGGGCACCTGAGTGAAAGTTGAGCTCTCTTCAGCATAGTCATAAATAAACACACGATTTCCTACAGTTTAACACTTACAGTTACACAAAAAGCTTTCTGTAAGTGTTTTTTGTTTGTTTGTTTGTTTGTTTTTTTAATCAAATAAAGGAATTATTGATGGCAATCTTGCAGTTGTATTATCATTATTATATTCATTTATATCAATTATACAATTTTTATGATATTAAAAACTGGACAAGCCACTTCTTTTGCCAATTTACAGGATAAAATCAAGACTAAATGAACTCAAAAGATTGTGTTGTGGAGCACATTTCTCACACCTTCCAAGAAGCTATGTGAAAAATAACAGCTTTCTGAGGACTGTATCCATCTCTGTCCAGCTCAAAACACAACCAAGAATAGACATGGCACTTTTCAGATGTCACATTCTGCATAGAAATGTTTTGTATTTCAAAGAAATCACCTCTTAACTATCAAGAAGAATAGATTCTAGATGCAACGTACTTCAAAAAGCAGATTTGTTGAGCACTTATTTCCCAAAAGTTACTGAAAAATATTGAGTGATTCATGGCATATTTCCATTAGTATGCAAGGATGTAGGGGAGCTTGTTCAAATACATACATTTGAAAAAGTAAAATTGATTTCAAATAGGCATTTCAGAAAAAAAAAAAAAAAAAAAAAAAAAGGCAAGTAAGTTCACAAAGAGGGGATTAATGACAAGATTCATTTCAAAGTATTCCATAGATTGAGATGGAATGAAATTTGCCTAAATCTGACCCCTTCCCAGGAACGTGGCACCAGATATTTTTAGTACAATACCTGTTAACTTCTTTTGGTAAGCTTTTGCAATTCTCCCTGCTGTTTATCTGTAATAAAATCATTTTCCTTTTCTTCTTTTATTTTTGATGATAAGGAACATCATAATGATATAACCCATCTGCTTCTCCTGCCCACTCAGCCAGGGGTATTTTTTGATTATATGTGTAATGACTAATTAGAATTTTGTGCCTGTCTTAAGCACAATCACAAGTGAAACAGGCAGGCAGGAATATAATTTGAGTCCCACATGGTGATTCCATGCATCACTTAAGCAAAGAAGAAGGAAGGCTGATTAAGAATGAGATCTGCACATCTATTCTTTTATTAGAAAGTCAGAATGACCACAAAAATTACAATCATTCTCTAAAAGCTGTCATTATACTTGACTGAGAGAATTGGGGAGCTTGCCAGATTTAATCTTTTAATCTTTTTAATTTTAAAATACAGCTTTTCCTTGCACACAAACCTTTATTGTTCTTAATTCAGCTAAATCGCTCATATTCATAACTAAACAAATATTCAGTGTGATGCCTTTTATGCGAATACCAAAGATTTGGATTTTTTTTTTCTTTTTAATTTGTGTGTGTGTGTGTGTTGGGTTTTGTTTGTTTGTTTGTTGGTTTTTCTTTTTTCTTTTCCATCCAAGGGACTATCTATCTGTTTATGAATACTGTTTCTTGAATGGCAAGAAGCTTTGCTAAATCCATGCAGCCATACAGAATACAGACTTTTTTCATATTTTCTAGCTGGTAATTTCTGAAGAGTTTGACTCATGTATACCAGGTGATATATCATCAGATACAGCTTTGATAAATATGAACTGTAAGGCTGTATTTATCCTTATAGACATCTATTGCAGACATCTATTATAACCTTCCCATTACCGTACTATCATAAAAGAGCCCTTGTTACTACAAGATCAACTATTTCAACTGACCCTGATGAGCAGCAAGGTTCAGTTGATCACCAGTAATTCATCAAACCACAGCATCTCAGCCATCTCAGTCAGCAGTCTGTGGTTGCCCTAAAGGTAGCCTGATGAGAGACCAAGTGGCTCAAAACTTTCTGAGAATCAGGTCTTGTTAGTTCCTAAGTCCCTAGCCAACTATGGGAAGCTAGGCACTGTCTAGTTGATCCTTACTCCTGGAAGACAGTGACAGAAAAACAACAGAAAAGACTCGGTGTAGTGTGAGAATATGCAAATATTGGGAAAGAAATTTTCAGCATTTACAAACTTGCATCCTGTCATCATATTCCTGGTATTCAGAAACCTGCAAATATGTCTGCATGTTGGAAAAGACAACAGACAATTCTTACTTCAACTATTTCCTGGACTTTGTTGCAAATGGAAATACTGGTTCTGAACCGTAGCTATGACAAGGCAAATAAACATGTTCATGTCTGATAAAGCTTTCTGTTTGTTCAACGTGATGCTGTGGTAGTATTCAACATTCATCACAGGTGACCTGGTTCTCCTTTATATATTTACATCCCTGTTTAGAAAGTGCAACCGTTTTAATTTGGCGATATTTAAAACCCACTTTCAAGCATATAAAATGATGTTTTAATGGAAGGAAACAAAGGCAAGATTGTAAGGACGTGTAGTAGCTGTAGTTTTAATATATGTACTCAAGATGGCAGTATGAAAGCAGGAAACAAATGCTTCTGTAGGGACTTCCCAAAGCTGTTTTGGATTTTCCCTGTTCTTGATTCTGTTGTGTTCTTAATAAGTCTGAACAGTTTAAACCACATAAAAATCCAAATTTTCTCATGTATGGCAATGAGAAACACCCAGAGAACAAATATTCAAGACAGGTTAGAAATCATTAAAACATGCAATATTAACAATAGAGTATTGACAGAGTAATGCACTTTTTGACAGAAATTCATTGACAGAATAAACAGTTTCAAAACACCAAATCATAAAAATAATAGCATTCGACTAAATCTTGGTGAACTCCTAGTGAAGACTAAAGCTTCTATGAATGTAACTGCAATGGGTTCTTCTACCATCAAAATGACAGCTATGATATTTAAAGCAAAATCTTGGTTCTCATTCTGAGTGGCAGCTTTTTTTCCTGTATTTTAATCTATTACCCATCACAGATGTCCCCCTTCTATCCTTTTGCCTCTCTGCCTTGTATCTCCTTCATGCATGCATACACGTACGTCCTTCTGTCAATGCACGTGCAATATCTCATGTAATTGTTTTTGTCCCTAATAAATGTCTGATGTGTTTAACTACAAACCAACATAATGTATCCTTTGTCTATAGAGCTGAAAATAATTTGATTTTTGTCTCATGGAGCAATAGAGTTTGATGCTGAGAAGCTTTAATACTATTAAATTCAGATTATGTTTGAACGTTTGTGTCAGGTATCAATTGGGAAGTTATTTTATGGTGTTTTATAATACAGAAGTAATGATTGTATAATAGGCTCTAAACAAAGGTAAAACAAAAGTTCACAGTAAATTGGTGACCAACACTGGGAAATACTAATATGGTGAGAAGATATCCATCTGGAGCCAAACAAATTCTTACAAAGAACTTCCCAAAAGAAATTCCTATAAAAACACAGTATTTCCACACAACTAGAAAATGAGGTGTGTTAACTTTTTGTGACAATGTAGCAATATTAAAGTAGCAATGTGTAAATACTCCAGGCCTCATTTATATCTCTAAATCTTCCATCAGCATGTTTCCCTTGACTGCAAACTAAAACAATGTGTGAGAGAGGGAGAAAGATGTCTGGTATTACAGGTTATGCTAAACCATATTTCAGCCTTTCTGCCTAATAAGAGGCCTTTTTGTTATGTTTAGAGAGGAGTGTGGTGACTGAGAGATGACTACGGGCAGCCAATGGATATGAGAAGTGAAAAAAAAAAAAAAAAAACTTGGCTCAAATTCTACTATAAGTTCCTGGTGCGTGACTGGAAGAAGCAGTTGAATCATTACCTTGTCTTTGCATGTGGCTGGAAAATACCATGGTGGTGTGAATCATCACTGTCCTGTAACTTCTCTTTCTTACCGTAAACACACAGTGTCTGGAAAAGTACTGTAGAACAAATGTTACTCTTTTGTAATTCTGGTTTAGGAAGAGATGCAACTAACAAACATCAAGATGGTTAGTCCTCTGTTTGCATCTCTGGAGCTTGGGTAAGCCTTTGTACAGAAATCCTCTTGAGAGCTAAGCATTGATGTCAGAGCCAAGATTTCCAAAAACTGGGTTTGCCTGCGTGTTACTTGCCTGCATATCATCTGTTAGGAGATTAGCACATGAGAGTGTACCTTTCCCCTTAAAAATGGATGTCTCCTAAGTTGGTCTAAAGGAGAGCTCTTAGAAAGGGAGTAAATGAAGCAGAGTTTGCTATATTACTAAAGTCTTAGAAAGCATGAAGATAGAATAATATTCTGGATTTTGACAGCAATTTCAAGTTTAAAACTGTCTCCAGTTTGACAAAGTAGGGTATACCAAACAAGTCACCATAGGAAATGCCCGGAGTCTGGGTCAGTGTTTTTGTTTCTCATGAAATAGGAGAATGATCTGCAAAACCCACATCATCTACCATCATTTATCAATGGGGATACACTATGGTAATCTTTACTCCTTATTAATAGAAGTTATGGGAAAGAGAGGGAGATGTTTGTAGACTTACTTGGGTTTCTTACTCCTAGTCTGCAGCAGCACTTCCAAAGAGTTATATGTAGCCATCTGGTTACCATCTGGGGCTTATCAAACAGCATGGGACATTTCCAAGTAGTTATGCTGCCAAAAAACTGAGCATCCACAGCTTGTGTATAAGAGTACCTGAAGGAAATATGCCTACTATATAATGGAAGCCATGCGTAATGAGCATATGATCCACTCTGGCTCTTTGTGTAATACTTTCTTTGAGTATTTGAGGCCAAATTCATTTAGGTGACAGTAGACATAACTCTTCTGACTTATTTCAGACTGAGTCTGGCCTTTGCTTTCTGAGCTATAATCATGCTAGCTGAAATTGCACTTTCTGGCATCAGTAAGGTAAAGCTACTTTTGTAGGACTCAGTAAATACCAAGGGTTTAAACCTCAGTTGAAGGCAGCTATACAGGGTGAGCATGGCTTCATGGATGTTCTACCAAAAGAACAATGTACCTTGCAACTCCTCTATGTCTTTGATCTGCAGCAGTGCCTACTCCTTGGGCATATTTGGATCTGTAGAACAGCCAGAGGAGAGTTACAACCCTAAAATCCATTTCCTAGACATCTGAATACAGCAGGAGTGCAGTAAGCCCATCATGACCACCTGAGTTTACAGACAAAAGAATGATTGCATCCCTTTGCATCTGCCATGCTTGGGCAATGGGTCATCTCTTCAGATGTAACAGAAAGTAAAAATCTTCTGCATTTCTATTCCTTCTATCTCTTGCTGAAAATACTGTTCTAGGAACACACATGGAGACACACACACACACACAAGTGATTAAATGAAACAAATCAGATGGCTTGGCTTTGATACTTCCTGTCCTTTCTCCACATAACATTTGGGAATTCCCTGAAATACACTCCAGTGCTATTAAGCTACCGTTGGACAGAGAATGTTATGGACTGCTTCTTCCATTTGCATAAACTGGTGTAGTTTCTTGGAAGGTAATGAACTCCCACATTGCACCTAGTTGAGGATTTAGCCCAAGGCCTACTATGACTTCTAGTACATTTCCTACAGAACAGTTATGTTACAACCCCTTCCTGAGATCAAGCTGAAAGTGCCTGTAGAAATGGCCCAGTTCATGACTTAAGCTCTTCCTTCAGGATATTTGTAGCATTCATATCACTACTGTGAAGGATTTTATAATCCTATGCTTCCATTTGTCATCAGCTGCAGAAAGTGTAACTCATGGGAGGAAGGAGGACAAAATATTTGTCTCTCTACAAGCAAAAGTTTAGCAAGTTGTCTGGACTAGAGGTAGGCAAACTGATACAGGATAAAAAAAAATAATAATAAAAAAAGTCATTTTAGGTCATTCAAGCTTGACATTTTGCTAAATATAACAAGTTAAATATGTACCAGAACATTTCAGGAGGATTTTGAACAGAACAGTGAAGTTCTCTGTCCTCCTGATTTTCAGTTTGGACTAAAATCAGAAATTCCAATATGTTTCAGGAAAGTGGAAACATCCACGTATCATATTTAAGGTTGAAATTGAAGATACTTAATTGCCTTCTAGCAAAATAGGAGACAGGCTGATGGGACACCCCTGGAAAAAAAAAAGTATAGATGAGTTCTGCTCTGCAAACAACAATCAAATCTGAGGTAAGTATATGGAAATTTCTTTCTTCTCCCTTGCCAAAGGAGATGCAGGTTGTTGGGACACAATAAAGGAGAGGATAAGTGAATTAGGGCATAAAAGGAGTTACAATAATGGAAGTGATCCAAGTAATCGCCCTGTAGGAGAACACGCAGTGCTCTTCTGGTGTCTATCATGGATGAAAAATGATAAGGTAATAAGAGATCTGGAATTTGGCAATAGGGTAGGTGACATTGGTATGCAAAGTAACTATGCCTTCACAAAAAAAAAAAAAATTGCATGCTTGCCTGCTTAAGACAAACAGTAATTGTTATAACCTAGGTTCAGTTTACAGCTAAAAAAAAATTGAACTACCATTAAAAAAAAATCATGGAAATTGGAACTTTAAATTTATTAACTTAAATTAAAGTAAAAATCTTTGTATAAACAAACCTTGTGCCAAAAAATGTAGTCCAACATGGTCAAATGTCTCATTGATTTATGAAAGATTGTTCAATTTAAATAAATGTCTCACTCATTGTTTTAAAAATGTATATTTGAATTAGAAGAACATTCTAGAATGTTTTGCTTCTTATTCTGTCTCTGGCTTTTATCCCTTCCAGGTAACATGCTTAAAGCCCCCAGTTCTGTTTTTTTGGAATATTCCCAGCTTCTCAATCACAACTTTGCTTCATGAGTAGGATTGAGGCACTGCAGTTAGTGGTGTTAAGAGAGTTTCCTGGTTTTGACTGATCACAGCTGAAAAACAACTAACTGCTAAGTTTCAGTGAGCAGACAGTATTGACCTAGGCAAAATCTTATAAAAGAATGAAGTCAGAGGTATGGAAGCTTAACAGGGGATTTTTTTTTTTTCTTTAAAGCTAAAAAGTTGTAAGAAAGCTGTAGTGGTGGCCGTGCCTTGAGTGGGTAAAACCTTGAGCGGGTAAAGTTTTGCCAAGACAATAAGGATTACTGGATGTGGAGGTCTCAGGGTCTATATTGTCCTTGGGTGGAAACTTCATGGAGCCTGTTAACGCATTGAGTATCAATTGATAAAACTCATTGGAGAAGAGCTGAGTGCTTGAGTGTAGGCAGTGATCAACACAATGTAAGTATGAGTTTGAGTGTTTGAGGGAAAACAGCCAGAAGCACAAAAAACTTCAGATTTGCAAACATACGTTGGGCAAAATATGAAGAACAGACATAAATGAAGAGTGTAAGTAAAGACACCATGAGGACAGAGGGAGATGAGAACAGAGTAAGAGGGGTTGCAACACTGAAGATTTTTTCACTTAGGAAAACAAACAAACAAACAAACAGAGACCAAGGGAAATATAAATGGTTTTCAAGATGTTGAGAAGGAGAAGGAAACATGACTGTCAGACAGAAAGAAGAGAATAAACGATTGAAGATTCTTGAAAGCCTAGTGAAGAGGCAGGATCTCATTATCCAAGAGCCCTGGCTAAGAAACTGTAGACTTACAATTTGAGCAAATCCAGTAGAAAAAGTGTTACTTGTCAGGATGTATTAAATACAAGAATTAGATGAGACTGTAAGGTTAAAGAGACTTCTGATAAGAGCCAGAAGAATTAACTGATTTCCTGCTGGGACAAGTGACACAAGTGTCCCATTGGTTGAGCCCCCTGGTTTAAAAATACATTCAGTCACTTAAAAGCTCACGATATCACCAAAGTTCTTCAAGTCCTTAGGAGAAAAAAAAAAAAAAAAAAAAAAAAAAAAAAGGCATGACAAGATCAGGAAGCAAAAGGATATCATAAGATAGTGAGTGCTATTTTAGGGAGATATTAGAAGAAAGAATAGAGTCCAAAAGGAATACATAAGTGTACTGAGAGAGGGAAGGGAATGAGGATAAAATTTTCTTCAAATACAGAAAACATAGGGGTAAAGTGAGAATGAAGCTGAATAAAACTGGCGGAAGACAAGAAAATAAAGAGAGCAAGCTTTGTGAGTCATATACGTGGAAAATCTCAGGAGAAAAAAAAAAAAAAAAAAAGGAAAGAAAGAAAGAAAAGATAAGAAAAGAAAAAAATAGAAACCACTAAGTAATAATAGTCTCAGTTTCTCTGAAAACTAAATTAACTGTTGTCTTCTCATTTTTCACAGCTCAGGATGAAATGTGAAAAGCATAATATCCAGTAGGAGAAAGAACAAAAAGGTATAGGGATCTTTTTCTGGAAAGTTGTTAGTGATGCAAAATTGGGAAGCATCTGCAATACAGAAAAGCATCATACAGTACCTCATGACCTTGGAGATTGTCATAACAGTAATTGTATAGCTGTTGATTCTTCAACAGGGTGCAGTTAGAGAGCAATAACAAAAAATCTATGCTATAAGTGGTAAGAACTGTATGACTGAGAGGAAATGAACTGGGATGTCCAGCTGATTAGATGAGGGCTCTGAGTTGTTAACACAGAGCAAAGAGCCTAATGCAGAACAATAAGTATTTCCAGCAAGTTAAATAGAATAATATCATGTAAATGTCATGACTGAGTACTGAGTACAGTACTGATCACCTGTGTTTCAGAATGACCATCTATATGTGCTTATGTGCATTGGTCAGCTAAGACTAGTGAAGGACAAAATAAATCATACCTGTTTTTGCATAGTATTTGAATTTAATTGTTATGTAACTATTTAAAATCACTAGAGTGAAAATAACCTCTTAAATCCCTTTCTATTTTTATTTTCTAAAAAAAATCTAAGTTAGCGGAAAGTGAATTCTGGCAGCATTTACAGAACTGATGCCGCAGCTTCCCAGTTCTTCTGTTAGTGAATTTTCTAAGTGTCGAAGTATTCTGATACAACTAAAAACAAACAAACAAACAAACAAACAAACAAACAAACAAACCTAGCTTAAACTAAAGGTACTGTACCACCACAGTAAACTAAGTTCATTCAATCTAAATATTAACTTATTCTGTCATTCATCACTGCAATATTGTCCATTTAGTTGTTTCACACCTTCCTTTTAAGATCCGTTTTTCTTCACGTATTCCAGTCTACAAACCTCACTTTCCAGAATTATGATATCTCTTGCTATCTTTAGATCCCTTTTTAATATCTTTAGATATCAATAGCATGACTATGTAGGGAAGTTGATCTCTATTGATGGTAGATTTAAAACTAAGAGTCTTGATTTTCAAGAAGTAACTTAATCTGCGACCATACCAGATCAAAACGTAAACCTGATTCCTTTTGCTTAGCTTTCTGGTTACAAATAAAGGAAAAAAACTATATAAAATTACAAATTAGTGGAGGTAACACAACTGTTACAGCAACTGTTATGCTAATATTTTAGGCATGTGGATACAGCTGTGAAAATGTGAAATAATTACAATGCTAAATTACATCTTAGTGCTGTAAGAATCACAGCCTATTTGGTGCTATAAGACTCTCAACCTGTTTTTGCATAGGTCCCAGTCTTCATATCCCCATGTAATATCATCAGTCAAAACATTTCACTTGCGAAAGGTTTTCATTTCAATCACTGGCTTATTATTAATAATATATTACATTCTGATAGTCTTCAATAGATCTTTAAAAGCTTCAGTTCAGCCAGAAGAAACGTTCAGATTCTCAAGACGAAGAAATTCCTTGTCTGTGCAGTTTTCCTCTTCTGCTGCCATTAGCTGAACTCTTCTTATTATCCTCTTCTCCATAAAAATCATTGCTCAGCTTCTGTTATGTCTTTGTTGCTATGCTAACACTTCCTGTTTGTACTATAAAGGTGACGTCTCTCCAATCTACTGATCAGAATGCTATCAGGAAAAAGAGATCAGAGCTATAAACTTGATTTTTTCAAGAGTATTTGCTGAAGGACTCTTATGTTTATCACCTTTCCTGTCTGACCTTCATTTTGAACTTGGAGGTGTGTAATGATGAACCTCTGCACAGGATGAAAGGACTGCTAACTGTTGTTAACATTTGCTTGACTGGTAACAGATGTTCGTGACAGAGACAACTTTTTCTGAAGTGTTTGCTGTTTCTTTTCTCAGGTTTAATGTACAAGGGAAGGAGATTATTAATATTCTGATCGGATGCCATACTTTCCATGAATCCATTTTTCTCTCTCTTCACGGGAGCCAATCCTGACACATTTCCACAATGTTATCAATTTAAAAGTAACTTCCATTCATATTATTTCAAAATCGAGAATAATACAAGGAAGCATTACTAGAATCAATATCCGATGTCTTATAATTCTTTCTCTGTGGCCTGTGTCAGTTTAAGTGTTATATTCCACTCAGCGACAAGAAAAAGAAAAGTGATTTGTGATTTTTTAGGCTGTCAAGGACACAGCACTTCCACTGAGTGATCTTTCCTCTCATCCCTGTAGAAATCCCTGCACCTGTGCTTGAAGTCTTTGACGTCTCAGCTAATGAAGTAGGTTCTATTTATAACTCTTCAAATCTCCAACAGTTTTTGATGAAATACAGTCAGTCCTAAAAGCATCTGTGCCACACAAGTAGTTTCTCAGACTGGAACTTCAGACCAGCTCACAGAAAAAAGACAAACTGGCCTTTCCTGCCTTCTCCTCCTTATGTCAGATGTTGTCTACCAAAAGCCAGTTTCATTTATTCACTCTTAAAAGGAAGGAATCTGAACCATAATGTCAACTGAAAACTTAGTAATAACTGCATCAAGTTACTCCTGATCAGCTTTCTGTGGCCTTACAACTTCTGCTCAGATGGTGCAGAGACTGTCAGCCTACACTTAGAAAACGCCACGTGAAGTCATACAGCTTCAGCTGCATCCACGCAGTTACCTCAGCTCTCAGATCATCACAGTAAGCTGTTGAAACACAGCAATTTGACTACAAGTCTGAGTTCTAAACTTTTATACTTCAGTCAGTTTTCCTCCCTTTTGAGGGATCTGTAACAAGTGACACCTTTTAAGGAGATTTGGGCTGAATAGTGCAAGTCTGAATGCGTGATGCTGTGGGCCACAATCTCTGAAAAAGGGTAGATTGTCATGGTTGGGAAGTTTCCTGTATGAGCATACTCACCTCTTTTCCTTTGTCGGTCATCGATAATTTCAGTCACATAAATCAATTAAATGACCCTACAATCAAAAATATAATTTTCCAGCTGTGGGCTTGAAGGCATTTGATAATACAGAATAAGTTAGACTGTTGCTATCGAAATCCCCTGAAGAGGCCAGATCCAGGCAGACTAGAGCTGATCAGTTTTAACATAGGAACACTTTCTGTGGGTGAAGGAGGAAAGAGAGAAGGGAATCAATGAAGAAGAGAGAGCTTCTGGAACAAGCTACTCTCTTGGGTAGTTATTAGACAGCTAGCAGGAATCTAGTGTGTCTGAAAGGAGGATTCCTGGGAACTATATCTTGCTTTAGAAAATGGAAGACTGGAGCTCCCATTTTCTCTCCAAAATAGAAGAATACGGGATAATTTCCTGGGCCTCCAGCTGTGACATTTTAGTATGCAATTTTCCTCAAATAAAATTGTCTGAAAACAACAACAAAAAAGGATCTTTGCAATTTCTCTGGCTCTGTGCACAACTCTAGAGAAACAAGAAGTTGTCTTACTGTTTCCTCCAAATAATATACTCCATGTATCCACCTCAGCAGCTCTGCTCATAGCACACTGTGGCACTGGCCTGTTACAGTGCTGCAGAAGGACTGAAAGGGTCTATTTTAAAGGGCATAAGCTTCAAGACTCAGCCCTGCTTTCACTGAGTCTTTGATTTCAAACGAGGGAGAAAGAACTACTGTGTAGGCATGAAAATGGAGAGTCAGAAACAGCCACCTGCTATAGAGAGAGAGAATGTACTCATCCCACATGATGGTGGTAGCAGCTACGCTGCTGTGTATTATGCCTCACATACAGTGCCAATGGGCAGTCTATGACCCCTGTGATACATCTGTCCCATATTCCCTGACTGAAGAGAGGACAGAAGGCTGAGAAGTAAGAAGCTTATTTTAGCTGACTGGGTTACTAGAACACAAGCATATTTGACAGTTCTGCTGATATAGCAGACTTAAACTTATTGTTTGGCTTATGCAATGAGAAAAACGAGAGAGCGATAATAAACGAGAAGTAGCCAGGCAGACTTTATCTCATGACAAGCTGAAATGATTCATGCTAATTTATATGGTGGCTCTAGTGTCTTGCGTTAAACTTTGTTCTGTAGCTATTCTCTGTTATCAGTTAAGCCTGCTGTGCATACAGTCACAGAAGCTGGGGCTGGGCTCATCCCAGATCAAGTAACCTGACAAATGTTAAGAGGAGGTATCCCTCATGGATCTGCACAGGGCCAGCTCAGGACCAGGCCTGCTCAGACTATCCACTCATGTAGTCCACTTCCAGTGTTGTTGACCTGGGAAGCCTCCTAAGACAGACACAGCACCACACCAGATCTTCTCTGAGCATTGCTGCTGTACTGAGTTCAAACTGGCAGGCCCCCTCACAACCTGAGGCTGCAGGGCTTTGCCAAAACTACCTTTGATCCAGTAGTATCATCTCTGGGAGGGAGCTAAGAAGCCAGATTTGACCTAAGCCACTCAGATGAGAACTGGGGCTACACAGAAGGGAATAGAAGTAAGAGAGACACCCATACCATGTCTGCATGCAGGCAGGTCAGATTTACAAGTGTTAGTGGTATGTATTGCATGAAAGCTGACAAAATGCTTCTACTGTGCTTGCGTAAATATAAGCCAAAACCAAACAGCTATGTGGAGAGCCAGCTCCATTTTCTTGCATCCATGACAGAGTTAATCTGCAACCTGGATAAACAGTCCATGGATAATTGGGATTGAAACACACGATATATCAGCATTCTCTTGGCATATTTGAGTACTGACACATCATTTATTTCCCATAGACTATGCATACAAAGCTGAAAACAGAATCTTCAACATTTACAGAGAAATGGAAAAGAATCTCCTTTTTATTTTATTTTATTTTTTTATAACACCTTCACACAGTTTTATCTACATGTACCAAAACAACTAATTAAAAATATATTTTAGGGAGAATCCCCATGTACAATAGAATTGATTTGAATTCTTGTAATTACTAACCTTAGTTCAGAATATAATGTGAACAAGAGGGCAAATAAATTGTGAGAGATTTAGTAGTTGACTAAAACCTGTAAAATAGTGCATAAGGAGATTCTAAAATCAACCTCTAATGGTTCCACACATACACTTTAAGACCTTTGAATATGAGCATCTCTATATGACCAGGAACAGTCTGAGAATTGCTAGGTTCAGTTTCCTTCTCAAGTCTTATCTTAATTGACTCACACTGAAGTGAGTCACCCTGTATTGAGTTTCAGGGACTTCATAGCTTATCTCTCCAGGACTATCTTCTAGGACTGACATCTAAAAGATCTCTTCAAGTTCATAATTTGTAGAACCTTCTTACTGGGATTGTTGATTCAGCTTAGCTGTGGCCTAAAACCTATTTGCCCATCTAGTTCTCCTTCAGCTTCTCATGTTAATCCAATGACCTCTGCTTTATGAGAAATGAGATAGGTAACCAAGTCCCCTTAAAATGTATCTTATTGGTATCAATGCTGTGGAGGTAGAAGGGTTTTCACAGATCAGGAGTCTAAATTCTAAGTTCTTGTGCCTAATGTTTCGTACTGCTTGGCACCTTGTCTAGCTCTTGGCACCTTGTGTAGGCGATCTGAAACATTCCTCTACTGGCAAGATATTTAGATATAGGTAGAACTTACACTATTTAAAAATATCCATAAGTGCCAGATGCATGAGGATATTTTAGGATATAACCTCCCACTGATTTCAACAAACCTGGTATTCACTTCCTACTTAGAAAATTAGTCACCTACATATTATGCAGAAAGATTTGAATGGCCATGTCTTCCCTCTGTCCTCAGCATATTCCCACACCTGCAAGCACGGTAAGTTAGAAACACAAACCAGCCATGCCAGCACAATCTTATTTTATACTGGTAGGTAGGTATGGCTTTCTTTTTGTACTGTCTACATTCTCATAAAGTAAGAAGAACACATTTTTCTAGTATAAAAATAACAGACAGAGAAGTAATAATACAAATCACTGCAAATAAAAACAGCTTACTGTTTTTATTTTCAAAAAGCATATTCAGTATGCCAGGAAATCTTTTGCTTAGGAAGGTGAGGATTTAAATACAAAATAATGCATTTTTGTGAGAATATTACTTGTGACTACTACTTTTTAACAGAATCTAGGAAAAAAAGAAAAACTTACTCTCTTCCTGCTGATTCAGCAGCTCTGTAGCATAAAAATATTTCTTATGATGGAAATCAGACTTCAAAGACAGAAGAAAACTTAAGAAAAGAGTAAACACTGACACCAAATCAAAACTGCAGAATCCATTCTATGAGTCAGCTTTGCATAATGATGGGCATAACAGTTTTTAAGATCAGGTAAGTGGCTAGATAAATGCATCTTTACTGGAAAAGAAATAGAACTCGGTATAATTAGCTGATTTTGAGAACAGTGAGAGTACTGAACTACCAGATAAGCAACATCCATTTCTTGTTTCCACTGGAGAATATCATATACTGATCTAGATATCACTCTGATACATTGCCATTTAGATTATTATGAAAGGAATAGTATTGCTGAAAAATATGTCAACATAAAAACTAAGAGTCCATTACAAGAATTTATGAAGTATTAGGATTTTAGGATTTAAATTAAATACAAATTTTAGGATTTAAACAGGTAAGGCTAACATCACTTTAATGACTAGTTTCAGTATTCCAGTGAATCCAGTGTTGTATTCCCAACTCAGTTGTGTTCCCAACTCACCCCATGTTTCCTCCTTATAAGATTCTCTATCTTTGTACTCTCTGTCAACACTCTTCCTTTCATCTGAGAAATCTCCATGTTATTATCTAGCTGCTAATGCTCCAAACTAAAATAAAAGTTTGCCAAATTAGAGCCTTGAAACTAAGGTTTTCCAGTTTCCTATTACAAACTAATGAACTACCTCTTCTGCACTGAGGCAAATTTTGATTTTCTTTGTTCTCCCATTTACCTGGAGGATCATCGCTTATTTTCCTTACTCTCTCATTACTTCGTAGCGTGATGTTCTGCCATTTCTTTCTGGTTTAGTACAAAAATTGAAAATGGACCCAAAGTGACATAAGATATTTATTACTCAGATAGTAGTTACAAGTATGTAACAGAACATAGGCTTCTTCAACCCAGCCCCACACGTCCTGTCTCCAAAGCTAAGCTGCTGAAAGGAAAAGTTTCTTGTATCACCTCTTTTCTCCTAGACAATGCTGTCACCACTGAGTAATAATAGAACAGTTTGGGATTTGGAACTGAAGCCACCTTACTGGTCAAACATAATTACTATTACTAATTACTAATTAATTGTTTCAGGAGTACCTCATGCTGTTTGAACACTAGGCTCAGGATGCTATTTCTTAAACAGACAAGTCACCTCAGATATCCTAAGATAAACAAGACTTCCACACCATGCTACCAGCATGAAAGGATACCTATAACTGGAGGCAGCACAGAACACGCACAAACAGCACCAGATGCCTATCTGGGGGGATTTTTAGTTTATTCGATTTATCATCCACTACATCCTGGGGCACAGTCAGTACTTGGTCCAGTCGTGACCAGTTAATAGACTTTCTGGTGCAAACAAGCAATGTGTGGCATCTTATTTCCCCAGTTCTGGAAGGCTGAGAAGACATCATTTTATTTTCAGTCACAGCTGCTTATGGACTCAGAAAAACTGCACATGAATGTCTGCAACCATTGACTTGTATCAGAGATGTGCTTGCAACAAATTCATAATAGGTAACAGCTAATTTTACTGAGACAGTGCATTTCTTCAGCTTTACCTGTCACCTCATTATTCTCCAAATACCAAACACTTCTTTTTTATCTTCAAAAGCTGCAAGGATTCTAAATCTTATTTTTATAATAAATGCAATACCTGAAGTAGGCAAGCAGTGGTTCATGGGTGATGAATCCAGTCTGCATTAGCCTGTCAGACTGAAAATAATAGGGATTAGGGATTACAGGTTGAAATCCAAATGTCATACCTATTTACAGGCTTTAATATGTCCAGTCTACTATGGGAGAAATAGTATTAGCATGCATAGTTACTTACCTAGCTATCATATCTCCTAGTACAAACCTACATGTGCACAATTAGAATAATTGCCTAGAATGAGTATATGGTTTGTAAAATGAGTAAAGCTTTTTTGCTGGACAAATCAAATGAACCTATTTTTCTTTAGAGGACCGATTTTTCTGTGTTATCAACACAGTTTATTTGGCTGGTTTAGCTTATATATTTGCTGTAGATGACAGGCATCCTTGAATTTCTCAGGACTGTGAATGTATTTTTATGCAGTGTCTCTGCCATGGCCTTTGGCTCTATAGACAAGATCCCACCTAGGAACAACTGCTGTTCTGTACTAGCCATCAGTTCTGAGAACACTGTTCTTTTTCTTAGTTACCCTCATCCCAGTGCTACTTTTTCTTGAAAATTGTTCTAGGATGGACAGATCTCTTTTCTATGGTATTTTGGGTAATCATACCTACAGTATCAATATAATGTCCATTGTCAATACCCTTCATTCTTAACAATGCAAGTTCTCATTGGCTCATCATATGGTTCTCGTGAGTTTCCTCAAAATCTCTTTCATATTATTCATTCCAGACCTCAAGTTCAGTCTAATTTCTAATCGACAGTTCTGTTAATTTCTCAGAAATGTGCTTAAATTTTCAGTATTCACATTGTTCTTCAATTCCATTCAATCTCTGTACCATCTTCTAGAAAACATATTTCTCGTGTTTCAGTTTTATATGGAGGACGGTACTATATGTATTTCTGTAAGGGGTCAGGGCTAACCTCCTTTGGCTGAGTTAATCAGGAGTCATTAGAACATAAAGTGCATTAAATGCTGCTATTTCCAGAGAAGAGTCTGCCTTTGAACTGTATTTTTCCCACTCCACTGGAATATATTGTATGCAGATGAAGATGGAAAATAAGGTAAATCTTTTTTTTTTTTTTTTTTTTTTTCCAGATAGTTTCCATGGGTAATAAAAGTAGCCTGTCCAAAGGTTCCTTTGTTTTCAATTTCAGTAAAAAATAGTTTTATCTCCTAGAAGTATGAGAATGGTAAAGAAAACAAATTTTTTTTCCATTTCAAAAAGTCTGTAATTGAACACATTTGCCATTGCAACAACTGAAGGCAGAACATTTCATTGCAACGACTGAAGGCAGAACATTTCAATCTGTCTTGTGGCTATCCCTTATTGAAAAAGTATCCTTGAGCATTTCTGTAAATACTGGAATTATATCTGATTAGGTTACAAGCTTCTGATTATGATGTTTTATTAAGTCACATTATAGTTTAGTGCAGAGTTGTTAGGATGATATGAAGTGGTTCATAGGCATATATGGTTAGCCCAGCTACCTTGTGACAAATGGAGTAAAAATGTACAGGGAATGGGTCATGGGAGCACAGTCAATAAAATCATACATTTTTCTTTCACTTTTTATTCCCAGGGCCCTGTTCTGCAAACACATTAAATTCCTAACTGCCTGACAGAGGATGGTATCAATCTGTGTGTTAGTGCTTATTGATTAGCTTTGCTAGGATATGTGCTGCCAGCTATAATAAGCAGAAACATTTCAAGTGAAATTGATCACATTGGTCCTAAAAGTTAGAGCATTTTTGTGGGAAGTCCTCATGTAACCATCTGATTTAAAACTTTTTAGTTTTGAAATCAATATCCTCAGACCACAGCTGGAAGAGATTGTTTCTAATGGATTTTTTTAAGTCAGTGCTTTCTCAGTACCAATATTGACATGGTACAAGTGAATATGAGGCCATGTTGACCAAGCTTATTTTGATATCTTCCTACAAAGCCTAAGGTTCAACGGCCTTTTCTACATTACCAAATAATGTAGCATGATAGAAGCAGATTACTAGATCAAAGCAGCTAGTGCAGTGGCCACCACATCTACATGCTACAAGGTTTGGGGAGTTTATTGCAGGCTAGATTTCAGCTGGTCCTCATGACCAAATGTTCCAAACACACATGTGAGTTAAGGCTGTCCCTTAAAAAAGTCATTCATTTTTTTTGGCCTTTGTTTTCCCATTGGAAGTGCATTGGATACAGGTCTCAATTTCTTGATTATTTTCCTCCAAAAGTGATCAAATTTATACACACCAGCATAGCTGTGCAAACTAAATGGGTGCAGAAACTATGTGAGGATGATCAGGGGATTTACTTCAAAACTGTTTTACTGCTGCAAACCAAAATGTTAATGTAAATGCTGAAATTCTGATCTTTATTCTCTGCCTCAATTTTTTATACTGTAAGCATTAAAAGATCAAAGAAAATAAAATGTATATACTACCCTACTGAGGTAAGAGATCTGAGAGTGAATTGAACTTTTTTACAAAGGAGTGAAAAATCCCCATTTTCCCCTGTTAGAACCATAGAAGAAATTTAAATGTTTGGCCAGAGTGATGAAGCTGTCAACACATACCTCTAAAGCATGAAGCAGCTCCTGCTCAATGCCACATACTACTGCATAGTGAATAGTCAGCATTGTTTTGGTATTGCTGGCTATGTTATAAATGCACAGAAAGGGAAAGAGAGGGTGGCAGCTGCTGTGTGATTAAGTATAGGAAAATTATATGGGGGAAAGGTTTGATGAGAAAGCACGTTATCAGTGGAAGGAGAAATAATGTCTGAATGCTCTATCAGCAAATGCAAAGACAAGGCAGCAGCACACAGCAAACCGGAAACTGAATAAAATGAATAGACAATAGGGCATCAGTGAATGTGCCAGGTTACAAAGACTTCCACAGCATTGCAGGAGATTACAAAATGAAACAGCAAACAAGCAAAGGCTAATTAAAATTATAGGCTGGTACCACACAACCTCACTTGGATATTGCCAATTGCAAACAGAACTATAAATTGAGTCCAAGGTTCTGGAGCCATTCAATGGACTTTGGGAAAACATGATGAATTTCTTGTGTTCCTCTCTGAGAAAGGTTGTAACCTTCAGTTAGAAATAGGTTGGGTTACAGTCCAAGGTTCATCACAGTGTAAGTGGGGTGAGTCAGCATTTTTTCATAGATGAAGAAACCTCCCTTCTAAGTTGCCTACCTGTGACTTGTCTGCCGGAGCAGTCCAAGCAAGGGGAATTGGCACTTCTCTGGCAGGTCTCCCAACGGGAGTCCCTTGTTTCATCACTGGCCATGGCCACACTGACTGGAGTCCTTTGAAAATAGCCTAAATCAGGGAGACAAGCAATTCCAAGGAAAAGAGGAATGCTTAATGTTACAGATAGCACAGAAAGCACTGTGCTGGCACTGAAAGAAATGACATAATGAGCATACTGACACTATATGAGGCATAACCAATATATACAGTAGACACATAAAGAAAACAAATACTATATCCTGGCAATATATTGCAGCATTCTTGTAGCAAGTTGTATGCAAAGCCTGGGATGTCTTCTGGACATATTTTTCCTGGAAATAGATAAAAACAATTCACCAGCCACAGCGCTGTCTCATACTTCTGATGCTATTACAAGAAAAAAGAGATATAGGAATAATAAATTGAGTGGAAAGAGGTGGTATTGTTGCTAAACAACACTTAGATAAACTGTATTAAATAAACTGCATATTTACATATATTTAAGCATTGTTCTCATGTGTCTTCAGCTAAATTAGAAATGACCTTCCTTCTCTTCTCTTTTGTTGCCAAAAACAAGAATTACAGGAGAAATGAATAGGTATGTTTCCTCATCTTGCATAGCATGAAGTATCTGTAGATGTTTGGGGGTATAATTTGGGATCGATTTGCAATGGAAAAATATCAGTTTCACCAATAATAGGGACTGAAAAGATTCATGGAAATCCAAATGGATGCTCAGCATTCCAGTGTATTAACGTGGAGACAACTTGGAGGAGTCTGCAACAGATAGCAATGACACCCAAATTTACGCTCAACAACACCAGGGAAATAAATAGAAGTATCTGCAGCAAAATTGCTATTGACTGCAGTTCTTGGGACACGTGGGAGGAGATTCAGCTCATCTAACTTCAGGCATTTCTAGAATGCATACACTTGACCTGTTTTGGAGATCTATATTAGGATGAGATGAATCACACATTGGAAGTGTCTGTTTCTCACCAGACTTAAAAGAGCTTGGGTGAGTGACTCAGGGCAGATGAATCCCACTTTACTGACCTTCCGGGCACTCTGACCTGATGCAAAAAAATAAAAGCAACTAGCAGGTGCTTGTGCTTGTGCTTGCAAAAACACAGGAAGACCTAGACTGCCAGCTTCAGTGAAAGGTCTGAGAGCAAATTATGCAAGAAAAACACCATCAAATGTCTGTAGCTACTATTTTTTTCAGAGAGGCCAGAGAATAAGCACTATTAGCCTTCCAGGAATCCAGATACCATAGAGATACCTAATGTGTCCTAAAAAGCAGTTTCAAATAATAAATTCTAGTGATATTTTTAAGATGTATTAAGAAATTGAAATTCTAGCACAGCATCACTGCAAAGTGGTAGAAACAAAACAGTGATTACATTTGCTGAAGCTTTAAATAAATAAATAAATAAGGCTCTGTCTGGGAGGATAACATGCATCCCCACCCTGGTCTTCTGGTGATCCATTCAGCAAGGCAGAACGTTTGATGTTTGATGTCAAGAGATACATTCACCCTAGTGCCCGTCGTGTTATCTGTTTGAATGAATGTTGGTTAGGACAAATAGCAATGGTGAAAAGGGTGACGTGCATACCCAGAGCAAATACAAACAGAAAGTGGACTTTAACTAGCTCAGCCTATTTTCTCTGAACAAACCGTGTGCTGAGAGCAAGCCATATGTTTTAAACACCGGTGGAAAACAACAAGGTATAAGGTGGACATGCATTAAAGACGCAGACACTTTCTTTCACTAGGAATACAGGCCATAAACATCTCTCTGGACCTGGATGAAACACTCATTCCACTAAAACTCAATCAGCAGGATGCAGAAGGAGCGCTGTATGCTGGGTGGTTGATACTGAATGGAGCCTAGCATCAAACTGCCTTCGAAGCATACACAAGACTTATTGTATGATAGAAAGCCTGGACAAACAACTCTCCCCAAACCAGAGGAAAATGTCTTGCAGCTTTGATTCATTTTCCTTGTCACATTTAGCTGCAGCAGGCTAGAGAGGTGACCTCCCCCACAGCTGGAGCAGTAACTTCTTCAGCTGCCACAGCATAATCCACCAGGGATCATGAATCAGATGCTTTAACTGCGGCAGTTCACAGCCAGTGAATTAACATAAACTGCCATTGATTTTAGGTTATGTGACTAAACCAGACTGAATTGTAGTAGCTAATGAGAAAGCTACCCATTTTGATCATTGCCACATAGCACCCATTCTGTGCCTTCTGGCAAGCCATCTCCAACAAAGGAAAGGGGTGGACAGCTGGGTGACAGCCTCTTCACAAACTGCATCTAAAGTCTAGGGAGGATCATGAGTTAGAGCTCCGTAGCTGCCAAAAAAAAAAAAAATAATAATAATAAAATAAGAAATTTACTGTTAGGTCTAAGGTGGTATTGTTTTTATGAGGTCTCATAGAATTTTAAGTAAGAAGTTCACAATATTCCTGCTTAATTGTGTTACCTCAAGAAGTACAAGAAAAATTACAACTGACAGCTTCTTGAGACATTATTATTATGTAATTCCTCTGCAAGTCCCTGGTAAGCAGCAAAAAGGATTACCTCCCAAGAGCAGAGACTTCTCCAAAACTTAAGCAAAACCATCTCCAACTCCCACACGCACATCTAGAAAACAGATTGTCATGGTGTAAGAACTCATGAACTACATCTGACCTCTGACAAGCACTGGATCCAAAGTGTTAAAACACAGAGCTTTATCAAAAGGAAAAGAAAACTGTAATAAACAGTAACTTGGAAACACTGAGTAATAAATCAAGAGTAAATGAGACTACGGGGCCTAACGTAGAAAAAGGGGATGCATAGTTGTGTGGACACAACTGCATAACATTACTCAGATCTCATGTGCTGTATAAAGCAATGTTCTTAGAGATACAGTCCTCTTAAAACATTTACTTGGCCTCTCTGTTGGACTGTACCTTGGTACCTCCAAGGTACTGTGCTGGTAACGTGACCCAGCTTCTTACCAGTGCGGGTGGGCAACTGCCCCAGTCCCTTCCCCATCCTTCCCCAGGGGAAAAAAGTCCATATGGAGGGCAGACCCTAAAAAACATTCAAAACCAAGGAGTTCATATGCCAGCTGATCTTACTGGTAGGTCTGTAGATCCTCACTTATTTGTGTGGTTTAGGCTGCTGCTGGCTGGCCTCATCTCTTTGCTCCTGCTCTTGCCCATTGCCTCTGGTTGTCATCCCCTGCAGACTGCCTGCTCTTGCCACTCCGTTTGCTGCCCACCACCTGTACATTGTAAATCTTTATGGCATGAAAGCATAAAGACAACTATAGTATTTCTTAACATAGCAATATACTCTTTCATGTTATGGGCCTGTCAAATTATCTTCCCCTCTGTGTTTTCCATCATACATTAGGTACATGCACACATTTTACACTCCCTGGCTTGGAGACCTCTCTGCAACCAGCTGCTTTCATGGGCTTCCAGTCGCCTGCTACCTTGAGTTCATCAGGGAGCACGCTGACATTTGTTCCTGACATCCCATTACTCAGCACAGCTGTTTGTGTGAAGGGCTTCTTGCCAGCTGAGCACTCTGACACAGTATGCTCATCCCATTTCCTTAGCTTACAACATCTGACAGAGGGATCTCTCCTCCTCAGTTCATAAGGACTTCTCAGGAATTTTCAGGCCATTCTTTTACCCATCCACCATCAGATGTTAACAGCAAGCTTCCTGTTTTCAAGGGCTTCAAACCACCAGCCTTACAGCTTATATGCAGAAATCATTTCCATGCAAGCAAACCAACAGGGTGCAAGAGCTCTGTGTATATGGAGAAAAGAAATAAGACCAAACAGTTTATTTCTTTCCTCTTTTTACATACACGCTGAACACTGAGACCTTGATTGTTTGTCCAGCATAGCTGCAGTGGCTGACTGTCAGATCAAAAATTCATAACTCAAAAGTAGGACTGCACTTATCAATAATTACCCTAAAGCTGAGCATGTTTACGAATTACACCTTTAATGATCAACATGTTACCAGAAATCCTATTATCAGTCTTATATTGTGAGGGTGGTATGCTCAGCACTGCCTTGACATACTTTCACTGCATTTGATCACAAGATTCTTCATGACTAAAGATGCCTGTTAGATAAAGATAAAAATGACCCCTTAATGCTGACATGTTTACACTTGCCTGAGCATGGGAATCATAGGTAGAAGCACTTTATTTACCATTTCAGAGGGAAATTCAGACCATAAATAGACTTCACAGTCCTCTGAATGCCCCTATCTTTCTCCACTAAGTAGATAAGCTACAAAACAATTGTGTTTACGTTTTACACCCTAAGCCAAGATGGATGAATCTAGGCCAAAGTCAAGACAAATTCCTCGCTGCTGCCCTGGACTCCTTACAGAGGATGTTTGCATCACTGTGTCCGCTGCACCCATGCAAGCTGCAACTACAAACTCTACTGGCCTTACAAGCTACATACTGAAACCTTCACCAAATTTGCATACCAACCAAACTTTATCAAGTTGCATACCAACGGCATTGTAATGTACACCACGTACATAGAGTAGTCACAGTTGATGCTTCCCCACTCCAAGATTTACCTGGATTGGACATGCATTTGAGTCTTAGGACAACCCAGTACCTCAGTTTCAGCAGTTCCTTTCACTCACTTCTTGCTGACAGTGATGTGGATTGCGTGAGCACAGCCCTTGGTCATGAAATGTATCTCCAGCTTGGAAGTCACACTGGAGCTCTTTGTGAGTCACGTGTGGCCCAGGAGGCTGCGTGACCTTGTGCTATTCTATAAATGCAATGGCTGTGATTGACATAGAGAAATGAAGTAAAAACACATTTATTACACTCTCTGTCTTTTTCCTTTCCCAAGTGAGATAGAAGCATCATTGGCTGTAGCCCAACAGCAGTAAAACTGTTCAACTTCCAACCTCACTAAAATGTACTGTCAAAGCGGTATTAAGTAAATAGTGAATGCCTGAGCCTGTGAGAGGAAACAAAAAGTAGTTCATAGATACATGAGTGACTGTATTGACAACTCTGGGATATGCAATACCCCGTCTTTGGGATCTCAGGAGTGATAAATAGGCAGTCAGAGTGTACTGTTTGGGCATGAAAGAATAAAGAACATGCCTGGGCTGGGGGGGCCTTTTTCATCTCAGTGAAATAGGAGTCAGCTGACATGTATTGGCATGTGGATGTTATATCACTCAGAATCAGAAATTGAAATCAAAATTGAGAATCAGGAATGAGTCTGGCCCTGTAAAGAGATACAGTGTTTTGAGAGAGATTGAGATACTTGGCCCTAGATATTTCTCTAAAGAGTAAATGAGCTACACCATGTCCAAAGGAACAGTCAAAACCCTATGATAAACTCAGTGTCATCTATGTATACCAGTGGTGTGACCTTGATCTCCAATATTTTTGCACACCTTCACATAATCCTGGCCCTGTTTTTCCTTCTCTTCCCACCCTTCATCCAGTCTCCTTACACCCATGGTCCTTATCCTTCCAACTCTCTTCTGCCCCACACCTTTATCTGGAGTACCAGCTACAAGGAACTGCAGCATATTGGCTTTTTACAGCCCCATGTATCACATATCAGCTGATGGGTGGGGCTGGATGGGCAGAGCAGAAGGGACCTTCTCTGGCAGATGAACAGCTCATTACTCACCGGCCAGAGCAAGACAGTGTACGAAAAACCTCCCTATGGTAGTGGAAAGAAGAACCAAAACACAAAAAGCTGAAGGCAAATAAACGGACACTCTAATGCTCCTACAACAAAGCATTTTTAAGGAAATGCTGAAATTCACAGGGAATTTCTCATGGATATTATACAGATGTGGGAAGATTCATGCTGGTCTGTGTTACAGAACAGAATCCTTAGGGATAAGACTCTTTTCCAGAATTTTTACATCTCCAGCTAACACCACTAGAAACTGAGCAATCAAGAATAAATCTATTTTATTAGCCAGATGTGCGACTTTCATTCCTGGCAGCTGGCAGCTGAGAACTTGTAAATGCGCATTCACCTACTTCATTTTTAAGCAACATCATTGCCAACTAGCAAATTTGCCCTGACACTCAGTAATTTCTTTTGTCCATCTTCCCACTTCTCTACCTCAACAATCATGGCAATTTGTTAATTGTTTTTGTTTTGTTTTTATTTTCTATTCTTTTAACCATCAGGAAGCTGCTTTCAGAAAGCCATCTGCACTTATTCACTGCCAGCACTCAATACGATTTTAATAAGCCTTGTGTGGTTTTGACTTTAACACTTGTTTCCCTGTGCATAAAAGCCTATTTCCTTAGCTGTCACAGTTTGTCACTTCAGTAAAGTTTCTCGAGTTGCCTTCTAAGCAGGCCAAATTTTATTCTCACTTTCCTAAGCAACTAGTTAAATCTGAACATAACAGTGACACTGATGATTATCCAAACCAGTTGATGTCCATTGCTTTGACCATATGTTTCCCTCTGGCTAGAATCCTTCGGAAGAGAAGCAGATACCTATACAAGTACTTACATTTGTCACTGCAAAATGACAGGAATCATATTTTAGGGTTCAATGACAGCATGTCTCAATGACTTCAGGATCAAGTAGGCTCTTTTCACAAGGTGGTTTAATGAATTTCCTTCTCCACAAAGCTCACCTGGGACTGAAAATAAGAGCCTGGTGCTTTTTCTGCTCTCACAGCATCACTAGCATTGATAATTCTTGGGCTGAAAATCCCTTGCCACAAGAGGATTTCTCTAAAGACTAATGATATATGTTGGAAGGGAGTGCTGGGTGTTCTCATTGCTCTCCTGAGCAGAGGCAATCACAATCTTCATTAATAATGGCAATAACAGAGAGGTAAAAATTAAAAACTGCCATCACTTGGGTGTTGTTCAAGAAGGAAGGCTGAGTTGCTCTAACAGCTTCTAGCCGTTCGACTTTGTAGTCTCTTCTGCTGATGGTATAATTCAACCACGTCTCTGGAACTGAATTTGATATTACTGCACCCCCCTCAGTGAGGCAGCTCACGAACCCTCCTGGCAGGAAGGCAAGCCATGGAGAGCACAGCTCAGCCCCCTTTGCAGCTGCACTGCCTTGCTGGTGAGTGAGGGGGCTGGAGGGACTGTGCCCCAGGAGAACAGGAGCTGGGAAGGGGAACAGAAAAGAATACAAGGTTATGGGAAAGAGCAAGAAGATCACTTTGAGCAAATTGCTAGTCTATTCTTTTCATTATAGTCTGACTGCTTCCTCACAGACTACATTTTTTCTTCAATATCATGTTTAAATTGTAAGCACTTTTGGTCAGGGACTATTTTTCATTAAGTTTACTCAGAAAATAATATTGTTCTGTGAATAGGTCCTGGAGACAGAAGGCCTGATTTTTATTCCTGCTCTGTCCCATTTGGCCCCACTTGCAAGACAGTGGGCAAATCATTAAATCTTCTTACACTTCTATTTTCCCATGTCTTTACTCTCTGTTTGAATTCAATCTCTCCCAGGCGGAGACTGGAACAATGAAATCTTGATCCTTGATTATTAGCACCTAATCAAGGTGCTAATAAATACACAATACTTGTAAATAGTACAAACAGACAGCAACAACAAAAGTTCACAAGGGACAACAAGCCCTGCATTTAAAGCTGAATTAGTCATTGTAAGGATACAAGAATTCAAAGAAAGTCCAAATTACTTTTCTGTGCCTGAGAATGCTTTGCAGCAGAAACAGGAACAAGGGTATAGAGAAAATTCTTAATCTCTAAAGCAAACATCAAACAGGTGCCATATTTCATATTTTCATACACATTTTTCAGCCCAGAACCACTTTAATCAGGAAGATTTTATAGTCCAGAGCTTCCTGCAAATCTCTGCTTAATGTAAATTTTAATACCTTAGGCATATTTTGGCTGCCAGCCTATTATTCACTTGATGCACCCCAAGCAAGTTTTAAATTATGCTGTTAAAACAAAAACTATTTTAGATGTGGTAGACAATAAAGTGATTTTGTAAAACAACGTTGTAGGAACCTACAGTTATTGTCTGTCATTGATTTCTCTGTGTTCAGCTCTAAGATGTGTTCAGTTTATAGGTAAATTGATGGCTGGGTGGGGGGGAATAGAGGGACTTCTGGCACTACTAATCATGGATCTGGAGAATCAGGTTGTAATTACATATTGGTTTTGGCAGCAGATCTGGGGTAAGACTGGGTTGGTAAGTTATGTTTTTAAGATGATTCTTCTAAGAAGTCTGTAAAGTCATGTAAAAAATATAGTAATATAAAAAAAAAAATAATAAAAAAGATGGACTGCCCCAGATGCTGGAGCAGTAACTTATACTATGAGAAAGAGGTGACAAACCTGGGGGAATTCAGAAGAAAGAATTTTCATAAAATGATTTGCTACCTACAAACAGATAATATGTATCTGCAGTCTAAAACTTTCTCATTCTCTGCTTTAGGCTAAGACCATGGCCTTTCTCTAATTAAATATCTGCCTAGGACATTGAATATCTGATATGGAAAGGCAGAAAAAAAATACCCAGGGAGAAGCAGCTTTTAATTTGTGAGAATATGAGACAAAGTATTGAATAATGAGGATTTTCTGGTGTTTCTCTAAGTTTTTGAATTAGATTACAACAACATGTAGCTCATCGACTCTTTAATTCAGAAATAAAATTAGTAAATCATCTAGTAAGTAGCTACGGGGACTGAGTTTCTGCACCTGCCCCCCAAGCACAGGCCACAAGGCACTCACTGCAGCACACTGCCTCCCTGCTGCCCTGGTACCGCCAGGGGCTGCTACCGCAGGGCAAGGCAGCCAGGGCCTTCCCTTGGTGGGTGAGCAGCTTGTACCTCACTTGTCTGAGCAAGAAAGTGTACCAAAAATCTCCCTCTGGGAGTAGAAACAAAAAATCACATAAGAAAGACCACTAATCGGCCTCTCTGATCCTCCTAGATCAGAGTGGTTTTAAGGAAGTGCTGAATTTGTCATGGGTATCTCTCATATGATACATACGCGGGAGAATTCATAGATTCATAAATCACAGAATATCTTTAGTTGGAAGGACCCACAAGGATCATCAAAAATCATTTCCATGCAAGCTCCACAAAAATCACCCAAAAAACAGACCCTGTGTCTGAGAGCATTGTCCAGATACTTCTTGAACTCTGGCAAGCTTGATGCTGTGACCCTTTCCCTGGTCTGTCTTACAGAACAGAGTCCTTAGGGATAAGATCTTTTTTTTTTTTTTTCTATGTTTTTAAGTTTACATCTGTAGCTATCACCATCAGAAACAGTAATCTAGACCCAATGTATTTTATTAGCCAGATATATGCCCACTCAATAACAGGCAAACCATTTGACCCTAGGGATCTGCTGGTCAATCTGATAATCACTCAAGTAATCATGGTATAGATTGCCCGAATCTTGTACATGTTGAGCTAAATAAGCCTCTGCCTTGTTTGATGGGATAATCTACTCCATCCTCAATTTGTAAAGGTCATACCTACATCCCCTTGTGGGCTTAGCATCACAGTCAAGGTTTCACAACACAAAAGTGCTCTGCTGCAACACACTTTGAGACAGTTCTGTCCCCACAGGCCTTGTTACTTGCTCATGATCCTACACTGCAAGGCAGCCCTTCCATGGAGGCAGAGCAACTGCTTATGGGACCACACCATGACAGAAGAGAAAATAAGGCTGGCTTTTTTAAAAAATCCCTGAGGGGGAAAAATATAAAAAAAAGTGTTTGGATGAATTTTTTACTTCTTGGTTTAGCCAGCATTCAAATTTATGTTTCATTTAGTCACTGAAAGGTTCTTTCATAGTCTACAGAGTGAAACTGGCATTTCTAGGATGCATCTCATCTCATTGCAATGTATATGTAATCTAAAATAAAGCAGACGAACCATGCCCTGAAAGTGCCTATTTCTGTCCACTGGCTATAACAGGAGCACAGACTGGCTAGCTCAGATGGAGATGCCGACACTCTAGATGTCTAAAGCTGAGATAAATCCGGCCAAACATTTGTTGCTGTTCCTCATACAGATTTCCCCTCTTTGTTGCTCTTATGTGTGAGGTTTCAGTCTAATACTGAGATGTTTCTAATTGTGAAGGTGAGGCATACACAAGTACACGCATTCTCTCCCTATCTCCATCTGCAAAAAGCAGTGGCTTGGGGTATAGGGCACAGACATTTTCTCTGGCAGCATAGCTATGAAGTTTGCATCTCTTGTGCTGAATGCTGACATTTGTCAGTCAAACTCTATGTTAATGTAGTTTCGCAATTCTGAAAATCTTCTGAGTAAGCTGGTGGGTGAGATATTTTTGGGCTGTCATTGTCCTGGCATTGTCAGGCACGGGTCTCATTCTGCTGAAGCCATTGCCTGGCATTTCAGGCTGTGTCTAGATGATCAGCTGGGACATCCTCCTGTCCCTTCAAACCACAATCTTCCAGCTGTCCTGACCTGGGGCTGGGTAAGGAGTTCCCTGCAGTTCCCCCCACATGCAGCTAAAGCAACAGAGTGGTGACAACATCATTTTTGCCCTAATGTGGAACAGGGACATGGCTCAGGCCTGGGGAGCTAGGAGCTCCCAAATCTATCAGGGTTTCCTTTACAGGGAATCTTTACCAGGTTTGTTTCTTCACACCCCGAAAAGTACTTTTTCTCCAGCACTCCAATAAAATGAGCGCTAGTGGTCTCCATTGGAGTTGGGGTTGCTTAATATAAGCATAACTTCCTTTATTCTTCATACCACTTTCTAAGCATTAGTGTGGCAGGCACACCCTACTTTTCAGGAAATCCAGAATACATTCTAAATGAATCAGAAATGGCAAAAGGGAAGCAGGAGATATGAAACCACAGAAACCAGTAGCTTTTATTAGAATCTGAAATGTGGTAAACATAAGAACATGTCTCAGCTTTGTACTTCAAAAATTGCACCATCACTACCAGGATTTCATCTTTCTTATAATTTATGCCATTTATCTTCTAATATTAGCAGGCTTTCCAAGTCCCCTGCTGTTGCCTGACTATCTGAGGCCCTACTACACTGCCATGCACAGACTCTGTTCTCCCTCTCTCCTCAGTTGCACATCCTGGCTCTGTCCCCAGACTGATCAAGAGCTAAGCCTGCAGTTCTCAGTCTCTTAGATACGTGGCTGTGGTTGTTGTTTGTAGCATGTGTGCTGCGCTCAGCAGCAAAATGAGGAAGTTCTAACAGCTTTTCATACCTCTCTCTCTTCTCCACAAAGCTGGAATGTTTCTCTGTATTTCTTCATTAGGTCTGTGCCTGTAATCAATATCCCACTTTCTATTAATACATACCACTTTCTCTTACAAAGCTTTCATAGCAGCTCATGTACATTGACAAAGGAGCATTCTTTCTTTGCTGAATGCCCCACAGATCAATATTAACTTTTTCTTTTTCCGGACTAGTATTTCTTGCACACGTAACATGGAAGTGTTTCTGCAGCGCGAACACACCGAATTTTCATTCCTAGAGTGTAGCAGCTGACTCCATAGGGGCACCATTTCTTCAGATCATCAGAAGTCTTTATACAAAATGCCAGTGTTGATCAAATTGTTTCTTCCTGTTTGTTTGCTCTTAAATTTGCTAACTTTATTCACTGATTAACTGCATGGTTTTCACAGCTTGATGTTAGCCTTTTTGAGGTAAAAGCTCTTATTCTTTTCCATGTTTTTCTGCTGATTTCTCTTCCTCCTGCACTGCTATTTACTGTAAACAGGACATGAGTTTATTAACAGAAATGATAACTTAATAAGGTAATACAGTATTTTCCCACTGTTGTGACAGACACCATTATGCCGACCATTTGGCTATTCTGGGCAAACAGCTTGAAGTTGTCATTCGGTGTTTACTAAAGCGTTTGTAAAAGCCAAGAAAGACTGAACAAAATTGTTATTTTCCAGGCTAGCAGAGAGGTGAATAGCTGGGAGTGGCAGCTATCCTCCTGGCTAGCATATTATTTCAGGCAGCTTTCCCATTAAGAGGTATATTCGGACCCACCACCAGTGTTGCAAGACTCTGAATTCTCTCTGGGTAGAGAAGAATTGAAGAATTTATTAAAAAATAATATAGTTGCACATCTTCTAGGGAACCTTCTTCCTCCTTACAAAAGCTAAATATACCTTCAATCATACAGTTTCTTCCTAAATGGATGTTTTTATCTCACATGTTCGCCTATGTATATGCTTAAATCATGTGTAGCACAAACCGTTTTCATACTGCAATCAAGCCCTTTGCCCTCTGGGACAATCAAAGGAAAAACTGATAACCATGAATACATTAGATAATTTTGTAACACCAAACCCTTGCTGCAGACTCACCTCAATAATCTAGGACTTCAGCTGATACCAGTCTTTGCTCATACCATACCGGTTACTAATGTGGTCATGCCTTCATGACTATACTGTACTGTACTGCAGATGACTTCTAACTTTGTACACACAACCATGAGCCAGAGAGATGATGCTGAAAAACTGATAATTGCCTGGTTGCTTCATGAAAAATGTTTGTTTTAGACTGAGCCTCTGGAGGCTTGAGGAAGGTAGACTGTCTCATTACCCATTTTTCAAAGCTTTTAGTTATCACATTCTTTTCAGACTGTTACCTTATCCCTTTTCCTGGGAAATTTCTTCCCTTACAGATGCCAGTAAAGCAAAATAAAATCAGACCGTATTTTTTGTTTGCATATAATATATATATATATTTATATGCACATACACACATGCACACATAGCTCTATAAATCAAAGTGGCTAAACTGAGGACATTCCTGCATGTATATTGATGCTAAAATTAAATGCACTGTGGATCAGACTTTCCAGATGCATTTCTGACATTTTTTGTCTCCTTGCAGAGGGAAGTAATGTTTAATTGTTAACCTTGAAATGTATTAAATTGTACTAGATACTGATTTATGGTTCTTAGAGTGCAGATAATCAGTGTAAGAGAACTACATGCAAAAAAATATTCTGCTTTGGTACCATAAAGCATTAGAGCTGATTTCCTCCACTAGGTCATAAACCAGAATGAGTTATATGACTGTTACTAGCATCCTATTTACAGAAAGAAAACAGAAAAATATTGCAGAGACAGCAGACAAATAATGGGATCGCTCAGTTTACTTTATAAGTTTAGAAAAAGCTTTATACTCTGGATCTGATCCCTTATTGAAGCACTTCAATATTTTCCTTTAGCTTTTTTTTTTTTTTTTTGAGTTTGTTGTAGTGCATTGGTACACATTTTGTGGTGCTGGATATAGCAGATGTCTTATGGATCCTTCCAAAGGAAATACAGGAGTCTGTGTTTGCAGAAGAGGTTACATGGTGACCCATTTAAAGTATTAAAGTCTGCGGACATTGCATAGGTCTAGAGGAACACATAGCTCTGATTCATAACAAAACTATCCACAAAGACAAGTGATAAGAAAAGGAGATGGTTAACTTCTGGCTTCAGAAGGAAGCCTGAGAGACTTGAGACTGAAGAGCAAAGCTGTGTGAAAGGGGACTTTTATTTTTCTTTTGAAATTAATATATACGCATATATATATAAGTTTAAGAGGTGCTTATATAGGACTTGTTGCAGTGTTTGATTCTGGCAGAAAGCAAGACCAGCCTATCAATGGTTTCCTGAACCTGAGAAGACTGTTGAGTAAATGCACTGTTTTGGGTAGATGCTTCCTAGAAAGTAACACTGGAAAGGCTGAAGAATATTGCTGTACTGAAAGGTACAGTACTGTGGTGTGATCGAAATGCTGGAGGGAAGGGATGTCATCTAGAGGAATCTGGATAGGCTTGAGAGGTGGGCCTGTGAGAATCTCATGAGGTTCAACATGGACAAATGCAAGGGCCTGCATCTGGGCTGAGGCAACCCCAAGTACAGATACAGGCTGGATGGAAAATGAATTGAGTGCGGCCCTGAGGAGAAGGACCTAAGGGTGCTGGTGGATGAAAAACTCAAACATGAGGCAGCAATGTGTGCTTGCAGCCCAGAAAGCCAACTGTATCCTGTCACTTCAAAAGAAATGTCGTAAGCAGGTTATGAGAGGTGATTCTCCCTCTGCTCTTGTGAGACCCCACCCAAGTACCGTGCTTGGCTCTGCTGCCCCCAACATAAGGAGGACATGGACCTGTATTAGAAAGTCCAAAGGAGGACCATGAGGCTGATCAGAGGGTGGAAGCAACACTCAGGTTGGGAAAGTTGGGGTTGTTCAGCCTGGAGAAGAGAAGGCTCTGGAGTTACATTACAGAAGCCTTCCAGTACCTAAACGGGGCCTGTGGGAAAGCTGAGGAGGAATTCTTTGTCAGGGGGTGTAGTGATAGGACAAAGGGGAATGACATTAAACTAAAAGATGGTAGGTTTAGATTAGATATTCAGCGTAAGTTATTTACTCAGAGGGTGGTGACGCACAGGAACAGGTTGCCCAGAAAAGCTGTGGATGCCCCATCCCTGGAAGTGTTCAAGGCCAGGCTGGATGGGGCTTTGGACAACCTGGTCTGGTGGGAGGTGTCCTGGCCCATGGCAGGGGAGTTGGAACTAGGTGGTCTTTAGGGTCTCTTCCAACCTAAACAATTCTCCGATTCTATGATTCTATACTTGCAAATCACATTTCCAATGCTATCATTTTGTTCCCATCATATCATAACCAGTGCTAACTCTTACTGCCAGTAGTACCTTAAGTTACTCTTATAGCCACAAAATAGTATTTCTAGTAGAAAAGTATTCTTCTTCTTAAGCTTGCCTGTTTTACTATGCATTTGGTAGATTTTTGTTTTGCTTTCTGGCTCAAATCTTAGTCTGAATGTTACCCTCATGCACTGTTCCAGGCTAAAATACAATGCTTTCTTCAACCCACACAGCTGTGAAGATGTGGAAAGCAGGGATCCAGCTGGAGAAAACATGACGTCATATTTAGAGTAGTAGCCTAGCTTCAAGTACCAGCCCCAACACAAACTTGTGGGCCCAGGAGGAGTTACTCAGCTTCTCCATAGTTCACTTCCACTTCTGTAAAATAAAAATAATGCTGAGGCCCTGCCCTGCAGAAGTATTCTGATGGAAATGATATCACAGTTTAAAACATAGTTAGATGGGGTGGCTGGAACTACCAACTTTCTTAGGTAGATGTAAGGCAAGGTGCAGCAGTTTCCATCACAGAATAGTAGCCCACATAAGCTTTATAAAGAGAAGTAATAAGGACAGCCATTGTACACTGCTGAACCTTTTACCACCTTTTGCTCATAATATTTCTGTCTTCCCGACATCTCTACCAATTGCCCAACACCAGATCTTGCATTACTGAAGTTTTGCCATCGCTTTCAATGAGTTGAATCAGCTTTTGTGTGTAAGCATCATTATCATATTTGGATGTTTATGTACACAGCAAGAAAAGCAGCTTTTCATCTGAAAGAATCTAATTCAACATCTACAGACAGCTTTCTATAGTCTTGCAAAGTAGGTCAGTAAATCAAATCATCAGAAACATTACTTTTCTGAAAGCAGGCAAAAATAACCTCACTTAATGTACCTGCACTTTTATTTCCTGTTTATGCAATCAGTTATTGACAATCTAATTTTATTTCTTGCTGAATCCTTCTTAATCATTTAGGTCTACTAAAGAAAAATTGCACAGTGGCAGGGGATGTTTCTCTAGTATAAAGTAAACTGGGTTCTTTGTACACTTACAAGCATAATTCTTAAAAAAAAAAAAAATAATAAAATAATCCAGTAGAAACTACCAGCATGTTGCAGAGTGGACAACTTTACTATTAATGTGATTGCAAAATCACCAAAGTCACAGTTCTTAATTCATTGGCTTTCTTGGCTTCTGTGGAGGATTTTGGGGAGTAAAAATAGGGTTGAAACTCACAGCTGAGGTGGGAAGTGACAGCTCTGTAAATCAGAGGTCTTAGCAGTCAAATCCATGCTTGGGAAGCAAAAGGTTGTGCCATCCAGCTCTTTTTTCCCTTCACTGCTTCTAGGTGCAACTTCAAATACATGTAGGAATGGGTTGATTTCAGAGAAGCTCTGGTTTGTGTGAGAAATTTGCAAGGTTGAGTTTAAGTTCAGCATTTCACAAGCTAAGTATTTGTAGGAAATCATCTTCTGCTTTAGTACAAACCATTAATTTAGTTCAAAACCATTAATCCACTTGGCTTGAATAAAACATTTCAATGTTTTTGTTCCTGTAACAGACTTCAGCCAGAATACCAAAGTGCTTTGAAGGTAGACTTAGCTGAAAAATATCCTGAAATGTTTTTCTATTTTTTGTCTTATTGGGAAAATAACACTTCTAAAAACATTTTTTCATTCTTTTTGGGGGGCAGAACCAAATAAAATCTTACCTCTGGAAACTCATTTGTAAGACTTTTAAAGATTCACGTTTAGACGACCTTGTTCAAACACAATATTCAGCTAACCTTGCTTGTGCACCTTTGCCTTTTTCTACCTTTCCTTATTTCCATGAATTATTACCTGTTCTTATAGCTTAATCTGCTGTAGTTTTACACTTTTTTATTTGCCCAAAATTCTTGCCTTTTTTTTTTTTTTCACTTAGGATTCATTGGCAATACAATTTATTTCCTTGGAAGGTAAGCAGATGTAATGCAACATGGAAGGGAATATGTATTCCCTATGGAAAGGAAGGTATGCTATGAATGTCAGAAAATCAGATGGAGCAAAAAATAGCTTCTGTCAGTGATTTAATGCTGAAACATAGTATTTTATGTCTTCGATGTGCTTCTCCTTTTGTGCTAAAAAGAGATGAGTGAAGAAACACAAAAATAAATAAGAGGAAGCTGTAATTGTTAATTTCTTTGTTTATCTTTCTCTCTCTTTTTTTTTTTTTGCTTTCTTTTTTTTTTTTTTTCTTTTGAGCATAGGAGAGAAAAAAGTAAGAGTGCTTAACTTGGCAAAAGCATGATGACAGGTCAGAGACCTGCAAGGAACATCTGAATTAATATATAGTCCAGGGAAAGACTGGGCATTGCAGCCAGTAATAGACAAGAGTGCAAACCAGGAAGTAAGTGGGGAGTATACATACCACCTGCATGCTTCTCCTGAGACCAGCCCCCGTTGTTGTCTTGGTCCCAAAGCCTTTGCTTATCAAGCATCCCTCCCACTGTTGCTGGTGATCATTGTGAGGAGCTCTTTGCCAAAGGATGTGCCATCTGGGAAAATTCCTCACTCTTGGATTGAAGAGAAGGCTAGAGGACTACTCATTTTTTGCACCCAGTGCAGCCTAGGACACTGCTGCACAGATAACACAAATAATAAGCAACCAGTTAAGTACATCAAACACTGCACA
Organism: Anas platyrhynchos; assembly: GCF_047663525.1. Taxonomy (NCBI): domain Eukaryota; kingdom Metazoa; phylum Chordata; class Aves; order Anseriformes; family Anatidae; genus Anas; species Anas platyrhynchos. The sequence goes on along the minus strand of NC_092587.1, from coordinate 21,732,913 downwards.
CTCAGCAGATGGTTTCCTAACAGTACAGTTACCTTACTGCCTTTTTCTCTTTCCATAATAAGCAGCAGTCCTTCTTTGAGGAGCGGATTTGCACTACAGAGTTCACCTAGAAAATAGTACCAGTAAAGACAAGCAATTTTAATGACAATTCTTGCTCTGGAGTTTTGCCTTAAGCATTTCTCCAGCTTGAGGTCAGTCTTCTCAGCAGTAAGTAGGCAGAGTCTTGGTGAGAGTTTAAAATTCTTAGGGATTTTGAGTGGAAAAATGTTGCTAGACTCTGTAGGTTGTTCAGATCTAATCCATTTCCTTCAACTGAATGTCTGTACTGCACAAAAAGAAGTCACAGTATAAAAGACGGTATGGTTTGGTGTATGGTGCTTTCTCTCTCTCTCTTTTTTCTTTTTTTTTTTTTTTGTCTTTGTTTTTGTTTTGGTGTGTTTTTTTGTTTGCTTGTTTTGTTTTGTTTTGTTTTGTTTTCTGGGCTATGAGTACCTGGAAGCTGCTTGCTGTTGGTTCCCCAATCTTTCTTCAGATACGGTTCTTCATTACCTGTATGGTACTCTCTTCCAGGTCATTCATCTGTTATTTATTGCATGAATTTGAAGAGGTTCTAAGTAGTTTATGTGAAATAAAGGGGCAGTCTCAAGCCATTTATTCCTGACAGGTGTCCGTGTTAAGAGAAAAACTCCACACACTTGGCAGCAGGAGGTCAGTCATAAAAGCTTCATGGGAGAATTAATCTGAACCTCCTTTTAGGTCAGGGTTTGCATACTATGGTACATCAAAATAGTAGTAGTTTTCTGCTATTCTTGTTCAGAGATATTTCATTTTTAGAACAATTAGACCTTTCATAAGCACTAACAGCTGGAGATCAAGGTACCCTTACAAGGCCTTTATTAACTAGGCCTTAGATTATGCGGAAATGATTAAAATATCCAGACAGTTAGCATTGAGAAAAAAAAAAATGTATTTATTGTTAACATATTTGTAAAATATTTTAGAGAAATTAGGTTGCAGATATTTGTGCATTCTTCATGCTATCATGTTTTGATATGAGTGCAAAAAAAATTAAGAATGATAAGGGAGGTTAAATCATTGTCAGCTTGCATGACACTGAGCATAGTTCACATTGAGCCACAGTGGTTGTGGGCTCTGTTCAGCACAGCTAATGCAATGCTTCCTCCTGCACCTCTGGCATGGAGATAGCTATCATCTGACAGAGAGGTAAAAATATCAGAAATAGTTTCTGAATTAACTTTAACTGGAACAAATGATGATTTCTGAGTTTTTACCAGCCTTTGTGTGAGAGGAAGCTTTGTATGCTAATGCTTTTTTTGACCCTGTTTTCAAGACAGCGCAAGGAACAGAAAGTCAATGTTATTGCATTCCCTATCAGACTCAAATTTTACCTGAAAAGCTGTCAAAACAAACTCTTAGCCTAATCCATTTTTCTTCTGAGTCACTGCTTGCACTCAGTACTTGCATAGCCCTGACTTTCATTTCCTCCAACTTCAATTTCAGCCCCACATGAGTAACAAGGAAGAGAGCTAAATAACACCCAGAGTTTTTAAAACTCCTGTAGCTGTACTGGAGTTTCTTTTGTCTCCAGGAGGTATATTTAAGAATAACTTGAATACAATCTATGCAGTAAGATTTGGTGTTTTTTTCCAAGATCTGGAAAAAATGTCAGTAAAAAGATGCAACTGTACATTTAAAAGAACAGTTGATCTCCATTATCTCTACCCAGATGGAAGCATCCCACAGACCAGATCTGGTCTGTAGACCATCAGATAGAGCAGAGTGTATTAGAAGTATCTTTCCTCTGAGCACTAAAAATAACTAAATAAGTATTTATAAATTGAATTATAAATAATTTCATTACATTTCCCTATTTTAAGGGAAAGTGGGCTTTTATTTGAAATTTATGAATTCCATAGAAAACCTATGAGAGAGGAAAAAAAAAAAAAAAAGAATAAAATTGCATTTAATGGTGGAATGACATTTAGAGTTCAAATATGTCCTCTCCAAATATCTGCAACCTTTCAACACAGAAGTTAGAGTAGGAGAGATACAATGCTGCACAGCTGGTTGATTGAGCTTTTATGAATGTGGTTAAAAAGGAATGGGAATTCTGTAAAATTCGAGCTTTTCCTGGAAAAAAAAATATCACAGGCAGAATTTGGATGATTTGTCCAAAAATGTGTGTTGATGGGAGGCATGGAATTGCTATTTTCACATTCAGTACATCTACTTAAGGACATAGTGAAATTGCAAAATGATCTAGACACGAATGGATTTTAAACTCTGCAGCACTGAATGTGCCCTTGCCATCCAACCCCTATAAAAGAGCACTTGATCTAGTAGGAGTAATATAGTGCTGAGAACCCTGTGGCCTGTTTCCGCTTTTAGTATGCCTAATAATATTTTGCAATTAGATATACTACTGAAGTAAATGGCAAGACAGTCAGAAGCATGAAACTTCCTTAAACTGCTTGTTTCAGAGGGTATCCACGGTGGGTAATTCTGAAGGAGCAGAAGATAGTGTTTCCCACCTCTCCATGTGTCCCTCTGGCAGCACTGGGTTGTGGTGGGATGACCAGCCTGAGCAAATGAGCCTGAATTACACACGTGTGGCTTCAGAGCACCTTCTCCACAACCACCCCTTGAGCTGCATGGAGTTACTTTTGGCAAAAACACAGGATTGGGACCGGATGGTTAACTGGACCAAAGTCCACCTCATTGTTCTTCCTTTAAGACAAATACCCTAGAGGAAACGGTAGCAGGATAACCCTCAAAAACATCCCTCATACCAAGTCTGACTGAGAAAGGATTATTTATGAAACTTATTTTAATCATCAAGTTTTGGATGAATAATTTGGGAGACCACTCTCCACAGACAGCAGACAGAGATGGGCTAGTCTAAGGTGTGATGCAGATACATCCCTCATGACTTCAGGCACTTAACCGAATCACCGTGATCACTGGAGAATTAGGTATCTAATCTGCAAAGGCAACTTGGGTTGCAGAGGACCAAAGCATTTTCTCAGAAGTATTTCTCTCTCTCCCTCTCCTCCCACCAACCCCACACTTTGATTACTTAAGGAAAATAGGACAGCTCTGCCTTCTGATTTATCCTGCTTGGTTAAGTGCCTAAGTCAGACGAGATAAAACCAGGTCCGGTCCCCTAGCTTAGAGATCAGAATGTACAGACTGAAAGCAAACAGTGTAAATACCTGCCATACTAGCAAGTGATAAACATGAGCTCCTCATGTAGTAAGGAAGTATCATTTCCTTATTGTCTTTGGCCATCTGCACAAACAAGTCTTCATAAATATTCTCAATTAATGCATTTATCGTCTAGCTAAATTAGCAGCACTTTTTATTATTGGAATATTTCAGCCAGCAGCTGAGCTCTTTGTACTGTGTGTTCCTTTGTAACAGATAGTCTATCACTCTCTTACTGCACCAAGCAAATCGGAGACTCAGTTGTGTTGTAAATATAACCAGAATTCATACCAGGAACACAGACCTTGAAATGCTTTAAATCCAGACAGGGTGGTTAGTCACTGTCATGCAGCCCAAAAAGATAGTGAGATATGTGGCAATGCGAATTAGTGCTCAGCTACGTGAAGCCCAGTCTTCCCTTAGCCAATTCTTCAGTGAGCTACCGTATTCACCACTTGGACAGCAAATGTGAGCAATTTAGCTTCTTTATGTAACAAAATCTGACGTCTGAATCTGGGTGGTCAAATTTAAAACTTAGAAGCACAATTCTACCTAATTGTCTGTGAAGCCAGGTTGCAATTAGTGATGTACCTTCAGAGTTCTACCACAATAACCAAGATGAGAATCCAACTTTGCATTATATCCTATCAAAAGAAAAGAAGAAGGAAAAAAAAAAAAAAAGTAGAAAAAAAAACACCCTATGAGGTTGGAAGCAATGCAAAGAAAGAATAACAGTGTGGTAAGCAGAGTGATAAATTCATAACATATTTTTTCCTTAATAAAAACATAGCTACTTTGTGAAATGGTAAGAAAAAAAAATGAAGCAATGCAAGGGGAAAAGGTTATACGTCTAGTCTTTCATGTGAAAGTATGTGTGGTATGCTTTCAGGGTGACTACAAGAATTTAAGTGCATTTTTAGCTGTGTGGCTGCTAGTATCACAAGCTTGGTTTGGTTCTGTTTCGCAAAAGTTATAAATCTGCTCCATCAATTTAGGAGTGTTTTCAAGTCACTTACATAAAACCAATGGCTAGAATGTATGCTTTTCTCTAGGTCACTCCAAAAAAAAAAATCCCATCATTCTGGAGATGGCAGCAGAAAGAGTTTCTGTGCTGTTCCTGGGTGCAGTGTGGTGCAGGATGGAGAGCTGCTGTCTGTCTCCTGAGATCTCCTGACCCTGTCTCCTGAGAGATTTGCAATTGAGAATGGCATCAGTGAAGATCTTCTTTGTAGAAGAGGCCACCTTCTAGCTTGGTAAGGTTTGCAATGAATACTAATAGTTTGGTCAAGCACCTGATTTTTGTCACAAAAGTTTAATTATGCTGGGTATAGTTTCAGGTGCTTCAGCTTTACTGAGGTGACTTCACTGAGCTTCACAGGTTTCACAAAGCATATTCAGAAGCTGAGCCTGAGAGGTTACTGGGTCTGCCTCTCTTCACTCTCTCATTTTTTTCTGTTAGTTACCCATCTCTGCATGTCATGATGGTACATCATCCATCCAGTACCTCCACTTCCATGTGTCATTAAACTTATGGCATAGTTAACCCCAGCATATCCCTTTCAGCAGACTATTAACTGAGGTCAACTCTGAGCAAAATCAATCTTTTGTCACTTCTGCCCTGCCTTGCTTCAAGCATGTACATGTACATTGATTCACCCTGTGAATTGCTAAAGCTTCTCCTTCTCTTCTATAAGGCAAAATTAACGGACAACAGAACTCAGAAGTTTCAAAAATCATGTGAAGCACACTGGTGTGAAAATTACAGAGAAAATTTGAAATCAAGAACGCACTTTCACGTGCCTGTTTCACAGCTAGAACTTTGCTTTGGATTCCTCTGACAAGGTTAGCTCTTTTATGGAGGTTTATTCTAGTGGTTTCCATGCAAAGATCTGACAGGCAATCCACTAGTCCCAGGCAAAGGGATTGTCTGCACAGGGCAGCTCACAGCCACCACAGAATAAATTGCCATGGGAAAATACTCTGTTGAAATGAAAAAAAAAAAAATGACAATCCTGTTTGGAAAATGAAATAATTACTAATGTTATAAATAACCCTACAGGGTGGAGTCCCTGCAGACAAACACTCTCACAACTGTGCTTGCCAGGGCAGTAGAATTGGCCCTGCACAGGCAAGGCCCTTCTGGAGTCACCTCTGAGCAACCAGCAAGCGCCAACCAACAGAAACTATGGGAGTCGGAGACACTCCTGCCAACCCCAGCATCATTCCCAAGATAATGAAGTTATATAGGATAAAAAGGAAGAGAGCAACTGGTGATAAGTCCCAATACAATTGTCATTTCCAATGAAAAACACAGGGAGCAGGAGCCCCTTATATAATTCACAGGATAGCTACTAAGCTTATGCCACAGCAACGCTGATTTTTTCTCCCATCCTGCACTTTCACCATCCAAACAAGCTTCTTTGTTTAAAAACTTCAAAAACATGTTACTTCAAGTATTTTTATTGGTAGGCAAGCTTCTATTTCACTCTGGTCAAATTCCAAACTGGATAATTACAGCCTGTCTACTGAAAACTCCCACCATAATTTCATTTGGCTCTACTGTTCTAAACTACTGTGCAGAATAGCTGCACGCTAAACAGCTTCCCTGTAGAAATGGGCAAAACGATGCCAGCAAAAAGGCTCCCCTGATCTGTTTTAAAGTTTGGAAAGCACTTCAGATTTTACCTAGGTGGAAAAGGGACTCACCAACAAAAGATGTGATGTATATTGAAGCATGTGTGTATACATACACAAACATATACTGAACTTACCCAATATAATGCATGGTCTACATGAAAGCAGTGTTTTAGAGAAACAACACAATCAATTATTTGTATTTCAATAGAGGGGGAAAAAATCAGGAAAACACATGCTTTTCATTATTTTCCCATTGTTTTCACCACAAAGATTCATGGACTATGGTCTGTGCAGAAAACCATTATTCCATCCCTACCCCTCCTTTGTACTGACTGTGAATTTCATACTCGTCACACACTTTCCCAAGAAATTGTCTGCACTAACCTTTGTTGATGGGTGTCACAATATTTCACAGCAAAAAGCCACAGCATGTGTTGTAAATAGCAATAAGACTAGGTCTTGCAGATATTTTTTCTTTTTGTACTAGACTGGGAATTCTATCAAATGAAACACCCTGAAGTTCACTGCTTCTGTGTGGTTTATCAAGCCAAACAAGTGAACTGGATATAAACATCCCCACTGCATTTATCAAGAAGTGAAATTGAGCAATAAAGCAAATTTCGGTGACGAGAAGGTATATCATTGATGGTATTTAGATAAAGCAATGAGCTGCAGTAAAAAGGCCTCTCAGTTATTCAACACTGTTCATCCTTCAGAACCCAAACAGGAAATCTTGCAGTCAGATTTTATTCTTGGTTACCTGCTCACTTGACAGTACCTGTGCACTCTGTCCACACAATGTAGTCATTCTCTTTGAGCTGATGAACTCTGGGTATATCTATGTCAAACAGCAAAGTATTTTGATTGCAACACAGGCCTTTGAACTAAAACTCCAGAGGAATGTTGGCATGGAGCTAACAATACCGAGCAATTAGCTTAAGTGCTCTCCCACTGAAATGTAATCACCCTCCATGGGAAACCAGCTCCTACTGGGGAGAGCAAGGAGAAGATGATTTGGAGTAAGAAGGCACCTGGCAGGAGGTCTATGAACACCTCCTTGGGGAGGACTGGGTGGTCAGGTGCCACATCTGACCTGTGGTGACACACAGGTGGGCAGTCCCAGGCTCCCCAGCAGTGGCTAACCACATCCAGGGCATCTCTTGGCTTGTTGGTAGCAGTGTGTAATCTCTCAGGTTTTCCCCTTTGAGTGAAAATAGGAAGCCTAGAAATACTGTGCAAAATTTTTTAGCTTGTGCGTTTTGCAAATACTGTGAGCCTGTGGCGTGCAGGCATTTCTCAAGGCAGACAGGGCTCTCAGAAACACTGACACCACAGAGGGGAGAGGCTCAAAGCACCTTGAGCTCCTGTGTCTGGATAGCAATCATCTGGTGAGTATTCAGCCAGAGGATCCTTCACTGTGTTTTGTTGTGCTGCTTCCTTTCTCGTACTGTTAACCCAGCTGAAGTTACACAGAACACCAGCAAGGAGAGAATATCATTATTACATCCTGATAGATGTTGTAATGTGCTGATACCTTCCTAAGCAGTCAGAAAAAGGTTTTTGGTGAGGAAAAGTTGTTGTAAGGGTTTTAGTGACACAAGCTGACAGGTAAAAAGTAGGATTTCATGTTCCATGTACAAGGATCTTTCTCTTTGCTGCACCAAAGATAAGGGTTGAGTTATGCAAAAGACAAATAAATAGCAAAAAATTCCAAAGAACATCTGCAATAAAAACCTCTTACTATTGACCTGACATAGTTTCCCTGGTGATATATATGAAAGCATGCTATTAGATGCAAGGAAGGGCAGGGTGAAAGAATGAAAGAAGGTACTCCTCCAGCTGCCTTTGCTTTAAGGAAAATGACACTCAGCATCATGCCCTTAGCAGGCCTGCACAAAGGCAGAAGGAGCAGATACCAACTGGTCTCCAGAGATGAGGAATGGAGGACGATAAACTGGACTTAAGGGAGTAATGCACAGATCTTGACCTTAGGCAAGAGTCAAATGCCTAAAAATGTCTTCCCAGTTAACTTTGAAGACACCACATTGGAGCCTATGAACTGCATACCATGGTTTCTCCAGTCTCCTCCGTAAAGAGGCACGACCGGGTGATTTGGATGTACATAGGACCAGCCTACTCCTGGCCCTGACCACCTCTAGTCCATTCCCATTCACTGGACCATGATTAACAGTGGTTGAACATTCATAAGAGATACGTCTGTAGTTTCTTAACAACAGCAATGCTATAGCCTCCCCATAACCTCCTCCAGTGTTCACTATCCTAATAAGAAAGCAAATAGCAAAAGCAGTCCTTTCTAAATAACTTCCTGAAGTAATTGAAATGCATTAGTGCTTGCCCTGTCCTCAGCAAAAATGGAAAACAACTGATCAGTATTTTGTTTTTTAAATGATCTACTGCTGTCAATATAACAGTAGACTCTTACCATAGCCTCACAATTTACTTCCTTCAGTACCAGTTCTCTCAGAGCTGCAGCCTGGACCACGTTTTCTAAACCTCTTACCATTCTTGTAGTTCCTCTCTGAACTTTCCTCATTTAATTTCATTTAAATGTAGAATCCAAGCTGCACATGCTCCCTCACATGAAGCCTCCTGATGTCTATGAATAAAATGGAAGTGTTAATAGCTGCTTGTAATTACTTTTTAATTTTGCTGCCTCTTTCTGTCATGTCAGCTAACTTTTGCTACCTAAGGATAACACTTTGTCCTCTTCACTGAATTTCCTTCTACTCATTTGGAACCATTTCTCCCACTTATCAAAGCCACCATGAATTTAATCTTGTCTTCTACCAGGTAAATAATGCTTCCCACAAGTTTTCATCCATACAAATTTCCTCTCTACTTCACCATTCACTGTTGATGAGAGTAGCAGAATACTAGAACCACTCTTGCCTTTCAGTTTGAGAAGGAACCATTGACAACTTCTCTAAGTGTGGCTTTTAAACTTGCTGTGTAAGTCCATCTTAGTCCTATTTCCCTGGATTGACAGTCACATGACTCTATCAAAACTTATTCTAAACTCAGGATATAATATACTATTTCTAATGCTTCCCCTTGTCTTCATAGCTAGCTAGCCTGTCAAGAAACGAAGTCTGAATTATTTGACATTATTTGAGTGTTGATTAATGCATGTTGGCAGTTTCTCTCAAATCTAGGGGTCCCAAATTATTGTTTAGTAAGTTGCTTCAATATCTTTCTTTTAATTTTATAAATGTGGTTTTAAATCCATTCTTTCCCTATTCACTGTCCCTAGCTGTTCTTTTTCTTTTTTTTTTTTCGTAGTAAATAATTTGTGGCTTCATCTAGGCTTTTTCTCAACAGTGGAGACAAAGAAAAGCACTGCTCGTTTCAGTCTTCCTCCTATTTTGTCCATTAGTTGCTTACTTCCCCATAAATAATGGAACTACATCTTCTTTAATCATCCTCTTACCTCTAACATAAGGCTATTGATTAATAAAGCTGTGGCTGCATAACAATCTTTTCATGACAATGAATGTTCTGTATTTCTCGGCATTCTATAAAACTTTAAATTGCTCTAAGCAGAATTTTTCAACCATTGTGTATTCACCTTGTAGTTCAGATGAAATTACCATATTTCTTGAGTTTGCTTATGAGAATGTCATGTGTGGCTGTATGAAAAGCTGTAATAAAATCAAGATAGTGTAGAGCTTTGGCTGCTCCCTCTTTAAAGGATTTTTTTCCATCCTCATCTACAATGAAAAATTACAGTGATCTATTGCAGGTGTACACCTAAAATTAAGTGTCTAAAAAGGAGACAGTGCTTTTAAAGGGATCCCAGCCAGGCCTACAAAACCCAAATGACAGTGTTCTCCCCAAGATTTCCACCTCCTACCCAAAGTCCAATAAAATTGCACAGAGCTTTTGCATTCCTCAATGTTTATTATATATATTATAATATATATATATGCTTTTTTTTTTCAATTGGGTGTTATCAGTGGTAAATAACTCCAATCAAATTTAAGAAAGACTGTTAAGGATAGACATGGTAAGGCCAGCCTGAGTATGCTGCAACCTTCTCTCCTGTGACTCCACCAACAAAGCTCCCTCCTGACCAAGAGCATCCCTGCCATGCAGAACCAAGATGGCAGAACTGGACCTGACATCAGCACACATCCTTTCTGGCTCTTGTGTTGCCTCTGCTTACATGGGTCTGAGGCATTCACATATGTATTTACACTGTTATTTGGCACCTCCTCTGTACTATTTTTCCACTGATACGTGGTTACGGAGCAGTCATAGAACAGAGGCACAAGGGCATGCAGCATGTCCATGGCCACGCTGGGTGGGAAGAGTGGGAAGGCACTGCAAGCTCACTTTGTAATGCAGCCAACATTTCCCCAAATGGCCCTGTTTCAATACTTTTCCCTTCCTTTGTTCATGTCCCTCAGTTTGGCTGAAAAGGTTACTGACATTGAGACCAGCTCCCTCACTCTTCAGGTCAGTGTTTGCATCTTTCCTCCGCAGCCAAAATACCAAGTTCTGTTGTATAAAATGGTCCTTAAAAATAAATACATTAAAAACTTCCTACTCCTGATTTTTTTTTCCATTCCTACTGAGTTCTCTGCTCTTACTCTTTTGGCTTTATTATTCTGTTTCACTATTTTCCCATTCTATTTGGGTTCCTGCAATTGAATAATTATCCTGTCTTCATCCTCCAGGTTCTCTTCTTTAAAATCCCTCTGAATCTTAACTCTCTAAGCAGCAATTTCTCCCCTGTCTCCTATGCTGTTGTCCTCTGCTTTACCTTGTGTTTATCTGCTTTGACTTTTTTTTTTTTTTCTTTTTATATTTAAAGCTCTTCAAGCAAGGACAATATCTGCATGTGTAAAATGCATCATAATTCTATAATGCCATATAAGAAAGAGGAAAATAAAGGGAAGGTTGTTTTTACAATCAAATAAACACACATTAACTATGCTGCTATAAAAGAGTAACAAACAAATAGACATTATGGCAAGACCCTGTGCCAGCACCAAACTAGTTCAGCTCTTCCTTCCCCCGGTTAAACAGGGAGCGAGCAGCCTTAGGAGCTGCTTTTTTGAGAGGCAGCAGGAAGGCAATGCCCTTGGGAGCAGGGATCTACACTCGCTGACATATGACTTGGCTGAAAACCAAGCAGAGAAATGTGCTGGTTTGGATTATGTTGGTTTATTATTATTATTATTATTATTATTATTATTTATTTATTTATTTATTTATTTATTTATTTATTTATTTAGCTTTATTTTTATCAGTGCTCATCTGTGGAGGAGCAGGGGAATGGTTGCTGGCTGCTCCCTTTTCTTTGCCCAGCCATTCCACAGGAGCTCCTGGTAGCTCGTCTTCCAGGCAGAAAACCCACAGTACGTCTGCTCCCAACTCTTTACTGTGAAAAGCTACTTTATATACGAAGAGTGTATTAACCACAAGTACATGTTTGGGATGGGTAGATTGATTCTGAAGCTGGTTATCTTTTGAGAACCACCTTTATTAAGATTGATCCATCAGGCATTTTTTCCAATATGCTGCTTTAAGCATCAAAACCAAACATGGCTGTCTTCTTATCAATAAAATTATGTCAATAGACTGAAGAAGACTTGAATTTCTGGGAAGTGAAAACTTTCTGGCTGACTAGCCACGTGCAAATTTTAAATGCTAGTATCTCAAGTTCCTGCATAAACAAATCACATTTATTTTCCCTGTGGATTATCTCACATTCCTGCATAAACAAATCCCAATTATTTTGCCTGCAGACTAATCTATTCCACTTTTTTAACAATACTTTAACACTTTTTACTTCGATCTAGATGATCTTTAATTTAATTTCTATGAGATAGTCCTTGAAACAGTGGTTGTCTGAAGTGGTAGAATTATCACATACTTTAAATGTCATCTCTGCTGAAATAGTGCAATTAGATTGCAAGTGATGTGGCTTTCTAAAAACCAAGCCTAAAAAGCTAAAAAGAGTCTTTGTCCAAGAAATTCATCTCACTCCTTCCATGCTAATGAAGAACTCTGAGCCAGGATACATTGTTTATTGTATAATGCACAGATCTGTAAACATTTGGAAAAAAAAAAAATAACTTTAAATGAACATAGAAAATACAGCCTGAGTTGCAGAAAGTTTTGTCCAAGTTTGCACTGTATGGGTTGATCCTCTGTTAAGCAAACAAAAATGTCTCCAGGCAAAGAATTCAAGTTCAAGTCCTTGATATTTCTTAACAACAGTCAGATGAAGCAAAACATTAAGGGCAGATCTGGAGATCTTCCTGTGAAATCCACAGGAATTTCAAAGTCTGTTTGCCTGGAGGAATAGTAAGTGAAAAAGCAATTGCAAGTCACACTACAAATCAACTGAAGCCTTGATCATGTGGTGTGTAACTGCCTGATTGGGACCCTTGTTCACTCACAAGCCCAGTTTCAGGGATCCAAAGTGCTAGGTCAAAAGTACTGAAGCCACAGAATGCAAATGTCTGGATCAGAGTGAGGTTATTCAGAAAGCTTAAATCAACTTGGAAAAAAAACAGTGGCTTTGTACCAATAGATATTGCGAGTCAATTCTCATCTGTGTGTGCTGCAGTATTTGTCTTTCCTATTGCTGCCCATAGCCATTTTCTCCAGTTTTAATGCCTCTTCCATCCAGCAAAATGTCGTTTTCCCCATCTGAACCTTGTTTCTTTTAAATTCAAATTCAGAAAATGTCTCCTCTGTCTCTTTGGATATTTGTTAGCACTAGAACATTTCTCTTAAACAGCATGTGCCATATAATACCTTTGGATTTGGATTTTGCTATAAAGTCCAGGATCTGATGGGACAACAGAGCACAATTAATCATAACCATTGGCTTTTGCTCTGCTATTAGACATGAGCTTGCTATTTGCATACTGGTTCTGCCCATCATGGTCCACTTTGAAGTCAGGTGGAGGTATTGAATCACAGAATCACAGAATCACAGAATCACAGAATCATTAAGGTTGGAAAAGACCTCCAAGATCTGGTCCAACCATTCCCCTACCACCAATATCACCCGCTAAACCATGTCCCTAAGCACCACGTCCAACCTTTCCTTAAACAACCCCTGGGATGATATCTTCACCACTTGTCTGGACAACCCGTTCCCCCGTTCCCATGCCTGACCATGCTCCTGGATCTCCCAGGCCTCTAGGGAAGAAGCCACTATTGCAATGTACAGTGGTGGAAGTCCACAAGCCCACATGGGTGAGCACGTATGTAGAACAGAGCAAGGCAATGACCAAAGGCAAGTGAACCAAGAACATTTCCACCCTGCCTTGCTGTGACAGCTTGGACTGAATCCTAGTGGGACAAAGACTAATTATAATTTGTATAATTTTCCATAGTACTGAGGGTGTTGCTTGCAGAGCATCTTGGCTTTCCCCCCACACAGCGGCAGTTTGCCTCCACCAGGAACGAAGAGATATCCAGGAGCAATTACTGCTGCACTATGGGAGAGCAAGCACCTGCAGTGAAGAGGTGGCATTTTGGTTCAACATCTTTCCACTTCAGAGGCATGTCTAAGATGATTCCACAAGCAAGAGACAAAGCAGTCTGGCAACAGTCCTGCAAAGAAGTTCACACTATGTGTCCTTCACACCTTTTTTTTTTTTTTCTTTTTTTTTTCTGATGGCTCCTAAGTGTGTTGGCTAAAGGGCTGTGTCATATTAACAGCCATGCTCCCCCCAGCCCTAGCCTGGCAGCCTGCACCACTGTCCTTCTCCTAGCACAGTAGCTCTGAGTGAGCTGCAGTGCATCTCCTGCTCCCCAGTCCCATCCAAGCTGTCCCTCCATCCATATGACACTGCAAGAGTGGAGAAGAGGAAAAGTATATACTTATTGTTCTTACTATATGTTCTTAACTGCCAAGACCTTTAGTTGTGTCTGAGCTATGAAGTGAGTCTGAATGCTGATAGTTCATGAGTTTTGCCTGTTTAGGCACAGCAGTTGGGCCCTTAATCCCTACGTGGGCTACAGTGCATTTCAGGAACAGAAATGCCATGGTCCTGTTGTCATGCCATTTAGAGTCAATAGCTGCAAATCCAACTGTTTGATTTTTTTTTTTTTTTTCTCCTGACCTGCAAAGGGATGATACTCTGGGCATATGTCATTTTCTGGGTTACATTTCATTTCTAAACCAGCAGTAGATATTTCTGTTGAACCACAGCCATAAAAGAAACAAACAAAAATATTGAAAAAAAGCAAGGTCTTTTGACTTACACATGTTTTTAGTTTGTAAAGTAACGTGTCGGTATTAGTAACACGATACATTTGGGATAGTTAGCTACAGCTGGAAAGCTGGAAGGAAATGTAAAGCATTGCAGTTACCACAATCACGTTAACTGGGCTCCCTGTGGTGTGTTTTGCCAACCTACACGTGTTGATCCCATCACGAATGTGCACAACAAAGAGATACCTCGCTTCACTGTGAGTTATTTTAAACAGCCTGGGTGCCGAGCTTGGCCCCTGCCAGCCAAACAACCCCTATAGCAGTCCCACTGCTTTCTGATTGGGGCATATGCAGACCAGAAGGCTGCACATCATCCACTGCTTAAAGAATTCAGTCACTAACTGTGACCCGAGGCAGCACAGGAACCTGTGGCACAGTTTGGACCTACATTATAGCCTGCTGAGCTTTCTGCATTCCTGTTTGGTACAAGCTGGACTAAAGTGTGTGCCATCAAAGACTTCTTTTTTTTTTTTTTCATTTCCTCAGTTCTGAGCATTTTGATTCACAATATTTATATTGTGCGGCTTTGATAGTTTAATAAAAGCATAAATTAATCACTGCCTTTTTCTATTTATCAGGCTATTATCACAAATAAAGTTCTAGCTGAACAAATAATCAAACTGTCACACATGAAACTAAACATAACAGAAGCAGAAGGAAGCACTTTGGTATTTGTGCTCAAGCTCCATTTTTACTGGAGCTAGTGATGTTTATAATGAGTAGATTTTCTTTAGAAAGCACTGAAAAACATCCAAAGGATTGCTCAGAGTGTTTCAAATGGTCTAAAATTACAAAGACTCTGCAGAAGCAAGCAGCACTAGAAGCCCACTCTTCAAAAAGGAATCTAAAGGTTCCCAATAAATCTATTAGAAATGAGACCTTCTTGTTGACCTGGAGTTTCACAGATTTTTCCTCTTGCTACCATTGTTCAGTGCTTTCTTTTGGGGAAAAAAAATAACGAAAGAAAAAAAAATGATGGTGGGAGGGGGAGGGAGAAGGAAAAAAAAAATAATGAAAAGATTGCTGGTATTTCTTGGAACTGGTACTTGTGCAACCACATTGAAGTGCCTTTGTCCCGTGAATGACAAGATCACTTTGAAAAGATCTGTTATTCGATAAATGACAATACTCAGATGACTAACAGCAGTGCTATATTGTTTTATGTCAGAAGAGCTCTCTGCAATCTGAATTCTCTTTCTAGGATTGATTTTATCTTCTAACAATGTATTATCGTGTGAGATCATGAAGGAATATAGAATCATAGAACCATAGAATATCCCGAATTGGAAGGGACTCACAAGGACCGTGGAGTCCAACTCCTGGCTCCACACAGGACCACCCAAAAATCAGACCGTGCATCTGCAAGAGTTATCCAAATCCTTCTTGAGCTCCAGCAGCTTGGTGCCATGCCCACTTCCCAGGGGAGCCAGTCCCAGTGTCTGACCACCCTCTGGGTGCAGAACCTTTCCCTAACACCCAGCCTGACACTCCCCTGTCCCAGCTCCATGCCGTTCCCTCGGGTCCTGTCTATGTCCCCAGAGAGCAGTGCTCAGCGCCTGCCCCTCCCTAACTTTATCTATCATTTCTGTAGCTGATCACAAATTATCTGGAGTCTGGCTGCCTTAGAGGACTGGCTATAGATTTCTGTTGCTGCTGCCAGTGGCTCAAATTCAACCCACCAGGTAGGGACTGGTCCAAATGCCATTGAGGAGCAACCCTCTCCTAACCAGGAGAAGGCATCATGTTTTAGGTTCCAATCAAACACAGATGCAATCCAGCTTCCCCTTTATCCAGAGACCAGATGCATACTCAGTGAAGATGGTCACATAAAATATTTGCTTCAGACCATTTCTGCCAGTGATTGAAAGCAATGACTATCATCCAAGAGTAATCAGGTTTGTCTATGAAATGAACTTGTTTTGTTCAAGCCCACAATGTGAGATAGCAAGGTGATAAAAAAGGACACTGAAATATACTCTCAGCCCTGCAGGTAATCCTTATCAGATGAAACAAAGACTGAAAGAACACGGTGGTACAAAGTAGTTCGAAATGTTGTTACACCTCTTCAAACGCTAGGTTAAAAATCTTCCTTCCCAAGGCTTCAAGTGCATCTTCTTCTCATCACTTTAAATCTGTTTTGTAAGATAGTGACTGGGTGATAATGAATGCTATCCATTTACTGCCTTTGCTGAATACGTTGGTTAATTGTGCGCAACACTTTGAAGATAAAGCACCATGTTGTTAATAAACACAGTCTAATGACTCTCTCATGGTTCTTTAGCACTCCTCCTACTTTGTCCAAGGTGTAAATACCTCGCTAAAGCTAAGCTGGCCAGGCTGGCCGGCTGTGCAGGCCACATGCTGATTTCAGATGAAGGCTTTCACATCAGTTGTTCCGTGGCTGTTCCCCTCCATTGCCAACACATCACCCTGTCTCCTGCTGTTGTTTCCTTGCTTGCTTGTTCAGGGCCAGGATAAGGGAATTTCAATGATTTCTGGTGAAAAGGGCCCTTCCTTTACAGCAGGCTGTCATTTCCCTCTGCCTGATACACAAAGAAGCCAGCCAACAGGAGCACAACTGCTTTCATTGGCTGCTAACAGCCTTTGAGTGGAACAAAATGACGAAAAGAGAAGAAACACTAATTTCCTCTTCACTCTCCTCACCCTGCCTTAGAGTAACATTAGGGGGGCAATTTTCTCAGAGGAAAGAAAGAGCCTTCCTTTTCCTGGCCGCAGGACTGTGACAGAAGAGGCTGCTGAAATCTGCTTCTAGCACAGATTGATATGTTTTTCACACATAAAAAGGCCTCTCATTTGGTTTTCTGGTTTGGACTGCTACATTTTGGGAAGACAATGAATATTGCTCTCACATGCAATTGTCAACATGCACCATTATAAAGGTATTCATAACCCAGCAAAGCATAATGTGAAACCAAAGAAACAAGGTGAGAACTTGGCTGCTAACACGGACCGTCGGTGTGAATTAAGCAAACCTTCTGCACCCTACCCATGTCAACCTCACCTGAGCTAAGAGCTGCTCCATGAGTTGAGAGAAGCACTGAGCTCTTGGGAACTGACCCTGCCAACACTTACATGTGTGCTTTGTCTTAAACTGATGAAAATACTCCCATTTTGGGATATATGTACCAATATGCACAGAGTTACACCACGGTGTAAATGCTGGTGAGATCAAGACCCAAACCCACTCCTGTACCAGCCACCAAAGACAACAAAGCACACAGAACTTCTCAGTAGGTTACATATCCCAAACATGTCAGAGAATCAAAATTTTGGTTTCAAGCTGGTACTGTTATGAATAGTGCCCAACACAGCTAAAATATGAAAGACAATCTCTCTTTCATCGGTGCAATTTGCACAACAGTCACTTTCCTGCTTGTAGGGATAATTCACATGGAAAGAAGGATAATAAAATCATCAAAATTAGTCAGTTCTGTAGCTGATCCTATAGCTCTTTCTCAGTGTAATACCATGACAGCAACCATTTAAACCCTTTTTCTGTGCCTGAACATACCTAAATCTCTCTCCTGTTTCAGTCAGTTGATGCCATTAATAGCCTCACCAAGATTTTTTTTTTCCTTTATGAGGACATCGATTTGGGCTTCTTCTACCTGTTTTTACAAAATTTCCAGCACTTTAATATCTATGAAATCTGACTAGGTCATGGTTCCATATTTACTATGGGGGAACAGATAAAAGTCCATCATTGCAAAAGCCTTATTCCCTTAGAAAAAACAAGACAAATAAGAATATATGTTTGTCAAACCACAAAAGCTGCTAAAGGATTCAGGACCAGATGCAGCACATGATGTTTCTTTACCTTCTGTCCTTCCTTACTGAAGTAGACTTAAACATGCTCTACAGCAATACTTATCATAAATGCTTGTAATACACTGCTGTGATGCACAGTAGTAACCATTTTGAATTGATGCTATTAACACAGTCTTATATTCCGAAATTCCACCTAGCTATTCCATTCTGAGGTCAAAAATGCTTTTCCCCTCTCCATCTGCTACAGTTTTGGAGATTTATTGAATAAAAAAGACAAAAGTTCTAAACACTGAGCAAATCTGTTTTAAGAAGTATATATAACACAAATCTAATGTGTTGGGTGACTAACGACATACATGTGTGCACTGCGCTTGCCAGAAAATATCAACATTTCCAAATACATACCACATTTAAAATTAAAATAATGAATTTGCTAGATGTTTGGTTGTTTTCCTTTATTTTATTCAAATGGTGATTTCTGTTCTGGTAGAAGTGCAAAACAAAATTTCCTGAATTTCAGAAGTAAAACATTAAAGAGAGATTCTAATGTCTGATAGAGCTTCATTCAGCCCTGAGCCATACAATATTGCTTAGATAATATCAGGCTTGTCATTGTTGTAGGAAGCCTAACAGCATTCCAACAAGGAAAGCTGAAATAAGGTTTAACATTTTGCTTCTTACAAGTCCTCTGTTCATCAGCCGAAATTCTCTGTCCATTTCTCATGCCCGGTGGTTTCTGGTCTCCACTGCCCCTCCTGCTCCCTCCATCCTCCGTAAGCCCTGAAGGCAGGAGGGTGGCAGCAGGTACCTTTTTTACACTCTGAAAACACTGCATGCTGTAGCTGGCATGCAGAAAGCTTGATACGTGAATGCTGCTGCTGCCTTATTGACTCCTGCTCTGGGACTGGCTTTTCTTACAGAAAATAAATAAATAAATATATATATATATATAGAGAGAGAGAGGTGATCAAAGAAGGAAAAGAGCTTCCCTGTGTTTTCTTTGAGGAAAGTCAGAATTAAAACAGCATTGTCTTTTGTAGCATTCTCATTCCTAAGCTTCCCATCTGCTGCAACTTCAAAAGAATGTAGGAACTAAAGCTCAGGTACTGCTAATGAAATACAGCTTTCAGAAGAGTCGACACAAATGAAAGACCTGGCAAGCAGGAAGAGATGCTGAGTCTGATCTGGTGGTTGATCTAATGGTCTGCTGCCTCCATGTCCAGTTCCCTTGCCCCATTTTAACCCTTGGGAGGCTGCTGGCACCATCCTGACCTCATGGTGAACCAGCTCCGGGAGCAATAGTAGTAGACATTTGGGAAGGAGAAAAAAAAGGCATTACTTTTTTTTTTTTTTTTTTTTTCCATATTCTGATGGTTCATTCCCAGAACAGGCTTACCAGGGCATCAGATGTGTGCCAGAGCTGGACCAAAAAGTGATGGAGGATTACATAGCCAACAGCAGAGGTATGGATGTGTCAGCACCATCGATCATGGAAAAAGACACATACATCAGCTTGGCCATAATGTGAACCTCCACTTGAAGGTATTATCAAGGACATCCTGGAAGGGGAAGGAGAGTGTAACATAGGGGAAAGCTGTTCATGAATCATCCTTTGCTACTTTCAGCCTTCATGTCGTCACTTCCATATAGCACCATGCTGAATGTACTGCTTGGGGGAGGCACCAAAGGTAGTGCAGTGCAGATAGAAAGAAGATTTTGGAGGTGGGATTTGCTGGCTACAAACCACATTTGCTGCCTTAGCCCATGTCTGGATGAACACAACTTCAGGCTGAACCCTTCTGCCCAGGCTACAGGCTGTGGAACATGAGATGGCTGCTCCAGGACTCACATCACAAGGTTGGAGTTGCACTGGCAGGGTATTTTAGTTTGGGTACTGAGCATCTGAGCAGAGCTTGGCTTAATTCCATCATGTGAAAGGAGTGCATCTTTGTCTGGATCAACCCCTACACATGTGCTTGGTTATTTTCTCCAATGACAGTGAAGTTTATCCTCCTGGACACTTATTTCATTAGTTATTTTATGTTATTTTTTATTACTTAATTTTATTAGTTAATTTTACAGACTTTTCCTCCTCACTCAGAGAGAAAAAAAAGAAAAAAAAAAAAAAAAAAAGCCTGAATGCAAAACAAAACAATTCCAGCTAGACTAAACAACATCTTCAGGGTGCTATAACATTGACATTGGGCATTTAATCATACCACACTTTACCTTTGCTGGAAGCATTGCAATACTTAAAGAAGCAAAAACATCTACTGCAAGGCTCTGCCTTTCTCTTACCAGCATGGCTCAATTCTCCTCCGTTTCAGAACACAATTTCCCCATAGCCCTTTTAGCTCAGCCTTCCAAGTTTCATAAAACAGCAGTACAACTTGCAGAGCACCTGAGGTGATCTTTCCATGCTATTCACTGCCGGTAAGGGCTCAGCTGAAGGATCATGGCCTGTGTTAAAAACTGCATTTCAAGGATCAAGCCCACTTATACAAGCCCAGAAAACAATCAGAGACCTAGAAAACATGGCCTACATGAGATATTTGAATGAATGGGGAGGAGGAACATAAAGAAATGAAGACTGAAAGGACATATAATCACAGTTTTCAAATACGTAAAGGTTTTTTGCAAAGAACAACCTACACCAGCTTTCATCATCCTGGTTAGATAGCATAAGGGGCAGTGTTTCATCTGCAGCAAGGAAGATTCAGACAGGCTCTGCTTTCTTACCCCTGATTACAGCATCAGACCATCTTTTACGTAAAATTAACATCAGAGCAAATTTCAGGATGCCTTTAGCACATTCAGAACCCAGGTTCTAACTAAAGAAGGATTTTTGTTGTTGGGCATTTTTAAAAGAAGCTTGAACGGAAATATATTTATACCGTAGAAGTTTTCTTGAAAGGAAAGAACCCTCAGCACTATCCAAAAAGCAATAAAATTCCTGATTTCCTGAAGCCACTGTGCAAAACAGATCCATAGCTGATTTGGTCTGGCTGAATTTTGTTCACCTCTCACAAATTTTATACCAGGCTTTGTGTTCTGCCTTGTCCCAGAGGGGTGCAGTTCCTACAAGAATTATTAGAGCGAAATACAGACTCAGCCTGAACCATTAATCGTTTTGGGAGTGAAGACCAAGGCTTTCTTATGCTGCAGCCAGGGAAGGAATATGAGCACAGACTTCATGCACACGTATACACAAACCAGAACCATCAGAAAAACAAGCATCTGTTTCGTACTCGCTGAAACCTACACAAATCCCCACAGTTCACTTCAGATAGCATGAATTCCAGTTATCTGACATGGCTGCAATAAACATGTGGGTTATTACGACCTGAGTCATTGTCCAGAAGAGAATAGCTTAATCTCTTAATAAACCAAAACATAAAGAAGGCATTTTTGAGACTGATGCGAAGAAGGCATTGAGATTTTGCAATATCCTGATGAGCGAGGGCTGTTTTCTGTAGACAAGAGACAGAGACTGCATTTTGGCCAGTTCTTTGTAGCATTTCCCTCTGAGGACAAACGCTGTTTTCTTCTGGACTGCATCCAAGTCGAACCAAGTGCATCTTTAGGTATTCGAACACAATGACAAAGGCAGTTAAAATGCAGTTATTGTCAATGGGAGACCGTAACAGTGATTAATGCTTTTTCAGCTGTTTGCCACTGTCCTTAAATCACAGACTTGGATGTGTGATGACCAGCAAGCTCACCTGCACAAGCAGGCCAATATTCATTCATGGCAGAGCGGGATGGCTCTGGTAGGCAAAATAATGGAGACGGGCAGAGCAATCGAAACACTATTAGTTCATCTTCGTGCCAATACCTAACCCAAATCATTTGAGTTGGATGTCCCAGGCCTCGGTACAAACCTCATGACTTATGCATGCCAAAAGCTGCTTTCGAAAGCACTCATCTTTTTCACATTCCCCAAGAGCATCAAAATGTCCAATGTGTCTCACGGAAAGCAGCATATTTATTTTTCACATTGCTCATGAGGAAAAGCTACTTTAGCAAACCCACATGGGGTAGCGAGCAATGTTAAGTAACTGAAGTTTCTCGTTGATTACCCCATTCCATCTCCTCCATTTGGCAGCCACAGATAAGATGTGATTTTTCTACCGATTTCATTGACGTGAAAATAACCACTTTTAAAATCAGGCCTAATGAGCTAGAAATGTACAACAACAAAAAAAATCACTCACAAATTGTAAATACGGACATTGAAATGCAGCTCTTTGACATGCCGAGCCACAACAATGACACATGATTTATTGATTAGTTGCCATCACATGATGGAAGCTCAGCTAGTCATTTAAAATACCCATATTATCTTGGAAATCTTCCTATGAATAAAAAGGTAAAATATAGCCTCTGTGTTAGTAGTCAATACTTTATTTTTCTATCATCTTAACTGAGGTGGCATTGATGAAATCTGATTGATCTCATCCTTTTAAAATGATAAATGCTTCTCCAACTCTGTTGTACCACATTAAATTCCTACTGTTTTAGCTGTATGTTTAACTACAACAGCCCAGACACACTCAAACATTATAAACATAAAAAATCTGCAACATACATTCTGAAAATATTAATTATCCACTATCTGAGGTTACTGATGTAAAAAGATGCATTATTTCCAGAATGAAGTAACTAAACTCTGATTTTCCACTTCTGAACAGAGCACTGTAATCATATGCTCTTACCAGCAATTGTCTTCCCACAGCCTATCCCTTGGTAACAAAACTAGTTCAAATATTAGTAGATAATGAGATTCCACTATTTTTTCTACAGTATGGATGCATTTATAGCAGTATGCATGACAGGTAACTAATTCCAGTAGTCAGTCAGCCAACCAGCTGCACAAGTAACAATAGCATTGCATGTAGGAATGTTGGCTGTGGTTGCAATGAATGGTAGCTCCACGGCAGCAGAGCAGGAGCTTTGGACTTACCTAGGCAGCTGCCTTCATTACAAATGGAAATGCTGGCTTGACTGATTTATATATAAATACACGTGTGTGTGAGTGCATGTGCGTGGGGTCTGCTTAATGAAAAAAAGGAGGGAAAAAAAAGGCAGGGTTAAAAATCACTTTTTGGCATTTTACATTCATTTTCATTTTAGCTACATGTAGATGCTAAACTTTCTATTGAAAATTCTTGCCATCTTTTCCTTTTCTTTTTTTTTTTTTTCAGTTAAATTCCTTAGAAAATTCAAAGTAGCATTAAAAAAAATAAAAAAAAAAATCCAGGTGTTGCCTGTATGAATCTCTTCATCATCCAAGGATCTCTTAGCTGGGCTCTCAGGTGATCTGGTATAACAAGGGGTGTGTCAGAATGCCAAGTCCTCACGGGGAAGGCTGATACTTTTAGTAGTTATGCACATGCACTTACACATTGCATGCAGCCATATAAGGCTTTCTGTGGATTCCACATGGAAATTGTATCCAGGGCCTGCTGTTTTTCCATCTCATACCTTTGCACAGCAATTTGTATCCATCACAAAGTTTATGCAAAATGTCTGCTCAGCTAAACAAAAGCAAAATTTTGAGTGGGTAGCATTTTGCACAGGGGCAAACAAATGTACCAAGTGAGGGGTGGTTAGGAAATACCCCAAAACACCTGCTCCACGTGGCTCAAATATTGCATACCCGCAAAGGGAAGAATGAAGGAAATTTTACAACACACTTGATGTTATTTTACCCATAAAGATTTTCTCTGAATTGATGGAAAATGGTTTATGAGAGAGCCATCAACCACAGGAAATAAACAGATATAGACAAATTGATCTGCCATAGGAGTTTGGTGCAAAGGGCATGAAACTCGGGATGTTTGCAGTGACATTTCACAAATCTGATAATAACAACTTAGATGTATCTGGCACTTCTCAGACAGAAAAAGTAGATTTCAGGGTGATTTATGGACTGTGAAAATATGAATATGGATGTCTGGGTCATTCAGTCTCTGGTGCAAGGCAGTGTGATGCCTTGTCGGAACAGAAGACATTAGGATGCCCTGCACTAGGGCAGAGGGTGAACATGTCCAGTAGATCCCTGCCTTATACCATAACAAAAAAGACTAAAACCATTCAGACAGGGTCCTACCCCTCATAGCAATGCTCCTGGCATCCCCATCATCAATACGAGTGTATTACCAAGGATGGAAGTGGTGCTAAGCCAGCCTGAATCTGGCCAGCACAGCAGGCACACTGCTGCTCCCACCAGGAGGGATCCTTTCCCCTTTTTGCCCCTTCAGATGAGAGCTGGGATGAGCGAGACCCCGAGGCCAGCTGTCACGATGTTGCTCTGACATGTGGGAACACAGGGACAAATCAACATTTTCTGTGCAAAGCACAATTTAAATCATTTTGATGGCTCTGAGGCTCCTTTTCAGCCGTTTGGGTGGTTCTTAGGTTATCTCCATGACCACACGGCAACAACCGTCCTTCCTGAAGGCTGACTGCTCACCTGGCTGCTCAGCTGCCCACTGGCCCCTCACAAAAATGTCACAACACCTTGGCCACTTGCAAGCACACGCATGAAGGAGGCGCAGGTCTCAAAGATAATGAAGTTCCAGGGGCCCACGCATATCAGCAACTCAAATTTATCTTCCAGAAGAGAGAAATGCAGGAGGGACACAGCCACAGGCCACTGGGCTGGGCAGCATGGGCGCTGCTCCCAACCCTCCTGCCACCCTGTAGAGGTGGCACGAGGAGCACGGAGGAGAAATGGGAGGCAAGGGGATGGCAACCAGTGAGTAAGGCATGAAGATTCACGAAACCGGGCTTCGTTAGTCCTGGTGTTTGCACAGTGAGGTGTTTCTAATGACAACAGCTGGAAATTCTGTTCCTTTTATTACAGGCCTCTAAGGTGGCGGCAGTAGGAGCAGAGCTGTGTATGGATAAAATTGAGGATTGACACGGCCAGGGAAGGAAGCAGGGGGCAGGCACAGAGAGTGCATCCAGCATAAAGGCTAACACCAGGCAGAGACAAAAACAGAACAACAGGCAGAGACAAAAACAGAAGGAAGTGCGTAACAGGGACTGGGCGATAACAAGGTGAGGAGAGACAGGGGGAGTGCAGAGGGAGGAAATACATAGGAAATTGAAATCTGGACTGGCATCCTATCCACATGCAGCCCCGTTATCTCTGTCCTTACAATGGAGAGTGACAAGGCAGGGCTTTCCCCCTCGGTCTGCATGCTGCCCATGCACGTGCGAGTGCAGTTAAGATTGCCAAGACGCCGGGAAGCTGTTAATCATTCAGTCATTTACTTGTTGCTCTTTTCTATGCATTTCTGTGTTTAGGATTTGATTATTATTACTATTATTATTTTTGGTGAGTGGCAATAAGAGGGAGGGAGGATTATCCGTCAGCAGCAAATAGCAGTTTTTCATGAGCAGCTGTTATCTGGGTTCACTGGGGAGTTATCTAGCCATATCACATACTTAGGGAACAGAACGGGCTGAAAGCCCTGCTGCAGGGAGGACAACGTGCTGCCTCCAAGACAAAGAAGAGGCAGAAGACCTTCCTGTGAACACTTGGCTCCTCCTCGAGCAGGCCTAGCTCCGAACAGTGCCGCACTGCTTCGTTTCAGCCCGGGCTAACACCGGTCCTGCTGCACGCAGCTGTGCCCCAGCGGGCAGGAGCGTGGGCTGAGGCACCACGCTGCTGCTTTAGCACAGCCACGGGCACCTGGCAGAAAAGCAAGGTATGGAGGCTTAGCAGAGGAGACAGCTGGCCTGGGATGGGATGCTGCACGGCCACCTTGAGCTCCAGTTCAACTTCATAATCCCTGTCACACTAGGCAAGGTCAAACACACAGCAGGTAATTATCACGGACCGGCTGAGGATTCAGCACAGCTTCCCTCCACCAGCTCCTCTTTGGAGTTGAATCAACTGTCACCACTGCTCTGCCTGTTTGTGTCCACAGGCAGGCTTCTAAAAAACACAGCCTCAGCAACAGGAGCCAGAGGGAACTGTTCCAGCCAGAGGGAACCATGCAGAGTGCCAGGAGGGGGCTAAGGCTTAGATCTAGCCTGGGGACACCCAGCATGAGGCAGCAGCAGTATGGCAAGCGCCACAGCCCTGGCCACTGGCCACGGGATGGAGCAGGTGTGGGACCACTGCTGGGGTTGCTGCCCCAGGCAGTGAGCAGATCACGGGCTTTGGAGCAGGCAGGGGTGGGGGAACAAGTGACAGAGCCCCCAGCAAAAGCCCTGGGGGCAGAGCATGCCAGGAGACAGGGATTCACAGGCCAGGGCACAAGGAGAGCTGCCTGGCCGGTAATTCCAGGGCATTCTGCAAAAAGTTTGGGCACAACCTGGCCATAAGCCCAGACGTTGAAAAAACAGCCTGGAAAGTGAGGTCTCACCAAGCCCATTAGCAGCCTGTGAGTTCCTCTGTCCTGGATCTCTCCCAGGGCTTGCAGGATGCGACTAACCCAATTTTCCTTCCCATCTCCCTCCTCTTCAGATCCCCTTTCCTTCTTCCAGCAAATGAAGAGGTACGGGGGGGGGGGGAGGGGGAGGGCATGCAGATCTGAGACACTCCACAACGATGCTAGAGTTGGTCTTCCTCATCTTGTGGCGACTCAGCCCGCTCACGTATGGAGCAGGCAAGAGGCAAACAGGCAGGGACGAGACCTGCTGGAGCTTTTCAGGAAGAGGGGATGGGACCCAGCCAGCCCACACAACACCACAATGGTCCCACCCCGCTGCAAACACCGTGGCTGCACTTTGCACAGTTGTGGCCGAGCGCCAGTTTAATATCTCCTCCAACAGCCTGCCACTTCCTACTCCTGCACAGGTTTTGGAGCTGGTTTTTATTTATTTCCTATTTGTTACTGCTCCGAGATCCAGTGACAGTTTCTCAGCAGCTTCCCAGGTGCCATTTGAGAAGCACGGCTCTGACCAGCCCTCTCCTGTTATTTCAGCAAGAAGCCCAATGCACGCAGCATTTAATGAAGCTGCACTCAAAGTGCCAACAGCAGCTAATTAACTGCTCCTTGCAACGTTGCCTGTCCACGTTTGACTGATGGAAAGTCACCTACCAAGCCTAAACAACTTGCCTAAAGCTTACGTGAGCCATTCTGCTAATCCATCCCTCTTTTTAATAGATCATCTCTATGTTATAGGGATATATAGTCAAGGCAAATTTGGTGTCTGGGCGCAGGGAAGCCCCTGATGCTGCAGGAATGCGACTCCCTGTTTGTGCACAAGGAGCGGGCTCCCGTTTGGGTGTTTCTGGGGGAGGAAGGGAGAAATTTGGGGTTTTGGTGGAGAGCCCCAGAGGGGGAAGAGACAGACCTTCAGAAAGCGCGACCGCGCACAGATTGACCAGAGAGGGGTAAACCCCGAAGTACTCTAAGTTCACTCCAGATGTTGCCGGGGGTGGTGGGGACATATTTTGGGCCCCACAACGACAGGAGCGCTCGGGAGAGGGGAACCCCGAGCCCCACAGCAGCTGCATCCCCGCTGAGGGGACGAGGGGTGGCGATCTTCCCCTTCCCGACCCCTTCGGGGGGTGCTTCCTCGACCCCCCCCGGGGCCGTGCCGGGCATCCCCGGGCCTCCAGGCTGGGCACAGCCGGGGTCTCCCCCGCTCTCCGATCCCGGCCAGCGATTCCCAAGGGCAGCCCGCGGCTCGCATCCCGGGGGCTGGAGCGGAGCCCCCGGCCCGACCCCGGTTCCCCCGTGAGGGGAGCCCCCTGGGCTCTGC
The DNA here is from genome assembly GCF_047663525.1 of Anas platyrhynchos. Taxonomy (NCBI): domain Eukaryota; kingdom Metazoa; phylum Chordata; class Aves; order Anseriformes; family Anatidae; genus Anas; species Anas platyrhynchos. The sequence continues at coordinate 21,705,276 of NC_092587.1, read as the reverse complement.
CTGGCTGGCGGGCAACACAATACAGAGCCGGGGAAGAGAAAGGGAGAGAGAAAGTGCGGCTGGTTCCTCCGCCCGGCCCTCTGCCTGCTGCTCCCGGCAGGAGACAGCGCTGCAAGCGGATCCTGACCGGGGGCAGGGGGTGGAGAGAGCAGGAGGAGGAGGAGGAGGAGGAGGAGGACGGAGGGAGGGAGGGAGGGAAAGAGGGAGGGACGGGAGCCTCTCTCCTTTCCTGGGCTGTTCCTTTTCAGTTTCCTGTCTCGCATTGTGCTCACAGCGGATATGTGCTGCGCCTACAGGTGTGTCCCCTCCTCGCAGCTTTTCTCCGGCTCCCCGGCGTAGGCTCCGGCTGGCGGATCGGCAGCGCCATGTGACGGCCGCTCGATCCCTCTCGGGGCTCTTTCTCTCCTCTTTCCCTGCCTCCCCTCCTTCCTCTCCCCGAGGTGGGGCCCGCGGGGAGCAGCGGGCGGCCGCCGGGGGCTGCCGTAGCGCCTCCGCCCAGCCCCGGGCTGCGGGCAGCCGGCCGCTCGGGCAGCTCCGGGGCTCCGCGGGGCTCCCCCCTGCCTGCACCTGTTGAAGGTAACGCAGCCCCTTCCCCTGCCCTGGGGGTAGCGGGGGGCGAGCTCCTCCTCCTTCTCCCCTTCTCCCCGGGATCGCGGGGTATCGGGCAGGGCGGAGGGACCGGCACGGTACGGCACGGCTCGGCACGGCACGGGGGGGTTGCGCTGCTCCTCGCCCCCCGGCTGGCTTCGCTTTCGGGGCTCCGCACTTTGAGCGCGGTCCTTGCAGGGGCCGCGGCGCCCCCCGAGCCCCCGCAGCTCGGCCCCGGTTCCCCCGCTCCGGGCGCGGCCAGCGCTGGCCCCGCTCCCCGCCGGCTCCGAGCTGTTTGGGGTTTTTCCTCCCGTCTCTTCGCTCAGGCAGCTTTAAACTTTTCTTTCCGAGCTGTTAATTACATACGGGGTGCTTCGCTCGCGTTCCGTGCGGGAGAATGGAAATGCGAGCTTGGAACATGGGTGACTCAAAGCTTAGTTATTCGGCACCGCTGAACACCTCTGCCTTCCTTTTTTTTTTTTTTTTATTTTTTTTCCGTGTCGCGATGGGCTGTACCTGTGACTTGCGGCTGTCTCCCCACGGGAGGCTGGCGCAGCCTCGGCGCCACCCGGGGAGGGGAGGGAGCGGCCCCGGTTCGGGTCCTTTTGGGGTTAGCCGGCTGCTGGGGTGAACGCAGAGCGAGCTGCAAGTTTCTTGAGGCTCTGAAATCTCGTGGAAATCTCTTTGTTGTCGGTGAGTTGCGAGGCTGCGGTCCTGTCCCTACCGCCATCCAAAGAAAAACTTGCTCGTGGGGGAACTTGGTGCTTTTGTAGCTAACGCTGTTACCTTGAATGTGATGATTAACTTAGTGAACACCAGAGGGAACTCTCAATAGGTAATTCATTCAAGAGTGATATGTGCTTGTCCTACTATTTATGTTCTCATTACAATGGAATCTAGAAGGAAGCTAGGGTCGGTAGGCAGTGGGCTGCCGGGACGTACCTGGGATCGCCTCGAGTTTTTTGAAGGGTGTCAGCTCCAAAGCTGAGCTGGAAGTTTTCTCTCTCGCCTTTCCAAAGCTCGAAATACATAACCGGCCTTGCAGGAGCGGGGTTGTGAGCCGGGTGGGTGATCCATTAGCTGTGAAGCTGGGAGCGAGCTCACGAAGGCACTTGGGGCCAGCGCTCCGTACCCAGCCCACCTCTTGGGTCGTGAGACTGATCCTGCGTGCTCCGGTGCGGGGGCTGCTGCCTGTGTTGGAAAAGCCAGAACAGAGCACGCTTCCAGACAAAACAAAAGGGAGGAAGTCTGCTCCCGAGCCTGGCTTGGCTTGTCCTCCTTGCCTTGAATGTTTGTGGTTCCCAAGAGCTGGTGAGAACCTAACCTAAAAGAAAGCGAAGTAGAAAACTATCTTCCTTAGAGGCTGTTAGTTAAACCAGCAGAGAATGTAAACGAAATGATGGCTGTGTTTGGGAGAGGAGTTTGCAAGGTGAGTTCTGGTAACAAAAGCTTTTTCTATGTTCTGATGCAACAGTACAAACCTGCTATTGACCCAGCAAAATGCGATGCTTTTAGTAATAAAGTGAACCCCCAAACATGCACCAGAACCTTTGGTTGCTCTTGGTAATCTGCTGCAACAGTTTTGTTACCAGACTTCCTTGATACTCCCAGATTGCTGACGACATGGGAAGGACAGCATAATAAATACACTTGTGACACTGACTTATGCTCCGGGAGCTGAAGCATCCAGCTGTTCATCCTGTCCCTTTGCCAGAGGTTACTTTGCCATTCAGCCTTGTTTCCTATTGGAGCTTGAATCTGCCAGAGTTTACAGCTTGGCATATGAATGTAAACTGCATTTTATGGCTGTTCGTGTTAGCACGTAATGTTGTCAAGTCCGGTAGCGTGAGCCTCTTGCTCCTCTCTCTGCTGGCAGAGGGACAGGGCAAACAGCTGGGGTCAGCTAGCTCAGGCTTCAGTTGTGTGTTCTTCATGTATGTTTGTCTGAAATGGTGTTTCCCCTAGAAAATGCAACTCAAATGAGCTACCTCCGTGTAGAGTCTCAGTGAGTACTGGTAGTGGGGAGGCAGCTCTGTGCAGGCAGAGGTTGTGCAATGGTCTCAGTCGTTTCTGGGTTTTAGAGGAACACGGCATGCTGTGCTGGAACAGCCTTCCTCTTCCCATCCTTCTTCCCACCTGGATTCTGGCAATTAGCAAGTGAGCAACATGTTTCTTCTAGACAAATCTCGCTTTGTACATCTAACATAAGAACCCATATATATATATATATATATATATATATGTAAAATGTCTTCACAGAGGGCACAGCCCTTGTCTGCCCAAACCTTCCTACAGATATTATTGGAAGTGGCATAAAGGCTTTCCAAAATCAGGGGCTGTTTGCCATGCATGCAATAAGCTCCCCAAAAATGAATCTGCGTTTTGAAGGTAGCTCTCTTCCTGAATGCTTGCTAACAACAAAAACTTCCAGTGACTTGTTGCTAACATGTTTGGATTCTAGTTTGTTTATGGAAAAAAAAAAAAAAAAAAAAAAAAAAAAAAAACAAAAAACAAACTTGTACATCTGTATATATTTAATGAAGATATAATACTAATCATAAATAATTCTGTGATGCCTCGACTGTGGAAATTTTCATGCACTTTTAATATATTTATTATATGAAGTGCTGAATGAAGATATGTATTACACTAGTGCCACATTCTGACTATTGAGTTACAATTGTAAAATTAAGGTAACAAGCTTAAATTAGGGTTTGCAACTTTAAACTCTTGCCAGCAAGCAGTTAATGGCAAACGTTAACTGCTAGTAAAGTAATTGCTACAGTTCTTTTACTGTCATTTTGTTCTCACTTTCCTCCAGTCAGACTGTTCTTTAGACATATAATGAATATTCCCCAAAATAGCTTGGCATTGTCGCTTATGCAATTCCTCATCAGAACCAATATGCTGATGAGCTAATGCGCACTTGATTAAACGTGCTTGATTTATGCAAACAAAAGCTGTAGGTCCTTCTTTAAGTAAAGTTAGCACCTGTTAGCGAGATGAGAGTCTAAATAATGAAAATGGAATTAAGTAAACAAACAACACAAATGTGGTGTTCCTCCTTTACCTTTGCCTTTTCAACTCAGTGGTAGATATTTACTTTGCCTTTTCTTGTAGGTTTGCTCAATCACTGCAGGAACCTCAGTTTATAGTGAAGGGAGGATCCACTTGTATGTAAATTGTTTCCATTAGAATTAAAAATAATAATAATAATAATAATAATAATAATAATAATAATAAGGCCATTATTAGCTATAATAAAGCCAAGAACAAGTAGAATTAGTGGAATATTACTTTAAGAGTTTTGTTTAAACACAAAGCCAGCTTGGACTTGATATTGCTCTCTTAATTCCTGTTTAAAAAACAAACAAACATAGCCTGAGTAAGGCATTTAGGGGGTGTCTGTTTTAAAAATGCAGTATTTGAACAGTAAGTGCTTTAACCTCCTGCTCCTTGCTTGGTCAAAACCTACATAGACAAACTGGAAATAAGGAACTGAAGAAATTGGTTAAGGTAGTCATTTTATCTAACCATCAGTGGCTTAGTGTTAAAAGGCTCCCTAACTCTCTAGAAAACTGCTCGGATTTGACTTTAGAAAGAGGTTGTGGAGTCCATGCCCCTGGAGACTCTAGAGAAGGCAATGGATGGAGGAGGGAGAGGGCATGTGCTTGCCCCAAGCCCTGGGGCAGCAGGATGGACTGGAGAGCTGCAGAGTTCTTGCAGGGCTGAGACTTGTTTTCTTTAGGCAGATAGTAGATGGCTTATCTGTTAATAACAAGTTCTCAGTTTCTGTCCCTGTAGAATAGAATAGATACTCTGTCTCTGGGAATAGATAACTTCTGGATCTAAGTTTCTTTCTGTCTCAGATGGTTAAGGGAAGACTTGTTGACATAATACCCAAAAGAGTTCGTGCTTAACGAATGTCAGTAATGACGATTAAAAAAAAATACCGGAGACAACCAGTCCCTGCTCGATTACTCAGGCGGAGGCTGCCGGAGAATTTGTCCCCAGGAATGTGTCAGCAGAGCTGTGGACACCACCACGTGCTCATTGGGCTGTTCGGTTTCTCTTTGGAATTTGGATTCCGTGAGCTGGCAGTGGCGCCAATACAGTTTGATAATTAGCTCCGTGCAGAGCTCCCTGGGTTCAGGAGCTGTGGTGCTTGTCAAAGGACAGAGTCCACCCAGCACCTTCCGAGGTACTTTCGACCTTACTCCACCTTTCTGTTTAGCTTCCAAGCTTCTGTCACTTTCTGAGGAAGTGTCTTCTTCAAACAGTTAGTTATCTAATCATAACCTTATTTCTAGTGTTTTGCTAGCCTTTCTTAGTAACTGACATTTTTAACATCAGGCCACAAGTAAAGAGTAGGGACATTTTGGTAGTTTGAATTTTAGATTTTGTATTATTTGACTGTCATGGTTTTCTTTATGTTGCAGATACATCATCTCTTTCTTTCTTTCTATTAAAGTTGATTAAAATCCTCAATCCTACAGCAAACCAGAAAGCTGCAGATAAATTTTGCCCTGAAGCCATCCTTCCTGTGCTGTGTTGCTGGCTCTGCACAGGTAGACCCATCAAGAGTGTTCTGGTGGATGAAATACATAGGAACTGTCAGAGATCAACATGACTTTAATTTTTTATTTCATTTTTTAATAAAATCCACATGACTGTTAGCACTTAAACTGCATTGCTACAGAACTTGCATTTTTTAGAAAGATTTTTAGCATCTTGCTAGTCAAGCTGGATTAGTTCTACGTGTCAACTTGGTTTGAAGGAAGCTCTCATAAACCCGACACTAATCTTCCTATGTCTAGAGATCGTTAGGGTGATAGCTGAGTCTCCTGGAGAACATAGGAATCAAGCTGTCTCACACTTCAAGCTTAACCTCTTGTCTATACTAATGGGATGTGTTTTAAATATATAGAAATTTCAGGAGTAAACTCTTCACATCTTTTTCCCTAGGGCTCCTATTTATCTTCTGTATAGTTTAAGAAGAGATAGTGCCTCTTTCTGACAGATGTGTATACCTATATATACCTGTATATAAAGAAGATGTAGCTCTTACATTACTAATTGCATCACTACTCAGAATTTATGAAGGACCAGTTCTTTAATCCATGTTTGCCCAGGGGGAAGATAGTTATTATTCAAATGTCTTCAGACAGATGAAGAAAGTAAAGGATGGAAAAAATAAAATACATTGATTAGGTAAGAAGGGTACAATGGAAATACAAGGTGAGGTCTGCCATCACGAATCAGAAAGGTCAATTTAGTTATCTTTTGCTTGGACATAGCCTAGGCATACACAGCAAATAAACGTTGCTTTCCTGAATCACTCAAATTAGTAGGTTACGGTTTCCTTCAGCTTGTCATAGTTATTTAGTCATTACTTTGTCTTTAATGATTCTGGTTGTGTTCATTGCAACTGGAAGTCCAAGATGTTCAGCTGCTCTCTTGAATACATAAGGAAACTTAATTTGACATACCTTAATATATTGTTGCAATGTGTGTTAAACTTGTGTGTTATCTTCATTTAATCAGTATGAGACAAATCGGTAGAAACTTTATAGAATCACAGAATGGTTTGGGTTGGAAGAGACCGTAAAAGTCATCTAGCTTGAACCCCCCATGCTATGGGCAGGGACATCTTCCACTAGACCAGGTTGCTCAAAGCCCCATCCAACCTGGCATTCAGGCTCATCCAACGCTTCCAGGGATGGGGCATCCACAACTTCTCTGGGCAACCTGTTTCGGTGTCTCACTATACTCTGAGTGAAGAAATTCCTTCTAACATCTAATCTAAACCTTCCCTCATTTAGTTTAAAGCCATTACGCCTTGTCCTATCACTATATGCTCTTGTAAAAAGTCCAGCTTTCCTGTAGGCCCGCTTTAGGTACTGTAAGACCACTCCTTGGAGTTTTGGAGTCTCCTTGGAGCCTTTTCTTCTCTAGACCCCAAGTTTCTCAACTTGTGCTGCTCCAGCCCTCTGATCATCCTCCTGGTCCTCCTCTGGACTCATCTTCATACTTCCATGTTCTTCTTGTGCTGGGGGCCCCAGAGCTGAACACAGTACTTGAGGTGGTGTCTCACAAGAAGAATCACCTCCTTTGACCTGTCAGTCACACTTCTTTTGATGCATCCCAGTATGCAGTTTTCTTTCTGGGCTGCAAGCACACATTGGCAGGTTATGTTGAGCTTCTCATCCAAGTCCATCCCCATGTTTTTCTCCCCAGGGATGCTCTGAATCTATTCTCTGCCCAGCCTGTATTCATAGAATCACAGAATATCCTGAGTTGGAAGAACCATGGAGTCCAATTCCTGGCTCAACACAGGACCACCCGAAAATCAGATCACGTGTCTGAGAGCATTGTCCAAACGCTTCTTGAACTCAGGCTCAGTGCCATGACCACTGCCCTGGTTGTTCTGGTGCCTGACCACACTCTCAGTGAAGAACATTTTCCTAACATCCAGCCTGACCCTCCCCTGTCCCAGCTCCATGCTGTTCCCTTGGGTCCTGTCACTGTCCCCAGAGAGCAGAGCTCAGCACCTGCCCTTCCGCTCCCCTCGTGAGGGAGCTGCAGGCCACCATGAGGCCTCCCCTCAGGCTGCTCTGCTCTGGGCTGAACAAACCAAGGGACCTCAGCTGTTCCTCATATGTCTTCCCCTCTAGGCCCTTCAACATCTTTGTAGTTCTCTGTGGGACATTCTTTTTTCTGTCCTTCTTATACAGTGGTGCCCAAAACTGCATATGGGACTTGAGGTGAGGCCACATGAGCTCAGAGCAGAGCAGGACAATCTCTTCCTCGACCACCTGGCAGTGCTGTGCTTGATGCACCCCAAGGTACAGCCCTTTTGGCTGACAGGATGCACTGCTGATTCCTGTTCAGCTTGCTGTTGACCAGAACCCCCAGATACCTTTCTGTGGGGCTGCTCTCCAGCCTCTTGTCTCCCAGTCTGTATGTATAGCCACAGTTGCCCCTTCCCAGTTGCAGAATCCAGCACTTGGTCTTGTTAAATTTCATATTGTTGGTGATTGCTCAGCTCTCTAATTTGCCAGGATCTCTCTGTAAGGCCTCTCTACCCTCAAGGATGTCAACAAGTCTTCCTTATTTAGTGTAATCCACAAACTTACCTAGTATACCTCCAAGTTCTGCATTCAAGTCATCTATGAAAATATTAAAGAGAACTGGCCCTAAAATGGGAATCTCACTAGTGACTAGCTGCGAGTCTGATGCAACCCCATTTACTATAACCCTTTGGGCCTCACCTGTCAGGCAATTGATCACCCATCTTATTATGTATTTATCATATTCAGCTGTATGCTGAACGTTTTGTCCAGAAGGATACTGTGAGGTACATCAGTCCATCTTATTGAGTATGCATGCTTGGGATTGTTCCGACCCTGCCCTTAGTGAAGCCAAGTTGGCTGTCACCAATCACCTTCTTATTTTCCATGTACCTTAGCATAGTTTCCAGGAGGGTCTGCTCCATGATCTTGCTGGGCACAGAGGTGGAACTAACTGGCCTGTAGTTCCCTGGGTCTTCCTTTTTTCCTTTTTCAAAAATGGGGGTTGTGTTTTCTCTTTTTTTTTTTTTTTTTTTTCAGTCAGTGAGAACTTAATTAAACTACCACAACTTCTCAAATAAGATGGACAGTGGCTTCAGTGGCTTATCAACTTCACCCACCCGTTCACTCAGGACCCACAGATGCATCTCATCTAATCCCATGGACTTGTGTATCTTCAGGTTCTGTAGCTAGTCTTGAACCTGATCTTCTCCTACAGTGGGTGGTTCTTCATTCTCCCAGTTCATATCTCTGCTTTCTGTGACTTGGGCAGTATGGCTCCCGCTGGACCTGTAGAATTTTAAGGCAACAGAAGCAATAGTTTAACCTCTTCTATCTCCAGCCTTGTGAGAGTGGAAACAAAAGGAAAGGGAAAGGTTAAAAAAGTTTTTGTGTGCAATTTTGATTCACGTCATCAATAAAAGAAACTTTTTTCCTTCCTCAATTAGCTAACAGCCCATGTACGTTTTAGCTATGATCACAAGACATGCACAGCACTCTTTAGGGCATAAGTTGCAAAGCTAGGAATCTAACTGAAATGGGTAACTTCTTGGTTATTTTTTCTTCTTCCCAAACATGCTAAATTAAGATGTAGCTGCTAGACCAAAGGCTTTTACTCAGGCAGAAAGTGTCCTTGAGAGCAGAGTACTTTAAAGAAGTTTTTCAGTAATCTGTAACTCTACAACTGCAAAGGTGACTTTGTGACTGAGGAATATGTATCTTCTGTGTACTTCAGGTGTTGCCTCCTTCTGTCTTTCCAAACTGTTGAGATGAAAAACCAAAAGACTTCACTTACATTGGTTACCCCCCAGCACTAAGTGATGGTATGAGTTTACTTACTAGTGCATCAGATAAAACTGCGGAGAGGTGCCTTTTATGTTCATTAACAGATGGTCGCTTTGTTTGGCATTTAGCTGTGGAAAGATCTGCAGGCATTTCACAGCCCATTGTGCATTTGATACAGTGTTCAATAACATTAGTGAAAATGCAGAGCAATATCCTTTTTTTTTTTTTTTTTTTAAAGACTGTCACTCACATTTGAGGGTCTTTGGCTTAAGGTATATCTTATCCCCAAAATATTGAGAAAAAGAATCAATTTTTAAGAAGTTTGTTCCTGTTCATTCCTTTCTGCTCAGATCTGTATCACGTTTCTAACAGGAGTGTTCTGTGCTTTTGACTTACATCTCTTGGTCTCTGTTAAGTCATCTTCTGGATGTTTTCAAATGTTTTTTATTGCCTATTAATTTTTACCTTAAAGATGATCAAGTAGGCAGTCAGATGTCTGTATGCCTTATCTAGACCAAATCTTTACATCTGATTTTGTATAATGCTTCTTTTTTCCCTCCTCAAGATGCTAACTGTATTTGTGATACTGCTCTGCAGGTTCTCTGATTTTCAACATTTTTTTTGAGCATCAGCCATGGGACTGGGTGCAGTGTTTCAGTTTTAGTTGCTTGCTACTTTTACATACCCCATCCTTCCCCATTCAGTATTTCCATTCACTCTAGTATCTTTGTATCCATGAACCACATTAGCCCTTTAAGTAACAACAGGATCTCCAAGTGATGTGTGCCTATGGTGACCTCCCCATCTTTTTTGGCTTCTTTGCTTCTTAAGGTTAAGCTTCTCTGACTTGCAACCTTACCTGCATTCCTTGTTACTAGATACATACATCTGCATTCTGTTGTCTTAAGACTGTTTTGGCTGGAATGAGCTCAGCTTGACAAATAATTGAGATAACTCTGTGTGATATCCTTTCTGTTGTTATTTACCATGCTACTAAACCATGTAATCCATTAATTTTATTGCTGAGGACATACTTATTTCCAGGCAGCTAATAAAACCGATAAGTGATGTAGAGCATAATTCCAGTCACTGTGAACTGCAAAAGGAGCATTACAATTGCATTGTGATGTTATTCAGCAATGACAACTTTTCTGAGATCTTTCAGTTAACTGCTTTTTAATCTATTTGGCATATATTTCTGCTATCCTGTTCGTAAGATCTGATTGATTTGATGTTTGTTGACTGTTGTGATACATTTTTTTTTCTTTGGTTGCTGAATTCAGTGTGAAATCAATAGATTTCACCTTCCTTACTTTTCTCTCCTTCAAAAAGGGGGAACCTTTTTGCATTTATACAGATGAAAATGAGGAATTTTCCATGATGTTTTCAAATGACAGTTCCAAAATACGTCTTTGCTTAGGATACTGAGAAACCCACTGAGCAAGAAATTCCTCTTTGGTTGTGCGTGTTGCTCAGTCCCTCATCTTTTGTCTTACCTGAACCATCTCTTCTGCATCTCTCCCAGCAGGAACAAGTACACGTCAAAAAGTTCTTCGTCCTGGAAACTATTAGCACAGAAGCCTGAGCCACAAGAACTCCCTTTCGCTAGTGGTGGTCGTGCTGCTCAGGTGGGCTAAGAACTTGCTTGGACTGAGTTGTTTTTTTTTGTTTTAACCTCCCTTTCTCCTTGTGTGTTGCTTCCTTGAGAAAGATGAAGTCCTCTTGTAGAGCACTGCAGCGTGGTTGGATTGGTGCATCAACAAAAGAGATGGCCATGGGGGATTTATTTGCTTAGGGCTTAGGTTGAAATACTATAGCCTTAAATTCAGTGCAACAATCTGGCATGACAATGTATTTACTTTGCAATTCTGGTGGATGCTGTCTGATTTCATAGTGATTTTTATATGTATTTTTATACCTTCTGGACCTATAGTGTAAAATGACATTAAGCAACTTGTGCGTCTGAGTCATCTCCAAGGTAACTTTGTTATCAAAACATGGTATCTCAAGTGCTCAAAGTAACACTTTCCACTTGTCTAATTGCACTTTGGCAATCTGTGTTGCTTATACTGCTGCTCTTCAAATTATTGTGTACAGGTGTGCTCGGTAAGGACTTTCCACTTTACTTTTCCCAGTTGTAGCAATTAGTTATTATCTTTTCATTTTGATCCTGAGGCCTGTGAAATAAGTAAGTACGTTTTAGAAATGTAAACAGCATCCTTGAAACGAAACTCTTCATGGTATTTTCTCCTACTGATAATCTGAAGAGGCAGCCTGTGTTTTCTGTTGTCTGTGGCATAATTAAATCTACTTGAATTATACTTGAACAAGAGCTCAGATATCAGAAGAGGGTTTAGCAGCATTGGAAGTTCACAGCTTTTGCATGAGGTGGTAGTGAGGACTTCCCAATACCTGATTATTAAGCTTGTTAGGAAAAGAAGAGACTGGCAAATTTGTTGTTACATACCTGCATCTGTTTTGTCCCTCTCACAGACTTTTCTGTTTTGCTCACGCCTTTTGTGTGCAGTAATGTTATGAGGTCACGTTGTTTGCTGCTGTATCAGTGTCCAAAACTGAGATACTCCTGCACCATGCTTATTGTATCTGTCAAATGAAACAGGAATATCTGCTAGCATACAAGAAGTCTGGGCTGCTTTGGGTGTAAGTTTGGTGCCAGAGTGCCATGAATAGACCAACTAGATCATCTTTAAGGTCCCTCCCTTGGAACCCAAGACATTCTATGACTTGATGAGAAATGATCTGCTGTATGCAGTTGGGTTGTTTAGGTTACTTGACTGGTGACTCCATGCCTTCTGTTTTTGCTTCCATCTTTTGTGATTAATTTAATTTCTTTGCCACTTTTTGAAGAAATTTGCAGAATTCGTAGGTAAAAATCCAATTTATTATTATTTTGTGATGAGTAAGCAGGGCAAGTGAATGCCACAGTGCTCCTTCTTGACCAAGAAGGATGGGAACCTTCTAGCTCTTTTAGCTGTTCTGCTCCTCTACCCCAAAACCCCTGTGCAAAAGGAGACCTACATACCCAGATCTCCTGACTTGAGCAGAGCCTTCTACAAAGCACTTCCACATCAAGCTCTCCATACTCAGGAGATGACTTCGTACAGGGGAAGCATTTCTGTTCCAAGTGGGTTAGCAGCATATGTAGACCATCAGTCAATGATAGGGAGGCTTTGGTGGCAGTACTGTGACTGGTTCCTGGTGTCACTGCCTAGTAGCTGCTTCATTCTGCTACCATGATTGTTTTGTGAACTGTATGGGAGAGCTGATATAGCATTATACGGTGTTATATGTAGCTGTTATATGGCTTTAGAAAAAAAAAAAAAAAAACAAAAAACCTTTAAGAAGCTTGATCACGTCTCTGATGTATTTTACAGCATGGCGCTGCCAACACGTGCTTTTGCAGTGTTGGATCAAAAAGCTGAAAGGGTAATAAAAAAAATAAAAATAATAAAAATAAAAATAAAAAAGACTATTCAAGAACCACTTTAACTGATTTTGTTGCCAAATTCTTTGTGTTATCAAGCCACAACTGTGTGTGCAGCTCTCATCCTTTCCTGCCCATCCCCTCCTGGGTGGTCCTATTAGGCAGGGAAGAGGAGGCTTTCGCAAACAAAGTTTGGGCGTTGAACTTGCACGTTCAATAGCAGCAGTGCCCTTCTCTGGTTCACTTCCATTGGGAATAATATGAGGTGTCCTTAAATTGAATACAGCCATTTTGCATAGAACTCGCTGTTCTGTATGGGTGCTCTAAGCCTGGTGTACATATGTACTTCGTGGGAGAGTGTGAGAATGGGCCAGCTTTCTTGATGCCTGATGGCTTTTTTCCGTAGCTAATGACCTCCTGTGCACTAACAGCATACAGGCTGCTAGTAGGGTAGTGCTAACCATGCGTGTAGGCACTTCCTTTTCCCTCTTACCTCCTTTTAGAAGACTTTGCTCTTGAATCTTGTAAATGGGGTGATAATTTCAAAGCAAACAGCTTTCAGTTGCTTCTTGCCAACTTTTGCCCACAAGGTATGTAAAGTAAACAGAGCAGCTGGGAAATTAGATTTCTACCTCCCCTCCTGTTTCAAAGCATCCTAGGATGTCTCTTGGTTCTTTTTAAAGTAATGAGTAAAGTGAGAGAATTAGATTGTCACACCCAAGTTGCCTTTTAATCAATGTATTCATCGCACAGGTCATTCCTATTCCTCAGAAGCTTTAGGAAAACCTTGTAAAATGTGAGGCTTTAAAAAATCTCTGCTATTTGCATATTGAACACAGAAGTATTTCACTGCTTGCTGCAAAGAAAGAAAGCCAAAATATCAAGAATGGGGTGAATTGAAATATAGGTAATTTTCTTCATATTTGAAACAACTTTTGAAGCAGATTTTAGTGAAATATGAGCATTTTTAGCTCTGTTAGGCTCTTGAAGGAAGCTTAAAAAGTTTTCCAGGTGCTACCATTTATGTTCGATAAAGAAACTGTGGGTTTATATACTGAAGTGGCAGGTATAGAGCACTTGCAAGGATCAATATCTGTTGTAGGATACGCAGATAGACAGCTAAGCTCTGCCATCATGCCATTTTAATACAAAGAGAAAGTATTAAAAAATAATAAAAAAAGGAGAAAGTATTACAAAAGTGACTTGAAAAAGTTGACAAGTAAATAGTTAATGCTTAATGTATTTAGCTCCAGCCTAGGTATTGAACAGCCTTTGCCAATTGAGCAATAGAAAAATTTGTTAAATGTGAAAACTAGACCTGAGGTTACTGACCCTGAGGCACGGCTATGAGGGAAAGGCACAGCTCTGAAGATGAATATCCATTATGTGATGCCCTCCAAATGAGAGAGGGCAAGTCCCAAGTGTACAAGGCTTACAGGAATTCAAGTCAACAATCAAGTTATAATCTAATGAGGCCACAAGCACAAACACAACTTCAATTTAAAGCTCACCCATAGAAAGCTGGAGGCCCCTGCTCCAAAAGAAGACTCCTCATTAGCAATTTTGCTCCCTCGGCATGCTTCAAAGGGCAGTATCCCAATAACCCATAGCATTTCTCCTTCACAGGTCTCTGATCCCTTCATAAAAGTAGCTATATACATGGAGTGCTCTCTATTCCTTTTCAGAAATAGGATCTCTATTATATAGAGAGATAAATAATATATAATTATATATAATACCTATAATATATAACATAATTACAATTGATGTGTTTTTAAAGGAAAGTATGTTCTGGCATGTGAAAACTTTCCCTTCATGTTTCCTGAGTAAAGGTTTTGGAACTCATTGAGGGTGGGTATTTTTTTTTTAATAGAAATTCCTTGAGTTCATTAAGTCCAAACACCTGAAAGAATGTAACAGTTTTGTCTTCTGGAATATTTCAGTTGTACCAAATGCAGAGCAGTGAATGCAGCTGCACAGGCCTAGTTTGGCTGTACTTGTGGTCCCTAGAATGTATGAGCTGTTTTATTTATTTTTTAATACAGATTTAATCTTATGCTCTTACATTTACTTGAAGGGAGAGGAAAGATTACAATTTGAGTACATTTTTCAGTCATTTATATATAAGTGTGTGTAATAGCCACAAGGTAAGGATGATGTGTTCTTGCAATAATTTCTTTTTAAATAGTTATGCTTCAATAAATCATACTTTTTTTGCTCTTTACTTCAAATAAACCTCACCTCAATTGACATGTTTTGTTTTCCTAAGTGAATTTGTGACTATCATTTTTACAGTGCTAAGAGAAATTAGGACTCGAGGTAGCCTTCTGCTTAGTCCAGCCCCCAAAAGCAGATGCTGCTTTGTGAGATTTAATTCTGCATCCACTTTTTACCTGTGTGTCCTTAATGAAGCAAAAGCCATCCAGTCAAATGCAATACAAATATGATGCAGATTTTGCCAAATCCAGGAGATGAGCAGTCCAGTTTTATGGTTGAGCTACAATCAGTCAGAGTAACCTCTTCGTTACGTCCCAGCTCCCATGAGGAAGAAAAGGCAGCGGTACTCAGTGGGACAGACTGTACCAGCACAGCTTGCCTCGTGTGAAGATCAGCAAACAACGTAGGCACCCAGATATTTTGTCCTCTGAGTGGCTGTCTGAGTGCTTTTCCTCCTGCTCAGTGATTAGTCAGAGAGACAATGGCTTACTCCTCTGTCACAACTACAGTAGCTCTTTTTTTTGCATGGTCTACAGATGAATCTTTTCTAGATGGTGTCTAGGTTTTTGTTTCTGTTTTGTTTTGTTTTGTTTTCTCTTTGGTGTGATGAGGTTACACGTGAAAATCTTGAGAATGCTGTAATTTTTTTTTTTCCTGGTTTCTAATTTTGGTTATAAATATCTGCCCTACAATAAGATGGACTGATGTACCTCAAATGGAATAGCTGATTTTACAGGGAAATCAGATTGGTTTCCTCAAGAGAACAGCTGTCCAAACTCCAAGCTCTCAGAAAAGGTGGACTAAATGAAGGTGTAGAGATGGAGACACCAAGCCTTTTGTGTATGTGCTCAAGCAGGGTGGGGGTACTTGAGAGAGAAATTCACTTCCTCCTTTGGATTGGGAATAAAGGGGGGTTTTGTCCCTGTGACAATGGAAACAGTGTGGTGATGCTTCTTCCTTCCACTTGGGCTGGGGAGATGTCCTTCAGCAAGGTGGCCTATCAGATCTTTTCCAGTGGGGAAAGTTGCTGCCATTTTACAGGAGAGCAAAGTAAAGGGCTGGGCTGTACTTACTTGCCCAGGGTCAGAACTGTAGATTTATTCCTCAGCCCTGGCAGATTCAGGAGTGGAAATCATGTGTCTTCAGGCCTTTGTGTTCAGGGACCCTCAAGGGTCTCCTCCTGGCTGAAGGATGACCCTCAGGTGGTGGTTTGGACCTATATTGTACCTAAATTGTGTAACTCCAACTAATGAGAATGCTCTGAGATTACACTGAGTGCGTGTCTGTGCAATGAAATTAAATTGTGAATCTGTACAAGCGTGTCCAGTTAAAATAAAGTATCACCACACCAATCGCGAGCAGAGGCACGTTGAAGTAAATCCTTCGCCAGTTTTCCTAAGGAACGCTGTGAATGTCTCGCAGTTCCTAGAATGCAAAATCATTCCTTCATCCTAAAGAGCACCAAAATGCTTTTAATATTGACTGGGAGATTAAAAAAAAAAAAAAAGCCAGCAACTAAGTGTATAGTTTGGATCCTATTACTGTATTGAATAGCTATTAATATTGCTGCTGTGGGAAATGTGATAGGAAAGGAAGCTGAGCTTCCTATAACTGCAAACTTCAGAGCTTCTAAAGTTTTAAAATGCTCCTGCTGCTCCCTCCCACGTCAATATTAACTGCCATGCTCTATTTGTATTTTGGATGTCGGCTTGGGAAAAGATTTGATTTGACGCTGCAGCACAGCTTGAGGAACCTGCTGTACAGAATATTAATATCTGATCTTGTTTCATTAATATCAATTTCAGGCATGCATTCCAAGGAGGGTTAGTATTAAGCTGTTTTTAATCGAAGCGATGTTCTGCAGATTTTGCGACTGAACACACCAGCTGGTTTGCACTAAATTTTACAATGCAAGAGACGAGACACAGGCTTCCTCACAGAAAGGGGATGTGGCAGTGCAAGAGTGCAAGTCCCTAAAGTATGGGGAGTTTTATGCACTGGGAATGATGTCTTGCTTTCAAGGAGAAAATTGGTAAATGTGAGGCTGGAAACCAGAGGGATGGCTTCCTGGGTCTCTACTCTCTCCTCAGTTTCCAACATCACTGCTCAGGTACATTTTTGTCCCGGTCCCACCTCAGCTCCTGGGCTTACTGGTGTTTGCCCATCTCTGGTTTCATTCCACAGTAGGAACATGAGCTTTCATGCAGACTGGGTTTGTGGGATGTCCCGCAGCTTTGTGCCTTCTCCCCATGTGTCCAAGTGGTCATGCAGCTGCTTGCTGGACCTTGGAGCAGACACTGTGATGGCCTCACCCCCTGGCAGGCCCATGCAGATCTTTGCATCTGAAATGCAACACCAAATGAGGTTATTAGACATTAGGGTGTTTTTTTGTTGTTGTCTTTTTTTTTTTTTTTTTTTTTTGCAATTCAGATAGGCATCCTTTGAAGAAGTGAATGAACCATATCCTTCTCTCCTTCTCCACTCTTTGCGCCACGTAACATGGCATAATTACACAGCAGCTATATTGTTTTACAAATGCTTCTATGCGTGAAATTAGTAAGCTTCCAAAAAAGGCCCTAAAACCAAAAGACCCTGCAATGTTTGTTACAGTAAGTTAGACCTGTGACACTCTATCCTCTGAGAAATATTCCTGCATAGGATCTAGTTATCCAGTTCATCAACATGCATAATTTCTTCCACTACTCCCAGCTCTGAATCAAGATTGGATTTTGTAAAGATGTCTGCAGAGGAGTTTTACGTATTAAGCTGTACAAGAAGAAAAGGTTAAAATTTGTTGTTACAGCAGTCATGGAAATCTATAGCATAAATGCGTGCTGCTTTAAAATATGAAAAAATGGTGTCTTTTAAATATCAAAGGGATTAGTATTAATCCAGCACTTGTGATTTTCTTAAATCACATTATTTGCATAATAATGCTCACCACCTGCTATATCTTCAAAGCGCTTTTCAGACATTAACTAATTGATCTTTGTAACACCCCTGTGATGTAAAGACCTGTTATTATCCCCACTCTGCAGATGTGGAAACCAAGACCCAGGGTAGTTCAAGTAACTTGGTCGGCGTGAGGCCGAGAGGGTGGCATCGCAGTGCTGGGTGTCTGACGTCCCCTGCTCCAGCAGCGCCCGCTCACAGCACCTCCAGGGGTGTCTGCTCTATCTCCTTGCCCGCCTTTGTTTAGAAACACAGAACCGAATGGAGTTATTTCTTTGTGTCTTTAGGGGGATATCGCTGGGGGATGTTGATTTGTTTTGATTTTCAGTTTTTTCGCTAAATGATTTGGCTGAGGTTTTCAGTCTCCCTATAGTAAAAGAAGCGGAACATAGAAAAGCTTCTTAAAGCTCCTTATTGTCTGTGTGCACCCCAGTGGTACTAGTTCAGAGCTTTCATGCATATTTTTCTTTCTTCAGGACTCGGTGTGGTCTTGCCGTGAGAAGCCTTTTGGTCAGATTTGCCCCTGGTTGTCAGAATATGATATTCTTAAAATCGGAAGTGACAGACTGAGTCGTATGCCATTTCAAAACACAAATCCATATTCCCACCCCGCACTCACTGCTCCCAGAAGACGAGGGCTGGGCTGTGCTGCCCATCAGGATGGAGGGAGCAGGGGGTTTGCTCCCCACAGGATGTCTGGCTCGAGTCCTTCCTTCAACAAGCGTCTGGGGGATCTGGGGAAGAGCATTGTCCCAGCCCTCCTGCAGGTGATGTATGGGTGACATGTGGTGCCCTGAGGGTCCCCCAAACCTCTGCAAAGCTTAGTAAAATGCTGGGATTTGGTAAATGTTGCTAAATGGAGCAAAAACGAAGGACGGGCAGGTGTTGCGCATGTAAGTCAAAGAATAGTTATTAAAAACTGTTACGTATAACAATCTGAGAAGGTGTTTAAAATGAGGTATTTAAAAATATATTATGGCCCCTTTAATCTGGCAGTGTCACTTTAACACTTAGTGCAGGAGGTTACTATTTGAGCGCACAGAAGTGTTTTTACCAATGTACCTGCAGCACAATCTCCAGGCAGGAAAATAAATCTCAGTGCTGAAGCACTCGATGCCATCGGCACAGACTAAAACTTGGGAAAAGCACGTGTCATGGCAGATTTCAGGGAATGATTTTAGCTAATGTATCATTTCCCAAGCACAGTGCCTGGGACAGTGCAAGGGCTGCAGCAATGGTGAAGTGGCAGATGATGTAAACAAGTTGGGTACACAATGGTATATATTGGCTTTGCTTATGGCTTAAGCAGGGGGCTGAGAAAGGCGGGGAGGGGGAGTATGAGTAACTCTGAATTCCTTTGTAGTGTAGTCGGGACAGATGGGCTGTAATCTCTCTTCACAGCACAAATTACAGGGTTTTCAGACCCTTGGACGCTTGTGGTTTCTTGGCTTCTTTTCGCTTCCTTAAACAACGTTTCTATATAGCCTGTGTTTGCTCTGGTGAGAAATGCTATATAGCCTGTGTTTGCTTCTGGTCAGAGCATCACTTGTCCTGTAAGAGCTTCTCTCTGTCTGTTTTGTGTCATCTTCTGGTGATGTGAACATCAGAAAGCTCTTCTGCACCGTGCGGGTGACTGAACACTGGCACATGTTGCTCAGAGAGGCTGTGGAGTCCCCTCCTTGGAGATCTTCAAGAGCCACCTGGACATGGTCCTGGGCAAGTCGTAGGTGGTCCTACTTGAGCAGGGGGTTGGACCAGGTGGCCTCCAGGGGTCCCTGCTAATCTCAACCCCTCTATGATTCTGTGAGTAGGTGAGGGGGGTGAAACCAACTGGTCCCTGTATGAAACAGGGAAAGGAAGAGAGAGTGCAAATAATAACATGGGAGAGGAAGGAGGTCATGCTCCAAGTGATGCTTGATGGCCAGGGATACATTCCAGTCCTGATTAATCCACTAATGAGCTGTTTGAAGACAGAGAAGCGGGGTAAAAGGTAGATTGCTGAGCAAGAGGCAACATGTTCTGGCAGTGTGGGGCAGGACACAATGCCCGGTACTGGATGGGGAAGCTTTGTGCCGTTCTGCCACCCGCTGCCCTATGGTCAAGGCTCCAGGAGAGCCTGAAGGAAGAAGGCCACAGCATTTTAAACCCAAATCCATAGCATATCTGGCCCCTCCCCCCCATATTAATCAAAGTGATAAAAATATTTTTGCCATTCAGACATACATTTGAGGTTTGGGATTATTTTTTTAAGCTTGATGTTTATGAAGGATGCAGGGCTGTCTGCAGTGGTGATTGACATCCTGCATATGTCCAGCTGAAGCATCTCCAGAGCACCCTGTCAGAGGGCCTCAGTTCTGGACAGCGGACAACATCGGATGCAATTTACTCCTGGCAAATTTTATTTAATTTTTCTTAATGTGGACACATACTCACTTATGGAACTGAGATAGCAGTAGCTTTCCAGAAAATCTGGGCAGCTATCAAGCAATGATCATTTTTGATCTCTTTTCTGCTGAGCTGTGCAGAACTATGAACCCACGGGAAATATCTTGGCAAACTGGGTTTGTTTAAAATAATAGAAAACAGGTTTGGAGAGGGACTTGAAGAGGCCGTATACAGAATCCATCCTCAGCCTAAGGGAGGGTCAGCTGTGTTTAAGCCATTCCTTACAGATATTTGTTGAACCTGTTCTCCAGACCTCTGATGGGAAGGGCTTTGTGGCTATGTATTCCTGTGCTCAACTGTTATTACCGTGAATTTTTTCCTGATGTTTATCCTGCATCTCCTGGATGCTATTTAGGTCTCTGGTCTTTAATAGACATGGCAAATAGTTTATTCCCTTCCTCGGTGAATAATTCCTCTTTATTTGTGTACTCAATAAAAGCTAAATCGCTTGCCAATACATGTAATTCTTGGGCCCTTGAAAGAGAGAGAAAGCAACCTTTTAAACTGTTTAAAGGTCTCTTCAGAAATAATACTGCCTTGGCAGTTTATACAGCTTTGAACTTGTTTGTAGGCTGACTCCATATACTCTAACTGGCTAGGTTTGTTTAGTAAACTTTTTAAAACCTCTCACCTTTTAAGAACCAATTGTTTCCGTAGTCCCTTTACAAGTGAAGTTCTGTGCCTGGTACTTGTTTAATTTCACTGTGAACAAAAATGCTAGTGTCTTCACTCAAGGGCCTGCCTTGCTTGTAGGGGCTGATTTACAATACAACGTGTAAGTGCAGTAGCAGCTCGGAACAAAGGGGAGCTTGTTTACCCAAACAAATTTGAGGGTAAGGGCAAGGAGGTAAATTGCGGCCTGCTCTGTGCAGTCAGAGAGCAGGAGGAATCAACCACGTGAGGAAGCGTGATGGCCATCACGATCCAATAGACAACATCATCCCATGGAGAACACAATCCCATGGACAACACAATGTGATGAAAAGCAAGATCCACAGGTTTCTTTGGTCCTGCCCTCCTCTCGCCTCAGGCCAGTGCTGACCCAGCGAGCCAGCCCAAGCAGTGGCTGCTGCTGTGGCACTGAGGTGCTCCCCACCCTCTCTGACAGGCCTTCATGCTCGACTTTTACTGGCAATTAAGGGTTTTTGTAGCTTGTTGTATGCCCTGCTATAGCCGATTGCTCCTCTGTAGGCAACTGAGAGGAGTCAGATGTAACCGCTTGCCAGGTCTCGCCGGAGTCGCTGCGCTGCCTGGGGCGGCCGCATTTTAGCCAATTGCTTCTACTTGTCCTGAACTACAGCCAGCAAATGCATTTCTCAGATTTAAGTATTCTGGGTATTTTAACCTTATTGTTAAGCTTGTGTATTTCAGCTGTAACAGCTAAGTCTATTAGCAAAGAGATTAAATTGTGTTGAAGTTATATTGCCTTGTCCAGACATGAAAAATAAATTGTTTGAAGTGGGCTTCCATCCAAAGTGTGATCATTCCTGGAGAATAAATTGGAATAAAGCACTTACTGCAGCGCTTTGCCTAAAAGGCCTTGCACACTTGCTTTCCATGCTTCGTATAGATGAGTTAGCTGCCTAATTACAAAAAATATTAAGGAGAATCACCTGTTCAAACTCCTGCTGATAGTGCTTCCTCCAGTTGGCTGCATGTATGAGGGTTGCTGTAAATCTTTGCTCTTGCTGCCTCTGTTACTGTGTAACAGTTTGGAATGGTGATTTTTAGAAGAAGGAGGTTTGTTTGGAGCTGGGAGAGGAACAAGGTGAGCCCTTCCCTAGCGCTGCTAATCAGGCTCCTGTGTTAGTTACCTGCTGCATGCTCTGCAGTATCTCCTGTGGTAGCAAGCAACATGAGGTTTCGTCTGTCCTTTGTTTTCCTGCCCATTAAGTCCAAAATTCATTTCAGTTCTGCACAGCTTTCTTCTAAACTTTCCCAAGTTATAAATTATGGGTTTTCTGAAATCTTCAGCATTGCCTGTGGGAAGAAAACTTTAATTTGGTTTAACAGTAGATGAGTAATCTAGCTACACAGTGATTTTTCAGTTCAGCTGCAGTCAGCTTCTTATTCCAACTGTTCCACTAAAATTTCAAAGGCGGCAATCAATTTCCAGCCATCCTTGTTTGTCCTTCTTTTGATTTTTCTTGTTCTCTTCTTGGTCTGTGACATTGAAAACAGGGCACAATCTCATAATGCATGTGTGCTGTTTTCAGTGTTAATGGTTTTCAATATAATTTTGTTAAGTCAGGGTGCTAACCTGTTCCTCGGCTAGAATTGTATCACAGGGACTCAAGTATTTCATGCGTGCCATTTCAAAACAGATGAACAGCATCTCATAAGGAATACATTTTAACTTCTCCTGTCTGTTTTGCTCCTTTCTGGTGTGAAACTGGGTCAACGTTGGTTAAACGAGTTTATCTTGTTCTCCTTTTACCTGAATACAAAGTCAGGCTGACAGCATTGGCTTCGTGCACAGGGGGACTCTGCAGCTACTGTAGAGCCACCCAGCCTTTTTGCTTGTCCCTTAAATGTTGAGCTCTGTTCTGCAGATGGGTGGGCCTGTGGGGTGGATGGACATAAGGGCTGGATTGTGTTTGCGAGGACAGGAGGTGGCTGATCAGGTGCAGGTGGGCATGGTAGGAGTGACACCCTGGTGGTGTGGTCCTTGTGGGTCAGTGGATGGGATGTGCTGCTCCTGAGAGAAGCTTGTGCTCATTCCTGTAATTAGCAGCTAAGGTAACTCAACAGAGCGGTTAATTTACTCCTGAGACTGTGTGAGAGGGAGGCTTGGTCCTTGGGGACTGCTGCCTGCCGAAGGAGGGGGACGTTGTTTTGTTTTAAGCAGCTAAGTGTGGCACGGACCATTTCCTGATGAGAGGACAAACATCTTCGTAGCTCTTGCTCTAAAAAGCTTTCAGAAGGCTGTGGGTGATGGGTCAGCCCATAAACGTTATTAATTTCATGTGGAGTGGCTAAACTTCCTGCTGACTTAGGTAATGTACCCACTGAGCTTGGATAAAAGGTTAGAGATGGCAATTATGGAAAAATCCTTTTCCGTTAAGCTTTTCTAAGCTTAACCAAGCCACTGTCAATAATTACTCTATTTTTTTTCCTTGCTATTGTGGACTGAGTCTAATCCAGACTTGGTTTATTTAATTTTTTATTGCTTGAATGTGCACACTCAAGCTACATGGAGAATATCAAGCTACATTGGGTACACACTGAGCAAATGCATTTGCTGGATGTACCTGGCGTGTTAAACAGTGAATAGATTTACAGTATGTTTTTAAGTGGTCATAATTGGGTTGTAAAAGTGCTTTTATTTCTCCAGTTGTCTTTTAAGTTTAACAAGGCTTCTTGCAGAGTGGCATCAGGGCTGGAGGAGGGGTTCGACCAGAAGGTCTAGAAATAGCAGCTGTTTGTTTATGCCAGAATTTTTATTCTCTCTTCTTCCTACTCCCTTTCTTAGGGGTAGTCTTATGTATTCCACCCACTCTCATTCCCTTCTGGTGAATGTGTGTGGATATGCTCCAGGACCATATGTGCTCATAGATACATACTTCAAAGGAAACTCTAGACCGCCTAGAGAAGCTGTTTGAGTTTAGATGAGCCCTGAATTTGCCGACTGCTACAGCGTTTCTTTTGAAGAAACACATGGCAGTGCTGCCATTTCTCTCCTGCAGCACCTTTATACACCGATGCAAACCCTTTGCCTCCCAAGCAAGCGAGCTGCTGATGTGCAAGCTTTGTATGAACTTCACCAAGCTGAATTTCACCTCAGGGCACCAGCTCAGCTGGGCTTTTTGGTGGCTAGCTGACATGTTTTGGATCACAAGATGTATTTTCCCGACAGTGAGGATAACTTGAGGTTTGTTTCTTTTTTTTTCCCCCCTCCTTGCACAATCATTTCTTCAAAGAGCACTTTCCCAAGTTTTCCTGGAACGGCAGACAGTTGCCCCAGCTGATTCAGAGACACTTCCTCGCTGTTATTTCTAGGGACTGAGGATCCTGGCTGCAGACCAGAGGGACTTCAGTTGTGTCTGATCTTTTGTGGCTGTTCTTGGTTAGAAGCCCACTTTCTGTTAGAGAAACTTCTGCATGTTTTGGTGGCTCCCATGTCGTTTGTGTGGTCTTAAACTGGATATGTTAAACGTGCTCTTGGTTGGGGAATGGAGGGCATCTGGTGCAGTTTTCACCATCCTTTTGCATCCAAAGAAACAGAATTGCACGAAAGCTACTCCATTCCAGCAGCAGCAGTTGAGCCTGCACTGTATTCATGTTAAATGTTTGCTAGAAGTTGTCCTTTAAGTTTTCTAATATGAAACATTGATCTTTCACATGAAAGCATTAAAAAAAATAAATCTCCCTACCTATTTTTATGGATATTTGGTCCATTACTCTTGAAAAATGAGCGATTGTACCTGGCAGATGCTTCAACAGACTTTTATATAGCATCTTTCACTCTTTATGTGCTCTAATCCATGGTGCTGATCTTTATTAATTTGTTACTCTAGAAGCAACTTTCATATCCCAGACAGGCTGATCCTGTTTGTCTGTAGCTAGCTGGAGGTAGGGGAAGGAAAATAGCTTGATTTCTCACAGGTGTTGCCATGCAATCATGCATTACCTTCTCTAGCCCTCACACTTTGGTCAGCCATGAAATGCAGCATGCGAGGGTGTGTATGGAAACTGTCAGATTAAAAAAAAAAAACCCTCTGAAGGTAGGGAATTGGTAGTATTAGGGATCAGCAGTTGTGCTTGCTTGCCTCCTTAGACAGCAGCATGAAATTGCCTTTAAAGACTTGACAACAGAAAAGAAAATGACTTCTCCCCCTCTCTCTCCCTTTGGAAGAACATCTTCTTGTTAGCCCGTCTGCTCATAAAGGTGCGACTCTCTCCATTTGTTATCCCTGAGATGATCTGAGTGCGTGCTGGGGGGGTTCTCTCCTCCCCCCGTGTACTCGTTTCCCTGTTATCTGAGGCTGGTGGAGTGTTTGTGCTCACAGGATCATTTGTTTACAAATGATATCTTTCCTCCTGAGAATACATCTTCTGATGATGATCAATGGCTCAGTTACTTTTAATAAAACCGAGGCAGTCAGACACAGGAATTCTTTTGAAGCTGTTGAGGCCTCATCTGAGTCATATAATACCTTAAATGAAAACAGAGCAAATAGGAAATGTAGAAGCGAATGACAGGTGTTGGCAGAAGGGATGTTTAGGAAGTTTATAGCTTTCACGGCTTTCTTCTCTGCTCAGGGCAAATGATTACTCTGCCTTTAGGCACAGCCGAGCCGCAAATGAGAAGACGGTGGAGAAAAATGGCTCAGCACTGGCAGGGAGGTGGGTGATGGGTCCAACCTGGCATGGCTTCCTCCTCCAGCACAGGAAAAGCTCCTGGTGCTTGTGGACCTGCTCCAGCGGTTGGAGCTTACAGCCTTGGCCGTGGGAGGGTGGCCATGGGACAGGGCTGGCTGGAGGCCAGGGCGCTGCGGCCCAGCTTCCCACCAGCAAGCGGCTTGGGGAACCTCTGGTAATCATTAGCTCTAAGATGCTCTGGCAGGGTTGTGGTGGTTTGGGGGCATGTTTGGAAGCTCGTTCTGTAGTCTATAATAGATACTCCCATGTATTTCAATCTCTGCCGACCTCTTTACCTGAGCGTCCATGTGAGAATTAAAGTCCTTTGCCGATTCAGGCTGTCCACTGACTTTTGTCAAGCTGGTGAAGAAACGGTGCCTTTCTAAGAAGACCTGGAAAAGGGGGGCATTAGAGATTACATTTAATTTAATTTTATTTTTTTTTTATAGTAATAGATGTGTGCTGACTGGGGACATCTCTACTCTTAGCTTTTCTGTCAATCTGGAAATTAAAGGCAATATATTTATGGTCTTTAAAAATCACCCTAAAATAGCTCATCAGAGGTTCAAAAAAAATAATGTTAATTTTCAGAAGAAAATGAAGTAAAAGTACAACATGTCTTGTGCTGGTGAGTTTAGGTTTGTGACCCTGGGCATATATAGTGGTGCTGTAGAAAATTTGAGCTCTTCTTCCCTCACTCACTTTTGTATGCCATCAATTTCCAGACTTTCTGAACCAGAGCAAGTTCTTAGCTCCCTTCTCTGCTGTGCTGCTTTATGGTTAAACAGTTGACTGGTGCTACCACCCAGGCATGGCTGTGACAAACAGCTTATTGCTTTGCTGTCAACCGGGTGCCATTCTCCATGCCATCTGCCCATGGTTTGAGAACCACTGCCCCAGTCCCAGCAGACCTTCCCTCTCTTACACAACTGCTGAAGTGCACTGCTCGTTTTGCACCTTCAAGATGAGGTCTTACCATGCTTGGGGAAACCCACCCTGGGCATTGGCTCATATTGACCACCATTGATTAATTTATGGGACAGATGGACTTGGGTTTTATTTCCCGAGATGAGTTTTCTTGTGGCAGGGTACGAGCAGCAAAGAGATGGGATTAAATGGCACCTTAACCAGCTGCTGCTAGGAAGCTGAGAGGAGCTGGTGTGAGAGCTCAAGGACATGGGGAGAGGTGGGGTGGTATTTACAAGAGGAGCTTTGGGGGGGGAGAGATGTGTGTCTTGTATGTTATTGCCAGTTTGTACATTTTTGTCACTAGTCTTGACAATAGTTTATCCCCAGCTTAAATCCCCAGTTTCTGGAGTCCAATGATGTCGGGAGTCTCAGCACTTTCTTCAAAGAATAACAATCTCTTTGTTCCTGGAATTAGCCTGAGAAGGTACAGCAAGTTAAATTCATGCTTAAAATTCAAAGGTAAATAAAAATATGCCTTATGTGCCACTTCTGGATGGCTGAGGTTGTCAGTACAGTTAGAGCCTGGACTGCTTTGTAGCCCGTGTACCTAGGTTGCTTGGGTACTGTGAGACTGCACATGGAGGGTGATGAAGGCTTACTGCTGGCAAGATGGATGCATCACGTTTAAGTATGCATTGAGCAGGTGGGGTGAGCTCCCAGAGGCTTTAATATGGCTGTAGACACCCTTTGCAACACTGGTTGTCAGTCGCAGTGCTGTTCCCCTTTCTGCTTGGCGTGGGGTAGTTCAGTGTTTCTGTTCTGCCCCCAGTCCCTGCTGCCTCCGTCCCTCCCATCCTGCAGCTGCTTCCCCACCCAGCTGCTCCAGCTTCTGTGCTTTAAGCCAGACAGGTTTTGATTTGGGGTGTGCAAAGTGCTCTTTTGGAGTTTTTTGGAGGTTTTTGATTTTAAACTCCATGCACATACGCGCACCTGGCTTGCCTGTGGTTGGGCGAGTGGCTAGGCTGGCACAAGGGCAAGGTATGGTGGCCCCCGCAGTGGTACCCAGGCCCATCCTTGTCTCCAGTGATGATGGTGATGACATTTTCCCTCTGCTGGACCCAGGTTTACCATAGCCCTGGAAGAGACTTCAGCATTAGCCGGATTGCCATTGCCTTGCTAAGGAGCTTATATTTAGCTATTAGTTTTTCCTGGCTCACCTTGGTGAGGAATCCTGTCTGACAGCCAGAGAAAGCCTTATATTAGGTGGGGAAAAAAAAAAAAAAAAAAAAAAAAGAAAACATCCTCTCCAAGCATCTGTTAGCTGTGTCCCAATTGGCTCGAAAGATCTGTGTACTCTGTGCTAGTGAGCAAAAAGCTATGTGAACCTGCCAAAATTATGCCCTTGGCTGCAAAGAGAAGAGGCACATGGAGTCCAATTACTGGCTCTAAGCAGTATAAAATAATGTTAAATAACTCCTGATTTTTGGATTTAATTAAAATGAAAGTCTGATCTGGCACAGCCACTTCTGAATTCTCAGCGAGGGGTAGAAGTTTGCAGCAGAAATTGAGGTCTAGGGGAGAAACTTTGAAATAATTCTAGTAGTGCTAGAAGATAGAGATCCAAAAATATTTGGCCTTGTTCACAGCACTGAACATGCTCCTGTTCATGCTTTTTGTTGCTTGTTCCCAAGTGACAATGACACATTCACTTAAGTCATCAGGGGAAAAAAAAAAATTAAAGCATCTGATTATGAATCATACAAAAAAAAATATCAAACCAACCACTCTGTACTGGGGACATAAGAAAAATGTAGCTCAGCATTTACAGTCATGAGAAAAAAAATAAGTTTGGGGAAGTAAAGCACCCAAAGTAGCCTGCAAGTCATTGTGTATCAATACAACTTGACAAGAGTGATTTCTGTCAGCATGTCAAACTACGTATTTTGTAGTAATCTTCCTCTATTTGTACCAAGATTGCCTGGTCTGACTGACAGCTAGTTTGCTTGTTCATTCATGGAGTAATCTGTTTTGTCTCCTATGTCTGTATTAGTCTGAAGAAGAAAATTGCATGTAGGCTTTTTGTATGGAGAAGGAGACCTTCCTATTCATTCCCATGGGTAACCAGTTGTTGGAAGAGCAAACCACGTGCAAAGGAGAAAAGAAAACCTCAGTTCTGCTGCTGTTTCTGGGATGTTGTTATAACACCTTCCTAATGAAGCTATCATGGCCTGGAGATGGGTCAGTCCCAGAAGGGTCCTCTGCAAAAGTGAATTTGGAGAATTCCTACAGCTTCTTTAAAAGTCTGCTTACTAGCTTTATGTGCTACCAATTTAGCTTCTTAAACCTGTTTTTTCATCAATATGGAAGAATTAGCAATCCTCTGAGTATAACAATTTACCTAGCTTTTTGGATGTTATTTCAAATATGTAGTTATAACTGAAGTACTAAAGTTTTATGTTGATAGCATTTAAAATATTGCAATGAATTACGAAGTTATATTCCAGTAGGACCTTTAGTTTAAAAAAAAAAAAAAAAAAAAAAAAAGTAATTCTAAGTACTTAGGTTTTCTTGAATTATATATTTTCTGAGAGAAGATGTAAAAGTTCAAAAATTCAACATTGGAAATCCTGGCCTCTTTGCACTGACATGATGTTGAGCAATGCTTGGACAAGTGCATTTTTGAAAAGACTTGGTTGAAAGCTGAAAACCTATGTAATTATGTCCCTCTGGATGCATATACCAAGTCTTCAGTGTTGCCACACCTCTTAAGAGCGGTCTAAAGTCTGATATCTGTCATGAATCTTGCAGTATTTCATGGGTTATTTTTTCTTTAAACACAGTTCTTCGGGGTCACATTAGAAATAATTCCAGCTTTCAATTAAAATCCTGCATTTCAACAGTTGTAGTGAAAGACAAATAAAAACAACAGAAGCACATAGCTGCTCAAAAATCAGGATGATAATAGGAATGCTTCATGTATATTTGGCTTCGTGTTGCTTTTCTTTTAATGGAAAGAGATTAATCTGAATCACTGCTTTTAAAGCACCTGGGGTTTGCACAACTGCCGCAAACCATGGTACCATTCACCAACGTAAATAGTGGTGATGCTGTCAAAACCTACTCTGATCACTCTGATCATTTTCTGATGGGCATAAGCTACAGCTGTCAGCATCCTAAATGCAGGACTGACCCATTCATGTGTACTGAAGTTTATGGGAGTGCTTGTTTTTAACTACACCTTGTTAAGTGGTGCAGGACCGTGGTGTGGGGGGTACCTGTTGTACCTGGGCCATGACTGCACCTTTGGGCTGGCGGAGGTGTTACAGCCCATTGAGCTGCTGTACAATAAGGGCATCCTTGTTGTCTTCAGCTTAAATTCATCAGCCCTAGCTGAACCACTGATAAAGTATAGAATCATAGAATCACAGAATGGTTTAGGACCTTGAAGGCAATCTAATTCCAATCCCCCTGCCATGGGCCGGGACACTACCCACTAGATCAGGTTGCCCAAGGCCCCATCCAACCTGACTTTGAACACCTCCAGGGATGGGGCATCCACAACTTCTCTGGCAATCTGTTCCCATGCCTCATACTAAAGAATTTCTTCCTAATATCTAATGTAAATCCACCCTCTTATTGTTTAAAATGGTTACCCCTTGTCTTATCACTACAGTCCCTGACAAAGAGTCCCGTCCCAGCTTTCCTGTGTTTTTCAGCAGTGATGCAGGTGAAGGCAGGTGACTGCTGAAACACAAGGAGTGCTTGTTTCTCTTCCGGGGCCTTCTGAGGAAAAGGGCAGCAGCAGTGACTGAGGGTGGCAACTTCATGAAAAAATGCTCACAGCAGAGCTCCCGACTGTAGCCGTATACTCTCATTTGAGTGGGCTGAGGACACGCATGTTATTAGGTGCCACAATGAAGATAAGCTTAGATGTCAGTTATTTTAAATAGTATGACTCATCCCTTATCCTTTTACCTCGTACTCTCTCCTTTCTCATGCCTTTGCTCCTCTTAGACTACAGATCATTAGCTTTGCTAAAACCGCTGTTGGTATCTTCAAGGCAACTGGATCGCAGGGATGTGCCTTCACCAGACCAGACATGTCTCTTTGATAGTCGCCTGGCTGCGTTTGAAATGTCAGCTCTAAAAGGCTTTTCATAAGAAAAGAAAAAAAAAAAAAGATAAAATATTCTGGTAACAAGGCACTGGAGCTGGATGCTGTTTGTGCAAGAGCTCTAAAGGAATAAAAATAAGAAATTTCTCCTTTGTCTTCTGCTGCTTAAATAAGCCAACAAGATACCCATCTAGCAGGGGCTTCTGGGGTCATGCAAGGAGATTATCAGTAAATCTGGTTTTGTTAGGTAGTTTGGTAGAAATCATAATGGGAATAGAATTAATAGATAACAAAGAAATTAGTTGTGCCAGAGAGGAGACAGCATGTCTTCTGTGAAGGGGATTTGTTTCTCATGAGCCTGCTGAAGTTTCTGAAGGAAGCTACAACATGGATACAGCAGATTTAGCTGATGCCTTGTCAAAATCTCTTTGAAAATGAAAGTACAAGCTGCATTTTACAGGAGTCTATTAGAATCACAGTTTTCAGGGAATAGAAGGAAAAGACTTCTCATAAATTGATAAGTGGTTAAAAACAGGAAAGAAAGAACAGGAATACCTGATTAACTTCCTGGTTCTAGAGAGGGTATTGCTGGGATGAAGTCCTTCAGAGATCTGCCGTGTTGTCTGACCTGTTCAATGTATTCACCAATGATCTGGTTATACGGAGATGACAGAACTTGCAGAAGATAACAAAATTATTGACAGTTTTCTGACCCAAAGCTGCCCGAAGTGGCTTGCAGACAGCCCTTTTTTCTGGGATGGCAAATGAAATTCTGTGTCAACAGATGCAAAGTAATGCACGGAGGGAGAAAGAAAATAATCCTGTTCTTGATGAGGGGGAAAGAATCCCATCCTCTTGTACATATACCAGATCATTCTTTGGAAATGTCATCTCAATATGTGGTAATGATCAGTAAAGAAATAGAACACTTGGGAATGCTGGGAGAAGAGTAGAGAACAAAACCAAAAGTATCCCTATGATGCTTTAGATCCATAAATATGTGCCTCTCACATGCCATGGAGAGTTCTGGCCATCCCAACTCAAAATAAGAATTGAAATGGAGAATGGATTTTAAAAATACATAATAGGAACAGCACAATTATCAGGCAGTAGGCATAAATGAAAAATAAGGCTAGCTCCCTCTTCTGCCCCTTCTTCCGTTCAAGGCAAAGTTAAGTCATGAAATTGCTGCAGGAAGCTTTTGGATGCCAGCGATACAAAGAAGAGATTAGGTGCATGTATATGGAAAATAACTCCTTTTATTAACTTCTAAGCCTTGATGCAACTTCCAATTCAGAAAGTTTAGAAACACATTTTTTCAGAAATCCAGGAGGGTGTTTGAGATGAAAAATGAGTGATCCTCGGTGGCTGCTACCAGCCACTGTTTAATTTGTTTCATCTTTCCTGATCATCTTCAACGAGACAGTTAATGTCAAGCTCTGTTTAGTTATTTAAGGTTACCTCTACAGTCAGTGGGTGGGGAGGGAGAGGCTGAGGTGATTCATACTAGCCTGAGATAAGCACCTAAAATAGGGGAGTTGAATTGCCCCCGGGAGGGCTCCCTCTCCTTGAAAACAGAAATAACCTCATGACTTGTTCATGCTGACTGCTCAGCAAAAAGTGATGCAAAGTCTGTTCTCAGGGAAGGGTGTTGGGCTAGGGGATGTTTCGTCTGTCTTAAGATTTCTCTCAGGTTTATAAACAATAAAAAAAAAGCTCTTCGTTAAAGTAGGTGGGTATCACAGACTTAAATTCAGAATGGCTTAGCACCATGGCAGTGAGTATGTTGGGCAGGTTTTCAAATGGGTTTTGAGCTTGTTCAGCAGCATATGATTACATGTGTGAAGAGGGGCTCTAAGCTAAATGCCTGGGTTTGGTAGTGTCACCTTCTTTTGCTGCCAGCCTCCTAACAGAGGTAGCATTGTCTGGTGAGGGACTCAAGGGCTTGAAGGAATGGAAACAAAACCTGCTGGAATAATGGGCAAACATTGTTACAGATTAACATTTAAATATCTTTAATTAATGTAATTACATTTTCTGAATCGCACCCTACATTGAGCACACTTCAGTACGTTCCACTGGTGCCCAAGAGAATCAAATGTGATTAATTTCTTTAAAAGTCGCTATCTGTAGACTACGTGAAGTAATAAATAGCTCTGCAGGTCTGTGCTGGGGCTTCCTGAGCTGTGCCTTGACGTGCTTGGTGGCATGCGTCAGCTTGGCCCACCAAAGGCCTCTGAAGCCAGTGCAAGTGTGAGGAAAGTGAAAGAAGTTTAACAGAAAGTTGCCTCGCGCTTGGGGCAGGCTAACTGCATGTCACTCATGAGGGCAGCTCATCTGACTTGTGATAACTTAATCATATGATTGTGGAGATCACTTGTGGTGATAATGA